>NW_028232859.1:8750000-10000000 GCF_057557595.1 Rhyacophila brunnea
ATTTTATTTTTCTGTATAAAATTCTATGTTTTTTGTTTTCAAAATTTTATTTTTCTTCATAAAATTGCGTGTCCGGATTACGTATGCAGTTCGCCGTATCACACTTCACCGTGAAATGTTGTATCGGAAATATATGGCCGTATAAGTATTAAAGACCGTCCAACCTCTTTGGGTCATATAGTACTGACATAAAATTGATGTCTAAATAAAACACGGTTCTTGTCGGTTTACATTTACATGAAGCCAGCAGCAAACAACTTTTGAAAATATCCGATATACTGGATTATTTGTTATGTTAGGTTAGGTTTTCAATCTTGAATTCATGAATTTTGCCAAAATCAGCTATGAAAATTGAATTAATGTTAATAAAATTGGAGACCCTATAGTATACGGTCATCTCTTTCCGATAAGAAAGCTCACGGCGAACTGTGCCACTGTGAAATGTTTTACGTACAATTTACATGTATCCATAGTCATACAATTGTACTTATATGTTCTTCTTGTATTCTCTCTTGTGAGGATAATATTTGTTATGATGTTGTGAACGTCTTGAATTTAGATCTGTTTTGTCCATAATGTTTTGTTTTCTTAAATAAATAAATAAATAATATAATATAATCGATTGTAGGTAAATCATTGACAATACCAATATAAAATCGATTGTGATTGAATCGACAGGTTTACTTTGTCTGAGGGGGGAAATTTTCTTAGGAATTCTGCGCAAAGCACACTGAGCAGTGCATGAGAAGCGCTGGTATAATGCACGATCAAGTATCGGGTACATCAGAGATCTCTAATATAATATTTCACTTGCTTTCTCAGGTCGCCACTATAAGTATGCTTGGCGGCGTATGTATGTATAGGAGTACTCCTCGATGCATGACCAGACCACTGCACCGGGCTTACGGCTAAATTACATATGTAGCCTCAACTCGACTTTATGCGCGACGCAAGGCTTGTCGACTTTGAAAGAGTACCTTTCTTCTTCTTCTTTCGACCATGTCCGATCCTAATAGGATCATATGGGCCTCCAAGGAGTGGAGGTTTGTATTAACAGATTTTATTTTTACAAGAAATGGATGTCAGCCACTTGCTCAACCTATTAGGTCCATACTCTGACTCATACACAAATTGAAAAACAATATGTGTACTTGCCAGACCCAGGATTCGAACCTGGGACCCTCGACACTATAGACCGGCGCTTAAGCCACGCGGCCATCGTGGGTGTCACCATCGTAAAAAAATCGCTGTGTGTACATATGTACGCGCGTTAGAAGTTATACTTCTTTGGCGTAACAAAACAAAACCAAAACTTGTGATAAATTAGATTCTTTGACTAGCTCTTAATTATCTTGTTAAATAACACACTCAAGAAAAAGGACCGCTTATTGGAACGCCGTTAGTTTATTTTTATACACTTTAACTTATATTACTAAATTGTATAATGGTTTCTCGTTGTCTTTATTTTTACAGTACCAACTGTCAGTCTGACGTTTAATCGTTTGTTTACGTAAGGAATTTCTAATGGCCGACAATAATAAATTCGCTGCCTAGGCAACGGAACAATTCTAAACTATAATATTATACTGTATAATCGTTACGATTGCAGTATCATACTGTGGCGTAAAGGTAGTGCGTTCGGCTGATAACCGAACAATCGGTGGTTCAAATCCAATCAAGCGCGTTTTTTTTGTGTGAAAAAATAAATTATGCGTTACATGTCACACGCCAAAAATACACTGATCTGATTTCCCAAACGCGCTAAAAGAAGTATAACTTCAATAATTGTGAATATTTATAATTGGAATCCCCCCAAATAGTATGATATGAATACAGCATTTTGACATTTTTTTTAAATATATGCTACTAATAAAGCCAGTTATATCATAATTATACAAATTTATATGCATTGTGTATCGTGCCATTGTTAAACTTATATAGCGTAAATGCAGTGAATCAGTTAAGAATGCTATATAGTATATAGGTACCTACTTCTTTTCGCAATCCCGGGATCCCATTCAATTACTTTATTCTGGAATTGAAAATGTTCTAAATCCTGAATTGGTCATTAAGGGGGGACATGCTCGTCGAAGGTCAAAATTGAGTTTTTATTGTATATTCAAACCATGATCCTGGACACTCCTTAAACGTTGTAGATGATCTATTTATATACTTTTGAAGCCTTATTATCCTTTATAGTTATTTTAAACATTTGATGACTGCATGAAGTATTTTTGTTACATAAAATAGTATTCTTTTAAACCTCTCGCTCTAATGTTTTAGAATATAGTCATATTTCGGTACATAACTGTGCAGTGGTGTTAAGATTTTTTACATTTATTAATTTTTAAACGCATTTATAAAACCATTAGCATAATTTATTACGAGATAATTTTTGTAAAATATTCACGATAAAAAATTATATTGATAATCTCTGTGATCCCAAATTTGACAAGAATTAGGCATTTTATTATTCAAAAAATCGGCAAGATTAACACATTTCAAGATGATTCTAAAGATATTTATTATAAGCTATGTTTTTGACCATTCAAGTGTGATAAACATCTTATGAATAATGATTGCTTTATAATAATTATTGACCTAAGAATAAGGTAGTGTTTTTTTGAAATACGCCATTTCTTTTGTCATTCCCCAGTGGTTAAGCTACAACATACGGCCGTAGCCATAAATTGACAAACTATAATTGAAGTAAAGAGTAAAATGATATTGACGCGCGTGTTTGAACATGTACCGTTTAAAAAAAAATAAAAAAAAATTCGGTTAGCTACATGTTCAAACACGCGCGTTAACATAATTTTACTCCCTACTTTAATTATAGTTTGTCATTTTATGGCTACGGCCGTATGTTGTAGCTTAACCACTGGGGAATGACAAAAGAAATGGCGTATTTCAAAAAAACACTACCTTATTCTTAGGTCAATAATTATTATAAAGCAATCATTATTCATAAGATTTTTATCACACTTGAATGGTCAAAGACATAGCTTATAATAAATATCTTTAGAATCATCTTGAAATGTGTTAATCTTGCCGATTTTTTGAATAATAAAATGCCTAATTCTTGTCAAATTTGGGATCAAAGAGATTATCAAAATAATTTTTTATCGTGAATATTTTACAAAAATTATCTCGTAATAAATTATACTAATGGTTTTATAAATGCGTTTAAAAATTAATAAATGTAAAAAATCTTAACATCACTGCACAGTTCTGTACCGAAATATGACTATATTCTAAAACATTAGAGCGAGAGGTTTAAAAGAATAATATTTTATGTAACAAAAATACTTCATGCAGTCATCAAATGTTTAAAATAACTATAAAGGATAATAAGGCTTCAAAATTATATAAATAGATTATCTACAACGTTTAAGGAGTGTCCAGGATCATGGTTTGAAAATACAATAAAAACTCAATTTTGACCTTCGACGAGCATGTCCCCCCTTAAAAAATGAGTTTCTTAACAATAGACAATAAAATTATCTTCAACTGATAAAATTTAAAAAAAGTGAGAACATGATCATTTTGGTTCTAAGCAAAATAATACCTTTGGAAATTAAAGCTCTTATAATTCGATATGTATTGGAATTATCCCGGGTAATTGAAAATTCGGTCCGAAAATGCAATCCTTAAATTATTTCAAATTATCGAGGCTTGCAAGAGGTATTTTAAACGAAATAACATAGATTGAAGTATTTTAGTCTAAGCCTAATGAATGAAATCGCATACTATTATTTACTTGTTACTTGCGTGAAAATCATTTCGCAAAGATAACATGTCCATACTCCATACCATGTCTAACCTACGAAAAATTAAATATAGCACCTGCATGTCTGCATTATGTCGTCTGTAATAATATGTATGCGTAAATATGCTATACTATACGAGATACCTACGAAAACCTCAGTTTCGTGACATGATATTAATAATACCTATGTGTAGACATCGCCATTTCACCGACCACCTTAGTGGCGTAGTAAGTAACGCAACAAGCGATCGAGGGGTTGGATTTAGACAATATGAAAAATGATAAATGCCCTCTGTGATTTGAAACTGGTGGTGTAATATTTAGCTTCGCGGACAATAATAATAATAATAGGAGTGCAACAAAATGCAATTCTCTTCAGAAAACTAAACAATGCCACATTATAATGTTGTGTAGTGCAAGTCCAATGTAGGCTGCATCTAATGCTTGTATGAGACCGTCCGCGAGAGGTGACAGGTGATGGAATTAAATTTTACACCATTTGGCGGTCGAAAAATTAAAAAATGTCCTTCTGGCATTGACGACGTAGAGCGCTTCGATACTCAAGTTCGGCAGAAACATTATGTTATTTTCACGTACTGCATATTATTCGAAAGACCTAATTCTAAGACCGAGTACCCAGTGGTAGGTTTATGGACGTGGAGGGCCGAGGCATTGATTAATTTGAGACCCCTACGATAAAAAATAAAATATAAACAATACATTCCAACGTAACTATTAAAATACCAATGTATCTCATCGCTATCCAACTATTAAATGACAACGATAACTCAATATAATAATAAACCTAAATGGTTGATGTTAGTTGCAAGAATTTTGTTTATGCTTTGGATAATTTGACAAATACGCATCTTTTTATAATGTTGGTATAATTTAATAATTGCATGAGAGGTTTGAACTTTTTCAAGCCCCCTTTTAAAATCTTCTGACGAGTTGCTTGCACCATCTGCGTCGAAGAAAATCGGGGCTGAGGGCACCCGAAGATTTACCCTTCAGTTACGATTAACACCCGTCTAACACTGCTACGTGCTTAGTCAGCAACGTTTTTACGTGAAGTTCAGAATTTAGTAAATCTGTTATGTCTGGTATTTTAATAAATAAAATTAAACAACAGTGGAACAAAATGTACGGGAGTACATATATAGTTACATATAGAGTACATATATAGATCTCACCGATACCTCTCACTGAAAAGTGCCTGCTGGATGAAGGTACCTAAAAAATTGATATGTGTACTTATGAACGCGCGTTAGAAGTTACATAAATACTTCTTTGGCGCAATAAAACAAAAACAAAACTTGTGATAAACTAGATTCTTTGACTAGCTCTTAATTATCTTGTTAAATTACACACTCAAGAAAAAGGACCGCTTATTGGAACGCCGTTGGTTTATTTCGATACACTTTAACTTATATTACAAAAATATATAATGGTTTATCGTTGTTTTTATTTTTAAAGTACCAACTGTCACTCTGACGTTTAATAGTTTGTTTACGTAAGGCAATGCAAATGGCCGACAATAATAAATTCACTGCCTAGGCAACGGAACAATTCTAAACTATAATATTATACTGTATAATCGTCACGATTGCAGTATCACACTGTGGCGTGAAGGTAGTGCGTTCGGCTGATAACCGAACAATCGGTAGTTCGAATCCAATCGAGTGCGTTTTTTTTCGTGTGAAAAAATAAATTATGTGTTACATGTCACACGCCAAAAATACACTCTGATCTGATTTCCCAAACGCGCGAAAAGAAGTATAACTTTAATAAATGTGAGCAATTCAAATATGTGTTACAACATGAAATTTTGATAAATAATATCTCCCTCAATCATCCATATTTTTATAGGTACCAACTCTCACAATTAACATAATAAAAACATCAGATTGTTTAATTGTAAATATCTGTCTTTTTTTCACCAAAATATCAGTAGATATCTAGTAGTATAATTATCTTTTTTCGGGGTTCCATTTAATAAGGATATTAATTGTAGGCCGGATTTGTAAAATTTATTTTTCACAATGTGGTCTTACAAATTTTAATATTTATACGTTTGACAGAAACAATTAGTTTGAGGTTTAGGGTTTAGGTTTAGTAGTCGATGCGCTGATTTCAAACACACAGCATGCGAAATGCGAATTCGACCCAGCCACGGTTTACGAATCAGCCATGGACCATGAGCGTTCTAGCCACTGTCCACTAGGTAAGTACTCAAAGGTGGGCGATTATTTAATTAAAGTGATAATATGATAAAAGAGGAGTCGTTCACGTTTCTTGGAGAATTGCTTGATGGTGCTTAGTGCATCTAGCACTTTCATCTTGCAACGCGCTCACCATGAAAGGGGCGAGGATTGGCGGGAAAATGAAAGGAGGCAGAGCCGCATCATGTTAATTACATTTTAAAAATAGACCTAGATATTCCTACTATTGTTCTAAAAAGTGACATTTCGTCGTATATAATATGTGAGTACCTACCTAATTATTAAATGCTTGTATGGTATATTTAAAGTTATTTATTCTTAATTTAATAATTGTTACTTAATACTTTGGACGCGGAAGACGCACACGGTGCGTAATGACCAGGCGGCCGATCGATGTAATTAACGTGCATTTTAAAGGGGGCAATTAAAATCTCATTATCTCTTTAGCAGCGAAAGCGTTAAGGTTGCTGCCAAAAATTGGTAAGTCGATAATTTAAGTATTTAGCCTTAACAACGGAGTATGTGTCTATATATAAATAATATGCATGCTAGAAAAAAAATCAATGTAATCCAATGTATACAATATTATGCACATAAAGCACATTGAAATCAGCATTATGTTGTTTTTAGAGGGCATGTCAAATTCCTAAATGCAATTACTCCATAAAATGATTTCGAGATTTACCAACTTTTTGCAGTAACCCCCCATACAACGAGTTGTACACGCACCAAACCTAAATATAAAAATTACAATGATACATTTTGTTCTTTTACTATAATTAATAAGCTGCATCCAAGAACCCGACAATTAATAACGTGAAGTTTTGGAAATGGCGCCTAAGGCCGTGACACTGCATTGCGAATTACGGTGGTAGTGCTGGTTATTGTTTATCTTAGAATGCAATACGGTAACCTGTTTGGCAATAAATGAAAATGTTCGATTGATATTTCGTTCAAATTATTTTAATTTAAGTACTTATTTCAACATGCAACAATCATAATTTTTAATAAACAGTTTACCGTATAACATTCGTAGTTTGAGCAATAACTAGCACTATCACAGAAGTTTACGATTTCATGTCGTGGCCTAACTATTATAGTGGGCCTTGGGCGCCACTAGTTATTCTTAAATATATATTTTCTAACATTCAAGAATCCCAAGAAAATATGGATATAACCTACACATACATTAATCTACCTACTAAGTTAACATACTACCTAAACAATACAAATATAGATATTTGTTTATTAATTTTATTGAAGATAGGTACTACATATTTGTATCTTGACGATATTCTCAACTAGTTATGTATATATACTTGTATGTTATACATAATTTTGAAACACCTAAGAAACATATTACTACAAAAAAATCTTAGGGCACTAGACAGGATTCGAACCTGTATCTATCGGATTCCGGCCAATGTGCTCTACTAATTTAATCACTGTTTCTCAGGTGATTCTAAATTAGGTACGTATGTTCAATAAATTTTATATGTATTCTCAAATATTCTGGTTGCATCTTGGATACAAGTTAGAGTCCCGGCCGGAGCCATATTTTTTTCAATTTTTTTTCTATTACGTATGGCTTTGGTTGTTTGTTTGCAAATTATTTATGTTCTGTAAAGAATATTACATTCTCAAACTTTCCTAATTACTCGATGAATAGAAAAAATTGTGTTGGTATTAGTTATATAATATAATGGATAAAATAGAATATGTACTTACATACGAGGGTGGGTCAATAAGTCCTTAGAAAAGCCGACAGGTGGCGCGACTAGTACTGTAAGCGGTTTGTTTTCATGCAGTGGCACTACCGATTCAGTATGCTGCGAAGTTTCAATCAGATTGGTCGGGTTGTTGTGTGTTTCTCGTACATTTAAAAAAAAAATTGCTTGTGGAAAATGGAAAAATGGAAAATGGAAAAAAATTGAGTTTAGAGCTGTTATTAAACATTTTAATATAAAAGGGTTAACAGCAAAGGAAATAAAAAATGAGTTGGATTTAGTTCACGGCATATCTGCTCCTTCACTTGCAACTATTTATAACTGTTTAAATGAATTTAAACGTGGTCGTACATCAACAAAGGATGAACCACGCTCAGGACGTCCTGTAGAGGTGACTACACCAGAAATGATCAATAAAATCCACGATATGGTGTTAAGTGACCGAAGATTAAAGTTGAGTGAGATAATTGAGGTTACAGGGATCTCAAAAGGTAGCGTCATTTCTATTTTACATGACAAATTGGGCATGAAAAAAATTTCTGCAAGATGGGTGCCGCGTTTGCTCACAGCCCTGTTGTCGCTCATGCAACGCAATCCGGATGAATTTTTTCGTCGCTTTGTGACTGTAGATGAAACATGGATACACCACTATACTCCCGAGACGAAAGAACAGTCAAAGCAGTGGATTGCGAAAGGCGAACAATGTCCAAAGAAGGCGAAAACCGTAAAATCAGCTGGTAAGGTTATGGCTACTGTATTTTGGGATGCACGTGGAATTATTTTCGTTGACTATTTGGAAAAAGGAAAAACAATAACAGGGGATTATTATGCATCTTTATTGGACCAGCTAAAAAACAAAATTGAAGAAAAACGGCCTCATTTAAACAGGAAAAAAATCCTCTTTCATCAGGACAATGCCCGTGTTCACACATGTTTACGATCAATGGCTAAAATTGAAGAATTGAAGTTCGAATTGGTCGACCATCCACCGTATTCGCCAGATTTAGCCCCCCAGTGACTTTTTCCTTTTCCCAAACTTAAAAAAATGGCTAAGTGGACAACGTTTTTTTTCAAATGAAGAAGTCATCGATCGGACAAATGCTTATTTTGAGGACCTTCCGAAAACTTATTTTTCTGACGGTTTAAAAAAAATTGAGAAACGTCTAACCAAGTGTATTGAGCTCCAAAGAGATTATGTTGAGAAATAAAAAAAAAATACAAAAATAAAAACTGTTTTAATGCTTTTTTCTAAGGAATTATTGACCCACCCTCGTACCTAGGTATTTTATTAGCAAAATAAAATAATATAAGTACCTTAAGAAAATGTCAATTGGCAGGTATTTTTTTTCGACCATGTCCGATCCTAATAGGATCATATGGGCCTCCACAGAATAGAGGTTTGTATTAACAGATTTTGTTTTTTACGAGAAATGGATGCCAGCCACTTGCTCAACCTATTAGGTCCACACCCTGACTCGCACACAAATTGAAAAAAATATATTGTGTACTGGCCAGACCCAGGATTCGAACCTGGGACCCACGGCGTTATAGTCCAACGCTTAAGCCGCGCGGTGGGTGATTTTTTTGACATTTAAATAAGTACATAATATTATTTGGTTAATTTATTAAATTTCTTTATGACGTGAATATTTATATCAAAATTAAGCTGGCCGGTTTTATGGCAATTTTATTTGGAATCAAGTAAACAGCTATAAAATAATAATTCATCCGTTTGAATTCAGAACGCGAAAAGACGCGTATGGAAAAATATCATTATGTTTGTTTGTGCATGAAGGTCCGTCACGTTGGCAGAGCGTCGTGAAAAGCGCGCGCGCATTTTTCCTAAGCAAGTTCACCTCGTGACGTCACATGGCCAACCTCGCGAGCGCTCGGATGTCCTCGGTGAGCTTCGAATTTTTCTGAACGTTCTCTAGTTAAGTTGTGAACTTGCGACTTCAACATCAAGGGTTATGTTGGTACTAACATTGTTTAATTTAAAAAGGAGCTATTATTGCGTAATTAGTTGTAAATTATAAATAGCCCACTTATGAATCGTATAAGTAAAATTAGTTACCGGATTAATTTTTGAATTATGTAGGTAACTAGATACAATATAAGAGCCTAAAGTAGTTCGTGAACAGAACGCTTTCCACCAAACCATGTAGGCTGGAAAACTATAAGTCAAATCCACACGTATTTATGTTCTGAATTCAAAATCATGGGTCCGGTGGGGTTATCGAGTGGCTAGCAATAACTACTACTCCTCGTAACATATTGTATTTAAAGATACCGTCCACATTATGGAGGCACATTTTTGTTCCAGTTTACACGGGAATGATAAATTATAAAGATATTACATAATATTATAGCGCCTGAACACTGCATGGATTTACTGGCGGCAATAGTGCTTATTTTAAACTATCATGACAATAACTGTTACACGTAAAAGTTATGACTATCTCTCCAATTCATTCTTTAAGAGTGAGCGAGACGCGATATTGTCATTTTATGGTACTATTTCGTAATATGTATTTGACAGCAGTGAAAATCGGTCAACCTGAAAGTTCATTTTTTTGCCGGCAGGTTCGCCACTATCGTTCTAATGCGCAGGCGCACATCGATTTTTTTACTATCACATGAAAATTCAGAAGCCTCCAAACATGTTTGATTCATGCATGCAATCTTGCCAGCTGCAAGATAATACATGTTTACCCAAACATTTTCTTACTGTCAACAGTAATTCCATGCACATGTAAACGGGGAATTATATTAATTTAAAATTTGAGTTTGTTAAACTGTGTACCTACTTACTACTACTACTCGAAAGAAAAAGATAAAAATCTTATAAAATAGGTAGGTATTTATTATTATTATTATTATAAAATATTTTATGATGAACTGATTAATGGATAGTTGCGCAACAACTTCATTTTTTTACTGTTCTTCCGAGATTTATTGTGTGATTTATAATGTTGTCAACTTGTGTGTGTACAGTCTTTTAAGCTGACGTGTTTCCTATATTCTACAAACAAAGCAAAATACCACATTCATTCCGAAGTGAAGCAAATGGGTCTCTTTTACTTATGAATGCCATCCATAATAAATAAATCGTTAGTTGTACAACACTTTACGTTGTTGTGCAACAAGTTTGCGTACAAATCAACGAAAGGAAAAGTTGGACTCCAAAATAAACCATGCGTTTGTACAAAAAAAAATGTTGCGAATGCATGATCGACACATTTGCACAGCATACCTAAGGACTTTGTTGGATAGTAGGTACGAGGTTTGGAGATTGCAGTAGAGAAACACAAAAATTCAGTAAAACGTAACAAATAAAAGTGGATGTTGGGTATAATGCGGAATGAGTGGACATCCACAAAATAACCCGGTAGATAAGGGAAAGCGACGTATTGGAGGTCACCAAGTGGAGGAAATGGCAATGGTACAGCAGTGTGCAGACATGAAGTGGTACCCGAGGAGAACTAAACAATCACATCTCCTAAAACCTGCTGGAACAGCGAAATCATCAACTTAACTAAGGAATGGGAAGAGTGGCGAAGTGAGAACTATGGGAAGGCCATTATGCAGCAGTGGATGGATCGCAGGTGATATGACGTAGGAATAGTTTCAAATTGAAATATTTGCAATCCGATATTTTTTTTAATTTAATTATATAAACTGTAGTTGAAATAGGATCTAAAGTCAGTACGGGAAACCTGTGTAAAATGCACTTTCAATTCGGTAGCTAATTATTATTAATATTGTTTATGTTTATATATTATTTAGAATAACTGAATAGAAAGATGAGAAAGTACTTTTCCAGAAACGGTTATAGACACTACTTGACAAAAATCTGTAAGAATAACCCTTAATGCAATGTAGGTAGAGTTCAGTTTTTAAATACATATTATGAAAACTGTGTTTATTCTTTTTTTTAATATCACATTTAATTATTTTCTTTTATTTTAGAATAAAATTCACGTATGCAAATTAAAGAAGTTTGGAAATTGACCATTATTACAATGAATGTAGAGTTCGTTTTAACGTCACTTTCACATGTGGCGATAAATCTTACGAATAAAAAAAATCATTAATCGGGCAGACTAATTCTGACGTTTCATCCATATAGAATATAAATGATAAGTATGTCAAAATTATATGTATACACAATAATTGTATAATATTGCCTGGGTCCGCGAATTCTTTTCTATGCAATCTTCTATGCTCTAAAAAAGTTTATTCTTTATCACCATTTTACTAAAAAATGTTATAGCTAACTTTATTATTAGATTTATGCATGTAGAAAAAAATGTGTTAAACTTTCAATTTTGTTTACGATTAAAAGTCTATGGAAGCTTCATATAAAAAGGAACACTTTATACGAGCTTTTTCTTCTTCAAAAGAAAATAATAATACACGAAGCATTGACTCTATAAAAGAAAGAGAGGTATATAATCCTGGAAAGGGTTAACGTGCATACAAAAAGAGACAGACTAATATGCTCATCGGTTGTGGAAAAGAGACATTGATAGATTACGTCGGAATGGTTTTCATTCTGACAGAGATAACAGTATTATAGTTTATAGTAGACAGAAAGAGACAGGTATGTAAATATTACGCGATTCATGTATTCATCACCTTTTATATAAAAAAATCAAACAAATAAAACGATGTTTTTCTTAAAATTACAATTATTTAATTTCAAAATATAATCATATATATTGATAATATTGGTAATAAATTGGAAAATTAAACATTCAATTTCTAATTTCCTCACGAGAGACGAATGAGTTGTAATTAAAGTAAAATTAAAGTCAACCAAATTTAAAAAAAATATATCATAATGAAATAAATATAAAACATGTAAAGGTCTATTATTTTTAAATAGTATTAGGACCGGTTTGAACCTAATAATGCAATTTTATAAAAATAAATAAACAAGTAAGAATATTATCTAATTGTTGGTTCCCACACCACCAGTTTTCAATATCGCCACTCACCTAGGCAAATTGAGATGGATACAGTATTCGAAAATGATGAGCAAGAAAGAGACAAACGTATCAAAATCGCCGCCATACTACGTACATAGTAGTATGAGCGCGCGCCTGTGTTTGAATTTGGTTATGTTTGGTTGAAAATGTCAGTGACTTTTGGTCTGTTGCGCCGGTAGGTAGTGTCGCGTGTCGTTCCGTTTTTTTTCGTTTGAATTTCGAACGAAATCCTTCGAGCGTTTTCGTTTGAATTTCCTGGACCCTGCGATCTCGGCGGGAAAAACACTCTTCCACCATTTTGCAATTTCGGGATTCTTGACGTTTATTTTATGTGATGTTTATGAAGTGTTTGTGTATTAAATGATTTTTCTCTAATGGTTAATTAATTAAGCTGAGTCTCCTTCGTAAGGTCCTTGATTTTGTTTGTGTTATTATGCCATTTTCTTTTGACATTATCGACATTTTCGTGCAATCGTCATCGCCTGTGAACAGTTATTACCGCTAAAAAGCCACAAACAGCCGTGTTCTTTAGACGAATGTGAAAGTGAAATTATTATTGCTTTCTTTTGCTTGGCGCTAGAAATACTTTTGATTTTAATAAAGTATTAATGGAGATTTTTATTACAAAACTGTGACTGGTTGGAAACTTAACATTCAAGCTTTACTTTCAATTACATAAATAAATCTGATCGGAAAATCTCAGGTATTGTTACGTTTATAAGCAAACTAAAATATAACTTTTTTATTTACAATTTTTCTTTTTAAAAATCACCGTGTGGACAAAAACAAAAATAATATTGTACTGCGAAACAAGAAAACCGTTCAATTATTATTGTGACTGAAACATCGTTGTGTGAAAAAAATAGTTGCGTGACAAAGGGGTGAATTAAAACAAAAAAAAAAACGTTTTAGTGGTTTAAAAAAAATATCCATTATACATTTTATGGTTATTTTTTTATCATGGTGACAAACATGGATTTGCTTATACTATGGATTATGGATAAACACAACACCTCAACACTTCTATGAGTTCGGTAAGTAATTTTACAATAACTATTTCCTTATAAGTATTATAGCAATTAATAATATCTTTGGGGGTTGAACGTCGTCACCATCTAGAATTCATAGTAAATTATAACGTTGTAACGTAACACTATATTTTGGTAAATGCGTATTATTTAATTCCCCTATAAGCGGTGCGGAATGTCACGGGGGAAACCGGGAGAAATCCTGATTAGCTGGCGAGTCTAGTCTCAAATGGAAAATCTTTGGCGAACATTTTTTATTGTTAATCGGGTCCAACGAGTGTACATAAGTAATCGGAGTAGATACATGTCCCAAATAATTTGATATAGAAATATGAAACAAATGAATGAGATCATACGCAATAAGTCGTGTTTTTTTTCATCTCATCCCCAGGATTTTTCTATTTTACCACGTTTTTATTAGCTCGTATTCTTGTTTGTCCAGTACACATTTTTCTTGTGTGTCTAGTCCTTCTTTTAATACTTCTAACCATCTTTAAGCACAATTGAAATCATTTTTAGTTAATCCTGTTTTGCGTGGAAAGTTATTTCAGAAAAATCCGTAAAAAGTAAAAGACTATTATTGGTTGCTAAGGGGGTGGCCCTAACAACTAAATTATTAATATATACGTGCGTTACTATGGAAATCAATATGAAACGTCAAAATGACATTTCAGTATTCTATATTTATTCATTATTTCTATCAAATACAATAAAAAGTATTTATTAATACATAGAATTGTCAAGATTCAACAGAAAATTTAAAAATGTGGTATATAAAAAGTTCTTTTTATCTTGTAGTTATTTGAGACGTTATTATTTTTTATTTAATTTAGAGACAGTCTCATTGCACTAATACGCCTCTGCTATCAAGGTACTAATTGTTAATTGTAATATCTGCAATTGCGAACTGGTTTGCAAAATAAAAACTTCCATCTTCAATTTAAAAAAAATTAAAATATTAATGGGATTCACCAGGAGAGTAATCACGCTGCAGAGCCATATATTTTTTCCCTGCGTTTTTCCTCTCCCTACTCATAGAATGGGGTTCGACCGAATGGCTGACTACCAATGTACGTAAAAAGTATGTTAAATGTGTCCTTGCGCTCTGTGTTGAGCAAAATTGGTGATTTAGCATTTCAAAAAAAATAGTATGTACCTACCTACAAGAGGCATTATCCATACTATACATACTAGAGTGCGCAAACACGCATTTACTTTTACAATGTAATACTATAGACCAGCGATGGCGAACCTATGGCACTCGAGAAAATTCAACTGGAATGCGAAGCAGTTGTAGAGAGATTTAAGTTAAAAAATATTTCGGGGAATTAAATAATTTTAGATTTTTGAAAATAAATGGGATGAAAAGCTAAAAAAATAGGGAAAATCGAATGTATTTTCTGTGGGGGTTAATGTTTTAAATGTTCATAATTTAAAAAAAAAACTCTTGTCGCCGTGCCATTATTACAAATATTTTTTTAGTATCTAAGCATAAAAAGATTCGCCACTCGTGTTGTTAACTGAGGGTAGGTAATCGATGATAGTTTTCTACTGTCTGTTTCGGTATCTTCGGGCTCTATGTAAAATGACTTATTTGGTAAATATAATAATATGTAGGTACAACTACCAAAGATTAAAGCTTTTTATAGTTTCTACTTAGCATTTAAAAAATATTATTTTTCATAAGTATCTACTTAAGGGAGTTTCCCCGACTTTTGAAAGACTTTTTTTTTCAAATATTCGAAATAAAAGAGCTTAAACAAGGTTATAATGTTATGTCACATAATTTTGTTTGACATATTTTAATGACTTCAACGAAACTTTCAATTTATAATTTATATAAACCAGGTCAAGATGTGAGTTGCAAACGATATGTAATACTACCCTAAATCTTCGCAATATATTGAAATATTGTCTATCCGTATTGAGTGACTCAAATTGTTAGATTAATTCCGATTAATTTGCATTAAAATTATTACCAACATAGCATAATGAAATCTGGAGCATATTAATTTTTAGCTGACTGTACCGATTCTTGATGCAAAATATAAGTTTTTTGCCAGTTTTAAAAATGTGAATCATGATAATATTGTTATTGTGATTAGCATAAAAACAGAAAAATTAGATCAGGTAGATACATTACGCAAGAATTAATGCTGGAATTGAATTTAGAAGTAATTTCGTATTGCAGATTCATTTGTGGTAAGATACATAGTTTTTATGTATGTGTTAGGGCCGCACTGAGATATAATCGCCGTGTATCGAAAAAAAAATTGTTTCAATTTATATACCTATTAATGAGATCAGTATAATTTTCGATTTTCAAAAAGCCAGTTTTAAATAAAAAAAACTTGGAACTTAAATGATAAAACAAATTATTAACAATACCTAAAGATGAAATTGCCCATAAAAAAGTTGCACATAAGCGTAGTAGATTACTCACTAGTAATTAGGTAGATAGTATGTACATCAGTAAAATTAAAAATAATAACTAATAAGAAGGACGAGTCTTTTTTGTACTATAAAATTATCTATTTTAGTTTTGGTTTAGTTTCATATTACATTTCGCCGTATCACAGTTCACCGTGAACTGCCGTACCGGAAAGAGAAGGAAAGAGATAAAAAAAATGACGCGTTATTCGTAGAGCATTGCAATGATCCAATTTTATTAGATTTAATAATAGCATTAATTTGAAATTGATTGGTATCTAATGTTTGATAATAACGCGTCATTATTGTCAGATATTTGGTAGGTATGACCCGATACTTACGAGCACCTATTTCTTAACCTACTTTTAAATCATTCAGAATTTTATATAAATATACTTAATACATAATATACTTACGATGTGATTATATTTTTAATTTACTTACTTACATAACTACATTTTTTCTTCAGTCTTTCCTTTATGTTATGAATTTGATCTCAATATTGTACGGCTATTTATTTTCGATACAACAGCTCACGGTGAACTGTAATACGGCTAACTGCATGCGTACAAATTTCCGGACCATACCTCCCATATAGCACTCAGTCTCAGAAACCAAACTTTAGAATTTAGATAGTAAAATGCTAACATTAAATAGCACGTCATTTTTTATTCATTGTAACTATTAATAAAAAAGCCCGTATTACCCGGTGGTAATAGTGCGCCTCTGTGTATTATACTATTATAATATATTCTTATTGTTCAATTAAGATTCAAGGTGTAGTCTTGAATATAATTTATTATATAATTTGATGAGTATGTACTAGCAAAGTAGATACTCGAAATAAATAATGTGCAATGACTTATAAGTAGTTTATATTATACCTAATATTAATAATAATAACATATCCAGGGGCGGTTTTAACCAGTCTAGCTACGATTAGAGTAGCACCAATTCTATTGGGGGTCTCCATAGAAAAATTATTTATATTTTAATCACACCCAACCGGAAAAATAATCTTAATAATAATAAAGTATTAATTTCTTAAATGTACATATTATTGAAATAAGTCAATTTAATGTTTTGAAATTATAACTGGGAATTACTCGAGTATGTTAAATAAATTTATGCACTTCGTTCAATTCATTTATGGTAAACGAAGGCCTGATATTTTGAAATGATTTAGATTATTTAGAGAATGTGACATATTTCAAAAACGATATTTTTTTCTTTAAGACCTTGTCATTGTCACTGCGTTATAATGCTGCGACAATTAAGAGTAAAATATAAAAATCGTAAAAATTACACGAAATCACTCCTAGTGAGATAAGTTTAAGTAAACATATCTTAAGAAATTACAAAACAACGCCCACTAGAATATATCCATGATCGAAGCGATTTGTTTGAACACGGTTATTGCCGTCCCAATTGGCAGGTTAGTTCTGCGTCGCGATATACTTTGAAGCCGGTTTTGGTTTATGACTTGATGGCGGTCTGGCCATAAAACGCAAAAAAATACAAACCCCCTGAATGTATTTTAATATTAGATACCTATTGGAAAATACTAATGGCATGTTTATTCTCCACATTAAGACGGTACTTCAGTGAAACGGTACATAATTTTCAACTATATGTGCGACGAAATTTTGGATTCGCTGGCACTCGGAGAGCGAACATCGAGCTGGGAACACGTAAATTTGTTTCGTGATGGCGACGGGGGTATTAATTCTTAAATCGTGTAAAGATGACTAAAAAACGTTACCCATTTACTTGAAAAAGAAAACATGTCAATGAATATATTATTATTGTTACTAATAGTACAATAAACAGAACATTAAATGGACGCATGTTGGATTTATATCGAAATATTAATTGTCATATAAATCCAACATACGTCCATTTTATGTTCTGTTTATTGTTCTATTAGTAACAATAATAATATATTCATTGACATGTTTTCTTTTTAAAGTAAATGGGTAACGTTTTTAGTCATCTTTACACGATTTTAGAATTAATTGACCCGTCGCCATCACGCAGCAAAGTGACGTGTTCCCGGGTCAACATTCTCTCAGTGAATGGCAGCGAGTCCAAAATTTCGTCGCGCGTACAGTTGAAAATTATTTGGCGTTTCACTGATGCGTCACCTTAATAAAAATTATAAAATAATATAAATAAAAATCTCTTCTATCGTTTATTTTAGACTAGTGTACTAAAAAGAAAGCCAGTTTGATGATAATTAAATTACATATTGTGTAGATAGTAAAACAATAATTTTAACTCTAACAATACGTATATGTAGTTGTAATCTTTGTCCTTTGGCCGGTGTCAATCGTAATTGACATATTTTAGAAACAATGAATTTTGAGTAAATATAATAATATAATATCCCGTTGTTTCATAACAATTTCCAACGAATGCATTGTTATTTATTATTGTGATGAGTCTATTTTAAAACATTGAATATGTAATAATATGCAAGAACAGTTATAAAATAGTCATTCCCATGTGTCATGTTACGTTGTGTTTATCTAACACTTGATAAGAAAGTTCAAAGCTGCTCTAACCGTGTCTCGCACGCGCACCCCTTTTAATGAAGGTTATGTGAAGCTTCATGTTTGGACGCATTTTTTGCTTACCGTTTGTTGGAAGTTTTCGCGACACTGTGTAGGTGAATTTAAAAATGTGACGTTTATCGAATACAATCAGGAAAGCCCATCGAACAACGTGTGACAACAATTTCGAATTCGAATCAACACTCAAACATAATATTGTGTTTTTTTCCCTTTTGACCATGTCCGATCCTAATAAGATTATATAGGCCTCCACACAGCGGAGAACAGATTTTTGTGTTTACGAGAAATGGATGTTAGCCACTAATTGCTCAACTCCATACTCTGACTCCAAACACAAATTGAAAAACAATATGTGTATTTGCCAGACCCGGGGCGGGAGAATGAGACTCACGACATTATACGCCGACGGCAATATTGTATATTTTATTTAACAGATTTTTCAGTAGGTAAGTTATAAACTACTATTCCTAATGTAATGAATGAAAAACTATTGTCATTTGTTTTTTTAATCTGTCACCCGAGTTTTTAGTATAACTTCATAATGTAATAATATTGTTCTCATCCTTGAACAAAATGTTGGGTGTCTCATTAGTAATGTAATAATTACATAAACTAAGTATTCATAAGTCATATTGCACTCAGTGGTGTAGCTAGAACTATTGCCCCTCTATGCAAAAATAATACAACTCGTGTTTCTAAAAAAACGTTCAAAATTAAAGTCGATATATTTTTTAAAGCTATTTTCTTTCAAATTTTCCTCCAATATAATCGGGGTGTTGTCCTGTTCAAAATCAATGGCGCATTTTTAGCTGTCCTTTTATATTTTTTTCAGATTGATTATATCTTTTTTGTAAACGGTGAATATTATGAAAAATAAAATTTATTAGCAACGTAATTATGTACCTAACTATCGGCATGAGATTTAGGGCCTCTTGTCCGACTGGGCCCCAATACTTTGTATATGAAATTACTATACCATTGATTGCAATACAATGTCCTTCGAATTCCTTTGCCTTGCTGTCAACCACTGTGGGAGCATTCTTTCTTCTTAATCCATATCCGCTCCTTAGGTGGGTTATTTTTACACCATACTCGCTAGTACTTTTGTGTCATGTCATTCCAGCATACCGTACAGTGTTGCCATATTTTTCTATGCTGATTATAGTACAAAGGCATACAAATTATAGTATTTCAGAAAAATATATAGTACAGGAACATTTTTCGTCTTGAATCCTTTAAAATTATAGTATTTTGGTATATTTGGCGTAAAATTATAGTATAAAGTATAAATTTTCGCGAAATCAAAATTATAGTATTGTACTATAATTATAGTACGGTTGGCATCACTGATACCGTATCATTGTTTTTTAACAGTCCTCCTGGATGCCGAATTTTGATTGGCGCGATGAAAAGGCAGGTCAGATTGTATCATTTGAGACATTTATAGCATTTGGCTAAACCTGGTCCAACTCCTAGTAACTGATAAAGTCAGACAGAAAAATATATAATATATATAAAAAAAATATTTTGTACATAGGTATTTACTTATCATGGACACACATGGATCACAGACATACTTACTGCATTTGTATTATCACTATATATCAGTGATGGTGAACTTACGGTACTTAAGGCCATGCATTAGTTGAGGCACGGTCTAAAAAGATCGTCGCTAGGCGATGCGCGGATTGCGGGTGGCGGGTGAAAATGACGCCTGTCAAACGAAATATTAATTGTCATATAAATCCAACATACGTCCATTTTATGTTCTGTTTATTGTTCTATTAGTAACAATAATAATATATTCATTGACATGTTTTCTTTTTAAAGTAAATGGGTAACGTTTTTAGTCATCTTTACACGATTTTAGAATTAATTGACCCGTCGCCATCACGCAGCAAAGTGACGTGTTCCTGGGTCAACATTCTCTCAGTGAATGGCAGCGAGTCCAAAATTTCGTCGCCCGTACAGTTGAAAATTATTTGGCGTTTCACTGATGCGTCACCTTAAATAATTGTAGAACCTCAACAGAGACGACATAAAACACCTCGGAATGTTAAAGCGGTATACGATACATACCTAACACTTGAAAAAGCTAGGAAATCGACTCGGACAGGCTCAGGCTAAAACAGGCTCATTGATTAGACCATTTTTTTGGCAGGACGAGAGCTACAAAAATATCTCGACTACCCTCTGCCTTCAACGGATTTTGGACGGCAAAAATGTGGGCAGGATGAATTAAAAAATAACTCAGTGACTTTTTACTATTTATGGTATCCCAGTATATAAGTATTATAATTCACTGGACTGGGGTGTATAATTCAATCGTATGTAATCTATATACTTAATACATTTGATGTTATGGATTTATTTTTTTATTGACAACCAGTGGCGTCCCACACGAAACCCCTTTTCGATGAATTCGGAGGTGCATTAAACTTGCGATGGCCGGCGGTAGAGCTCCGCATCCCATTCAAGTGATTTCATTATTGTTTGTCAAACATGTTGCGCGCAGTCAGGTTCAGGTAATGTGGCACCAACACAACACCGCCGAGATAAGCGAGCGTTCACCTGTCGCTTTGTAAACATATTCTTCTTCTCACTTGCCGAGCATTCGGGGAGGTGTCATTTAACTTGTTACTTACATTACATAAATTATTATCTAACTACAAGAAAACCTGGATAACTAATAAATAGTAATCGCTTTTTTGGAGGAAAGCAGATGTTCTGAAAAGTATAGTAATCTTATTTGTCTAAACATGGTAGGTAATATGTTGGCTTTTACCATAAACTTCTTTCGCTGCACAGAATGCATGGCATTTAGTGTCAGGTCTTTCTGCATCTTTCAGAATTCCACCTCGCTAACTGCAATAATTGGTTAACTTATCTGTGCGATAAATCGATCAGAGATTGCAGTGATGTCATATGTACGTTAATAGGTCAAACTGTTAAACTTAATGTCATAAGCGACGTTAATATGTAAATTTAACTAACTATGAACGCTTTACATACCTATTATATAAAATGGCGATTTTCCGTAAATTATTAAAATAATATGTTTTAATTGGCATACGCCATAGTCGCCATACAACGATCAATCTATGATAAGCTGCATAATAAAAATTAAGTAATTATAGATTGATTAATAGTTAATATAGTTTATTAATTAATCAAGTAAGTTTGTGGTTACTTTATTATTTGTACAAATTCCGTGTATAGTTTATATTCACGAAATGGCAACACGTTTTCCGTGTTCACTTAATTAAGTATTGCAAATGCTTGCAAATTACTCATTCCTTTTTGTTTGGTATTTGCGTAGATAATCGGCAATCAATAAAATATTGCTTTGACCGAAACTATATTTACTATCTATTTTCATAAAAAGTAATTATTTAACAGCTGTCAGTTGTGTTATATGTTAGTTATTCGAAAATCGGCTTGGTGATTAAACCGACTTACTAATATGCATACAGCTCTTAGCTGACCAATTCGAGTGAATTTATCTTCGACATCAGATGTTTATGTAGGTATATAATATACAATGCGTAGGTACCTACGCAGGCATATAAAAATATTGAATGTCTAATGATAATCTAGTTTAGAAATAATACGTCAAAAAAAAGACAAATTGAATGAATTAATTTACCTAGCATCGTGGAAATGCCGTGCTTATTCTGCGGCAGGCGCATAATATAACCGTTTTTTAGAATTAGTTTTCCTTTTTACGATTATTTTCGATCATCACGCGCTATAAAAAAAAGCACGCATTAAAAAGCAGCCCATCCCTTCGATAGTAGCTCACTTATAAAAATATACCAGTTAACTATATATTCAATTAAATTCCAACCACATTTATTATATTTTGACAGTTTCCTTCACAGTAAACAATACTGCAAGCGTTGCTAAGAAACGATATTCGATCGACATTGTGGATACCAACCAATAAAGCAACTTTATGTAAATTATGATATTATGTAACGTTGATATCCAAATTTAAAATGTTTGAAAATAACTTTCATGTTTCTTCTGCAGAAAAATATTATATTAGAATATTATTTCGATAATTGGTAGGCAGTTAAATGAAATATAAAGTTAAACTAAGTAATATACAATCATTTGTGGAATGTGGTCGTAAACTATAAACAAATAGTTTTGCATGTTTTTTTAAATTTTTTTTTTTATTATGGTTTGAGAATTTTATAGCTTTGCTTAGGATACTAATTTTATTCGTATTGTGATATCTAACCATGGCATGTCATATTTCTGTATGTATGTTACATATATATATATTAATAAAATAACATTTATATGTCATTATAAGTATTCCGACCATGTCCGATCCTGATAGGATCATATGGGGCCTCCACAGAGTAGAGGTTTGTATTGACAGATTTTGTTTTTTACGAGAAATGGATGTCAGCCACTTGCTCAACCTATTAGGTCCATACCCTGACAAACATAACATACACACACAAATTGAAAAACAATATGTGTACTTGCCAGACCCAGGATTCGAACCTGGGACCCACGGCTTTGTAGTCCAATGCTTATGCCGCGCGGCCACCGTGGGTGTCATTATAAGTATAATAGTTGTAAATATTATGACCATTTAAGTAATTGCACAATATAGTAGGTACGTATGTCATATAAAGGGTTTTTGAGCTATCCAACATTTTGTAAACTATAAATCATTTAGTTACTTATACTTGACTTTAATATGCGATTTTATAGTAAAAAACATTGATTTCAGCTTGCTTACTCACTAATAGATGATGTGACAACCTTAGGTACAGTGCCGTCCTTAATCAAAAATAAAATGCCACCCTCTTCACTTGCTAGTTACAATTTGTATGTCAAATTATTTTTATTATTATTGCTTGTCTTAAGTGGGCAAAGGAAATAAAGACGATTAAACGTTTGACATGCATGTTTACCTATGTTTTGAGAAGTCACAAAAAAACATAAAAAAATATTTTCCCCACGAAACCTAGTCTTAAAAATTAAATATACTATGCTTTTTTCTTCATTTATTTGACCACCCTGCGTGCGAACCGTCTACCGAGTACCTACCCCCACCCCCATTGTTCGTTTAGCTTTACAATAATAACATTAGAATATATTCATTGCTTGAACGGACAATAATGCAAAATATTAATTTTGAAGTACCTATACAGCTACTTTTAATCATTAACTTTAGTCTAAAAACAGTTAACGTTAAACTATTTAGAAAATTAATACTATCAACCGAAGGGACTTGATGGCATTTGAATTTAAATTCTAATTGATTTGAGTTTTGTACTATTCCGTTTGAAACATTTTTTTCGCCTCGGGTCTCGACTTTCGGCATCTTCGGGCGCTGTACGCACTCACCAATGGTAAATACACACTGACTACGAGTACAGCTGTACAGACAGGTGAATCCCGGGTCGCAAAAAATGACTAAAACGGAATAAATTGTACAAAGGACAAATCAATTAGAGGAAAGTATTATTTAATGTTACCCATCAAGCTGAAAATATATTTTTGGTATATTTGAGTTGGATCGGGCAAGAATATAAACTTTTCTATGGCAGTCCAGACTGTCCAAGTAAAAATTTTTTTCTCTTGAAATAGGCGAACAGCTGGGATCGCATTGTTTCGTGTGATTTGAGCATTAGCCTGTCGCCTGTCGCGATAGCTGTCCGTTGATTGCCCTTTTCACATTTATTTTTGCAATTTGACAAGTGCGCACTTATTAGACAGTTATTCAGAGCTGTCCGGTTTGGATCGAGTTGTACAAATCGACACTAAGTAAACTTAATACGATCAACTTTGTCGAGAATCACTTTCGATTTTCACTTTCGAAAAACGGCAGCGGCTACACAGTGCTGCGCGGCGGCGGGCGACGGTACATACTTGAATGCCTGCCTAACCCGCGTTAACTTTACTCTCATGCGGCATGGGCCGATGAAATAATACCGTCAAACAAGTTTGCCGAGTGAGTGTTTGCATATTATTCGGAAGAAAAAAAACCACGTTGAGTTTCCATTTCGTTTGGGAATTAATTTACGTGGCTGTACGCATATATTAGAATAATTATTATTGCCGAATTATTGTGTGTGGAAATGACTTAATCTGGGATTGACGTAATCGAAAAACTGTTAAAGTCTTACACAATTTGTTTATTCTTGGATTCGTTCACACTTTTCTTTTGTGCCTATAATCAGCGTTACCAGTTTAGAGTTTTTCTTGTCAAATATAGCATTTTTGAATAATTGACAGCTTGGAAAATATTATGCATCTGTCGTATAGTGATCTTGTCTAGCGTTTTTCATCAAAGGAAATAACTTAAAATTTCCTAGAAAACTAACATGCTGATCTCTTAAGAGTACCTTAGTATTCTATCAATAAATTAAATCTAACATACGATATTAAGTAATGACAAATTTTGTACCTTTTGTTTATATTAATAGTATTTATTAGTTGCGATACAATTAATTCGTCTTCAATATATTTAGTTCTTGTAAAACAATGTTCAAAATTATGACTATTGTGTAACTACTGTAACTGCTACTTTCTAGACATTTTTTTTTAATTATAAGAAAATCTAGCTTTTTTTCCCTGCCAACTAGATTATTTTCTTAACCTGTCTGGCATATGTTTGTCAATGGCAGTTGCATCATTGTCTATAATACATTATAGTAGCTTGTGAGTACTGACGTATGTTGATCTATTTGGAGATTAATCATCATTATCATCAACTGAGGTCACTCCACTGCTGGATGAATGTCTTCCCTAGGTTATTCCTCTGTTCCCTGTTTCTAAATATTCGTTGAGACGTACTTCCACCACCGAATTAATGAGTTCGCAGATTGAGCGAGTTTTAGTGCTACTTAGGTGTCACTGTGCGACCCATTTGCCATTTCATCAGATTGGCAACATCTGTCACATCGTGTACTTACTCTTATCTGTCTCCTTATTCATTGGTTTATTTTATGAACGTCACACGTTATGTCCAATATGCATCTTAAAACTACTATTATTATTTTGATTTCTCTTAAGGCCATGCATTAGTTGAGGCACGGTCTAAAAAGATCGTCGCTAGGCGATGCGCGGATTGCGGGTGGCGGGTGAAAATGACGCCTGTCAAACGAAATATTAATTGTCATATAAATCCAACATACGTCCATTTTATGTTCTGTTTATTGTTCTATTAGTAACAATAATAATATATTCATTGACATGTTTTCTTTTTAAAGTAAATGGGTAACGTTTTTAGTCATCTTTACACGATTTTAGAATTAATTGACCCGTCGCCATCACGCAGCAAAGTGACGTGTTCCCGGGTCAACATTCTCTCAGTGAATGGCAGCGAGTCCAAAATTTCGTCGCGCGTACAGTTGAAGATTATTTGGCGTTTCACTGATGCGTCACCTTAATCAATGGGTACGTGGAGATAATATAGTCTTGCTTCCAGATAAAAAAATGCATCTACGCGTCTTAAGACAAAATTAATTATTGTTGTTATATTGTCTGTGCGGTTGTATGTAAAATGGTAGGTATGTACATTTTAAAATATTTATGTTTGGTTGCTGTGCATGTTGCGACAAATAAAATTATTTGTTATAGTTTGCCTTGGAAGCCATATTTATATTTTAATTATTATTAAAACTGTAAAAATTCGTACCTAAATTAGGTATCTAATTACATGTAACATATTATTAAACACTTTATTTAGAAGTCTCATATTTCAGTAAGTACCTACATCACGATTTCAGTACCTCTTTTAAAACCAGAATCGACGTATGTAGCAATATATCAGAGTTAAATATTACACACATTTTACACACAAACCTCTACTCTACTCTGTGGAGGCCCATATGATCATATTAGGATCAGACATGGTCGGGGGAGGGGGGGGGGAATATTCCACTTTTATTTTTTAAAAATACAACAGCAACGATTGGTTTCGTCCATTTTTAACTGATAATAAACGATTGAAAGATTGAAATGTACGTTAAACGTACGTTTACTTATTAGTCTTAATTAGTATCGGTTAGTAAACTGGGATAAACAGTTTGAATTTAAATTGTTTGTATTTGTTCAAAATGTACTGACAGACGAAGTCGGTCTTATTTAAATAAAACCTGATAGACCTACAAAACAAAAAAATGTTAAATCGAATCGAAACTCGAAAAGGAGGACATCAAGGAATAATATATCTGTGATGTATGGTTATTTATGACCCCACAAACTAGCTGCCTTGCTGCTAGATTGAAACACGAAAATTTTCTCTGTATAAAAAGAAGTTAAAAAATCTTTTACTAATAAGTAATAAAGCTTTTGACGTGCGAATTTGTTTTTCTCACTGATTTATACTTCTGATTGTTTATATATTCAAATAATACAAATAGTAAAACAGCCTTACGTCAAATTTTCCGTTCCTACAATCATGTTCTCAACCGTTTATAAATAATGAATGACGTGCGGTTGTCTGTCGGTGTTGGGAGCGTAAAAAATAGTAATTCTACCGGATTTGGGATATAATTATTATGATAACAGCATAACAAAAAATGTATACAACGGGTACTGTTATGAATATGATGCGATGTGAGAGTTACTGACTGCATGATTATGTGATTGGTAATTGTTTTTTTTCTTCTAGCAGTCATTTTAGTTGCATTACAAAATAGAGAGATCGAATCTGTGTTCTTGCCTGATATAACTAATAACTAGCCTTTCTAACTTTGGAATTCTCGTATATTGATCACTACGCTTCTATATTGTAAATGAATGAATGCATCGTAATAAATTCAACCACGTATGGTTATTGTGGAGGAAAGAGGTTGATTACTTAAAATCTTTGTTAATAAAATAATGCAACGGATTGATATTTTTTATAGTTGTACTTACAATGCGATAATATAGCGAAATGATACATTAGACATTTCAGTATAATAACTGAAACACCAATGAAATGTGTAATGGACTTGATTAAATTTACACATGACGCCAAAAAAGGCTTGCCAATGCGATGATTTAGCCTTAGCGCATTTACCTACTTGGGAGTCAAATCTAGCCTCCCCTAGAATCCGATAAAAAATAAATCAACTCGTTCGAGACTGACTTCTTCTTGATTTCTTGTTAGAAGAAATTTAAGTTGTCAAGAGCGGAGGGTGATTATATTCGCGGTGTTGAAAGTAGGAGGTCACGAGGGTGTGCTCTTTACTGAATAGATCAGATGAAAGTTTTAGCGTCGCTTACTTCTTCGCACGGGTTTCGTTTGATAGGGCATGGCCCGGAATGCACATGCGGGCACGACCAACACGTTCTCTGGGACTGTCCGCTGATGGGATCCGACGAGCGGAGCTGTTTGCCAGGGTCCTTCCACGGACAGGCCCAATTTTATTGGCCACGCCGCCTGGCCAACTTTGAGGCATTTGAATAGTTTACGGCGTCATATGGGGGGCGGAATAATTCCGATCCCTCTTTAGATTCATCACTTTCAACTCCTGACTACTCTGTTTCAGTACACGAGTACAGTGCATACTTTATGTCACTAAAGATAAATGACGGCAGAGCAAGATTCTAATTTTATTTTATAAACTCTTTCTTTAAACTCATTCCGTGTGTCCAACGCAACAGGTGCGTTTCCAATTAGTTGGCCATTCGATACTATTAGCATGTTAATTAAATGTGGTAATAAAATAGCAATTTACAGGTCTGCAGTGAATGAGGCCCCAAGGAGCATGATTGTTACATCAGTCCCGTGCAGTTTCGTTTCGGGACAAGAAAGTGTGGTACTAAAATCTTTTCATTCTGACAAGTTTATAGTGTCATGGAAGGCGGCCGACAAATCGCGGTTGCATACACATAACGGGTGGAAATGGGATAACTCAAATCATTATTCTTATTCTTTGTCTCATAACTAACTATGGTGATCACTGATATTTCAATGGCGTTGGAAACAAACTATTTCCATTCTGAGCGATCCTGCGCTGACCTGGATGTTGTATTGGGGTCCAATCGGACAATGGACCCTAGATATTAGGCAGTTAGTAAAGTTGGTAATAGATTTTATATTTTATAATAGTGTTCATTCACACAACATAATATATATTAAAAATAAATCGCATGAAAAATGTTTGAGAAAAGCTTAGGGAAAAACGCTCTCGACAATAATTTTGAATAGGAAAGAAAATTGGACGGAAAAGCCTATTAGATCGGACAACATTGTTAAAGGAGGAGCTAATAACAGCTCTCGACTTTCAACGATTTTTCGGAAGAAGCATCGCGGAACCCTTACACGATTTTTGTAAGTCTAATACTTCTAGCTACGCTACTGAATGTTGCTTTGTTTTGTATATTATGTACTTATATATTATTCAATACTATTGTAAATGGAAAACTCTGGCGCTGGGGAGAGGGAGATAGGGGAAGTTATTTAACGTGGTGAGGATTCCCCCCAGGGTTGTTTTGCCACCGATGAAGATGATGACGAATCTCATCCAAATCTACTTCCACACATCCTCTGGGTGGTTCCTCGCATGTCAGTTGAAGGAGTACCTACCTACTCAAATATCCCTAACCTTCATTGCGGATGATCAGTTATTTCAATCTATCTTCTCCGAAAAAGGGATAAATTATTTAGTATTTAGTAAATTTGCGGCGTCAAATGGAAGATAGGTAAAGATAAGGTAACAAAATTATTTAAAGTAGGAAACATTTACAGTCAGTTTCTTTGAAGGTTCTTCCTGGGACCAAAGTAACCATACAGTATAGAATCTACCGAAATACCGAAATGGCAAACAACAGCGCTGCCAACCTATCGTTTTTCTTGTCAGAATTATATATTCAATTTTTTTATGCGAGCTTTAAGTTGTTTGCGGTGTCAAAAACGCTAGATTTAACGCCATACGCCAGATGCATATTTTACATGCAAGACCAGTGGCTCTCACGTGAAATTTTACTGTGGCCGCACAATTGACATTGACAGTTATATGGAAACGTGGTGGTGGTGCACCAAATTTCACTTTTGTTGTGATTGAAAAGATTAAAGCTAAATTTTATTTACTAAAAAAATGAATCAATTTATTCATGGACAAGTCCATTTAATAAAAGACATTATCTATTTATTTAAAAATAATGCAAATGGAAATTCCTCAATACTCCTTTTTTCCAATGCGAGCCGTATGGCCGCTTCCAAGTTTACGTTTGTAAACTGGCTTCGATATTTGTTTCTTATGAAGTGCATTACACTGAATGATCTTTCACAGTATAGAGTAGTAGGAAAAATCGACAATATTATAAAGCAATTGTTGCCAATTCTTTGAATTTACTTGATTCTTGGTCAACGTATAACTTCGACTTTTTTTTTCAACCGTGGTATTATTAAAATGATTTTAAGTACTTGGTCATGACTTATTTCCAATAACATATATTATATAACGTTAGCCCAGTTAATTAAATTAAACACTGAAAATGATGTTGGTGGCCGCACATGAGAACCACTGTGCTAGACGCATATTTAAAAAATATGCTAGATCTGGCAAGAAACGCGCTAAGTTGGCTACGCTGATTATTCCTAGTGCATCCCACATTTGCATCCCGCGTGGCGGAGATTCACCAATACACCGACGTCGGGGCAGCATGTAAAGCGAATGATGCCCAACAAAATGTCTAACCGGGTCAGGGTCTCGCCGAATAAAATTTCGTTTGATTGTGTTGGTGTTGACACTTCGCTATGAAATAATCATAAATTTACACTCCCGCTAAATTCGCGACACTCGAAATGTGTGCGTACGCCTGTACGTATACGTTCGGCAATTTTTTGTGTCATTGTATTATTATTGGTTTATTAATGGTATTAGATTTGTTTATAGAGTATGGGCGATGTAATGTGGAACAAAAGAATATCGGGCAGGTTCCATAACGGAACATTTAATCGAAACGCTACGCCAAAAAGGCGTAAGTCACATTTTCCAACCATGATGTCGATTTAAAATAAGATTATTATTGGTTTCGTCTTATATTTTTCACTAGAATACAAAAAATAGTTGTAATTCTTGCTGACATAATTTAGACCAGTGTTTCTCAACCGGTTGTCCGTGAATTTTCGGCGTCCATGCCCATGTTAAAAATTCCAAAAAAATCTTCAAAAACCATGCACCTACAAGTGTGTATGCATTTTGTTTATGTTATTAAAATAGTGCAATGGTTTTACGTGACGAAATCATACGTTACTATATAAATAATATTTTTATTTCTGCGTTAACGTTCCGCGAAACGTTTCTCTTATTTTCAGTGGTCCGCATGTGTAAAAAGGTTAAGAAACACTGCTTTAGACAATATGCTGAAGTTGATATTATAATAAACATAACCCTAAAGATAAAGCATAGTGAAAGCTTGAGGTCGCACCAATTTCCCTTGGTGCTACGCCCTGCCTCTATTGCCATGCCAATCCTGAAACTCGTAAATTCACGGTGACGACATTACACATGATTACTTCAAGACGATTACATAGCATTTAATAAAAGTTAAAAAAATTACATAATATAAATTTCGTATATCAATAATTTTAAAAGCGTGAGAGCATCTTCTCTTTACAGAACAGAGCTCTCCCATTTTACAAAAAAAAAGTTACTCATTTAATTTATTTTTATTGCACATTGGTTGATATCGCCAATGGTTGGTACCTTAAGAAAACAAATGAGTACCTTGGTATCAAAGTGGGACAAACGCCACCTCCTACTAAATTCATGTTTTAATTGATTATGGTAGTGCAAGTGATGCTCTTTTCAAAAAATCTATCAAAAACGGTAGTTTTCTTATAGATTTTTGAGTTTAAAGTTGGTGTGTTATATGAAAAACGGACACTTTTCACACATGTTTGTCAGTCTCCTGTAAAATTTTGTAAATGGCTTATGTCCCACTTTGATACCAAGGTACTCAAATAACTAATGCTCCCGATTTCCCGTCTTCGGGGGGTACCTACTGTGTTATATTATATATTACGACGTAGGTATACATAATATTATTTAATTTGAATTCATAAAAATGTATAAAACATAAATATCCAATGTCTTGGTGACTGAAGGTCGTGTCAATCAATTTTTTTCTAATTTATTTCACATGAATGTTATTGTCGAATAGTACCTACTTCAAATGTTGCGGACAAGAGTTACGGGACTTTGACTCAACTGTGGGTTAGTCGAGTAAGAGCATTTTAAGATGGTGCAAATAAGTCTTAATTACGTACCAAAATTTTCAACCGTGTCTATAGTCGCAACCTTGAATAAATCACAGTATTTTAATGTAAGTAATTAACACTTAAATTAAAAACTATGCGAATTTTTCGTAAAATTGACAGCCGTTAGACTGTTAATTATTATTTATTATGCTATAATTTTGCTTTGCGAAATTATAGCACAGTCCTCTGCGATAGATTCTGACATTGCTTACATAGCACAGCGTATTATAGCCCAGTTCTGGCCAGGTGTATTTTAAACAGGTGGTTAATTTTTTCCAAATATAAATTCTAGAAGTTGACTCACGGGTTGACATAATATTTTCTCATGTTACGTTGTTGTATTTAATGATTTAGCGATTCGAAAAAATAATTAATTTAAATATGTGATAATATGGGTATCATTTATATGAAAAGACAAAAACTTATTTTTAACGAGCTTAAAGTTTTTAATAAATACGCATTTTTCACAACATGAGGTCATTTAGCGAAATTTTATTTAATCTGATAAAACTTCCAATAAACAAAATAATATTTTAATTTATGAAAAATTCCAAGTATTATCATTAGTGTGAATTATTTTTTATTAATTGAGGGAAAACATATTAATAGTATTTAGTAGGTAGTAGTAACCTGTATCAATGAAGGCATTTCGAAACTGATTCCATCCTTGTCTGTCCCGTACATTGTTTTGTCAGGTACTTCTTCAGAACTTTACATATATCGACCAGCCGTCTACGTTAACCTTTTGGAAGTTTTCCACCTCTTGGGTACCTACCCCTGGATAACTAGATTATTTGTCGAAATACGGTGATAGAAATGCTTCGAATTTCTAGGACAGAGCACAGGACTAATCGGGTCAGTCATCCAGAAACTCCAGATAAAGGAACAGCTCTCGACAATATGTATTGATGCATTTTGTAGTTTTTTTAAACATATTGTTCGGCGCGGATAGGAGGGTCTTGTGGTTTTAGATGGCCTCTAGATTGGGAGAAGCAGAGGAGGAGCGTCGGCTTACTGAGTAATATTCACTCTGCCCTGAGAGAAGCAACGCGTTTTGTTTTCGATTTTCTTGGCCATCCAGAGGATGACTACGTTTCAGGGTGGTCACAATCCTCGGCCATGAGAGAACGGCCAAGAAAAGTACCTGCATACAATAATATGATAAATCAGAGCGTTGGAGCAGACCCTTTTTTGAGTTGCTCTGCTTCGTCATTTTCATTATTAATTCTATTAAACAAACCGACAGCAAATCGTCTCATTATTTGCCTCTTCTGTCAAAAAAGTCAGGTTATTTATCACTCGGCAGTGTTGCCATATTTAAAATAATTCCAATGTTGCAAAGTGTGAAAATATATTATTTTCATTGGATTTAGGACGAAAATTTAATAATAAAAAAAATCCAGAGCAGTGGAGCACTACAGATTTTCGGTGCTCCGGCTCCGCTCCTGCTCCGGGTATAATCCCATTGCTCCAGTGGTCCATGATTCTGCTCCGAGCTCCGCTCCAACGCTCTGTAACAGATAATAAGACTTCAAACGTCGTTCGCATCTAGTGCGTCTGTCCGTCTGAATTCGGGACTGCTTCATAAAATCTAATATAATATCAAAAAATATCGTACTAGGTACGTTGACGAGTGTAAAATGCGAATTCTCGACGATGAGACGTAACCTACGAAATTATGACATAGCCATCTACGTCACGACGCGAACCATTGTGACATATTGTCATCTCGTCTACGGCGGGCTAGGGAAAAATACGCATCGCGCATCATTCTGGCCGAGGTAAGGTGACTGAATGCTGGGCAGTCTCACAAAACTGTGTCATTATCACTGGGTTAAGTTTGCGGTGATAAACATGAAGGTTAGCCAGTTCTGCCGCCTGCTGTGTTTGCATGTATCTGTTGGATACTTATTTTGTATTATTATTTTTGTAGTTGTAAGTTGTAAGTAACTACGGCTTGTGACTGTTGGTCGTAACGACCTCGCTACGGTCGACTACGTCATACTAAAACCTACGCTGGAAGGGGAAAAGGCAGATTAAATAATTAAATGTACATTGTACAGTTGGATAGATAGATATACAAAGGTAACGAAATTAATGTACGTCAATATTTGCCACTATTCCTGAAACAAACGAATGTTTGAAATTGGAACGCGTGGATGAATAGAAAATAATTTTGCTGTAATGGCAACTTTAAAATTATTTGAAATAGGAACACAAAACCATGCTATATGAATATTGTGCCTAAATATTATTATGAAAGTGAAGGTGAAAGAAAATATGACGCCATTGATTAAAATTCTTAAACTTCATATACATACGTGTTTCAGATTAATTTATAATTTAAACTCTGTGGTTAAAGATTTTTTTTCAGAGCCGTACTGAGATCGAAATTAGTGTTACAATTTTTAAATAATAAAAACCTCATAGTTATTGACACAACAAACATGCTGCAATATATTATAGCAGTGGCGAAGGGTGGAGGTAGGCTGGTAAGATATGACATAAATATTGCACACTAAACTTTGTCAGTCATACGAATTTGTTTTCATTGAAATATATAAAACTATAATTTACAGACAGTGTTAGTTACTTTTTTTAAAAAAAAAAATCAATTAAACCCTATGAAACAAAGCCATAATAGTCAAAAAGTACTCGTATATCTACAAAATATCTAAAATTATGCAATTAAATCATACATAATAGATAGAATAATATTTTTTATTTATTATAGTTTGGTTTAGGCAAGGTTTAATGAATTTTAAAAAATTAACCAATATGACGTGTAATATGTATTCTTAATCAAAAGAAAACAAATACGTATGAATGAAAAAATGTGCACAATTTTGTCGTATCGCTCAAAGTATACCGTAACTATTATGGTTTGGTTTAGGCAGGGTTTAATTGATTTTTAAAAACTAACCAACATCATCTGTAAATTGTAGTATTAGTTCAATAAAAAAACGAATACGTGTAACTAACAAAGATGAATGTGCACTCTTTATGTCGGATCTAAACAGTCTACCTCCACCCTTCGCTACTGATATTATAGCATGCGAAAGGAAAATGGAGATAAGTTTTGAACAATTTTGTATGGGAACTTGTAAATCTAATTCACCGGCATTGCATCGAATCATCCCATTTCTCTTATGCATTCTGCCTAATTTGGCATATTCAACAGCTCAGTTTTAAATTTATCGTATACCTTCATAATTCTTACCGAACTTAATCCGGGCCCACTAATTTTAGAGTACATATTGCACTCATTGTCTGACCAATATTTCAGAATATAAATGTTGCATAAATTTCACTAACAAAGTCTGCATTTCACACACAATGAAAAGTTTCATATGACAGCTACAATACCACCTATACAATAATATAATACTATTATCGAAAATGGAGGTTGCCGTAATGAAACTTATGCATAATTATTTTGATTGGATTGCATCATACAAAGCGTATTTTGATTGTGTTTATTCAAGTATTGTTTTTGATAAATTATAAATTACTAGCCATCGTCCACGACTTCTTCTACGTGAAAAGGTAAACATATGCGAAGAAAATATAGACTGATTAGTATTATAAATTTTTGGTTTCTAGCCCTGGGTATCTCTATTGTACGACAACATCTTCTTGGCTACGCTTCTAGGCGCTGTTGTCTACTAAATGGGAGGGGCTTGTTAGTTTATAATGGAATTGCGGGTAAAAATGGGCGGAGCATGTTAGTTCACAGTTTTAACACGTAGCCAAAAAGATGTTGTCATACTATACATCAAAAAAATTTGTTATGATTTCGGCAAATTTAATATTTTATTTATGCAATTTTCGAGAAATACATAAGTACAGTAAAAACAAAACAATGATTCGGATGGTCGATGGTGTGCGTGCGGATGTTTACCGCTACTAGTACTACTAATTACCTGGCAGCCGATGTACTCATAGCGCTGACTACGGTATACGTATTCGTACGCATATAATCCGCGAAACGAATCATTGTTGTGTTTTTACTGTAAGTATATTTTTATGATTAATTTTGTATAATTTGATGACTGGTTTGAACTGTTTCGAGGCCCTTTTTTTTAATTTACTGACGAATCGATTGCTATCGACGGTAATATTTCATAGTGAATTTGTGAGAAATATGTAAGTAGGTACATATATTTTTAAGATTACGGTATAATTGAATAATTTGACTAGTTTGAAGTGTTTCGACGCCACCTTTTAAATCTTCTGACGTATCGATTGCGTCATCTGCGTCAAAGAAAATCGCCGCTGGGTTTTTGGATTTTTTATTGAATAAAATTTGAATGCGTGTGTAGGTATAGACAGAGGAACCGTGTGAACGTCTTGAATATTTTATATACAAGTAAATTGACTCTTGAAACGAGCAATCGGAAGCATTTATATACCTAATAATTATTTTAAAAAAAACTGCATTTTCTGCGTTAAATATGAGATGGGCGAAAACGGCGTAGTGAGTGTTGCAATATGAGACCCAAATTAGTTAGGTAGGTAGGTAATTATATGTTTAAAAAAAATCGTTGAAAAAGTGCATCGCGTCCGGAAGCATTATTATATTAATGTCGAATCTGAAACTTGCCATTGCTGTAAGGACATTTAAAAAGTGAAACTATGGTTTATTTATGAAATCAAGAGCATACGTAGGTCATAAGTTTTAGTCTGAAATATTCGATAAACCATTTTCTTATGGTAACATTAGAATTATATACAATACATTAGAATTATATACAATTTAAATTATAATGAACTAATTACTTGTCTTATTTAGTGACTATGGAAGAGAGTGTCATGGCCCCCACAAAGGGGGGGCTGACAGGGCTCTAGCCTGGGGGCCCGGGCTCAGGAGGGGCCCAGCGTGGCGAGTCGACCAGATAAAGTGATATGAATAAGTACACATCACAAATCCTCTCTAATAGTAAACAAAAGTCGCCTGCGGCGCTATTTTCCTTCAATAATGCTATTATTTAAAATTATGTGTTGTACGATACAATTTTTATTTGTCTATACTCGACAATTCCATATTTCAAATGTATGTATTAATATTTAAAAAAGCACTTAAGATATACACATTAATTTTACCGCGTACATCATTTGGAAAAAGTTACTGTGGAGCGTCACACTGCCTTTATCCTTAGCGATAGGTAGGGGGCCCGCCAAAGATCCTAGCCTGAGGGCCCGCTTCAGGATGTGGGGGCCATGCAGAGTGTAGTAGGTAGAGACAGCAGGGCTCGAAATGGACCGGAGCGCCGTTCCGGTTAGTAAAATCCCCAAAATTATCGCTCCGTGTCGTGAACATATTAATTTGACCGTACGAGCTAGATATGCATATAACATAAAAAAACTAACACTTTTTTTATAAAATACATATACAATTAGATAACTATGTTAATATTTTTGTAAAATTATCGAGCGCTCCGGTTCATAAAATATTCCAATTCGAGGGCTGAGAGACAGACTGGCGAATCATGCCAGTAAATTCATTTTACTGAAAACATAGATACATTAAAAAGTGTTTTAATTAATCTCGACTACAGATAAAACGAGATGGCGAATAAAATTTATATTTTCCCACAATTATCGTCTGATTTTCAGCTCATGTATTATTTTATGGTGATCAAATAATTCGATGTTAAACTTGATATTTTACAATTTAAGCTTAGAAAATACAAAGATGGCGACCACAATGTAACTGTTGTTCTATAAATTTCTGTACGTTGTGTAAGTTTCATCAATAATAGTCAAGACCGATTATATAATATTATCAGTGCGTATAGGTATATTGTTTTCGCATTCCTTGGATGGACTTTAATAGTTAGGTTGAGGAAGTACCTAACATCCATTTCTCGTTAAAAAATGTGTTAATACAACCTTCATTCTGTGAAGGCACATATATTACATATATTGTATATTGTTTATGTATTTTTTAAATTCAAATAGATAACATTTTTTTATAAAATGAGCATTCATTGAAAGATAAGAACACTTCCAATTTATTATTATAGGTATAATCGTTTCGAAACACAGTTTTTTTGTTAATTCTAAGACATTATTACTTACTTACTAATTTATCATTGACATGTAGTTTGATAGGTTCTCTAAAAATATATATGGGGAGAATTTGAAATATTAAAAATCACAGTTTAAATGTATTTTTTTTTTAAATATTTTTTTTAAGAAATTAATAAAAAAAATGAAATCTTTTTATTTACATCTAATCGAACATCTAATTTCATGTTACAGTGTGAGCAGTAAAATCATGATTTGGTCAGTAAAAAGTTCTTGTAGTATGGTAATGGAACGTAGTTATGCAGAATGTAGCCAGTCCACAATAATGTCGCGCTGAGATAATGGTACTTTGTCAACAACATGATATTAAAAATGTATGTAAGATGTGAAATGTAAAATTGTAAATAGTATTTTATTTCAAGAATAATTTGTTTGCGACTTGGCTATTTTCAACAGAACGTAGAGAAAACCTTCTCGCATCTGATCTATATCATATCTCATTTTTAATTTTTTTTTATGGACTGGCTACTTTATGCATAACTATGTCCAATGTACCTATATAGACAGTCGTGAAAAAAGCATACATTGAGATGCCCTGGAGTTAGCTAGATACATGAAAACTTTCTAAATATCTTTATTAACACATAATTTTACAGATATAGTTCTCCACTGAAATAAAACTTTTGCTAATTTATGTTTCAGTTTACAAAATCTGGGTTTTATCTTGATTGATCCACGTGAGGTAATAATTTCCAATGCGCGCGCACAGACTCTGGTATAAATATCCTCATTCACTCTACGGTCTATGATTAGATTATCTAATCAAATTAAGGGCGAGTTTTACCTTATTTCTCAAAATATACTAACAAGTGATTAAGGGAAGCACAAGCATTCACCTTAATAAATAAGTAACAACTTATTTTTGTTCGGTAGGCCCATTGTTAATAAAATGCGATAGGCTTGCACGGACGGGCCCGGTGGCACATTGGCCTTGCTTGCAGACGCAAGGTCCCAGGTTTGTGATCGTGAGCGGGCTGGCGAGGCTGTTTGAAAAATTTTCGGTACCTACGATACTTTTACTCGGCAATTTTTTACTTTAGTTTTTTTGGCGTGATTTTTTTAACACACACAGGTACCGCGCAGAGACCTTGTGCGATTCTTTCTCGTGGATTGATTCGTGTTATTTAGATTTTAGACAATTGATTACGATGGACGAAAATATCAAACGTCGAAGAGTGGTCCGATCACCGATATGGAAAAACAATAAGTATATCAAAACACAAAGTGTATAGAAAATATATTAAAATTAAAACAATAATTAAGTAGTAACCTCCGTTGTATGGGCGCTATGGTGCTTACGGTTAAGCTGCATGTATATGTGTGTATTTCTTTCTGTTCAATACAATATTATTATCATTTTCTGTTATCATTAATCACATTTTCGTGTTGCATTCAGTCATGTATGTATACGATTGAAATATCGAGATTGCTAAACCAAAAGTGCGTATGTGACAATCTAAATTCTAAAACATTACATGAGAGCAATTTAAAATAAGAATTTTATTGGTTTTATTATTTATTTCATAGGATAGTTAGTCCTATCAAAACAGTTGTAATTTTGTCATAATTATAAATTAACCCTTTCTGACGCACTTTTGGGATTCTATAAACAATCATATTTTTTTACCGCAATGTCCCTTTTCATTAGCAACCTCTGATATAAAATAATACATTTCCCAAATAACTGGAAGATAAATAATTGCATATTTCCCTAAACGAAAGTTTTCTTTCAAACAAGATATTTCTAAACATCTGTGAAATTTAAATCGCTTACGGGAATAGGACTATGTCTACATAAACTGTAACAATTTGTGCTAAATAAACGGAAATCACACGACAATCCTCAGTGTTGTCCACTATGAGTAAACTATTTGAATATCTAATTCAGTTAATGTCGGGTTTCCTAAATACTATGTGATATTGTGTACGTAGGAAAACCCCAGACATCAAGGCAGAATTAAAATTCTAAATTTGAAAAGTCAAATGAGATGATATTGTAATCCGTGGTGTTGCCAGTTGAAGCCAACGTGGACAGTGTATGAATAATTATATCGCGGAACAGAGATTTCCCTCATTTCCCGTCGAACCGGGGAAAATCTGACTTCTGGGAGCGTGCCGTAAGCGCCGCATGCGTTACACTGATTTTAAAACCAAATATTATTTTGTATCAGTATTTCAGTAGGTCAGTGGGGATAAGATTATATTTAGCGAGGCCTTGCCGCCCAAAATAGTGCTTGCGATATTAATAAAAATTGTTTTGTAAATAAATCAGACGGTCTCGGCCGTTTGCGAATCCAGATTTAAACGTTCGGGTGTATATGTCTTTTTTTGTGTTTTTTCTCGAAAAATGTACGCAGATAATTTGTAGTCAACGCAGCGTGTGAATTATATCACGTTTTTTGGATTTTATGAGCGTGGCGACCTCGTTTTCGGACCGCGGAAATTTTTCGGTTTTCTTAAGGACGCCATATAAATGTTAAACTGCATATTTTTCGCGATTGGAAAAATTAGGATTAGGAGGATTTTCAAATTTAATTTGATGTTTTACGAGTTAATAATATTATAATAATAAAACTTAAGGACACCCATTGTCAATTACTTATTATTTATTTAAATTTATTTGATATTGGTAGGAAGGTATAGTTTGCAGCACATGAATATTATTATTGCCGAATATAAATATCCAGTGTTTTTTTGGAGTAAATCTGTATCTTTTTAAAGTTAAACGCGGTTTCCGTTCCAAACCAACAATATAATAATAATAATAACGACACTGTTCACCAAGAAGTTTGAAGGATCAGAAGTGTCAATGGATGCACACAAACAAGTCTGTCGCTTTGTGCTACGATCAATTGTTCATATATTAATTAATAATTTTAAAGCAAAAAAAAAAACAGCTTTAACATACATACTTAATTACATATTTATTTAAAAATACTTTTGGTTTTAGCCGGAAATAGCACTGTAAATATAAATAATTTAGCATTCCGTTTTCTGCATAATACGACCTATCGTATTATATTATTGAGTTCCATTTACGTTTTATATATTTTTTATTGTTTACTTTATTATTTCATAAATCATAAATATCTACAAAAATTCTATGTAGCTGCATAGAAGAACCAAATCGGGTGGTTTGTTAGCAGTGACGTCCCTAGACAAAATGCCGCCCCTAGGCAACGCTAAAATGCCGTCCCATTTTTTATACTTACAGTATTTTTTTCATCCCTTCATGACTCCAATATCTTACTTTTAATCATAAATACACTATTAATTAAAAGTCTCAATACTCAACCCTTTTTTGTTGCAAAGTCAGTAACTATGTCATCCAAATCTAATTTAAATGCCATATTTGCTTCAATAGACAATATTGGGAGTCCATGGTTTCAGATATATATTTAAAAATACACCTGATAAACTCACGAGTAACTGGCAAACATATTTGGATACATTTTAAATTAGGTAAGTATGTACCTAGATATTATAATTCGCATATCTGCACGTGTCATTTCTGGTCACCAAGGACGTGACGTCCAAAGTAAACTAGATATCACTAACCCGGTAAAAAAATACAATCCTGTTATACCTTTTATGTTAATAAATATATATTTTGTTTCCAACCAGTTTAGGTAAACATTTATATATATACCTAATGGTTCTCCTCGATTTTCCACCCTTCGAGTAACTGCCGCGTCCAAGGGACGCTCAATCTGACGACGATGAAAGTAAATCCATCAGAAATCAGCATTACGTATGCGGGTGGGTTAATCCGTTTTGAATACATTTAATGTAACTGCCTACTTATATGAACAAAAAAAAACTAATTAAATCATTAACATAAAATGTATTAAATCATTGAGAATTTACTTTCACTTTTAACACCTACATTTATATTTAATTTACTGATAAGAATCTGAAACCATTGTTGAATAAAATTTATTTGATAGTAACGTTATACCTTTATTATAAAATTAGTTGCCATAGACAACTGTGAATTCCATCAGAAGACCAAGGAAGTAATGTTTGGAAATTCGTTTACAAAATGCTTGTTGTAGAAATCCTTTCTCTCTGTGCTCGCTTCTTTTGGTCTCACGTTTATTTGGCAATACCGATTCTGGTGGCATTGGCCATGGCACTGCAAGCAAACGAACCGAAATCGGGCCACGATCAACCCAAACCGACAGATAGTAATTTTTATGGCTATATCGTATTATATTCGAATTAATAACACGTTAAAGCTACCAAAGAAAGGTCATCGGATGGTTGCCAAATATCTGACGCATACAAATTAGCCTGTTATTATAGATGGATTATTCAGGAAATTAAATCAAATTAAATTCTAACATTATATTATAATATTATATTCGCTGTATGTAGTGTAGATTAATATTAAAATCTGTTAGGGATTTATAACTAACCTAATACAATAATTCGCGCTGCTACGTAAACGTAGAGGACGATTTTCTTAGAGGTAGGAAGTTATCCTACTACAGTTGGCAACGTATCCTAACTTCGTTGTCTATATTATTCCCACAGAACAGATTAATAAATAGAATTCCGATAGGCTATACCCCAATACACTACATTTCGATGCAGGATGCATGTCCTACGAAAATTAACCACACATTATAGACGTGCATTGGTGTGTCTTACAACCATCAAATACACCAATATTGAATGAGCGTCAGTGCATAAACCGAGAGCAGTTGTCAAAACGAAATACAAGCGTATCAAATGTCTTCGTTATACTTAAATGGTGATTACTCCAATCCGTCACCTGTACGGGTGAAGATATCGAGATATCTGTATTGTTCTTCACATGCAGTAGAGGACCTTCCTCTTTAGTGTCTACTCTCAATGTTTTCGCTGACGATGTGTCTCTCTGAATTGTCGTGATCTCTTTTAGCTATATGCCCAAAACAGGATACCTACTCTGTGTTCATCTCTGGATTCATATTTTAGACTTCCTTTAGAGTCTTTGCCATTTACCTTCTTTTTCGCTTCCAGCACCACACTTATGCAATTTTTTTATAGGCTGTCAATATTCTTAAATCAGTACTGTTTATTACTTACTGAGATACTTAGTTATATTCTGCAATTTGAGTTGATGTATGAATCGCTGGAAACTTAATACTAATTTTATTTTAAAACATGGTTTTAGTATGTTCTAAGTTCTGTATCTAAGTATAATTATAAAGCATGCCAATCAAAAACTCCGAGGGTTAACTATGAGGTATACGGTAAGTAAGACACTAAAAACTTGACCCAGAGAATTATCCTGTAAAATACATTATGTTAGTCATCTACCTACCTATCGAAAACTGATCCTAATAAATAGTTTGGAAATAATATGGTAGAAGGTTTGTACCTACCCACTGTAATTTTGTTGTGGCCTTGCTCCAAGGATATATGTAAAGAATATGAATTATAATAATATTTATTGCATTATATTATATACACTTGATTATAATATTCATTCTTTATGGTGTATGACGATTGGTTAAACGGATACGTTATATTATTATGTATTTAATCAGAGCAAATTCTTCCTTCAAATACCTGAAAGAAGTTAATCGTTTAAATTCGGTAAGCAAAGTATAAGTAAGTTTATTTATTCCACCTGTTGATCGAAATATGAAGTTCGAAGAGTGCTTATTTAAGATTTGAAAAATAATATTTACATTCAAAGGTATGTCTAAACTTATCTAGGTGAATCAATTTCCATAATTTTAGTGGGTACTGATTAATGTTAAACATACTGAAAAATATGTGAAATTAATGCAAACTGTGTTTTGGTTGAAATCTTTGGTAACGGAGAGGTATGGACGATTTTTTGACAGAGTTATAGTATCAATTTTGGCGTGATCATAGATATTTTGAGCTACAAACAGATCATTAAAACATTCGGCTCGAAAGCGATGTCAAGGATTAACAAAACACGCTTATTTCTTATCGCCGTTAACACTACAATCAACTATATTTGAATTAAGCCTCAGTAGGTAAGGTAGTCATAGAAAGTAACACGTAGATGAGTACATTGTGGCATGGATAGACGCATACTGGGTATAGGTAATGCGTAAGTACAATAAACGGATTCATTGTATAGGTATATACGAACAAATAAAGGTATGACTATATATAACAGAGTTGATTGAATTGAACCTCAATTGAAAATGAAAAGGAAGAGCGCTCGAAGGATTGACAGTCGCTGTTTAAATCTATTCATCCAGCGATATCTAAAAGATTAAAAAAACATGCGAAAAGTGGACCACGTCACCGCAGGATCAACGAAATAGTTGAGAGTTCTGCGGAAGTATATTGCAACGTCACTGGCCAAATTGAGAGGGCAACTGCGCTCCGTTTCAAATATTGATATATTCCATTTACGTGACAATGGGTTAGGTGGATGATGTTTTCTAAATTCTTAAAATAGCGTCTACTCGCTCATTCGGTGCACTTCCATATAATTTTACGACATTTCTTGTTACGCAGTTTTTTTCAATGTAAATGTTGCTAATCATGAGGCTACTGCCAAAAGTCTCGAAATCATGTTATGGAGTAATTGAAATTTAAAAGTTTGACATACCCTCTAAAATCATGCATAATGCAAATTTTTTTGTGCTTTATGTGCATGTTCTGTATACCGGATAACCTTGAATTTTTCTAGCATACATATTTATAGATATACACATAATCCGTTGTTAACTCTAAATACCTAAATTATCGACTTACCAACTTTTGGCAGCGACCCCACGTAATACAGTAACATAATTGTGTATTTCTTCTAGCATACATATTTATATATAGACACGTAATCCGCTGTTAACTATAAATACCTAAATTATCGACTTATCAATTTTTGGCAGCGACCCCACGTAATACAGTAACATAATTGTGTATTTCTTCTAGCATACATATTTATATATAGACACGTAATCCGCTGTTAACTATAAATACCTAAATTATCGACTTATCAATTTTTGGCAGCGACCCCACGTAATACAGTAACATAATTGTGTATTTCTTCTAGCATACATATTTATATATAGACACGTAATCCGCTGTTAACTATAAATACCTAAATTATCGACTTATCAATTTTTGGCAGCGACCCCACGTAATACAGTAACATAATTGTGTATTTCTTCTAGCATACATATTTATATATAGACACGTAATCCGCTGTTAACTATAAATACCTAAATTATCGACTTATCAATTTTTGGCAGCGACCCCACGTAATACAGTAATATAATTGTGTATTTCTTCCTCTCCATGCCATGGCGTGAACGTCTTAAGGAGAAACTTACGGAACCAATATGTATTAATCCAGACTGATGATAATATCAATATTAATATTTATAACATAAAACGGAATATATACAATGTTTATTTTAATTAATGCAATGTCTTTCCGCAACGAATTGACAGTTACACCATCAGTGATGTCCCTAAACAAAATGCCGCCCCTAGGCAGCGCCAAAATGCGAACCCATTTTTATACAGTATTTTTTATCATCCTTTCATGACTTCAATATCTAAGGCATAAAGCCCATTGACGCAGCGAGTGCGGCGCTCGCGCAAAATTTCTACAAGTGGCGCGTAAATCATCAAAAATACAACGTAATCAAATACGCCAGCGCCCACTGGACTTCACGATGCTTGCGCCCCGCGTGCCGCATGAGTCACCGTTTTTCGCTTCTCGGCGATACGATTTAATGAAAATACAAAGAAGTCCATTCATTGAACACGGCTACCAAAATTACGCTGCTTGAGGCCTGGTCGATCGACGGGCGAAAAGCAATTATTTAATTACAGAGAAGTCATTGTTTAATTTTATTGCGTGTTCAGTTTATCGCTGGTTGAATAATGTTGTCGTAAATTTTAATTACAAGCCCCGAAATAATATAATATTTTTATTGCTTTGTTATGAGAGGCGCTGTAATAATATTTATGTTGTGCTGCTTGGGCCGCATATTACATAGGTGAAGGGTAATGCGCGGGAAGAGACGTGTGATTATGGTTATGAATAAACACTGCATACGCGGACTTCGCGCGCCCGACGCGTTCTGTGGGCACCATCGCTAAGAAATGTGTTGTATGGATACTTTACTGACAACATATATACCACACAATCTAATTTAAATGCCATCTTTACTCAAACAGACAATATTGCGAGTCCACGGTTTCAGATACATTTAAAAATACACCTGACAACTTTCACAACTCGCGAATCACTGGCAAAAATATTTGGATACATTAATTAGGTTAGTATGTACCTACCTATATAATTCGAAAATCTGCACGTGTCATTGCTGGTCATCAAAAACGTGACGTCCAAGAACAACGGAAGTAAACTAGAAATCGCGAACCCGCCAGAAACAATTACAGTCCTGCTAAACCGTTTGTTAATTTAATACATTTTGTGTCATTTTTTTAATGGAAAGATATTTCTGCCATTACTAAGTTTAGGTTCCTTCCATTCATTTTCATTCATTTCATTCATATATATATATATCTAATGATGGTTCATTCCTATATATATAATGATTTTCCTCGATTCGCCTTCGAGTAACTGCCGCCTCCAAGCGACGCTCAATCTGCTTACCCCCACGGGACGTCACTGTACACCATCATTCGCTGGTGACTAGATAATGATTTTTTAATTACCACGTTTAAAATGCACGTTAATTACATCGATCAGCCGCCTGGTCATTACGCGCCGGGTGCGTCTTCAGCGTCCAAAGTATTAATATTATGTATGATATAAGCGTGTTATAATTTTTATGCGTCAAAGCTTGCGCTAACGATAGTATATAATAATATATACTATATAGTCCTGTTAACTTAGCGCGCCCTCAGAATAACGACGTCATTTATTAACACGACAAACAACGTTGAGACTTTGATTGACTGAGTTATTTATGCTGTGAATTTAAATACGGCATCAGGATAAACATAAAAAAATAAAAAGATCTTGCACTTTTGGAGTAAAAGATCACGGCGAACCTCTTTCGGTGTTGCTGTTTTGGAGAGAACACGTTCGTTGGCCTAGGCAAGTCAAAAGTCAAAAATCCACGGTCACAATGCTTACTCATTTTAATCGAGTCTTGTACATGCAGATTTGATCATATACTGAAATTTCGTTTTGCTTACGTCAGTGTCTTTTGGAATAGTTTTTTGTTGTTTTTGTATTTTCCCGTTAGAAAAATTACGTTGTTGATGAACTGGCAAAACTTTATAAGTGGCCATCATTTAACATTTCAGAAGTTACGACTTTTATCTTATCACATCATTGAACTGGCGAGGCATCAATACACACAACAGCTTCCGGTTCGACCTGGTGTATGGCTGAAACTCCTCCGGGGAAGGCATATTATGCTGCATGGCCCCACGATGTATTCCGTGGTACGAATCCCACCACACTTCATACATCATATTATAAGCACATTTGAAATACCTACACTGGATTCACTTGGTATCATTATACCCAATTGCAAGATTACAATTTTCCCTTATTTGGGTCCCATATGAACAATCGTCTCGATTGGGACATGGTCATAAATAGAATACGCCGAAAATGTTGGATCTCTTTTCCGCGCGCACTAGCGAGGCCATGCCGGGACAGTGACATCTCGCGGCTAGTCTGCATGAATGAAAAAGCAGCTTCTGCAAGAAAATGTTTTTTTTTCTACCAAAAATGTCGCGTCAACGCTATTCAAATTTAAATTTATTTATTTTACATATTATAATGAAGATGAAAAATTATAGCGTTCATGACATGACATAAAAAATAAATATTAATAAAAATACAGGGTAATATGAGTAAATAATAAAATAATAAAAATAAGAAGCACACAACGTGTACTAGACCCTATCTTAAAAACTAATAAAACAACGTCCACCTAAACTCACCCTCACGTGAGTGGAATATATCAATATACGAAGCGATTTGATTGAACATAGATATTGATCTCCCAATTGGCATTACCAATGGCAGGTTAGTTCTGCACATTGGGAGAACAAACAACCGATACCCCCGATATCTAAGATAATTATCAGAGACACACAAGTCAGTATTACCTAGAATGGCTATGTGCGGCAGTACATTAAGTTACATGTGTTTTGTGAATGACAACAAAATTACATCGACAAATTTGACGTGGTGCAATCGAGATGAGTTTTTATGTCCGACCAGGCTTAGGGTCATAACTTGCCAATCGAAAATTGTAGTTTTTTAACGATTTTCTATTCCGACGTTGCACGCGGACCATACAATATAGTACCTATACGCCTAGGGATATTTCCCGAGAAAATATCAATCTCGAGATTCGGGATTTCCAGAAAAGAATTCTCGAGAAATCGGGAAACTTCAAAAAACTTGTAAAAATCCTGAAATCTTTGTAAAAACAAATTCCAAAAAAAATATGATTTTTTTTATTTATGTAAGAAGACAAACAAAATAGAAGTAGGAAAACAAAAATAATTTAAAACATTACTTATTAAAATAGAATTTCAAAATACACAAACTGTCAATCGCGTACACTTTTGAGAGTTTTGAGACACAAAATTCCCTGATGTTGCAAAGATTGCGCTCATTTTGATTCCACGTTGGCTTAATTGTATTAAATGCCCCGATCAGTCCTTGAATTTTGTGTTTTCTGTCCACTTTTTCCATACAGAAAATCGTCTTTTCAATTAATATTTGATAATAAAGAAACCCCGAATCCTGAGAAACCATTCTCGAGATCCGGGATTTCCCGAAATGTTAAAGATTTCCATTCTCGAGATTCGGGATGGAAAATTCCGAAAATTTCTCGAGAATTCCCGTCGGGAATTTTCCAAAACCCAACTCTATATATGCCTTACGCGACCTTACTATAATTATTATTGATTAGTATCACTACGCAATTCTTGGTTAAATAACGTATCTTTTTATGAATAAAATTTTAACTGTGTTCCCACCTCTTCAAATCTTTAGCTCATATGACATTACACCATATTGTTGGTCATCTGGAAGGTTCACCGTGAAGCAGGTGAAGTAAAATTGTGATAATACATAAATATTTCATTAACTATAGCTGTGGCCATTTTTAAGAATTACGGTGAACTGCAACAGAATCGTTCTCAAATGCTGCCCACCCCGTTTGTATTATTAGGTAAACTGGCACTGGATTTTGCACTGAAGGAGACGTTGTCGCGAATCAAAAGACGTTTGCGTTTTGTGCTTTCATTGTAATTTTATTATCTGATGGTAATTGGTTTGAAGGAATCATATTAATTTTTTTTCTTCGTTTCGGACTTAACAACCAATTTCACCTATATAAAGATTACATATTAGTAAAACATGATATTGTCACTTGACGAGTTTCACCTTATGAGCCGATAACAATCTTAATCCGAGCTAATTGTCTGTAAACACGATAGACATTAGACTCATTAAAGAAGTACAACGCAATAAAACACTATGAGATTAAACCTACCTGCCGATTGAAATGTAAATTATACACATTGTAATGGATGTAGTGATTTAAAAAACATGTTTGATCTAAAAGAAGATTCATCCTCTACCCCCCCCCCCGCTCCCCTTACCATCCAATTAAATGACATCGCATTTATCAGTGGTACGTAACCAGTAATCGCTGTACCATTTTGGACCAACACAATATACCAAATTAAACCGTTTTTTTACCGAGGTTAATATATAAATTAGTCATTTCATATTCCGGATTCGTTAACAGCAAACACCAAAATTTATTGCCACTAAGGCCTTGTCCAGATGACGCGATTTGACTCGCGCATAAAAACGAGAAACGCGTCACCTGGACAAGCTTTAAGATTAAAAAAAAAACGAATTGCATTCGCATTGGAATAGTTTTAAATAATGGACTACCACTATTTAGAATATAATATGAACAATTCTTAAAACAGTACATACGTATGGCATAACATGCCAAAACAAGCGAAATCTTGTTTATTCCACTTTTTCTATGACTATCATATACATTATAAAACATTCTACAATCGCGATCAAGTACCTATGATAGTACAAAACTTGAATATAAAACCCTTTATGTATCTAATAAACCCTTTGCTGTTTGGTAACAATCATTCCACTTCTCTCAATAAAAATATACTACGAGTATCTCCACACTGCAGTTGCGAAGGGTGACTTTTGGAAAGAGGTAAGCTGTGGAGATCAGAGAAAAAGAGCACACTTGTCAGGTAACTTACGGGAAATAAGAAGATAATACTTACGATATTACTACTGATGAATAGGTGCACACTAATGACAACGACACACTGGTCATAGGTTTCACCGCCGAATTTGTCAAATTATTTAAATCACTTATGGCAGTAGAATTCCACGCATACTTTCTTTACCAAACAATACGCATCGCCAACAAAAAAGTTTGTTTAATGTATAACTGCCAGTTAAAAACAAATATTTATCATTTATAAATTGTTGTGAAAATGTCTAATATAAGTTTTTTTGCTGTATTCAAATCTAAATGAACCCTTGGAAGGTCAAGCTTTGATAATTTTTAAATGCAATCGTTCGCACATTTTCTACCGGGACACTACACAATTTAATAAATACTTATATATTTAAAGCACTGGCGAATGATTTCGGTACAATATGAGATAATTTATCCACATTCACAGTAACACAATGAATTTTGTATTATAAAATAAACCTTTACCACCGCTTTGACATGTCAAAATGACATAAACTGTGAATAGCATGTTATGTTTGTCTATGACTGAAGTAACCTAAATAATAATCGCGAATTAATACAATATTTATTTTTAATAACAATTTATAAATTATATGTGATCGAACACAATAGTTATTATTTTTTTTAATCATCCTTATTATTTATTATTTGCTTTTAAAGATAAGCAAAGACAATAAACAAATCAATATTTCGAATAAGCTTGTCTGTTAACGCTTCTGAGTCTCGAACAAAAACCCAGACATGCATGAAGTTGGCAACTGAATTTCGGTAGAAAATTCGGCTTGGATTATCGTTGAAATAATTCTAAAAATAGCACTCACGTTGGACGTTCCGTCATTTATTTTTGATTCGAAACATGACTAAATTAAAAGCTCTACTTATAAATAACGACGATAGATGGCAATCAATATTTTTATTATAACCTACAATGTCCTACAATATAGATATTTATTTATATAAATTAAATACTTGAAAATAGAAGGTAAGCTTTAAATAATCGCTTAGTATGGAGTCTTCGCCACTGCCACACTGCCAATTCTCTGTGATGCTCCACATTGGAAAGGACGGTTTGTAAACAGTGCATAATATTACACATTGCATTTTCTCCCTTTTACTATCAAATAATGGAGAATCGGTTTGTGTCAATTATCAGTATTGCCAATTCAGTATTTCAATTAGTGAATGATGACACAATTTCTGCGTCACCTGTTTTAAAATTCAAAATAAAAGCGATTGGCACGTCAGTCATCGGCGTGGTTAGTTGAGCTTTTAAAAATTAGTTAATACCCGAAATGTAGGGAGGGGTTCTGTTACGCGAGCCCCCCTCGTTACGGAACAGGGCCAGGCGTGGCCAAGCCAGGGCCGCGACATTGACCGTGGCCCCGCGGTGGCCCCGCCGGCGACTGCGGCACACTACTTGACCCACTTTTCAAGCCAGCGGCGCGAGCTATACCTATACCTACATTAAGTGTAACAAATACACACAAACTAACCGTGATAGTGTATGTAGGTATAAATAATTTGTGATAAAAATGCGCGGGAACATCACCGGCGTTCTATTTTCGTAAAAATCTGAAACTATAACTGCCGATAACAAGTCTGGTCCCGAGTTTATAAATAAATAATAAAATTGTTGTAACTTTTATTATTTTGATTTTTTATAAGTAAATATTTATTTTACATTTTCAACAAAATTTAAAACTGAAATACGTACCGGTCTTTTACGCATCCCAATTTTAAAAACAAATTATATTGAAGTAGATGACAGAGGAGCAAAACGCAAATATATAGTTAAATAAACTAGTTATTATTTATTCAACGAATAATTTACAAGATTTGAGAATGAACATTCTTTATTGAGCATACATAATTTGAAAATACCTCCGACAATTAACGCATAATTTGTGCATCCTACTAGTTGATTTCATCGCAATTAGGTAGGACGCATGTGGGTCAATTGGTAAAGCACGTTGACCGGAATCCAATGGATGCGGGTTCGAGTCATGAAATTATTACTGACAAACAGTACTATATTGACTTCACGTTTGCTCTATATTATGTAGGTATACGTCATATTAACTGCACAAATGATCACGCGGACAGATTCACAAGCATATTAAAACTACATAACTGTGAATATAAAAATATCAATATAATAATCTTAGACATTCACAATTAGATACTTCTCTATTAAACCGGACAAAACCCCTCCTGCGTATTATTAAATTATTTGAAATAATATAAAACTATATTGTGTTTTATTTTAATTATTACAACGTCTTTTCACAGAGCATTATCAGTTGTCGCCATTTATATCGTATATATTTTTTCATAATATATGTATTTTTATTTTTCAAGCCCTGTTTGCAATTTTCACACGGTCAGAGTAAAGTTGTAGTAATGCAAAAAACTCATTAATTGTATTTGTATGTTTTCGAGGCGATCAACGGTGATCTCACTTCTTTTAATCAACCTCCCCTATGGCAATCAAAATTGTGAAAGAAATTATTGTGATGGTATTTTTAAAATTTTAAGCATATTGACGAAATTAACACAATCATACACGTATCAATAACTATGGCTAAGTAACATCTAAATAAAATTCTATGCATGATAATTACAAGATAAAAAGAACTTTTTTAAATTTTCTGTTGAATTATTATGCTCAATATGCTCAAACTTGTACTTGATATGAAGTAAATAACAAAACAAACAAATATAGAATACTGAAATGTCATTTTGACATTTCATTTTGATTTCCATAGTAACGCACGTATATATTAATAATTTCGTTGCTAGGACCACCCCCTTAGCAATCAATAAGTCTTTTACTTTTTAAGGATTTTTCTGAAATAACTTTCCATACAAAACAGAATTAACTGAAAATGAATTCAATTCTGCTTAAAGATGGCTAAAAGTATTAAAAAATGCATTGGCATCGTGTTCTGATATATTCTAAAAGTTTCAAAATATGTCCAGCTAGTCGGGAAGTTAGTTAAAAATCGATTGCAAGATTTATACTGGACAAACAATCACCGGACAAACAAGAATACGAGCTAATAAAAACGTTGTAAAAAACATACTTGTCCGGCGAGATAACTCAGAAAATCGAACGATATGTACACTTTTGTATAAAAAAAAATGAACTTGAAAAGGATGATGAAAAAATAAACAATTGAATCTTAGAAAAACTGTGATTATTTGAAAATCCAAGTTTAAGAAACGACACCTCGTAAGTGACAAAATAACAACTTTACAGGAGAGGGGAAAAAATCACCTGCACACTATGTGTTTATATTATAATTTAATAATACAAATCAATGTTTTTGTCATCAATATTGAATGTATATATTATGTAGTATGAGGACTACTTACCTTACAATATGCATTTGATGAAATGATGCAATTTACGATACGTAAGCCATTAGAATACTTGTCTCAAATTCCACTAATATTGGACGACCATTTCTTGTGATTTTGAATCAAATTTTAAACAATTGTTTCATTCCTAGATTGCGTCAGGATCTCTCCTACCTGCACCTGTTAATAATATGCAATAGAATATTATCCTCTAAATGTTGATTCATTTTTACTAAAAAAATTAATTATTTATCAGTGATAATATTCATCTGGACAAACGATCTTTCAAGAAGTTTATTTTTCATTCCGCTTAATTCCTGACAATTCAATCAATCATTTTTCATACCTTAGCTACCCCACTGAATTCGAATTTATATCAAATGGCTAAATTAACTAACGTGCTATTTTATAATTAGTTACATACAAATACTTAACGGTGAAAGTTCTCGTGCCTCCTTCAAGTAAAATTTGAAATATGTTATATTTTATATTAATTATCTTTGTTTACAAGTTTACAACGTCATAGCGTGTTTATTATTAGCTGTAGCATTGCAACCTGGTATTCCTTATGGGAAATACCATTTAGTAAATTAGCAGTGTCATACTACGAGAGAAAAGGTCTTCCTCGCCTAGGCTCCCGGTATGTTTCAATGTGCCAAGAAATATATTATATTTAATATTTTTTTTTCAAAGACTCAAATCAATCACATAAAAAAACCTTCTGGAATCGCTATCAATAGGTTGATATAGAATTCGTTTTCGTTTTATAAGTTCGTTTTATAAATATCTACTTTTGATCATACCACTTTTTTAAAATACCTGACTTTTCAATGTTCCTGTTAAATGAAAATTACAATTGCACGTGAATAAAACTATATCAAATATATTATACACCCATTTTTATATAAATCGCTATTCAAATCGTTCAATTCAAAAAAAAAAATCATTCAGTAAATTGGAAAAAAGAGTAAAGTTAATTTACGTTAACTTTACGCACCTTATTTACCAAAAAAAGGTAGAGTGATTTATTTTCGATATGTAACAATCGACTTAAGTATGTAGTTTTCCCAAAATCATATACCTAGTATGTAATAGGTTCATCAGTGTGTCTTATGTTAGACTTATTAACTTTTAGTTGTCGGGTGCCACTACTAATCATTCAGTAGCATTTAGTTATCAAATTTGAGTTGTAGAGTGCCAGTAAATAATCCATAGCTTTACTATACCAGTGTATTTTATACTTTTATCAGCCTGACAGAATAACAAACAGTAAGTAACTAACGTTTATTTGTAACGTATCAGTACCAGTAATATAATAAAAGAATTCGGATAAAATTGGGTATTTATCAGTTTAATGAGCGCCCACTACGCGTTACAAATCAAATCGTCGCGTCGGTCCGCCATGTTGATTCGGGCGACCTTGCTGCGCGGCCTTGGTTGAAAACTTCGCCTGTACCACAGAGTGCTGAGCATTCGGCAAATTATATTATTTTACTATGCATAAAAAATAATCTACGATTCTCCGTCACAGTCATTGGGTGGCCCTCAACATTTTGCGATCCACGCACCCCACCAGGTTATTAACTAAAATCTATGCCAAAAACGTACTTCCCACTTTTATCGTTCAGATAGACAGACACCAAGAAATTTTACGAGTAACTATGCAAGCTTAATTGAGTTACCTAATATAATAAATAGTTATATGTTAATTTTAATGCACGTAAGTACATATTATATTAAGCCCACGAAATCTCATTTAGAAAATACTATCGACATTATTTTGTGTGAGAAGTAGGTATGTAAGTAAAACACAATAATTATAAATCGTAAATTTAACATATTTTTCTTATTACACATTTTTTGTAAAATGATGAAATCTTTGACAATCTACTGTTTAATTGTCGTTTGAAGTTAGTCAGGGAGTGGAGCCTCACTAGTAAAATATAATTTAATATTTTATTAAGTAATTAAAAATATAACACAATACCTAAATGGTACTTAACTCGATAATTATTATCAAAATGTTTTTTGATTCACATACTTCTATACAAAGTATAATTACCATTATTTAAAGGGGTAATTAGAGTTTAGTGACATTCTATGCATCTCAGCCTAAATCTGTTACATACTAATATTACGTAATTTTTTAAAAGTGGAAAATGATTTGTTTGGTTATTTAAAAAAAATGAGATGACGTTATTATTGTTCGTTTACAAATTTAATGATATCATAAACCCCTGTACAATATGTTTGTATGTGCGCTGCACAAATAATAATAAAATTGAATATATTGATTTCATATATTCCACTGAACCCGGAAGGTGTAAAATATGATATATCTTTGAGAAAAATCAACGGTTCAAAGGTAAAATTCTAGAAGGGCATTTGTGAGATAAGCTATTAGTTATGTTCATTAGAATCTGACACAATAATTATTTAACTAAATATTTCATTTTGATTTGCAAAGTCATGGATCCTACTATTTCATTATACCTATTTATTTTTCTTTGCAAGATGTCAATGAAGACATTTTCAAACCTGTTATCTACAAACAATGTTTCGTAATACGTTTACAAAAATATTGCAAATAATATCCACTTTATAATGGTAATCGAACATAAATAATGTATACACTGTAAACCTAATTTTCTAAAAACATAACGCCATATAATAATAATAATATGATGTCCATTATTATTTAACCTTACAATCCCATTGTCATATTGTGCCTTTTGTCATAATACGACAAACAATATTGTACATTATATTTAAAATGAATGTACGAGTATAATAATCTATATATTTATTTCGAAGACATCAAAATGTAATCTTTGCAGAAGATCTTGATAAAGAAATACCTAATAATAACTAGTATATTTGGCAATTACGGCGCCAAAAAATATAATACTCACATGTTGGGATTCGCGGAAATACATTATCTTGTTGATAATGTGACCTTGTTTATGTGTTTCTCAAAGTTGGGTTATGTAAATATTTGTGTATTAATTAAATACTGAAATAATGTGCCTACATGGTTAGTACAGAGATTATGCGATTTCTAAAATACCTATCTAGATACTTATCTACTCATAGTGTTATCTAATGATTTTCCAATATATTTTGAAACAATAAAAATGTGCGAACGTGTACATCTAATCCAGGTGCGCACACAAGTGTGGGGGTGTGGGTGTTTAGATCAGTGCAACCATCTGAGGCAGCCAATGTTTGCTTTAATATTAAGACAGCGCTGACGGAGTGTATGGGTTTGGAGAATATACCCGGAATAGAGCGGGAGCGGGGATAACGGTACGCAGTAGGCTGGATAAATGCGGAAATCAGTCACACCTGCTAGATTTTGTTGATCCCGTCCCCTGCCGCTGCCTTGAATAATCAACAATAATTATTTATTATGGATGATTCGAAATGGATCCCCCCATATAACTGTTCTGTGTGCACGCCTGCTTTAATCAATAGGCAATCAGAATGAATAATTTAATATTACGCTACAAACTGTTACATTGGACATCAGCAGGGCTATTCTAACATTCAATAAAAAATATTATGCTGGTCGTATTTAGACAGTTAATTAACTATTCCGGGATGTGAACTGTCACACATGATGTTTTTAACACGGCCGCTCATGGTTAACTATTTTAGATCTAGATAGAGTACGACAATTACATATTGAGAATTGAGATGCAGCGATCTTGAAAATGAATCCTAACATTTCGTAGTAGGTACTTTTAAATGTGTCATACTGCAAATAATGACAGCGTATACTTGATATACTATAAAAATACTTGCAAGTGCATCCGATTAGAATCTTCAACTGGACCGTTTTACAGATTATTGTAGATACTCGGATTTTGTATACGGAATTGACCGAGTGATATCCGTATTACTTTGGATCAAGAACATAACGGAAACGTGATACTATGTTAACTAGTTAGAATAGCCCTGTACTGTTGGTAAGAAATCAAATAAATAAATGAGTCCATTTTGTTCTAAATTTTATATTTTGTGATTTTATTTATATAGGATATGAGATTTAATATATTTAGAGCAACTAAAATTATATCTAATCATGGTTATAAAGTTTAGGTATAATGATTTGGAATACTATGTATTACATCTAGCTATCATTAATAATATATTTTTGCTTGAGATGCCGATGAGATAAAATTATAATTTAAAATTGTAAAACTATGTAAAACAAACACTTGTATTGTTTTATAGTAAACACAGTTACACCATCAAAAACTTATGGAACCAAAGTCTATTATTAATTAAACTTAAACCGTTTTGGCAGGTATGTCGTTTGTCTAAATTGAACGAGCCAGTTTGTAAGATATATTCACGTTATATTAACTGGAAGTAGTGAATATCTATATATTTTTAATATTTATATACTTAATTTATTTTCTTCAAATGCGTTACCTACGTAATTATGTAGAAAAGTTTTTATGAAGATTCTTTAATCCAAAATAAAAGCAAAACGTCTAAATTCACTATGTTGTTTTGAATTTTGCCTATATTCCACGTTGATTGTTTACCGTGTTTTAGGCGACTGATTCCTATTAATTGCGCATGTTGGAAATTTAATTTATTGGACACCTAATTATCCTATTTTGATTTCAAGGTTTCAACATGAAAATCTTTTAGGGTTACTGGATGCATGACATTTAAAACATAGGCGCAGGCCATAAAAATGTCACGAATGTGTTTCGCGAATGGTCCTGCATGACTGTTTTGTTTATTTGATTTTCTTTCTTGATATTATTATAGTAAATTAGTTGTCTGTCGCACGCCTTCTGCCTACTCCACTGGCAAAAATCCAATACTTACCGACTGCGTGACTTGCGAAGAACGCAATTTTCCAGAAAGACGATGAAATTGTTATTAATTTGAATATATTTTCCATCATTGCTATCTATTCCAAATAATAACTCTCTGAATTAGTATTGCTCCATCGAATATACCTCAACATTTTAATATCTTACTAAGTACAGTCATATTATCAATGACAAGAGGAAAAGCATTTTCCATGTTGTCATGAATTGAAAATCATTTACACCCCACTAGTCATCATCAGGGAACTCAGAAATAATGGGAACTGAAATACATAACGGGTAAGGCGATAGAAGGTAACCGACTCGAGTAAGGAAGAATCCGGGCTAAACTTACACACGTGTCAAGAATACGTTATACGTCGAATACTGAAAACTGCTCTCGGTTTATGCATGTACGCTCATTTAATGTTGGTGTATTACACACACTATTGCACGTGCATAATGCGTGCTTCATTTTTCGTAGGATACTCACACATTCAAAACCCGGCATCAACATGGGGCGTATTGAATATAGCCTATCGGTATTCTAGTTATTATCTGTTCAGTGGTTATCATCAATATTATTTTCACTTCCTCTAATACCAATAGAGTCTGAAGTGTTCAATAAGTGATGTGATTTTTCGAAAAATTATACAATGCAAGATTATTTCACTAGATTGGCGATATTTGAGTTAGGTATTTAAGTTTACTAATGGGATATACACCCATCCTCAAAACAGTCTACAGTAATTATTAATCCTAAAGATTCAGAAAATAAACCCTCATTCTCAGATAGTCATAATAGAAGGAGAAGCTGGTATATATATTATAAATTAATATCTGCTTTCCTTTTCGTTTATAACAGTGGCGTAGCCTTCGTCATGTTTTATGTATTTTAATTAGGTTCTTTTTATAACTAGTTTCAATTGTGTTTGAACCCTCAATATATTATGCATATGCCCACACATTCAAGGATATTGTAAATCTTGTCGTACCATCATTGTGTAAATATAAAATAGACGAAGATAAAATATATCACTATGATTAATTTATTGAATATTAGCTGCGCGATGCCACAATTATTCAGTGGTGAGAGGTCGGGGTAGGCTGTTAAGATTCGACATAAATAGTGCACACTAAAGCTTTTCAGTCATACTTACAGATAGATAGGTTAGTTTTTTTTTTAAATTCATTAAGCCCTGCTTACCAAACCATAATTGATAAAAACTATTCTTCTATCTATAAAATATCTAAAATTATGTATGGTAATGGCAGGATTTTAGATATTTTATAGATAAACTATTTTTTTATCTACTGTAGCTTGAATTAGGCATGGTTTAATTGAATTTTAAAAACTAACAAACACTATTTACACATTGTAGTAATCATTCAATGAGAACTAAAATACATTTGACTGACAAAATTTAGTGTACACTATTTATGTCAGATCTTAAGGCCCGCTTCAGACGGGACACCTATATCGATGTAATATAAGAGGACTTTGTGTTCGAATAAAGGGGCATTTGTATTATGTTTATGCCCAGAGCTAATGAGTCAACGCATAATTACGCGTTATAAATTAGAACATAAAACTGACTGTGGTATTGGCGGCTTGAGAATGTAGCGGCCAACGAAAAAGTTTACCAGACACGCGTTGACTCATTAGCTCTGGGGCGTTCATAAACCTAATGCAATGGCCCATTTATTCGAATACAAAGGTCTCCTATAGTATATCGAGCGTGACACCGGTGTCCCGTTTGAAACGGGCCTAACAGCGTACCTCCACCCTTCGCAACTGCTGTTATTGGTTGTTATAGATTATGATATATACCTATGCCATACATTGGATAATTATTGTATGAGTACACTTATAACGTTATAACCAATATAATCCATAACGAGCGGCTAAATTGAGTGTGATCTCTAGATTTGAAATACCCGGTGTTCCGTGATAAGGGTGGACGTATTTCATGATACATGGGTAAACTAACCATAGTTTACCTACTACTCCTACTACTACCTACTCATTAAGGGGGGACATGCTCAGCGTAGGTCAAAATGGAGCTTTTGTTCTATTTTCAAAGCATGATCCTGGACATACCTTAATTATACCGTATTTCAAAAAAACACTACCTTAGTCTTAGGTCAATAATTATTATAAAGCAATCATTATTCGTAGGATGTTTATCACACTTGAATGGTCAAAGACATAGCTTATAATTAATATCTTTAGAATTATCTTCAAATGTGTTAATCTTGCCCATTTTTTGAATGATAAAATGCGTAATTCTTGTCAAATTTGGGATCACAGAGATTATCAATATAATATTTTATCGTAAATATTTCACTATAATAATGTCGATATAAATTACACTGATGGTTTTATAAATGCGTTTAAAAATTAATAAATGTAAAAAATCTTAACACCACTGCACATTTATGTACTGAAATATGACTATATTCTAAAACAGAGCAAGGGGTTTAAAAGAATACTCTATTTTATGTAATAAAAATACTTTATGCAGTCATCAAATGTTTAAACTAAATATAACGGATGATAAGGCTTCAAAATTATATAAATAGATCATCTACAACGTTTAAAGTATGTCCAGGATCATGCTTTGAAAATAGAAAAAAGCTCCATTTTGACCCACGCTGAGCACGTCCGCCCTTAACGTATTCAATAATTGCAATTTAAAGATATGGGTATGTGTGAATGTGTGATGGAATCAATATATTTTCCAGTTGCACGCTCAAGTAATGACATTATCGTGATCGTCTTCAGTGCTTGTTGAAATCTTTAAACGTTTTACTAATATCCCTACACTTTCACTAAATTACGATAATTATTTTACTACCAGTAAAACGATGTTTGCCCTAACTGAGCACAATACCTTAGTAGGCATACATATTTCCATCAAATCTCCATGGTTAGATAACGACATACCTACGGGTACTTAAGTACGCGGAAATGTTTTAACAGTTTTCACGTTCTGACATACGAGGTCACCACTCACACAATGGTGCTAAATCAAGTAGGTATCGCGCTCGAATACCACGACGTGGCGTGCCCTAAGGTTTTTAAATTAAAGAACTTTTCATGTGTCAGCCGACCGTAAGAATACGGCCAGTTGTCATTGTTATACGGTTATCTATCACAACTAAAACAGCTAAAAATGCATTATCATCGTTATTTTTTGGCACTACAATCCTTGGCTTTCCAGTGATGGCGCTTTTTCTTGAGACTAATCATCCTTAAATTCCACTCCAGATATCAGTTTGCGCCGTCAATGACTTCTATTGTCTTAAGAGGATACGACATGGCCCGACTTTTTGATAAATCCTCCGGCATTACATTAATTATGCACGTGGTCGAACAACGCAGTCTGTATTATCATAATGTCACGTGATATTTTCGCACTCATCGACCACACTCACGGAGGTTCTTAAGGCGATACTTCAGTGAAACGGCAAATAATTTTCAACTATAGGCGCGACGAAATTTTGCACTCGCTGGCAGTCTGAGAGCGAACGTCGAGGTGTCAATACGTCAATTTGTTTCGTGATGGCGACGGGGTTATTAATTCTTAAATCGTGTAAATGTCAATGAATATTTATTATTATTGTTACTAATAGAATAATAAACAGAAAATTAAATAGACGCATGTTGGATTTACATGACAAATTATATTTCGGTCGGCATGCGTCATCTGCACCCGCGACCCGCAATCCGCGCATCGCCTAGCACGATCTTTGTAGACCATGCCTCAACTGAGGTATAGCCTTAAGCCACGGAATGCAGATCGTCCATTGCTACGCTTACCTTTGACCGTTCCTTGGATTTCGAGTTTGGGAATGATTTGTCCTCTCATTATGTGGCCAAGGCACTGTAGTTTTCTGGTGTTGATACTACGCAGAACTTCTTGGTCCTTTCCCATTCGATTGAGAACGTCACCATATTTTGTCACCCGGTCAGTCCAAGGAATTTTTAGGATACTATACAGTCGAATTTCAAAACCCTCAATTCTCCGTTACATCTCCTGGTTTAACGTCCATACCTCCCCGTAGCTTAGAAAAAGATTGAGAAAACATAACAACGAACTATACGTAATCTCAGGCGTAGATTAAGGCCTCGATTGGCCCCATAAAGTGTGTATAGTTCCTTGTCGGAGCTCAGCCACAAAATGGCATCTTCTTTAACAATGACAAAGATACTTCTCAGTGCTCATCAAAGATATCCATCTTTCTCTCATTCTGTATGCTGATAGACTGCTAGCATTATGATCTATTCGTTAATAATACTGGGCACAGGAGATTTTTTAGAGACAAGAGAGTTGTTTTTTGAGAGGGCCATGTTCTTCAAAAGTGTATGTAGATTGTAGACTAAGACAGCATATTCTATTGGCGACTTTTTTGAGACTAGTTAGTTTTCACTGTTTTTCAATAATGTAAGAGGTGGAAGAACTTTTTTTTATTAATATCCTATTTCGCTGGACAAATGCCGTCATCTAATGGTACCCAAGGGGTACGAAACGGCCACAGGGTCGCCCTAAAAGCCACTGGATTGACGAACTGGTAAAGTTCGGCGGAAATACGTGGCAGCGAACGACACAGGACCGAGAGAGTTGGAGAAAGCTTGGGGAGGCCTTCATCCAGCAGTGGATTGACCCCCGCTGATGATGATACATAATATGCACCTACCTACACGATACTAATAACAATTATAGTATACACATATCTTGTGTGTGTACAGTACACAATAAAACATGTACAATATATTATTTCACGTCATGTAGTACCTATTACATTTTGTAAATGAAAATAGTTATTATAATAGTATCAGAGACTAGCACATTAGGTATCTTCGAGTATATCGTCCTGTTTCCTTGAGTTTTATTATTATTTATGCTAAAAAGGTATATTATACGTTTGGAGGTATGTGAACCAACTGATTTGTGTTCCCCATGCCTAGATTTTCCATAAACCTGACTATAGGGAGGAGAGTTTCTTCGACATTCTTTCAATTTTGAAGTGTACAGAGAGTACTTGTGCGGAATTTTATTGCCCTTTAATAACATCCACTGAAATTAGCTTCTTTCGGTCTTATAACATAAATTTTCTGCAGCGCATTATAAAATTAGTGTTATGAATGCCTAAAACTAGGCATAAACTGTGTAGCAAACATTTCATTTTTTACATTACATGTAACTATATTCTTAATTACTAGTGCTTGTATTCCTTTCAATTGTGCTACAGTCCAAATCGACCCTTTGGTTCCTCTTTCCATCAGTCTTCAGCAGTCTTCAGTCAAACGTGCACGCCAAGCAGCTCCAACGCGTCTTCTCTCAATCCATTGATTCAACGAGACTGTGATCTTTCTGACTTGGGTGAGGATTTTTGGAACCTGTATGTTTGGCATAAAGTGGACCTGTCTTGTCCACCTGCATATTAATATAGTAGGTACCTAGAACATGGGTGCATAAATAGTAACATTCATTACATAATAATAAGTATAACATTTTTATGTGCAATCCTGAACGACTGTGTAACCCAGGGGAAGTTAACCTTTTTATACCTACCGCCCACTTTTGTATCTCTGTCAGTAGTAAAATTTTCTAACCGCCCACCGGTTCCACAGTAATGGTGATTTATAAAGTAGGGAAGTAAAATTTATAAAGCAGAGTTATAGCAAGTTAAAGCATATACTAATAATGACTTACCAAATACTTTATGTCAGACTTTCGATAAAATTTGGCAGAATAAATCTTTATAAAAAAACGTACTGTAGTTAAATCTATCTTTTTATTTATACTTTGCATACATAGAAGCATGAAGTCTGTTGAAATTGAATTTTATGAAAACATAATGAAAATGTTTTTAAAACCCCAACCGCCCACCATGAAGGCTAGAACACCCACTAGTGGTCGGTAGGGACCAGGTTGACTACCCTTGGTGTAACCTATAACATGTCTGATTTAATAATTATTATTCATTTCTGTATTCGCCTGTTATTAGGATCATATTTTTCACTATCGTATATCTCTAACAGTGAATCTTTATAAAAACATGAAAAATAAGCTAAATTTGTACAATCACCACAAAGAGAGTTGCGCTGCGCTAAATGCGATCACAAAGCCACCGATGGTAACGATACGCCGTGGACTGTATCTCACATACTGTTTGTATAGGACGTACACACTTGTTGCGGTATATTCACTGTACAGTTCAAAAAGTTCATTGTTAGCCAGCATTACCGCTCTTTACCCGTCAACTACCTTACTGCGCATCCCTGTTTCCACGGCTGAGCGATTGCCCCGCGTCCTGTTAGCCAGCATTACCGCTCTTTACCCGTCAACTACCTTACTGCGCATCCCTGTTTCCACGGCTGAGCGATTACCCCGCGTACAATCTTCATGCCTAGACACTAAATAGCTTTAATTACTAGTGAGCATACCGGTCGCATATAGAAGTATTTTGCTCTCTTGTTACCGGCTGTTTAAATTTAAATAATACAAACTGATTCCAAATTTGAAACCGTCTGGACGTTTACAATTTCTGAATGAGTTAGCATTTGATACAACACGTGAACGCACACAATATCTTGACTAATCAAATTCTCATACATTTTTTTTATTTGGATGTGTCGGTATGTACAATTTAATAGTGTCCTGCGGAGTCGTTAGCGAGCTCCGTTTCGAAATGTAGTGCCAATGTCGCAGCCAATGCCGTCGGTGTTCACGCACACATTCGCGTCGACACACTTTCCGATATTCTGATACACATACGGCACGTTTTTTTGACTCACCAATAAAATGCACAATATGATTGTGACGTAAGCCTTGTCAGTGTGTGTGTGTATGTTAGATTGGTAGGAGCTTTTGGCCACAGTGCGAAATTTGTACTTATTCCTGTGGTTTTTGGTACATTTATGACAGGTGCTAACTGATATTTTTCATCAGAGGAGTTTAAATAGTGTTGTCAACAAGTAAATAAGTAAGTAAGTCATACAACAAAAAAATAATGCATGTAAGAAATTTGGTAAACATAAATTATTATTGTTTATTATTTTTTACAAGATTTTAATGTACAAAAAGCAAGTTGATTTTTAAAGAAAATCTGATAGGTATATACATTATTCTAGCTTTATTGTGATAAACTTTAAGGTATTTGCGGTGTCGAAAAACACTAGATTCAACGCCATACGCCAGATACGTACGTAAGTTGACATCGCTGAGTTTTAACCTCCAATTTTAAACATCGAGTACAAAACGATAATAGTAAATGTTAAAACTATGAATCAGTTATTTCAATGGTTTTGATTGAACTTTGATTATATCAATTGGTATTATTCACAGTCAATAATTTATATAGGTAAGGACACGTGTTTTTTTAATCATCATAACAAATTACAACGTATAATTACTGACGATAATATAAAACAATATGAATTATAATTGTATCAAACATATTTTTTTTTTATATTAACTATCATGGAACACTATGTAAGTATATCGAAAATACATAATATCATTTATTAGTAAAGTTAGAAAGTTATATTATCTTAAAAAAAACTCATGGAATACGATAGATGTTGAAAAAAACCTTCTTATGTGGCGATGAAGTACAAATTTAATGTAAGTATGAAGATGAAGCAAAAATAGAACACTACTGGTATGACATTTACTGTCATATTTCCAGGGCGTATGAAAACACGATCTGTCAAGATGAGTCGATAAGCAGACGATACTACTACACTTTGACACTATTATTTAGTTGAAATTCCTGTACGATGTGTGTAACACCTGTGTGTTTATAACTTTACTGAACTCGAGTAAGTAATCACAATGGACATAAAATGCCAGCCATTGGTCGAGTATGAAAATCGGAATGGCAACTAATATTATTGTGGAGTTAATTGTCCGACAACAAGAAATCTGCGATAACAGGAAGTCGCTGTAGTTGCATGTAGAAGACTTCTCAGTGACGTACCTGTCATGGCGGCAACGCTTGCTACAGGCGTGTTTAAATAATGTATCGGTTCTCCTTTTTGCAACTCATTTTCTTCTTCGCAATAAACCAAAAGTTTACTAATAATAATTCTACCACCACTCCTGATCTTTTTAGACATATTTTTATTATAAAAAGCTTCAAATTACGTAATTTTACAGATTCGTACACCACGGGAGCGATCGCTAATGATCGAAAATGAAATGATAAATTTGGGGGCGTTCCTCATTTATGAGGAGAATTTGCGATTAGCTGCATTTAAAGGGATTGTTAGTTAACAGTTTTAACACGTGGACAATATGTTTTTGTTCGATAGTAGGTACCAGCTTCCTTTACCATGTTTCGTGCATTTGTTAAATAAATTAAAATGTCATAACAGAAATAACGCATAAAGCTCCTATTTATAGCCCAAAATTTTCCTGAATTACCAATTATTACCACCAGGAAAAAGCGCGATCTCTTGAATAGATATATTTTTATATTTGGCTGCATTCCGTGATGTTATCAAAAGAAACACAAACATCGCCATTCAGACAAAAGTGTGCAATTAACAGAAGAATAATGGAATTTTGACTTAAATGTGCCAATAGATTTTTAAAAACTATATAATAATTATAATACAGCGGCGCGTAGTGACGTAGAGGCCTGACGCATTCGTCGATTGATTTTGAGGCCTCTAAAATAAAAAAATAACTTATCAAAATTTAATTTTCCAAATAAATCCATGCATTAAAACGATTTTATTTTATTATTGTTATATAAATAAATTATACTTACACATACCTTTCATATTTTTTTATATTCTTTTTATAATATTTTTATACTCAATTTATGATAAATACGATTTTGTTGATAATTGAATAACTGTATTAATAGTTTCAACCATTTACAGGCCCTTTTTTTCTGATGAGTCAGTTGCGTAATTTGCGTTAAAGAACGCCGCTGTATGTATATAATAAATTAATAATACTCTTTAAACGGGCCAAGGTTATTGAATAAGACAAAATACTGTACCTACCTGTCCAGCGAGTCCAAAAATGTCAAAAATTAGTATTAGTTGCAGTTAATGATTTTTGGCTGAATGGCGATAATGTTATATGTATATGTCCGCCATTTTTATATTTCTCAACTGCGTACCCACCCACCTCTGATTGCACCTATTGACCGGTCATAGTGTTATCATTGCATACATTTTCCTCTTGCCTTAATGAAATAATAGTAGTTGTAAAATGTAGTGCCAATGTCAGATCCAATGCCACAACTATTCACGCACACTTTGCAATTGACACACTTTCGAGATTTGTGATACTCTGATACACAATACTAATCAAATACAGACTCAGATAGAGCAAGCTTCGCTTTAGTACATGAATAATGAATAATATAACGCTAATGTATGTATACTAACTCTAAACACTATCGTTATACCTATGACAATATATGTGATTCATGACATGATCCCCATATCAGAAAAATGACGAATTGCTTTAAATAAATTTAAATATATATATATATATATCAATAAGTATAATAATTTAATTTTTTTAAATGGATCGATGGTACTTACATGTATTATTTATTTAAAGCAGGCATGATGCTCAACGTGCGGTCGCGAGATGGATTTTCATAGGCTAATAGGAGTGGTAATAATATACCTACCATGGCCCCCACAAGGGAGGGGCTGATAGGGCTCTAGTTTAGGAGCCCGGGCTCAGGAAGGGCCCGGCGTGACGAGTCGACCGATAAGTGAGATAAACACAGACCACAAATTTGATCTAATAGTAAAAAAATGTCACTTGCGGCGCTATTTTAGTTCAATAATTATTAATAATAATAATATTTGATTGTACGATGCAATTTTTAACTGTGTGCCGATACTCGACCATTCCATAATTCAAATGGATGTACATATTATTAAGAATACAAAAAATCGCTAAAAATACACCTTAATTTTACCGCGTACATCATGGAAAACGCTACTGTAGCGCGTCGCACTGCCTTTACCCTTAGCGATAGGTAGGGGGGCCCGCCAAACAACCTAGCCTGGTGGCCCGCTTCAGGATGTGGGGGCCATGATACCTACATAGTATATTTTCATTAAGATGTTTAAAGGGAGTCATTACTAATTCATATTTTTATTTTCTTAACCATCTTACGTGAAATTCGTTTTCAAATTAACCATAAGAAAGACCGCATGACGTCGTTGCGTCAATTTGTATTAGAATCACTCACGGCCTGCCGAAGAAGTTAGAGAAAGCGAAGATATTCCGCGCTTTAAAATTATATATAGCTTATTTTTACCGTCACACAGTAGGCTATTTTCACAGTGGGAGGATAGTATAAAGATGAGTGTTGAGTGCCCAAAAGAAGACTTAAATTTACCATTTACACGACGAATGGGAAAATGAGTATTTCATTGTGTTGGTTAAAAAGAGTGTTGTTGTTTAATTTAAAACGTCTCGTTATTATCAGCAAAATATAATGTTTATTATTAAGTTGAAGAATATCAATCGGATAGTGTAACAGCTAACTGCTAATTTTGAGACTGGATCATAGCTTACTTGGAGTTGGACATGCTTCATATAGATATACTAAGTAAACTGTCGTTCTTATAACGGTTTATTTGTATATGATTCTTGACATGATCCCCATATTGGAATATACAATGTACACACCTACAAACTTATCTATAGAATGGATGTGGGAGCCACTGTCGAAAACTACCCAATCAAAACTCGCAACTGGACAGAATCTGACATTCAAATGGCGTCCATATGGTAGTTCGTAGTTCCATTTTTGGCCGTTCTTTAGATAAGTTTGTAGGACTACGACGAATTGCTTTAAATAAAATTTAAAAGAAGAATGTTTTTCTAATACGATTTGATAATAAAGATATTTTGTTATAAGTAAATCATTAAATAGCGGCACCATTGGTACGGCAAAAGCGATTTGTAGTTGTTGTGGTATTCTTTGCTATCATTGAAACAGATATTGTAGCAAACAATGCTAAAATACACTTGCGAATCGTAGTAGGTACTTTGTAATCTCTGAGCGCAATGCAGGTGGTATATCTACGAAAATAAGGCTGTGTGCGCTGTGGCCCAGGACAGAATTTTTTGCTTGTAGTTTATTTATTAACATTAAAATAAATAACTAATATTTTCTCTTTCTACGGAATTGTAAATACATGTTTCTGTCTAACAGTTAGGGGTGATATGCATAGGGCAGTATGTATAGTCATACTTATGTACGTATTTTACATACGTGGGATTATACGCTGTGTATTACTTGTAATAGAAACGCGCCCAAGTAGCGTTCCAAATTAATTTCCACTTTAAGTAACACATAATCTCACGCATTGTCTATGCATAGGGGCCCTAATACATTAAAAAAAACTATTTTTTATTATTATTAGTTATGATCAATACACTATATTGTAAAATACGGACCCAAAGTGCTGTGATTTTTACTATTTCAAATGATAATTAATTATAATGAGATGAACCGCTAAATGATCTAAATGTTTAGTATGAATACAATAATAATTAAGTAAATAGGTATATAAAATTAAATAACATTGATTGAATACTAGCTAATTGCAATACTTACATACTTATTTAAGTGTACGTATTGGGCATTCATAATGTCAATTATTACTTAATTAAGATAAAAGAATGTCGTCGTGTGGGGATTTCCTCCCAGGGCAGTAAAGTGTTACAATGGAATGGGGTAATGGGTCACTACATACAATAATTGCGAAACGCGTCTAATAATGAAGTGTCATTATTGCAAGTCAAACTAGTTGTTGATATTGTTTGTAGCGAAATGAAAGAAATTGTGGCATATTGCCAATAGCCATCAGACATGTCACAGTGGCGAAAATTTAATTGCAATTAGAGATTATTAAATGATTTAATTTTAATAAAATTGATTATTACGCTGTTTAAATTGTGTTGCGCAATTTTGTAAACATTTATTTATTGCATGCAAGGGATTGAGTAATAGTTTGTACAGCATGAATTTATTATAAAACGTGTGTTTGTTGTAAATAGATGTACTAAATTCGTCTACTTAGGTTCGACTGCACTTAGAAATTGCACATATTAAGTAAGTGCAAACAGCGAAAATTAATGAAGTGTAACATTTTGTTTCGAAATTAAATCGTGTAAAAAGAAAATAAAGTGTCATACTTTTTGAAGTTTCATCGACTAACCTGAGGGTGATTGATCAGTACCATAATAATTCATTATCATTCGTAGCTTGACTAACTATGGTGGGTTGTGGCTTCCTCCAAAACTCCCTCCACCTGTTCTTTTACAAAGTGACTGGTATGGTTACATATAAATTGTACGTATTAGGTATATTTAACCGTATCACAGTTTGCAGCGAACTATTTTACCGGACCCACGATGGCCACGTGGCTTAAGCGTCGAACTATAGCGTCGTGGGTCCCAGGTTGGAATCCCGGGCCTGGCAAGTGTACGTATTGTTTTTCAATTTATGTATGAGTCGAGTATGGACTTAATACTAATAGGTTGAGCAAGTGGCTGACATCCATTTCTCGTAAAAACAAAATCTGTTATTACAAAACACCATTCTGTGGAGGCCCATAATATGATCTTATTAAGATCGGACATGGTCTAAAAAAATTACCGGAAAGAGATGACGTCTAGAATAATTATTGAGACCAATAAATGATGCGTTGTGCGTGGAGCATTGCAGGCAGTAATATTTCAATTTTATTATATTCAATAAGAACATTAATTCGATATTGCTTGGTATCAAACATCTGATAATGACGTTGTCATTAGGGAATGGGACGACTGGCCTCCGGACAATTGGACGCCGCACTGTCGTAGACACGTATACAGAACGTAGACGAGGTATTTTAATCAGTTTCTATCTACTACTTAGTAGTTTGAATTCATTTTACTCTTAACATAATGTATTCTTTATCGCGGATTGAGAATTACCATGCCTAAAGCTTTATATAAAATAAAAAACTCTTTTTTCGTTGGAACTTAAACCTATGCACGATTAAATCATAATATAACCATTTAAATAATATTGAATATTTTTTTTAAGTACTTGTAAGTACCTAACGTCTATTTATTTTCGAATTCCGTGGCGTCCAGTTGTCCGGTGCCAAATCGTCCTAGACCCTGTCATTATTATCAGATATTTGATAGGTATGACTTGATACTTATGCGCATCTACCAGAATTGTATATAATTAATATATACGATAGATATGACTGTATTTGTAAATTACTTTTAAATCTATTTTCTTGTCTTTCCTTTTTTTCCAGAATTCAGTGGTTATTATTACGCATTTTTTCAGATGTAAATTTAATCTCAATATTACTTGGCCATCTATTTCCTACTCACGGTAAACTGTGATACGGCTAACAGCATACGTACGATTTTCCGGACACTACTATAATCTATCCTGCTAATTTTTGGTTGCATCAACTGCATGCTACTCGACATCGGCATGCTCATTGTCGTTCATATGGTGAACTTTTTTTATTTACACTCCGTCATAATGGTTTTGAAACAATGTTTAATTTTAAGGTTTTTAAATTGATATGGGTTAACGGCATTATATCGTTTTAAAGGCGGGGTCATATCCCGACACAGTTGTTAACATTATTAACTAATAATTGTAGAAATCTGTAGATATCTAAAAAATATTTTAGAACCATAATAATATCTTCACTTCACAGTGTTAGGGATTGCAATACCGGCATTTCGGTATTTATTATTGAATACCGATATTATTACCGGTATTCGTTAAAACATTATAGAAAAAGAGAAGTACATCGATTAATATAGCTTTAAAATATATTTAAAACATTATTGTGTTGACCTTTATACATGATGTATAGATCATATAGTAAAACTGATGATTTCTACAAATACTATAAGTCCATCTGCAGAAAAATCTCTCTCAAATTGAACGCTTGTTGGATGTAATATTAATTTATTAAGATTTATTGAATAATTGGAAATATTTGGCCCAAATGTTTTCTTTTCGAAATATGTTACTTCATCGCGACAATTCTGTACCTTAGTATAGGTATTTGAGGAATTTTGTTTCATTGTTATTTAACTTTTGTTGGTATCAGTCAGTATATTTATGTTTTGCCAGCATTAAACTTAGGTATACACTAAATTTGATATACATACATAGTAGTAAGTAATGAAAATATAATATTAAATTCGTTTTACAAAAACATAAACGTGTATGCTTTCTCAATACCGAAGATACCGGTATTTTGGATTTTTGAAACCGGTATTTCAGTATCGATAAATAATTGAATACCGGTTTTGAAATACCGGTATTGCAATCCCTAGACCGTGTGTTATACAAAGTAGAATACGTTAACACAGTACACTTTCTATTGAATTTTAACGTTGTCTGATAATATTTAACACATTTAATTTAAATTAAAGATCACAATGCGTGACAGTTGTAAGAAAAGGTGAGATAAGACAAATTGCACCGATGTTGTGAATGACTGTGGATGAGTATATTTTTTCGCGCACTGATGTAATAATAAATAATAAATATTTTATTGAGAAATATACTTTGTGAGTACAAATTATTTTAGATAAGTCTTATCAATTCAGGCATTTAAGGTCAAATTGCTGATGTGACGTCTGAATTTAACCTTGATTCAAGAAAAATCACGATAATAATTTTGCTTATATTACCTACATATGTGTTTGCAGTATCAACACATCGAGTGATTTTATTTATTAGGTAATAATTGTATTATTAATATCTGAATCTAGTATCCTCTGTCAAACCTTTTTGGTTTCGTTTTATCATGAAAATAATTCTATAGGGAAAAAGTCGGGTGTCCGTTTTTTACAAAAAAAATATTATATTTTTTTTTTATAATAAATCGAGAAAAGAATGCAATGAAAAATAACGTAATTAAGTCACTGTATAAAGTCGGATGCCTAAAATTCGTTTAGAATTCAAATGTAGTCCAGATACCTAAAAACCTAAAAATATATAAAATTAAATATTGCATTCTGTCAATGACACGAGAAATAAAATAACACTGCAAATATAGTTACATTATTTCGAATTTTGATTTTTCCTTAATAATCTCTAATATGTGATACCCAACCTTTTAGGTACTTCTAATGTAGATATAATTATTATCAATAACCAAGCGACAGGTTTCTTATTAGGTAGGTACCAAAAATAATTATTTGTCGATGATGCGAAAATTTAACTTTCAATATTTCCCTAAATGAGATACCAGACTTGTGTCCTTGTCGCTGCATGTTTCCGTGTTGCCACGTGTGGTCGGACGACGTCGGATCATGATGCCATTACTTAATTAATATTCTTCAATATCGCAGTGAGTATGTGAGATTATTGTCAATAAGTTTATGAATATCACTGCATGGTTATGTGGTAATTTCTACTTTACCAGTTAAAGAGCATACTTCAGTGAAACGGAAAATAAATTTCAGCTATAGTTGGGACGTAATTTCGCCCGCGTTGCCATTCGGAGAGCGATAGTCGAACTGTGAGCACGTCAATTTGTTATGTGATGGCGTTGGAGGAATTAATTCTTATATCGTGTAAAGATGACTAAAAAACGTCACGTATTTACTCAAAAAACGAAACAAATGTCAATGAATATAATACTATTATTACTTAAATAACAATAAACATAACATTAAATGGACGCATGTTATATTTGTATGACAAATTATGTTTTGTTCGTCACGCGTCGTTTGCACAATATTCGCGTCGCGTAGTCACGATCGTTTTAGACCGTGTCTCAGCTGATGTATACCCTTAAAGCGACTGCAAGAAATAATTAAGGTGACGCATCAGTGAAACGCCAAATGATTTTCAACTGTACGCGCGACGAAATTTTGTACTCGCTTCGCATTCATTGAGAGAACGTCGAGTCAGACATACGTCACTTTGCTGCGTGATGGCGACGGGCCAATTAATTCTAAAATCGTGTAAAGATGACTAAAAACGTTACCCATTTACTTTAAAAAGAAAACATGTCAATGAATATATTATTATTGTTACTAATAGAATAATAAACAGAACATAAAATGGACGTATGTTGGATTTATATGAGAAATAATATTTCGTTTGACAGGCGTCTTTTGCACCCGCGACCCGCAATCCGCACATCGCCTAGCAACGATCTTTTTAGACCGTGCCTCAACTAATGCATGGCCTTAAGAAGAAGCTAGTAATTTTCCACGTGCATTGAATAATGTCAAGAAAGGAAGGCTTAATTCTCTAAATGCTTGTATCAGTACTGTTTTAAAGTGTGGTCCTGACTTGAGGATCGTGATTTCTCGAAAACTTATGAAAAAAGAACAATCTCGTTTCTCGAGAAACAATCAAGAAAATTTTCGAGAATTTTAAAAAAATTTTACCAATGTAGTAAAATAAAAAAACGATACGAAATGGAATCCCTTACGAAGAAAAAATGAAAATGTCCGAGCTTGATTTTAAACGGATTTAGTTAAATTCGCGACAAAAATTTTATGGGCAGAACAACTAAAAAAGAGGAAAAAATTCTGAGGGAAATGATCCGAAAAAGAGAAATTTCTCGGGAAAACAGTAAACAAATCTCGAAGTCTCGAGAATCAAAATATATTCTTGAAATCGAAAATGGAAAAGGCGACCTAGACCGCCTGTATATTTGTTATGTTCAATGTTTCCCATCTGTGTCGATTTTTAAGCTAGTCAAGTCAAGTTTATATGGTTTAACAGAATTTTAAACGTTGTATATAAAAAATTCTTTTTGTCTTGTAATTATTTTCTGTCAAAACTATTGAACTTCATGCTTATGAGGTATGTTTATATTATGTTTATCTACATTTTATAATATGTCGATACCGCTATTTTTCTTTCAGCACGATGTAAGGACAATGCATTGAGTCGATGATGTACTTCCTTCCACCTTTCACTGTTGTTACTAGTTATGGAAATGACATTATCTTTTCTACTGTCATTCTTAGCCACCCACACTCGCGTGTTTTTCGATTAAATGCATTATTATAAATTGCTATAACCTCCGATGTCGTGGCTGCCAAGGTTTTTCGTTCAAGTTCCCGTTTAACAGTTACAATTATTTATTCAGTGATTACTACTCAATTGACTTTGATTGATATCACTATCTCGCGAAGGTGATAGTTTCCAAATAACGAACATAATAAATCGGCCCCGAACGCGGATTTTTTTGTATATTTTTATTATTAGCGATTTCGGAATACAAATACCTAGGTCAGTGATTCCCAACTGGGCTCCGCAGAACGCTGGGGCTCCACGAGTGTTCGGAAAAGCTCGCCCAAAAGGCAAGTACATTTTGAAACCTTTTTGGTAATCAGTGGAACCCCGATCTACCGTTCTCGGATAAATCGTTTTCCCGCACGGATCGTTCATTTTTGAAAGTCCCGTTAAACACCCATAAGAACAATGTTAAATAATCCCGCATTAACCGTTCCCCGATTTATCATTCTCGTCGATCTATCGTCTAAATATTATCCCGATTGACCGTTTTTGTAGAATATTTTCCATTTTGCTTTCGTAGAATTGTTCATGATACATACATACATACAGACTTTTCAGTCGCGTAGCTTTGTTTGCACAGGTCGATCGGCGCTCAGGCTTGCCTCGCATCTCGTATCAAGAATTTTTCGCATTTGTCGCAACTAAAATGCTACCCATGATAAAGACTAGAACTCTAGCTGAGAAACTCAAAATGACGTCGAAAAAAACCCAGGAGAAAAACGAGTTTCTTTTAATTTTGTATATATCCTGCATTTGTCGTCTTTTTTAGGGTCCCTTGAAAACCGTAGAATCGGGGTTTTGCTGTAGACTAAAAGTAAGGTTTAACGTGACTAGCATTATTTACACAATGGAGTCCCTATTTAGAAAGTTGAGCTTGTTTAGTTTTAAATATCGTATCATAGCTATTAAATAACAAGAAATAGAGCGAATTCTACTCGGGAAGAGAATTTTGCCAGGGGCAAAATGAGAAATTCAGTTGTATTAAAAACAGTTATAATATATTTTTTTAATATGTACGTAGGTACTTACTAATTCTTCTTTACTAACGGTACTGCCACACCGTGCTGGTTGGCAGATGGCGCGTTGCTTAGGACAAGGTATACCAAGAAAGCGGCGGATTTAAAATTTAAATACGAATAGTACAGGTTTTGATGGTAGATTATGGGAATATTACAAAAAGTTCGCCTGCGGCGCTAACATTGTATTAATATTTGTAGAGGTGTAAATCAATTTTAAAGATTTTCTATGCAAACATCTGCTTAATATAACAACACAGAAATTGCAGTAGATAATGAATTAGTAAAGAGCATAGAGAATAGTAAAGAGCCCTATTTTGAGTATGCCTACATAATTACTCTCTGTTTTGGTAGGTATGTCAATGCCTACTGTTTATCACGGCTATTTTGTAATTTATTACCCTGGACTTCAATGTACGCTACTCAAGTAGGTTCCGTTATACAAAAAAAGGTTAGGAATCAAGTCTTAGGCGCTACATGACGGCGTATCGAATTCGAATAGAAAGAACGTACCATAATTGAATTAGGTATATTTTTTACCGTCGCCTAAATATCTGCACCCCTCTGTCTGGCGCAAGCTTCCACACTACCTTGGTCTCAAAGATGCTATGTCTATTAGTCTCTTTGCCACCCCCCTCAAAGTCACAGCCCCTTTACCCTTCGCTACACGCAGCGCAAAACGACAACGCGTACTAATTTTTAAGTTCCATTATCTTGAAAAGTAGATTGACGACACCCGTTTTTTAATAGTCCTATCCGGAGCCGTCCGATAGCGTTATTGACAAAACAATATTGTAGAAAATTGTATCCAATCCCTGTGTTTGGAGTACTCGTCCGCGAATTGTTGTTGCATTAGCAGTGCAGGCGAAAATGTTTTACTGAAAATTAACCAAATATTTGAATATTAAGAAAGATATGTACTTTATTGTAATACCAATTTGGACTGCTAACATTAAATACACTGAAATAGTATTTAGATAAAAATCGATCGTCAAAGAGGAATGAATCGTATTTCAAATAATCACAATCTTCGTGATTCTTTGAAAACCTTCTACAGTGTTTGTACTATTTTATAAAAATTCTTCTAAGGCAATATGTCAATTCAATAAACTTCAATATTTACTTGTAATGTTATCACTGTTATCAGTATATTCGTAATAATCCCTATAATAAAGTTCTCACAATTTTCATATACTTAGCATTATTAATTATTACGAGATGATGATTAGTTTTTACCTTGATAAATACTACGTCTTACTCAACAATAATCAACGGAGACTCTTTTATTACATCAGTATTATAAACATTAAAAAAACTAACTAGGTGTTGAGACTAATGGTACTTAGAAATTGAATTGAAGTTGTAATTAATGAAAGTTTTATATTTTTTCATATGAATCGGCTTCAACTGGAGATCGTGATTCTCTTTAATATTCTGAATTACAGAACAAGTGTTCAATTCTCGGGAATTTACTAAAATTTAACTTGATTTTATTTTCCAGAATGCGAATTTCCACAAAAATTTACGGACTGAATAATTTCTCAAGAAACGAGAATCTAAAAAATCTCGTGAAACAAGAATCAAGTTGTCCCATTTTTAAATATAATATTGGTCATCACTGGGGATGCCAATCCCGGGATCCCGAGCTATTTTCGATACCTATGAATCCCGGGATTGATAAACATAATCCCGAAACTTTCGGGATTGGGTTTTTATCAATTTTTATGGAAAATTAATAAAAACTAGAAAGATTGGAAAAAAACAATGCTTCGCACTTTTAACAAGGTAATTCCACTATGATCTCATACGTTTTACGGCAGTTTTATATTTGGCTGACTAATTAGATTTATGAAGCGGAAAGGTCATAAGTACACCATGATTTGCTTTACTATTTTAAATCTCGCTAACCTTTCATTAAGTATTTGCGATCAGAAACAGCTATCTCATATTAAATTCACATTATTATTTATATGGAAATATTATGTACTCCATTAAATTTATGTATTTCTAAGATTGAACGTATACAATATTAACAATAAATGTCTTAAATAATGTTATTTGTAAATATAAAAATTTTACATTAACAATGGAAAAAAATGCCAATCCCGGGATTGTCAAATTGTAATCCCGAAATCCCGGGATCCGAATTTTGGCTCGGGATTGGATTCCCTAGTCATCATCACTTCACATCATTCATCCCATATCACTTATAGATATTGTTTCTACTACACGTGTTTCGCTCACTTTTTTGACAAATAAGTGAGCAAAACACGTGTCGTAGAAACAATTATAAGCGAAAACCAGTTTTATAAATAATCATGAATTACTACCAAGTAAACGCTGAATTTCTGTTTTTTAGCATTTTATCTCGAGAATTTTCGAGACGAGAAATATCGATCACAACCTGTATTTCCAACGACTCTCACATCATATTAGCGAGAAGATCGTAGATCATAAACTTTTTACGAGGAATCGATTTTAGTAATTTGTTTAGCGCATTATTGGATTTTTGATCTGAGCCCAAAAAACACATTGGAAAACCATGCACTCTTGCAGACTCACCATGCAGACTCTTCAATAGTTGACATTGAGGACACACTGTGATCTAAAAAGTTAGATTATTTAAAATGTTAGTTATTTTCAGTGTCCCAAAAGTACGTCAGCAAAGTTTGCTTTATCACGCAATTACTTCTTTTTGGCTGGGTAGTTAGAAGACAATAAATAACATTACTATTCTTCCTTAAATTATTCTCATGTAACCATAGACTATAGATCATGTAACTTTAAAATTTATCACTAACGCGCTTTTAGCTTTGCAATCACTGTCGAATTATATAAATATATGTCGGTCAACATATAAATTAAAATGAGATAATATAGGAAAGGGTATAAAATGTACGACGTATTCTCTAAATTTATCATCGACGTAAAAAAAAACACCCCGCGCAGCGTATACCAAACGAAAACTGTTCCACAACACACCCTCTCCCTCACACCACAAATATCGAATTTACTGCGACCTACCCCACCCCATTTCCCGGCAGCCGCCGCTTCACCCTGAAATTTTGTTTTCCCTTGTACCCCAGTTCTCCGTTGCCCCGGTCTACCCCGTTACTCTTTGCCCCCTCACGCACACACCCTCGGCCGACCCCGTGGAGTTCATAACGCGGGTTCGGGTTCAAGGCCGGTCAAATGAAGTAAGGGTGTGTTGGTGATAATTATTATTACGTCGGAGGAGACGGGGGCAAGCGTTGTCTAAGAAAGTTGAGTTTTGTGTGGAATACGAGTGTGGCGGTGGCGCGTATTTTGAATTTCGAACGGTTGAGTGTTTTGTGGGTGCTTTGGGCGACGGATTAAGTTCTGTAATGAGGATTTCTGAATAATCAAGCGCACTTCGTTGTGATCGCTCGTCAAAGCGTAATTTCTATGTTAATATTAAATCCAATATTGCTATACGTTTACTAGTATTTCAAAGGTGTTTCATTCAAAATTTAATATAATATTAAAGTTTAATAATTACTACTTAGCCTTTACATTTGCTTTTAAGTCCGTAGTTATTTCGGCTTTCACACTATTATAAAATCTATAGAAAGAAACGTATAATTGATGAAATTATGTAAAATCAATTGTTATTCAATACATAATATCTACTTGTCATTTGGACACAAATCGACATTAATATTAAATAGGTATATATATACACTAAGAAGATGGCGATTTCAAATTAAACATTTTTTTAAATTTGAAGGAAGAATATTAGAAGAATAAATTATTTTAAACTATCTCTATAAAAAAAGTGTACTTTATGTATCTAACGCGAACTACAGTTAAATAATTAAAAATAATGAAAAACAAAAGAATGTGTACCAGTATTATAATAATAACCATTTAGACATAAGAGACTAAAGATTTCTTACGAAACCTATTTTTTATGCTTTTAAATATTTGCACAAATATCTACTTATGTTACATTCTTAAATACTGTGTATTATTCATTTGGATAAAATAATCAACGCAACAATTCCGTCATAGTAACAAGTATATTTTACCCATCACCAGATAACTAACTATGTACTGTTAATTATTTTACGCAAACCTCGTTGACTCGTACACTGCAGTTTTCTTTATAAAAAAAAAACTAACTCGGCAACCGAATATAATATGTTGATAATCGTCCTTTTTTAAAGACGTTTTGTCTATTTTAGTCAATTGTTAATGTATTCCAGGATATACAAATAAGAAATTTACTTTAAATTACTTAATATAATTTCATTTTAGTACTGTTAAATTTAAAATTCCTACATAAAATAGCACAAGAATAAATAAACGATTTAATTAAGGGAAACTGTTTAAAATTTCAACTTCGACTAAAACACTTACAGGCCTACGCTCTCAACTTAAGTCTCAAGATAAACTGATTTGCGAATAATTTAATTCAAACACTCAATTTCGTTTACTTAATCTCTTTATGTTTTGAATATCCAAGTAAATGACTAAAAGACCTCCACGCGCCGTGTATTCAATTGGCGCCGCGTTGCCCCTGTTTACCCCATCCCCAACTATTTCATTATGAATAGGCAAAACGTGTAAACTATTTTTCACACTAATATTATGTGGAAATATTTACTACGCGGGATTCGAATATTAATTCGTAATATGGATTATTCAGGATAACGTGACAAACGGTATTAGTTGTAATATTCACATTAATATATACCTAGTACGCGTGTTAATATTAAACTTAATTGGATACACGAGTGGAACACGAAAAATTGCGGGGTTTCGGGAAACTTGTTTTTATAACGAACATCGTATGAATAAAATATAATAATTTAATAAACTGCTTTTTTATTCAACGAATAATTCACAATATTTGAGAATTTTCTCGACGATTAATTTATGCACGTATTGCCACTAAATCGCAAACGCATTCCTCCTAGATAGAAGGTCAACGAACCAACCCTATATATAGAAAGAGGCACACACACATTTAACCACACCAACACTCCCTAGTTTCCCTCACACCGGTGAAGAAAATAAATACACTGTTTACCAACACGCCGGCAGTTGGTAGCTACATTTACGATCGCATGTCGTAAAATTTTATACATAGTGTAGTGTTGTTACGTAAAGAATGCCTTCCTTGTGAACTGCAGCAGCGTGGTTCGATGTCCTATGATGGATTAAGATTAAGCGGAGCTGGACAGGGCTAGGTTCAAATAGTGGACTATATGGCAGAGAAATTTGATACTGGGTTGAAATTAGGGTTTGCAATTATGGCATCACACTCGATTTTTTGATACCGAATGTTAGAAACCCGCGATTCACAATCAGTTTATTATTGTCAAAAATATAAAATTTTCCTGAATTTAGAAGATATAACCGATGAGGATTGAATTTTTTTGCTGTACCTAGAGTCGGGTTTCGGGAATTTCCCGACGGGAATTCTCGCGAAATTTTCGATCCCGAATCTCGAGAATTGAATTTATTAACATTTCGGGAAATCCCGGATCTCGAGAATCTTTTCTCGGGATTCGGGATTTCTTTATTATCAAATATTAATTGAAAAAACGATTATTTTATTATATATGAAAAAAGTGGACAGAAAATACAAAACGTTCAAAGACTGATCGGGGTATTTAACACAATTAAGTCAACGTCGACTCAAAGTGAGCGCAATTTTTCAACATCAAGGAATTTTGTGTGTCAAAAGCGTGCGCGATTGTCAGACGCAGCGATGGACAGTCTGTGTTTTTTGAAATTATATTTTAATAAGTAATGTTTTGAATTATTTTTGTTTTCCTACTTCTATTTGTTTGTCTTCTAACATAAATGAAAAAAAACAAATTTTTTGGAATTTGTTTGTTTTCACAATGATTTTAGGATGTTTTACAGTTATTTTTGAATTTCCCGATATCTCGAGAATTCTCTAGAACTCTTTTCTGGAAATCCCGTATCTCGAGATTGAGATTTTCTCCGGAAATACCCAACTCTAGCTGTGCCTATATAGACGTATGTATTTGAAAATCGTACAGATTTCACGTCCAGATTTCGATATATACAACCTCATTGGCTGTAAACTGTTTCATACCAATCAGCCTAAACCTTGTTGGCTGCGTACTGCCTAATACCAACATGCCGACTAATAAACGACCCAGATTGTTTTACGAAATGTCAAACATTATGTAGTACCCATGGAAATTGAGTAATTCATTTATAGTTATCGTAAAATAACATCGACCTTATCATATTTTAAGTTTTTACGAGACGGTTAGTCTGATTCGATAATAAGTCTTTACAATAAAATGTTAGTAAACATACATTACTTTTAATTTTGATAACAGAGGTTATAGTTGTAGATTGTTTTAAGATTTTTCGAAAGATATCTTGAATGGCTGATACCTATTGATATAGATATTTATTTATATTATCAAGCTTGTGGGATCGGAAATTGGATAAATATAAGAAGAAATCTCTCTAAATATAAAACAAATTTATTAGTCGATTTTTATAATTACTACTATGATACAAATATTGAGATAAAATTGTGTTTCCATCTATCCCCTATATATAATACTAATACCAAAATCCCGGCAAGTATTGAAAAACTGACAGGAATCGTAATCCCTAGTCGCAACGAACTGAATTTTTGATAATAATTAGTGTAAAACATCAATATTTACATATTAAATTTCTTTGCGAAGGAAACTCACAAAACAATTTAATATGTACTTAGAGTGCTTACCTATAATTAATAATGTTTATAATGTCAACAAACATCATAATATTATAATGTGAAACTTGTGCAAACGTATAATACTAAATACAGGTATTATTCACCAATCGTGAGCAATGCTTACTTTGTATACTAATTGAAGGCTTATTTTCCTTGTAATAATACTTTATTATTACAAGGAAATTTTATTTATATTTAGGAAATATTATTAATGTCTTTGAAATATTGCTGAAAATAGACAGACAGCTTAAATTCAAACAAACATTCAGAGTATAAACAAATAAATGTCTACCTTCTCAGGAGCTTTCATCGATTTTCCAATTTTATTTATATAGTTTTGTTATTACGAGGGTGGGTCAATAAGTCCTTAGAAAAGCCGACAGGTGGCGCGAATTGTACTGTAAGCGGTTTGTTTTCATGCAGCGGCACTACCGATTCAGTATGCTGCGAAGTTTCAATTAGATCGGTCGGGTTGTTGTGTGTTTCTCGTACATTTAAAAAAAAAAATTGCTTGTGGAAAATGGAAAAATGGAAAATGGAGAAAATTGAGTTTAGAGCTGTTATTAAACATTTTAATATAAAAGGGTTAACAGCAAAGGAAATTGCGAAAGGCGAACCATGTCCAAAGAAGGCGAAAACCGTAAAATCAGCTGGTAAGGTTATGGCTACTGTATTTTGGGATGCACGTGAAATTATTTTCGTTGACTATTTGGAAAAAGGAAAAACAATAACAAGGGATTATTATGCATCTTTATTGGACTAGCTAAAAAACAAAATTGAAGAAAAACGGCCTCATTTAAACAGGAAAAAAATCCTCTTTCATCAGGACAATGCCCGTGTTCACACATGTTTACGATCAATGGCTAAAATTGAAGAATTGAAGTTCGAATTGGTCGACCACCCACCGTATTCGCCAGATTTAGCCCCCAGTGACTTTTTCCTTTTCCCAAACCTAAAAAAAATGGCTAAGTGGACAACGTTTTTTTTCAAATGAAGAAGTCATCGATCGGATAAATGCTTATTTTGAGGACCTTCCGAAAACTTATTTTTCTGACGGTTTAAAAAAAATTGAGAAACGTCTAACCAAGTGTATTGAGCTCCAAGGAGATTATGTTGAGAAATAAAAAAAAAATACAAAAAAAAAAGTGTTTTAATGCTTTTTTCTAAGGAATTATTGACCCACCCTCGTAGCATACAAATCTAAAACTGGTTTATATTAATTGTCTACGATCGCATGCGACTTCGTCTGTATGATATACGAAAATAAAAAGTGGAAATTATATACATGATAAATAAATAGACTAATTCAATTGCGTTCCTTCTGGGTGTGATTTTAAGAAGGTACGCATCTCGATTGTGAATAAAAAAATGGGATGATTTTAGGTGATTTTATTTTAATAGGAGGTCCCATGTACACCGCCCCCCGCACCTGGTGGGGTCTTGCGCAATCTGCTTCCTCCACTGATTTAGGCGCGTGACCCTCTACCATCCCTTAACCTCATTACTCGACGGCTGCTATCTGACCACTATACTCACTCGTGGTGAATTATCGTGAGTGTGTTTGAAGTTTCACTTTAAAATTGGAACTATTTGCGATATGAAACACCACCAAATTGGTACCAGCATTGTAATGTGCAAGTTTCATCAATACTTGTTCAGTAGTTTTTGATTTATAACAGAACAAAAAAAACTTAGGTATCACGTAAATAGTAGGAATATTTAGATATCACAGATAAATTCTTCAGTTGTATGTAGGTACGTATTATTAGTATTCAACATTTAATTTATCATTCACCATATATATATGACACAATTCTGCCAAAATATTATATTTTCATGTGGAAAATATCGGTAATAAATAATATCTCTGAATTTTTCTTAGAAATAGAATCTCAAGCCTTTTTTATTATTTCGTTTGATAGACCCTTTGAAAGTGTATTTCGATATTTTGAAAAATAAATCGAATGCTAAAAAAGAAATCACTTGGCGAGAAAAACATGCAAAACATTTAAATATTATATTATAACATTTTATTAATGTAACCGGCGTTTACATAATGGATAAATTATTATCATTTTCGCTCCTGGGCGAAAATTTAGACCTTAACAGAGTTGAGATTATGAGTGGAACGATTATTAAACATTCTCGCAACCCAGTGGCGAAGGGTGGAGGTAGGCTGTCAAGATCCGATATAAATAGTGCATACTAAATTTTGTCGGTTATACGTATTTGTTTTCATTGAACTAAGACTACAATTTACAGATGGTGATGGTTAGTTTTTAAAATTCAATTAAGCCCCTGCAAAACCAAGCCATAATAGGCTTAATCAATTTTAAAGTATGAATGAAAAATGTGCACGATTTCGTCGGATTGCCCAAAACATATCAATACTATTATGGTTTGGTTTAGGCAGGGTTTAATTGATTTTTTAAATTTAACCAACTCCATCCATGAATTGTATAGTCTTAGTTCAATAAAAACAAATACGTATGACTGCCAAAGTTTATTGTGCACTATTTTTGTCGGACCTTAACATACGTTAAAGTTCCCATCACCACCCGTCATATATGCACAGCCGTGGATATGCACGGCCGCTTTCTATGACGCTTTAAACGTGTCTGAAAGAGGTGATTTTAAGTGCATATTCCGTCCCGAGACGGAGCCGCACGGGACCGATGCTGCAACCATGCACCGTAGTGCTTAAAGAAGAAAGTTAAGAAAGATTTTTTTTTCTTAACAGCCTACCTCCGTTTTTCACCACTGTCCCAACCCAAGTTTATTGTATTTCAAATATGTGTTTTTTTCGGACGTAGTATAAAACTTGCATCCACGGTTTCAGACACGGGTGGTGTATCAACTACGCCACCGTCTGATTTAGTAATATATTTTGAATCATTAATGTTGATTCTGTTCGGGCTACAATCCTATTTTCAGAATTACAATTTATCAATAGATCCAATCACATCCCGTGAGAGTAAGTTGGTATTGGGGTTGCAAATATGACAGAAAGCAAGTATTGTTGGTAGATATAATGCGCCTACCATAAAGTCAGTAAATATGCATGCCATAAATAATGAGAAGATGCATTTATTTGTTTAATAAGTAGTTAATAATTGAATAAAATTTGATTCACAAAGTGTTGTCATTTTTAGTTTGATTGAGGGCGGCACTTTGACTAGAGACGTCACTGGATAGATTGTTCTGAAAACCGACACAGCTTTCAATACAACCAATGACCCAAGAAATAACTATTGTAGTGTAATTAATATACAGTATAACCCCTATTTTACGTTTTTTAAGGGACTGGAAAAAAAAACCTAATTGGAGGGAAAATGTAAAAGGGGGGTATTGAAAAATATAACATTAAAATTAAATCCAAAAAAATAACGTTTTATTAAAAAACAACATTCAATTTAAATTTTTATTGAAAAAATCATGTACATATGTATATTAATTTGTTGCATTTTTGTTGTTTTGTTATGTTATTCTCTTTCAAGACTATATAAACATTTAAAAGTGTCATCTTGGATATCAGCAAAGTTTGTAATGTAGGTTTTTAAACCCTCGGTGAACCTCATTGCTTCTTCTTTTGTTGGAATATCAACCTCGTCTTCATCAGACAGTTCTTCAGAAGCGCGCGTAACTTGAATATTTTGAATATTTCCGACGTAAATCGCGGGAAAGAAAAACGTAAATGCGGGTATTAAATGTACTGAAATACATCGGGACCGAAAAAATTACACGCAATTGCCGGGAAAACGTGAATACCGGGCACGTAAAAACGAGGTTATATTGTATCTAGTTATTCAGTGGGTATGTGCATATTATGTGGTTTACGAAAAATGACCACAACACGCGTTTAGAATCTTCAATTTTGAGGTTCTGTGTGAAATGTTTCGGACACGAATCCATCATCAAAACTATAGTCTCTACAGCAGGGGTGGTCAAACTGGTCCCTACTGCCCAATAGTGGGCGTTCCAGCTTTCACGGTGGGCGGTAGGACTTCATGCTTTTATGTATGCAAAGTATAAATAAAAAGATAGATTTAACTACAGTAAGTTTGTTCTGAATAAATTATTGTTCTGTACTGTTATCGTTATTCAGATTTATTCTGCCAAACTGAGCGAAAGACTGACATTAAGTAATTATTTTATATGCTTTAACTTGTCTTGATGTAACTCTGTTTTATAAATTTTATAAAGTTAACTTTTACTTCCCTACTTACTTTATAAATCACCATTACTGTGGAACTGGTGGGCGGTTAGAAAATTTTACTACTAACAGAGATGCAAAAGTGGGCGGTGAGTATAAAAAGCTTGACTACCCCTGCTCTACAGCCTAGCTAGTCACTTCGTGAGCACGAATGTTATTGTCACTTTCCCTCCATGATTTATTTAATTTTAATATAACATTGTATGGATAAATAGGTTCTACATTATTTAAAATCACCTATAGTATTTAATTATTTATAGATACTCGTACTCTCATCAAGAACCAGAGATAGAACATTCGTTTCGGCAACTGGCATTATATAACAGTAGATATTTGAACAACTTGAGTAGGTAATGTTCCTTTATTGATTCCGAGTGAAATTTATTTGTTTAAGTAAGTTTCTGAAATACAAAGAATAACTCGTTATTTCTTACTACAATAAGATTACTGATGATTTTGTTAATATTCATATTTGAGTTTATCCGAATACTTAATTAATTATATAATATCAAATATTAATTGCCGAAAATTAATTTTAGCATAATCTGAAAGGAAAGCTTGTCGACAGAACAGCGTTAATTAGATCTGAAGGCAAACATTTTCTTCGCAAATTGTTTGAACACGTGCTCGTTTTGTCGAGACGCTCTCTTGTTCCTTGCGACAAATACATGATATTAATTTCACAATAATTCGTGAAAGTTCAATGTCCTTTTATTATTTTAGAAACTCTTGTTTTGATCCCCTTAGAAAATCATCACCTAACTTAATCTCTAATATGCAGGGGAACAACTCAAAATTTAAAGGTTTTGAGTTAAGAATGTCATTCGATGTAGAATAATATTCTCTTTATAATTTAGCAAAAAAAAAAAACAATCAACAATTTCTTGAATGTGTCATAAAATCGAATAACCCTTTCTGAGACTAATCAGTAATTCCGTTATATAATCAAATTTATTGGTCAATTCTTCATTAAAATGTACAATTTCATTGTGCATTGATGAATTCCACTAAATTAAATATAAAAAAACATACACTTTCATCGAAATCAAGGCTTTAAAATTAAAATGAGAATTACTGCAAAAAATTCAAACGCCATTATCTTGGAACAAGGTTTTATGAGTTATTCCCATATTGAACTAGGGTATCGAATTAATATAATAATTATTGACTATGTGAAAATTCATTATATAAATTCAGGCCAAGATGTACGGATGGGCCCTGAGCTAGTACAAATTGAGGGCTCCTGAAAAAATGGAATTTTACAAAAAAAAAATGTTATAATATAATTGGTTTTTTGTAGTTCTATGATATTGCACGTATTTTAACCACAGATTGTTTGGGTAATGCGTGCAAAATTGATGAGTTTTGATGTCAATGTATTCTTCGATGGCTTCTGATATAAAAATTTAAACGTAGTAAATAAACATTTTTACGGTAGCATATTTTTTGCGATTCACTTAAATATTATTATATTTTAATGATTTACTTAGTTTGCCGATCTTTTGGATTATATTTAGCGATCACTAGAACCCCTGTCAATTTGTGGGTACTGAGCTATTAGCCCCTTTGCGCTTTCGTAAATTTGACCCTGTGTGTGTTCTATTTTCAATGTCTGTTCCGTTATTTTTGTCACAATATTGTTTTATCAGACATTAACACATTTATGTCGACCTATGCTTATGAAAGCTTACAAATTAACCAATGGATAAGGTATGCGTTGTGATAGTAACCGGTCAAAACAGAACATGAATAAACAGAACGGTGACAAACCAGAACAGTGACAAAACATAACAGCCTGCGGAAAATGAAAACATTCATTTTTGTCGTGTCTATTTCTTAATTAAATACTTATATAAATATTATAAGTTTATAAACGAAATATACATAATCACTGCATGTTGGCCATTCGGCGTAAAAACCTCAATTTATCTGCTTGATTTTAATAATCATGCACAATTTCACAGAAGTATTCCTCAAGCATTTTGAACATACCTATTGGATTGATTAAGACTATATATATATATATATCTAGCTTGACGGTGACACCGAGTTGAGTCCCGTTTAATTCAGGCTTTCCAGCGATTAGGAATGCAGAAATTATATAATTTGATTTTTTACGGCGTATTGAAAACCTGTGTTATAGAGATACGACAATTTCAATATTAAATGTTATATTTTCCTAAAAGATCATAGTTCTATTTATCGCTGTTCTGTTTTTTCATGTTCTGTTTTGCCACCGTTCTGTTTCTTCATGTTCTGTTTATTCATGTTTTGTTATATCATGTTCTGTTTATTCATGGAACCTTTGTAAAAGTGGCCGCAATGGCAATGTGTTGGAAATGTTGTTCGGGGGTTGATAAGTTAGAGTTTGTTACAAAAGAGTGACTAAACGGACACGGCTGCTATTTATCCAGAAAATGAACACAGTTACCATCTCTCTCCTCAGTCTCGTAACCCTCGTGAATGAGGATTGTGAACACCCGGAGTGACAGATTTCTCCAACTAACCTATACTCTGCCAGCCTTGTGGATATTATCGGTTATTCCATGAACTTTTTTTATTATGTAACCGAGTGATACACTCGAAAAGGGACTTTCCAGGGGTTGCATTAGATTTATTTATTATTGTTTTTAATCGTACAATTTTCATTGTTTACTGAAAAATATATTAATAATTCCCTTTGCTTAGAAACATTTCAATTTTAACAGAGCTCTTCCATCCCTCCTACTATGTGAACTCGAAACTTATAAATTAATTATCGAGGAAATATCTATCTACCCGTAGCCGAGAGTCGGTAAAACAGTCCGCTAATTTCGATTCCCGTCTTTGTTTGAAAGATATCATTATGCTTATTATTGGTACTATCAAATTAATATAAATGGGACTATCCCGGATGCCTTTGACGTCGCGTAGCAACGCTTCCGGCGTCGTTACGCGTGACGTCACAAACGACGCCCGAAAATTCGCTTCAGTAAATAATACACAAAATAATATAACGAAGCTTTTGATGTTACCATTCCCATAAAGAATAAAGGTGATTTTTGCGAAATATATCAATGTTTTTCGGACTCGTCTGTGGGTGCAATGACATCCAATATCGTATGAAATCACAAACAATACAAAAATACTATTGTATAATAGATTCTTTTTCTGAAACCTTCATATCCTTATGATCTACAAAATAAAGAATGTTTTATTTTTCTCGGATGTTCCAAATATAAACATTGTATCAGCCAATCATTTTTGACAAATATATTTATATCGCATTTATATAGTGTAGTAGAAATTATATAATGAAGGCACCCATCATTTCACTAATATGAATGTTAACTTTATTATGTGGCAAAATACCAGAGCGTTGGAGCGGAGCTCGGAGCACTGGAGCAATGGGATTATACCCGGAGCGGGAGCACCGAAATTTTATAGTGCTCCACTGCTCCTTATATTTTTTTTATTATTATATTTTCGTCCTAAAATCCAATGAAAGTAGTATATTTTGACACTTTGTAACACTGAAATATGGCAACACTGCCGAATGATAAATAACCTCACTTTTTTGTCAAAAGAGGAAAATAATGAGAGAAAATTTGCTGTCGGTAATTTTGTTTAGTAGAATTTATAATGAAAATGACGATTATTTTAAAACTACTTTTTTAACATTTGTATACATAAAATACTTATTAAAACTTTTTACCTGGAGTAGAGACGTAGCAAGTATTAAGTCCCGGAGTGGACTGAGCGGAGCTGGAGCGGGGCAACTCAAAAAAGTGTCCGCTCCAACGCTCTGCGAAATACTGTTGATTACTTGCATTTAGCGGTCATGTTTTAACATTTCCTGAACATTGTACATGGTGGCATAAAATACACTGTCGTTTCTTGACGCAGTCGCCTTGACCTGTGTACCTGATGTATAGAAAGGGTCAGTTTTCTTATGGCAAAGTATAGATCTCACTCATCATTGTATGACGCCTAAATTACCAATAATAATTAATAATTATTGTGCGCAGCAATTGCCACGTTACATTAAATCGCTTTGAATATTTGATATATCTACGGAAAAAATGGTTATTCATCCTTTTTGCAATGTAGGTAGAGTTCAGTCTTAATTACATACAATATGTATTTATAACAATTCCCTTAGACATAGATAAGTATTTAAAATTCTAATAACAGTAAAATCCGTGATTTTTCCTAATTTAGCTAATCAGCAATTTTGTGGAGACAGCGCGCCGGCTGAGCGACCCGGGACTTATTTTCTATACTGTAGCATGCTCCGACACTTTTCAAACAGTTCTTTTCGATATTATATTATACACAATAATCTTAAATCACTTACATTTAGAAAATCAATTCTTTGATATTCTTAATTTGCCAAAAAAATGAGAACCTACTTAGGTATATGGTACTGGAGGTAAAATCCATCCAATTTTATGTCGAAATATTGAAGAATGTGCTTTTCAAATGTGTGTTTAGGATAGGAATCGATGTATGATTTAAAGAGCAGTGATTCGACACCATTTTATCCATCACTGCCATAGAAAGTCATACGTCTTACTTAATAGTAATACTTTTGGATTATTGAAAAAATTGATAGTTAAAATATACTAACTAGATTAACTCGCCATGCACAATACAATATTAGACTACCTATCGTGTTACTTACCAATTTATGTTGCTTTCTATAGACTGGCGGTCTCGTTTGCAAATGAATCGAAATCTCCAGCATACTTAGGTCTTAATTACTTCACGCAGGTCATCGCCACAATGCACCCGTGACCATTCGGGTGCAGTATTGTATAATATAATAAGCGTGTATATCACAGTCACATGTGCATGTGTCGCGTCCATGACTGTGTGTCTTCTTATTAATGTGTGAGTGTGTCAAGTGTGTGTATAGGCTCTTTCTCCGCGATGCATTTATTTGCGTTCTCTGGAATTGGGTTAAACAGGAGAGAGACGTCTAGCGTCCAGAAGGAGAGAAGATTACTTGTCTTCTACTCCTACGGTGCAGAGTTTGTCAAACTTCGCTACATGCTTTGTGGGCGGATAATATATTATTATTATTACTAATAGAACAATTAAATATCGAAAATAACATTAAATGGACGCATGTTGAATTTGTATGACAAATTATGTTTTGTTCTGCACGCGTTGTTTGCACAATCTTCGTTCGTTTCAGACCGTGCCCCAGCTGAAGTTATAGCCTTAGTAAACCACCAACGGATATTCGTATAACACGAGGGAAGTCTTCTTTCGAGTTTTATGGTGATATTAATATTCAATTGTATGAATAATTCGAACAATTTGTATTTCTAATATTGTAAACTGGATAATATAGAATGTGAGTCTGTTTTGTCTGTTCGCTACAAAGTATTATAATTTCCGAATTTAAATTCTTATACGCCAATTAATATTTATCAATTATAATTTACGAGTAATGCTTTTTTTAATAACAATTATTATAATACATATTATTACTTGTTCAAAGTTTGAGAGGTTTTCGTAAAACAGCCTAGACTTTCCGTTGCGGTACAGGGTGAATAGAGATTAAGTTAATATGATTTTACTTGTTTTCATATTAATTGGTATGTAGGTAGAAATTTAATATAATATCGTCAAAATTTGAATTAATTTAATATTTTAAAGATACAATATTAAGACTTAAATTAATATTTGCTTGTTTTCCCAATGTAATTTATTTACATATAATAGTAAATTGTATAGTAAGAATTGTAGATTAAGTATACAAAAATGTTGTAAAAGGTTCATTAACTCGCCTCATTATTTTTGTTTAAACTACGTTTGCAAAATATGTGCTTCATATTATAGTTAAGTGTTAATGTTCTAAATAAATTTAACAAACATTATTATGCTTACCTGAAGGCTAAAACCAGGGAACTCATCAGAAATAATGGGAACTGAAATACCTAACGGGTAAGCAGAAGCAGGCAACCGATAGAGTAAGGAAGAATACGGAATACATTTTAGCACGTGTCAAGAATACGTTATACGTCGAATACTGAAAACTGCTTTGGATTTATGCATTTACGCTCATTTAATATTGGTGTATTACTCACACTATTGCAAGGGCATAATGCGTATTTCATTTTCGTATTTATTTAGAAAAATAGTATTACGGCATTACAGCGATTGGCGATTGCGCCATAATACATAATAAATACAAATATATAAAAATATCTTAATTACAAATAACAACTAATATAACAAGAAAGTAGAAAAGAGAGCATGTGTAAATATTAAAGAAACATGATAATATATACAACTATAAATTTAGCCTATTTAATACGTCCACAAACATTATATAGTTAATAATAAACAAATCAACCGGTTATATAGTTAATAAAAACATTATATAGCTAATAAAAATAAATCGAACAAATAAATGTATTGAACATAGCCTATCGGTATTCTATTTATTATCACTGTTCTGTGGCTAAAACATTTGAAAGATTCGAGATGTCTTTAAAATATAATCAAATTCGAAACATATCTGCCATTCAATTATTGTTTTTAAAGCGCAATTCAAAATCTAAAAAGCTGGAACTAGCTGAATCGCAACGTAATTTCCATTTCATTGTCGCCAGAACCTAATAAAACAAATCTATCAAGTGAAAATATTTTGTAACAGTGTTGCTTACCTCATTTATTGACGTAACTGTATAACTCTGATTGTGCGTAAATATTGAAAAAAATACATTACACAATCAATTCAGGGATAATGCGCTGTGGTGAATTTATGCCGTGCTTCTTTTCTTGCGGCGAGAATGACAATTTTCCGGCGCGGCGAAGAAAATCTCAAATATCTTACCATTTTGGAAAAGCGCCAGTGCGTGAAGGCCGCTTCTCGCTAAATGCGACCGACGGACCTTCTCGTACGTCGAGAATGTTTATGATAATCCACAATTGAATACGTTGATTCCAATTTTGTTTATGCCGAGTTTTATTGCGTCAAACAATATCGTCTTGAAAGTAGTGTAATAAAACACATATTTAAAGTACCTATGTCAGTGGTGGCCAAACCGTGGCGCATTGCATCTTTACGCCTACTTATTCTTTTGAAGTAGGCGCCATAACTGAATCCATCTTCATATTTTCAACACCTGAGTGCTTTCAGTTCAAGTGATACAACCTTCTTACTCATCAGTTCGTCCCGTTTTTTGACAGTTTACAATTTTGTAGGTTGTGAACAGTGTGTGTGTGTATGATAGATAGAGTTTTAAAATGAATGAATGAAATTAAAACTGTTCATCTCTCAGTTAGAAAATGAGGATTCGAGTCAATTTCCACACTTGTAAAAGCAGAATGAATGTGCTGCGGATAATAAAAATTTTACTAATTATATTGAAAAAATCAAGATATTGCAAGGGTCATTTGAAAGTCGTTTTCATGATTTTGCTAAAGAAGAAAACTGCATGCTCGCACTTAGTGAACAAAATGTAATGCAAATGGAACTCATTGATTTAAAAACAAATTCATTATTGAAAATGAAATTTGATGAGCTTTTTCCAGATCAGAATGCTTCTGACATAATTATTTTCCAACCCCAACCGTGAACGTAAGAAGGTAGAAAAGGTGCTTGAGTTGTATGGCGCATCTGAACTTATCGGTGAAAAAATTGGCGCATGGTATGCAAAAGGTTGGCCACCCTACCTTGCTAAAAAAAAATCTGAGAATATCACAATCCATTAATGCCATATTGTTTTACAAACAAAGTATGTACATGCATCATCATCATTATCAGGAGTGTTACATTTCGGTGTGGATCCTGGCTACATCCAGTAGCTCACTTGGGATCTTTTGCATTTTATTGAATTACTCGACATCACTCTTTTTGTAAGTTTACTGCCGTTTATACTTTATACCGTGCATATAGTCAGGGACATTTTTTTGATCGACGAGCGCTGCAGTTTTCATACAAATATGGCAGAGCTCAGTATAGTATCCTCCAATAATTGCTGCCGTCCCTGGTTTACCTAGAAATACGGCGGAGAAATTTTCTTTCAAAAATATTCAGTGGTTGTTCATTTCGCAGAGGTTTTCTAGGCGTATGAAAGGATAATCTTTACACGTGTTAGACTTAACATATTATCATAATATGCCGATAAACATTACTGTACAAAATAAGGAAAAATAATAATATCTTCTCATTATAAAGAAGAGATGGGAGAGTTATAAAGTATTTGCCCAACAATCGGTTGTTCTTTCAATTATTGACATCTTACGTTTTATCAAACGAAATAATAAAAATAATGATAAATGAAAGTGGTAGGTAGCCGTATATGTATATTTTTTTTTACATCAGTGATACCCTAATAAAGTATTATAAAATATATACATATATTTTCTTTCTTATTTACGTGTAAATGATTTCAGAAAGATAATATTATTGATATTGTCGGCATAAATTGAAAAATATATTCGTAGCATCGTGTCATATTTGCATAGGAAAATTTGAACGTTAACTGGTGCCCAAACACCGCTTGAAAATCCGACGGGCAAAACCTGGGTTGCAAAATAATGACATTTATAAACAAATGCATTTTAAACAGTAATATTGTAATTATAATAAATACAATTATATAGGTAGGTACATATGTTATTTAAAATACCAACATCACCGAATGGATTAATACATAGAATTCTGATAGGCTATTCTCCATCACACAACATTTTCACGCAGGGTTTTTAATGTGAGAGCAGTTGTCAGAACGAACGGCAAACGTATTCTTTACACGTGTTTAAGTTTATCCCATATTCTTTCACACTCGAGATCGGTTGCCTGTTTCTCCACACCCGTTAGGTATTTCAGTTCCCATTGTTTCTGAGTTCCCCGATTAACATAATACTAGTTCTTTGTTGGTCTCAGAGAATGCGAACACGCAGCACCGCAAGCTGCAGGAGACTGCGGTGGACTGCGGTAGACAGCGATAACTTGCGGTAAATTTCTCATATTATATTTTAGATAGTTATACTATTCGGTTCTGGCCCTCGATATGCACCTACATTAATTTAAAAGAATACTAGTTTAATATGTATACTGTTCGTTTTTGCGGTTTGCCTGGTACTATTTTGATAATCCGTCGCGAAGTTTTGTCGTTTAACTAGCGCTCGTGAAAGGCGTTTCGTGGAATCGCGCTCTGGAGACTAGGATACTGCCGAGCAACACTAACTTGGCGAACTATTTCCATCCTCAGTCAAGCTTTGTGGAACTGGCCTGACGACTGCATAACTATGAATGTATTCATAAATTCGCTGATTCGACGGGGAACTTACTCATTTCTCTTTGTGACAAATGAGAAAATAGTAACTACGGAAGTGACCACAGTCAAAATTGGATTATTCCAAAACCTGGCAAAGTCACTGTTTTCTTTTGTTTTGGCTTAAAAAGAACTTTTTTGTAACTAGATAGTTATTTAAATATGACGATAGAAATGAAATTGCAATAATTATACCAACATGAGAATAATATTTAAAATAGAACATAGTAATATAATACATTTGCATAATGTTTTAACGATAAAGACCGACTTCATTCGCTGTAACAGGACATTCTTAAATGGTATGAAACTACATTCAAATCTACCACACGTTCTTATAATATCGTCGATGTTTTGTAAAAAGGGCGAATCAACCAAAATGCTATTTTACAGGAGGAGAATTTTTAGCTTTTTACATTTATGTATTAATTACCTGTGGATGATTATAAATGTCTAAGTTTAATATGACACATTCGCGTTTTATCCGTAACACTAAGTGGATATTCGCCCTTTACGATTATTGTTTTTAGTACTTTTCTGTGGAGATACAAATTCGCCATTTATACACAACAAAGCTAGTGAGGTACATATTGCAGGTATATACATATTGTTTTTTCATTCAAATCTCAATTTCGCCAAAATGCTTGATTCGCCCTTTTTACAAAACACCGACGATATTATCAATTCTATCCTCATAAAATGAATAGTCTTATGCCGCATTATCAAAATTAAGGTAAAGTAAGTTCGTTTAATACTCGTATATCAGTTTCACAAGACTGCTTACTAAAAATATTAATAATAGACACGTTTTCATGATTTAAAAAAAAACCTATTCGTATACATAGCTGTTGGCAATGTGTCTGATGTATCTATTCAAGAATAGATTTTGGTATGCCTGATAATCCAGAGAATTCTGAACCCTGATATCCAATATCATATCTTAAATGAATCGATCTCCTCAATGTGAGGTGGATTTTGTTTAAAGTTAAGAAGGTTCTGACTTTTCCTATATTATCTAGCCACGCCATTGCAATAAAATTGCGATTCACCGTTTCATTCCTCATTCACACAATTTATCATTGTCATTACGAGATCCCAGACAGAAAAAGCACGCATAATATCTAGGATGTAAGGAACTTTTTTTGTTGCTAGTAATAAGGGGTTTTGGTTAACTATCATGCAGTACATATTTAAATTGAATAACGGAGGCAATGTCTGGCAATTTTTTCAATAAGTAAACATATCGTTTCAATAAGTAAAAAAACATTACGAAATTGATGCTTAATTTAAGTTTTAAAATCTGGAAAGCTTCCCTTGTCCTTTTATAAAATTGAAAACAACCAATAAACTTTTAACATGTATATTTGTTTATTTTTACTAATCGGAAAGCATATTTTAGGCATATTTGCTTATAACTAAATGATACGTGATCACAATACACAATATGGTAATATGATTTTGTATCCCCTCCCAAGAAAATACGTTAGATATTATTAAATAAAAATCGACCTTTCCATATTATATTTATTACGTGGGGGCGTAGTCATGAGAAACGAGTACGTACCCCCTAATACTTTAATATATTTTGCCAACAAATCTTCGTCAAATTTTATTGCGACGGTTAACCCTTCGTTAATGGTATTCTAACGAAACCGTAACTAGATGACGTATTAAATAATTTATTTTAGGTATAGTTTATTCTTGCCTCAATGTTGAATAATATAAACAATTTTTTTTTTATCCGATCCTAATAAGATCATATGGGCGTCCACAGAGTGGATGTTTGTATTAACAGATTTTGTTTTTACGAGAAATGAATGTCAGCCACTTGCTCAACCTATTAAGTATCCTGATATATCCTGACTCAACAGACAAATTGAAAAACAATATGTATATTTGCCAGACCCAGGATTGGATCCTGGGACCCACGAAGCTATAGGCCGACGTTTAAGCCACGCGGCCATCGTGGGTGTTATAAACATCATTACAGCCACCACGATTGTCAGGAACATAAAATCAGCACACAAACTAATACATAAATTAACGGGATACTGAGATCCAATTTAAACAAATTAAAACTAAATAACGGTGATTGTTGTCCATGTGATGGCAACACCTCTCAAACAGGGTGGCCTGTCATTAACAACTGCCCAATGATAAAAAAGAAGCGATGTGATCTAGGAGCTCTATGCAGGCAACTCAATTACCCACATTAACATTACACGAATGCTAAACAACAAAATAACACAGAAACTCTACATAAAACATGTATTTTTTGCGATTAAAAAAAAATATTTAAAAAAAGAATGGAGGAACATAACAATGATACGATACTCACTACTGACTCCATCTTATCTCTTAATGTAAATAATATATACTACTCCAGAAATTCTTAATATCTCCCACATAACTTAAATTTATAACTATTTTAAAACCTCTCAAAATTATTATAATATCATAATATCATAGAAGCGATTTACGGAACTACAAATCCCCCTCTAATTCACGTTCATATCTACGCCCACGTCCCCCACTTCCTATATTGAATCATCTAAGGCAGTCGTCCTCAACCTCCGGTCCGTGGATCAAATGGTACCGGGCCGTCGTCAATAAAATCGAAACAAAGGAATAGATTGGACGTGAATGCAGCACTTCGTCTGTCAGAGACAGCACTGCACCCAAGAATATCCAATATATTAGCAAAGATGCAACAGCAGGTTTCGCATTAGTTTGTTGTAAAAAACCCATTGTTTTTGTTAAATTTTCGTTGCATCATACTGTTATATGTATATTAGTTAGTTATACTTATGTCCATCTGTCACAATATAAAAAAAAATATTACGTAAAAAACCATTTTTATTTCATTATTAGTGGTCCGTGAAAAATTTTTCCTTTTTTTACCGGTCCGCAGGTGTAAAAAGGTTGGAGAACACTGATCTAAATGATGGTCGCAATGCCTCTAGTGAGTAGATTTGAAAACTGCAATTTAATACAGTTTTCATTTTAATTTTAATGACTCTTTTTGATATTTTTGGAAATTAATATGTTTATGAAAAATTCAAATGAATCTTAGTTATTTATAAAATGTATTAAATTGCATTTTCGCTTACATGGTCTCTTTAAAAACATTATATCAAAAATCCATAGTATATAGTCTGTATCTAATTTTGTAATACTAACAAAATGTAAACGTTTTTAAAAAATGGTCGCCCTATAATATCGCGTAAACTTTAACAGAGGCGTGTTTTGAAGTATCATTTTATTTAGAGTTTATCATTAAAATGTATTTGAATAATATTCAATCATCTGAAGAAATAATAAGGTGGTACTCGGGGCGGTGTTGAAGCCCTCTTGAGCGTAATGTCTGGGGGTGAGAAAAGGGCCTACAGTAAAAATAAATCAAATTAATACATACGTATTACAAAATAATTATATTATTTATTTATTTAAAAAAGACACGTTTAGTACATAACAAATTATTAATTCAGGACGTTCACAACATGATATTTAGAATAAAAAGTACAAATAATCAATTAGAGAAAAAACAACGTAGAGAAAAAAACAAAGCAAAAAATAGTTTTATACAAAAGAAATAAAATTAAAAAACAACATTAATATAAAAAAAATACAAATTAAACAATAAAATAGATTTTAAAAAACAGAATACATAATGCATCGCTAAAAATATCTACATCTCTAGTGAGTGCATTGACCAGCCGCACAGCCCTCGCTATTGGTCCCTGGTGAGCCTGACATGAGGAAACAGCTTTCACCAAAAATAGGTCATGGCTGCGACCACGCATGTAATTGGCGGGTGCATTAAAATTCAAATTTTCTAGAATATCGGGATTCATCATTCGTTTTTTTTTTAACGGTGTATTTAAAGGGAATAATAATTATTTGACATATTTTTTGTTATTAATTGAACTGACGTGTAAAAAAGTAAGTATATTAATTTTACGACATTTGAATCAATTAGCAGGGTTCTCCATGTTATGTGATGATAGTGGTAGGTATTGAACATGTCAATAGATGAACTATTAGAAAGATAATGAATTCTTTGTATTTAAAAATAAATATAGGAAACTACACTCCACTACCGTGAAAAGGGTCGCAATTTTTGTCTGCCTAATAGGGACACGAAACTAGATCCATACTGAACAGTTCGGGGTAGTCGAAAATTGAATTTACGATTTTTAAATTAACCAAAAGGTCAGTCATTTGCCACCTTGATTTTAATGTTACAAATTAGTTATCTCTAATAAATTACTATAGACAATAGATAGATTCAGCTGGGAAAAGCTTCAATTTAATAAAACGTAGAATTTTATATTGACATCTTTTATTAGTGAGGTTATACATTTTATAATAAGAGGATCGTGTTGTAGAAATGTATTCATGAAGTGAGCGCACACGAGAAGTATATAAGATAAGTTTTGTTTGCTAGTATTGAAATAGGCATTGTAGGAAACTCTACTCTTTGTAGGGAAGTCTACCAAACTCTACTCTTTGAAATTTCTGATTGTGTTTTGAAGCGGAAAACTTTTTTAAAATTCTAAAACTACAACGTATAATAATATGATTGACAATAGATCCAAAGCTTGACTATTATAACACTCCGTTACAAAGAGTAGTTTATTTTATCAATAAACTATAGAAAATTCAATTATTATCATTAGTATGTTTTCAATGCCTTATAATTGAAAGATTCAAAATGTATTGTTTTGAATTCAACCAGATTTTCCGACGGATTTCCTTTAAGTAAATATAAAGAAGGAGTGTCTGGTGGCCTTGTAGGAAAATCCTCCCAGCCGTTTTGTGGAAACCGCGCGACAAAACCTTCTCTTCCCCCAGGGCAACGAAATAATAATAATAATAGCACCAGTACATTGACGCGAAAGAACATACCCCCTTAACTATTTATGTACCGCATTACGTTACCCAATTATTTTATTACCGAATATTTATTACAACATGGTTGGTAAATGTTTTCCACCGTTTTCCCGCTTAATTTATACAAAGATATTTAACTTCACATTTTCCAATATTCATTATCAAAATATTATACCTTCCAGTGGGTCTATTCTATACTTATCGACCGCTAAAGTGATAAAGTGATAAATATTATCAAACTTAGGGTAGGTTTGTATCAAAATATTAGCACTTATTGTAACAATTACACGAAGCTGGTTTTTATTGTTGCAATAAGTGCTATATTTTGACAGCACCTATCTTGCTGCCGTTAAAATATCGCACTTATTGCAACAATAAAAACCAACTTCGTGTAATTGTTACAATAAGTGCTAATATTTTGATACAAACCTACCCTAAGTTTAATACTATTTGTCACTTTAGTGTTCGATGAGTATAGAATAGACCCAATGGTGGGTAAAATTAAAAACAATACCACATTTAAAAATTACTTAGGAGTTGGTAAATTTGAAAATACTGTTCGCTTCTTTTGTGTGAAATTGACTGAATATTTTATGATATTTAATGTTGATAATTAATAACATTCACTTAGTATAGTCCAGGGCATGATCCCTACAAGGAAGGTCTGACAGGGCACTAGCCTGGGGGCCTGGGCTCAGAGGAGGTCCAGCGTGGCGGGTCGACCAAATAAGTGAGATAAACACACATCACAAAAACTACATAGTAAAATATGTAGTTGTGCGATGCAATTTTCGATTATTGTGTGTCAATACTCGACATCCTCATAATTCAAGTAGGTAGTAAAAACACAAAAACCGCTAAAACATTCTGAATCTACCTTTAATTTTACTTCGAATACCTTTTGGAAAACGCTACAGACTTGTGGACCCGTTTCAGGATGTGGGGGCCATGGTCCAGAGTCAAGGATTCCCATACTTTCTTACATTCTCCGGTGGGAGATGTTTTAAAGAATATTTATTTTATCTGAATTATGCACTGTTGTTTTTATTTAATAAAACGCAATTTTTTTTTATAGTACTTATTCCACTTTAATTAATATATTAGGACCGGTTTCGTCCGCCTCAGTGGGACATTTTCAACTGAATACATTTTTTTAAAACAATATTTATCAACAAAAAAAATTTTTTTTTTTTTTTTTTGATAAATATTGTTTTAAAAAAATGTATTCAGTTGAAAATGTCCCACTGAGGCGGACGAAACCGGTCCTAATATATTAATTAAAGTGGAATAAGTACTATAAAAAAAATGCGTTTTATTAAATAAAAACAACAATACAATGCAGTTCCACCATGAATTGACAGTTAACAAAATAAAAGAAAAAAATGAATTATGCACGGTTAATTATGTGTAGTGCAATTTTCTAATACCGCTTGTGTTTTGTCCGTATACCAAACAGAGACATTTAATAAGTTAAAAAAAATGAATGTGCACACACAATAATATTATATTTATATCGTTCAATATGAATTATATCAATGACTAATTATATCCTATGGGACTATAGAAGGCCAGAAAATATACGCATTTTGTTAGTCTCCGGGTTCGAATCCCGAGTCTGGCAATATTCACATATTGTTTTTTAATGTGTGTTTGGACCTAATTGGTTGAGCAATCATCCATTTCTTGTAAATCTGTTGATACAATCTCCACTCTGTGAGTCCATGTGATCTTAGGATCTCCTGATGATCGAACATGGTTTTTAAAAAAAATGTCTACGTCTCATAAGTAGTAAAAATATAACCCGTATTTTTGTGAGTGTCTTTTCTGTGTTTGTGAGATAATAGGTATAAGATTTAAACCAGTACCACAGATAAAAAACCTATAGCAAAATATTACTCTTGATTGATGTCTGTTAATGACATTACATAATTACTTTCTAGTATTGATTACGCTCTTGAGGCCGTGCCTTGACTAATGTTCGACAAATTAGCGAAGATTTTTTCACCTCGTAAAATAAAACCGAAGCCTCCAATCTTGGCACCGATAGTGTAGAAAAAACCATGACAAATTGAGTTGATAAGTAGTGTGGGATGCTCCTCCATCATCGCCATGGAGACAGTCTCCGTCGTCGCGCCCAGTAGCACCCCGCCCCCGTCGCATTTCCATTTCCCATCCATCTAACCCCCCACCCCCAAACGCCGCTTCTGTCCCGAGAAGTTGTTTACCCGTTTTCCCGCCCTTTTATACGCAGGGTCAAAAACCTGAGACGCTATATCAAAGATTTTGATTTGAACTGAAATAACCTCTTTTGTCTATGCCGAGCGAATTTTAAAATTAGAACGTTATTTCTTTTTTAATTTGAGTTTTCGGCTGTCATTGTTGTTCTTCTTTTTAAATTGAATATCTTCGGGTGTAAATAAATGGCTTCCGCTGAGAAAAATATATAAGTAGTTGAAGTCTCTCTTTTCATATTTATTCGAGATTATTTGATGTCTGCGAATTATAGGAGAATATGTAAATAAATCATTTAAACGAATAAATTATAACAAAATTAAAATACAAATTTTCCTCTTATTCCGTAGTTAGTGATAATATAAATACTTCATTTATTAAAGTTTTCATGATTTATTACGTGTTTAATTCAATCGTTATAAATATTTCGTAATGTATTATTTCAATATAATTCCTTCAAAAAAATTGAAAGAATAAGACTTATTTCTATCTATCTATTTATTCAACTAAGAAAACCACAAAAAAATTGAAAGAATAAGACTTATTTCTATCTATCTATTTATTCAACTAAGAAAACCACAAAAATATAGACAAATACAATTTGTTGAATATAAATAATAATTTATTGTGTTTGAATGACCGAGCTTTCCAAAGATGAAACCCGATTCTCATTCAACGATTTAAGTACCTAAGTAATGAAGTCGGTTTAAGTGTCAAACTTTCTAATGAAAAATAACTGTTTTACATGTCGAATGTTCCAATATATTTATCTCGATTTATCTATCTATTTATCTGTAACGAATGTGAGAAAACATACTATGTAAATGTGTAGGGGAGAGCAAGACAGGGATAAAATGTAAATTCTAAATTTGAAAAATAAACTGACACAAACAAATGAATCGATTATTTTAATCAGGTCGTGAAAGAAAACAAATGATTAGATACTTTCATAATAGTTTGACAGATTGATGCTTACAGTGCAGTAGTAGCATATCGAGTATAAATAAAGTATTAAACGACATTAAAATTAATTTTTGACAGATTGGCGGAAAGGTAGGTATAAAGTATGGTGTCGGATAGGAAACACGAGTTTCAAAATGATATATCTCTGAAAATGTCAATTTCTACAAGAATATGCTCGATTCAAATTATATATCTAATTTCCCAGAACCACATCCAATAATTTTAACAGAGCCACTCGGTATTTTTTTTAGTTAAGTATAAGAATAGTTAGGCAAATGTAACACTATTTCCACCCCAAGATAGAACACACACACTTTTTATACGATGTATCATAATGTACCTACTTATTTTGTGTTCACTTAAAACAACAACATTGAATAAAACAATGCGTGAATCTTATTCAATATAGTGTGATAGACTTTTTTATTATTCAACGAATAATTCAAAAAAATTTAAAATGTTACACTATTTTATTGAACATAATAATATTATATAAATCAAAAACACCTCATAAACATTCTAACTAAATGTTGTTAAAATATGTTTAAATTTTTTTTTACCGGGCTGTACTCGAAGCTGCATTCATATGATTCCGGAAAATGCGTTATATCAATTTAGCCACCTGCACACTACTTAATTACAACAAAATTAACTAATAGTCGTACAATTGAAGCGCTTTTCAAATTTCGTTAATATTGGCTACCTTCTTTTGTAATTTGAATCAAGTTACTAATAATAGGTAATTACCTTGATTTACAGCCGGGGTCCGGATCTCTCAAAATTTTAGTATTAACGTACTTATACTTGCTTATAATTAATTTTATTCTGAGGTGTTTCCGAATTATATAATATGTTTAATAATATAACGATATTTGACACCTCGTAACTGACTTTCAATATTTTTGACAGGGTGGAGATTAATGATGTGAAACACCCAGAAAAATAAATTAAATTAAAACAAAAATACGCTCAGTGCGAACATAATTTTTTTTTTAATGTAAAGTGTATTTTTATTTTTATTTAAATTGATTACCTAATTGATTTTTATAACGTTCTATAACGTAAAAGTCCGAATGTCTATTACGAGGTGTCATTGTTAGACTATTGATAATGTGATCCAAACCCGTGCATTTATCTGCTTCACGTTAACGGTATGTGGTAAATTCAAGGTCCACTATAGTCAGGCCATGACAAGAAATTGTAAGGTTCATATTTATAATTTAATATGGTAAATTGCATATTGAAATAAATGGTAATAATTTAAACGAAATATACAAATGAAAATCTGCATTGCATTCGAAGATAATAAATAACTAGCACTACCATCGTAATTCGAAAATCAGTGCTGCGGTCTGAATATAGTCGGATTTGGATGATAACAGTGTTTACCGTATTTACCGATTTTTTTACGAAGATTGGTTGATTGAGGGTAAAAAGTTGGGATACATAAACAAACTTTTAAATGTTAGCTGCCGTTGGTTGATTGATATTCGTATTTCACCGAAAGGTAGTGTAGTAAATGCTTTATACACTTTAATCAATAATACCACCTTTCTTTCTCAATTATAATTGAGAATAAACATTGGCAATTATACATGTGTTAGAACACCCATTCACGGCAAAATCGTTGCATTCTGCGTAACTGTTACTGGAGAATTGAATACCTCAATAGCTTTTCGCGTTTAGAAATTTCTCCTAGCAACGTGTTATACCCATTATCTCTGCGTTTACTCTCTTCCAATCTAGAATAACTCTCGTTTTCTATGACCACTTTTTGTGTCTTGTTCACCGTCTGACTGTGTCTGTTCTTTGGCTGATTTTTTTCTCTCTCTCTTCTTGCGTTGCATTTTTTTGCTTCGTCGATTTTGCTGTTATCATTTTTATTTCACTTTCGTTCACGATCACAACTGCGGCGAACTGTGACGGGCGGTTAACGCCGAGAACCGGTTGAGGACCGCTACTTACGTGATTTATTGTTTTATAAATCAAATATTTCGCGAATTAATATTTGATATTTTGTGTTACTAAAATTACGATTGCATAGATGTTATAGGATTTCAAACATAGAACAGATAATAAATAGAATACCGATAGGCTATATTCAATACGCCGCATCTTGATGCAGGGTTTTGAATGTGTGAGTGTCCTACGAAAATGAAGCACGCATTATGCACGTGCAATAGTGTGTGTAAATACACCAACATTAAATGAGCGTACATGCATAAAACGAGAGCAGTTTTCAGTATTCGACGTAAAACGTATTCTTGACACGTGAGTAAGTTTAACCCGGATTCTTCCTTACTCGGGTCGGTTACCTGCTATCGCCTTACCTGTTATGTATTTCAGTTCCCTGATTTCAAAACTAATCTTTATCTGAGTTGTTTCTATTCTACTTACGATTTCTCTCTGCTCTCTGTTAATAAGATTGCCAATACCAATGAAAATCCTGTCGTATTCCTGATTTAACTGGTCTGACGTGCGGATGGTTTTGCTTTTGATTTTTTACCATTTAAGTTGTCAATCAAGACCAGTCTCTCTAAGTTCAAAGTTGTCATCCAATTACTAGGCTCCTAATAACTGACAAAACAGAGGCATCTCAGCTCTGACTGACGTAGTTTTTTTTCCAGGCCCCGTCTTAAAGGTATTGAACCGATTGGACCCAATCGGATTTCTCACTTTGAGGGACTTCGCTCCGCTTAAGTGACTTCGAAAATAATGAAACGATAGATAAATACATATTCATTTTAACTGTTGTCAAACATTTCAATGCAAGGTCCTTGCACAGTAGAATCATAGAATTTTAGAATTAGAATTGAAAATATTTAAAATTTCATCCCTCGTAAACACTTGATACCTTTATACACTTCACAACTATCTAATCATCCCCTTTTCATTCGATTGTGAGTGGGACGGGCAAAATGTCAACGATGTAACAGAAAGTTTCTCTACAATAATATTGTAAAGGAAAGTTTGATCGAAAGACTAATCCTGATATATATAATCCGTGAAAGGACACAACATCGTATGAGTTAAGGTAATGAAAGAAGGTTGTGTCGGACAGAAGGGGGTGGAGACTTTTTTGAGGCAATCAAGACTTGCATTAATTAGACTGTCGTGTTGATGGTGCTCATTTTTGCTAAATTAAAATACAACATTGTATATTCGTGTCTCAATGAGTTAATGTGAATAATATTATAATAGGCATTCTGTATTTTTTACGGGCGACGTCTCCGGCTTACATTGTTGTGTTGGTAAGCCTGTTACCGCCTGACTGCCTAGTGTGAAAATTCAAAACCAAGCTATTGAACTTTTCACTCATACATAACTATGCGGCAGGGTTAGCCACAAAATGAACATTTTATGTTAAGTTTTATCTCAGTCGTTCTCTCTGGGAAAACATCCAACAGCACACCGCAAAAGATAGTTGCTAATATTAATATGATAAATGTTTATTTCTATTGGAGTTACCTACTAAATTTATTTGTTTGCCGTAAACATTGTGAACAGTTTGAAATACTCGTAACTGTACCTAATATCATTATGTTCGAAACAAAAACTTAATTTTCGATAATACTTGCAGTTATATAATATTTATTTGTGATTATATCTGACTCCGGCCACAGCTGGTATTTTCTACCTTTAATAGTAATCCACATGGTACGTAAGCATTCATGGTACACACACAATTAAAAAAAACTACATTGACTTTACAAATCATTTGTTGTTAAGTACCCTTAAGGCCATGCATTAGTTGAGGCACGGTCTAAAAAGATCGTCGCTAGGCGATGCGCGGATTGCGGGTGGCGGGTGAAAATGACGCCTGTCAAACGAAATATTAATTGTCATATAAATCCAACATACGTCCATTTTATGTTCTGTTTATTGTTCTATTAGTAACAATAATAATATATTCATTGACATGTTTTCTTTTTAAAGTAAATGGGTAACGTTTTTAGTCATCTTTACACGATTTTAGAATTAATTGACCCGTCGCCATCACGCAGCAAAGTGACGTGTTCCCGGGTCAACATTCTCTCAGTGAATGGCAGCGAGTCCAAAATTTCGTCGCGCGTACAGTTGAAAATTATTTGGCGTTTCACTGATGCGTCACCTTAACGTTTTTAAGTGTTTTTAGTTACCTCACCTAAATAATCTGTCACGTATTTGCAGACGCGATCTACGCAGTCCCACCTAACATGATACTATAACGTGTCTAAAAGAAAAAATCTGTACCTCACTTCCTTGTCCCGAGACGAAGCCGAATTGGAATTATATCACAATTAATAAACAAGAGTTTATTTACAAAAAATCTTGATTTTATCAATGCGTCATATATCTTTAGCAACATTAAGTAGGTATCTTAAGTACCTTCTCCTGACTACTGAGGCAGTAGTCAAGAGTTGACATTGATGGATACACAGAAAAATCTGAATGTCTTTATTGATATCAGGTCGAACTGGCAATTAACCCGGTGTGTAAAAGTAAACTTGAGTGCGTGGTGACCTCAGTCTTGGGTAACTGCTCCTAAGACGCTGATGCTTTATACAAAAAAAAAATCCGAGATAATGTCAGGCTACCAATACTGTCATCGAACAGCCGATGCGAACGTCATCGTCAGTGCCCGAATACAACGGCCCGTCGAGAGCACTGGCCTTCTCTACCAGTCCGTTTCCTCAAAGATGAAAAAATATAAATTGTGAAAGTAATATAGTTTCAAATTTAAGTTATTTTAATTCAATGATGGCCTTCCGTCGAAGATTGATAGTGAAAGACGTTATTATTATCAAAGTGTTGCCAACCTTGGTTATATACGAATATTATAACAATGGAGCGCCGCTCGCTTGCTTGCACATGTCGTTTTCCCTGAATTTTCAATACCAGCGACTTTTCATAATCGCAGTAGTTATTATCATTAAGAGAAAAAAAATACTATAACGTGTCTTACCACCACAATATGTAATTATTACATCTGGCAATGTTATGAGCACGACCGAAGCGCTGCCGCGTGAAGTCATAGAAATCACCGAAAGTGAAACTTCGCCATCGTAATAGCAATATTACCGAATTCTCTGATACCTGTCTTATAATAAATTCATTATTATCAATGGGCAGGGCAGTGATCTCCAACCAGACTACGGATGAATACAAAAATTCGAAAAGAAAAGTAGAATTTTGCCACCTGTTGAATTAATTATTAATTATTTATTTCATATATTTATTTATGAAAAAAAGTATTATGGCGATGTATCTATAGTCTGAGATTATGGCATTACAGCGATTGGCCAATGCGCCGTAATACACAATAAATAAAAATTATAAAAATGACTAAATTACTAATAATAATCAGTATAACAAGAAAGTAGAAGAGAAAGTATGTTATGTATGTAAATATCAAAGTAAAATGATAAAAATAATTCTGTGGTTGCAGGGTAAAAGTTCTTAAGTCGCGTTTTTACGAATTAAGATTTTAATGCCATTGTGTGTAAAGAATTGTGGTCTTTTTTGTGTATCATAGTTATCACATGTAAGCAACATAAATAGATATTTTAATTTGTAGAAATAGCTTAAATTGAGATAATCATTTTTAACTATAAGTAAAATTACTTATACAAATCCACACCATCATGAAATTAGTAGAAAAGATGGTTAACCGTATTTAAATGTGATAGCCGCCATACTGAGAAGAAAGACGATGGTATCATTTGCCACAAGTAAGTTAGTAATAATACAATTTAGGTTCTACTGTGCGTCATATACAAATAAAACGGTCGCATATAGCCGGACTACAGAGTCGTGGGTCCCAGGTTTGAATCCTAGGTCTGGCAAGTACACATATTGTTTTTCAATTTGTTTATGAGTCAGTGTATGGACCTAATATGTTGAGCAAGTGGCTGACATCCATTTGTCGTAAAAAGAAACTGACCTCCACTCTCTGGAGGCCCATATGATCTTATTAGGATCGGACATGGTCGAAAAAAAATATATATACATAGCCGGACAATACTCTCTTTCTTTAGGATTATTTCTCTGAGATTCAATCATACAATGACAAAGATAATAATCACAGAACGTATACAAAATAAGACACCTAGTTAGTTACAATAATCTTTTTAAGAAGTTTAACCTGGGCCATTATTAGGTGCTAATTCATCATGATTTATAAAATATTTTTATTACTAGATACTTATTCACTCCTTCTTCGTCGGTTCCTAGTGACTGAGGATTGTGAACCTGACGATTTGCCTGTTGAGGGCCTGTGTCTGGAAAATTCGTGGCATTTTTTATTTGACCCGTTCATCTATACAGAGATCTTCCTCGTTGATTATGAATATTCTTATTCATTCCTTCCGGTAATATATTTTAGTTAGAAGGAAAATAAGAATACTTACAACTTGTTTAATTATTGTTTTTAAATTTCATATAATCGCAAGACCCTACCTTGTACCTTGGTACCTTGGTATCAAAGTGGGACATAAGCCATTTACAAAATTTTACAGGAGACTCACAAACATGTGTGAAAAGTGTCCGTTTTTCATATAACATACCAACTTTAAACTCAAAAATCTCTATGAAAACTACCATTTTTTGATACTTTTGGTGGATTTTTTGAAAAGAGCATCACTTGCACTACCATAATCAATTAAAACATGAATTTAGTGGGAGGTGGCGTTTGTCCCACTTTGATACCAAGGTACTCGGTTTTGTCTAACGGCATTATCATATTGGATTGAAAGACGAGACATATTTAACACAACGCTTGTAACAAATTAGCCAGATATGAAGTAAATGAATTTGTCAATATCTTTATCAACAGTGAATGAGGAAGAAATAATTAGATAACAGTTCTAATTTGTAGAGTATACGTTTTATAACTTTGCACTTTTTGCAATTTTTACTACGCTGATACGCCTCTTTGCCTGATTACCTCGCACGAAATTAGATCAAAAGATATTCACTTGTATTAATATATCGTCTCTGTTCTGGCAGAACACACTAACTGGAGAATACTAGTTTTGAGTAATTTGACTTTGAAGTTGTTAAAATGTTTGAAATGGTCTATCATGTCAGTTTATTAAGTAATCGTAAAAAGGATGACTTTAAAATAAAGACTGTTTATTTATTAAGAAGGTTTCCAGACGGTAATGTTTGAAATAAGGAACATTTTTGTGTAATTAACTCAATATGTATTTTTTTCGAATTAGTGTCTTCTACCAGAACAGTGACGATATGTAGTAATACATAAATAAATAGATAATATATGTAAAAAACATATTTGTAGAATATATTATAACATTTTCATCCTTGAGCCTGAGTGCAAAGTTATGAAGCGTATTCTCTAATGTCTAATAGTTGATCCCTGTCGACTATAATTATAATTTACTGATATTTCATGGTTTCCTCCGAAAAAAACTGTGGAGAATCACTCTAGACAACGTGAGTCGACTGCGAGAAAAAAGCCGTCTAGCGACTCGAGAAAAAATATTAGATAAATCGTCAATCGGTGAAAGAGAAAAAAAACATAATGGCGTCTAAGTCATCAGAATTTCTTTTATAATACAAACATGCGGTTTTAATAAATATTTTCAATTTTGTTATCTACTGGACTAATGACCGAGGACAATAATTATTGCACATAGAGGAAAAACTAAGTTATTAAGATGTACTTTATTCCAGGATTTGTTACCATTTCTTTGTGTAGGTACTATAATAATGTTGCTAGTATTCAGGGATGTGTAAAAAGAATAATAATCCAGTGGTGTAGCTCATTCAATTGGCTGTAAATTCTAACCTTATTCGTTTTTTCTAAACGAGACCCTGCAATCCGTAATTATTTTACGTCATTATTTTCGATGAAACAAAGTAGTCAATACACAATTATTATTGAGTTGTATTGTCGTAGTGAATATATTAAATAATGAGTACCTAATAGTTTTTTTAATAAGCTTGTGAATCTGTCAGCGTGTGAAATAATTCACGCCAACAAATTTTGTACGCGTTTAGCAACATGTTTATATAGATGCGTGTCCTAATGGACGGTAAATCGTCGGAACGTGCGGTTCATAGGATAGTGGTACTATGACTGTATTAGTATTATATAATTAGGGTTCGATTTAATTACCTACTTCAGTTTATAAACTTTAGTTAGATCATAAAACCAAAGGACACAAGTGCGCCGACTGTCCTCAAATATTGAATGCGCGTTATGTTGACGTGACAACTTTAATTCATATTATGAGACAGATGTAACGATCGAAAATAAAATATTTTATAAAACGTGTTTAAATTTATCGCATATTTTTCGACACTCGAGATCTGTGGCCTGTTATAATTATTTTTATAACACCCGGTAGGAGTACGCCAGTTCCCATTAATTTAGTGTTCCCTAGTATATAGAATTTAGAGTATATGCTTCATCACTTTGCACTCCGACTCTAGGATGAAAATGATGTAATATATATTCTAAAAATATTTTTTACACGTATTATCTATTTATTTATTTATTCCTACATACATATACCTATTAATACAAGTGAATATCATTTGATTTAATTTTATGCGAGGTAATCAGGCAAAGAGGTATAGGTATACCAGTGCAGTAAAAAGTGCAAAGTTATAAAACGTATACTCTACCTGCTTTGAATCATAGTTCCACAAATTTTTTATGGATGAGAAGATAGAGCTATTTAATTTTTACACCATCGTCAAAACAGTCAAGTTTATTCCCAGAAGCTTCCAATTATAATTCAGAAGTGTTGTGTGGGCAATTGTATTAAAAATAATCGAAATATTATTTTTGTTCGTTCATGGTTTATTTAAAGAAAGTCAGAATGATTTAAAAAAGGCATATTTGTTTACGAAGTAATTATGGTACAAAAGATGCCCGAATTACCCTTTTTTGGGAAAATCCAAAACTTTCAATTTCGTATAATTTAGAAAACCTTAAATTCAAATCGATACCTAACGAGAATAATAGTGTATTATTTTCTATCTGCCAGGGCGACATCCGTGTTCCGTAGTTTTTTTTATTGTTTTTTTTTTCACTGTCACTGCGGCAAATCTCCGAAATTATCGACATTTAAAAAAACTGCACCGTGAAAATTTAATACAGAGTGGTGCTCAGTTTCAAGGTAAAACAATCGTAATGCACCGCTGCCCCCGGCTGCAACTTTTATGACAAGGACCACTGCACTATGAGAATCGATGATTGTCTATGAATGCAGGGAATGTCAACATTCTATTTTAGAACTTTATCAGGAAATAATTAAAAATGTAACTTAAAGTTTTAAAATTAAGTGGATCGATTTCTATATATCAACGAGGAAGAAGTAATTTGTTAATAAATTTTCAGAAATCGCCAAATTCAACAACAAATCGTTTAAAAAACCTGTTAAATATGGGACTAATTTTCGACAATGAATAAATGTAACAGGTTTATTTTCGATCCTTTTCAACGAATCACGTTATCGCAAAGGCAGGCAGGTTCTAATGTAGGTATATCGTCATCTCAATACTGCAACTAAATAACTTGATTTTCACTGTTTTTGAGTTAGCTATTGATTATGATTCTACGTTTCCTTCTCTACAGAATGATACGACTAGGTACCTAAATCAGGAGTTAATGGGAACTGTATTAATTTTCTTTTTGAAAATATTAGATAACTTTAAAACCATAATTGCATTAATATATCTACAATATTTTTTCATACAATTTGACATTATTCAATTGTTCCCAAATAGACAAGCACAATTTTCCATTTTTATTTTAAATAATAATAATTTTAGTCTAGATTTGTGATAACCAAGTAAAGCTTAAATTTCATTTTCCTAACAATTACCAAATCAGAGTTATCTAGTTGTAGTATTGGGGTGACGATATCGTACATATTTGCGCTCCGTGCTAAGTTCAGACTTACGTGGAATGAGGCAATCTACCTATATTAATAATAATTTTATTTTTAACTGTATTGTTTTAAATTTGATTAAGTATGGTAAAGTCAATGTTTTATTATAAATTATGTTACATTTTTTAATTACTTCGCAAAAAAAGAGAAAACTTATATTTTTTATTTTGTTGTACCTACGCAGGGAACTTAAACGTAAAAAAATGCGAAAGCCAATCACAATAGACCAACTCTTTGATGGACTTTTTTTGATATACATATTATGTATTTGAAATAACGTATTAGTTTACATATATTTAAGTTAATCCAATATTTCTCTACACTCCATGATCCTATATTACAACCACACAGAGAAGGTCGTTTCCCATTATTTTTATATTATTCTGTTCTGTGATTTTACGTAAAATTCCATACAAAATACGATTGCGTAAAACATAAAATGCGTTCGAAGCATTAGCGAAATTCAGACTAAATAATTTCCGAGTAATTGTAACAGAAATCGTTAAATACATTTATATAGATTACTTATTATATTTTCATACGCGGGCCATGCATTGAAACCTGGCAAACTAGCAAAAAACGAACGAATAATAAAAGATAGTCGAATATCTATGATTGGCAAAAATCGGAGAAAGCATATCAGCTACTGTACTGGGTCTCAGTAGATCACGAGATAAAAAAAACCACACGATTTTTGCTCAGTCAAAGAAATGAATGGCCAATTTTCTTTGGAAGCGTGGTCTATTGGAAAGTGGCCTGCGTTAATTACTCAACAAGGCATTGGCCGTCGGTTGGTATTACAGTAAACAAAATAACAATATTATCTATTGGTAATTTTAATGGGCGTGCAGTTCGGTAAATTGCATTAAAAATATAACAATCAGAAAATTTATAAAAAGGTTGAAAAATATTCCTTCAAATTTGACTTGCATGATAATTACAATAATAATGACAGAATTAGATAACATTATTATCAAGAGGTATAGTGACGAAGAGAGAGAGAAATATTAGTCGTAATAGTTAATTGAAGAAATTCAACGTTTACTTGTTGGAACCTAAATTATGATAAAATTAAAAATGTCAACACATAAATTTTATTTTAGAACGCTTGTTTGATGTATCGTATTTTTTATACGTGGTGAATACTTAGTGATACTTTTTATAAACACTTATTATTATTATGTTTATTATTTTTTAATATATACTTAACACATTTTACAAATTTAACAAATAGTTCAAACTATTTTTGTGTACGACTACTTTTTAGTCATCTCGGTCTCCAGTTATTCGTTGCCGCATACATCCGTCGAACTTAGTGAATTAGTTGATTCAGCAATGTGGTCTTTAATCCGTCTTGGGTATAACCGCTATGTGGCTGCATTTGTCCAGCGGTTGTCCACTCGCCGAGCGACATGTGATGTCCTGTGTCATTTCATCAGCTCAGCGACCTCTATCAGATCACTTCCTATTATCTGACTCCTTATCCATTGGTTTCGTTTGTGGTCTTTCCGCGCCATGCCCAACACACATGTTTCCATTCTACAATGCGTTTTTTTTCAGGTAAGTATGTACATTAAAAAATATCATCAAAAAGGCATCTATCCATCAATAGATCGGCAGTGATTGAATATTACTAGTAGGTATTTAAAATCCGTAATTACTACAAATCTTATATCTTCCAAAAAAATAAGCCTGGAATTCGCACGGATCTTATACGGAGTACCATTTTTAAAAACATTATTAATTTGTCGACGCCATAAAACAAAACAAATGAAAATAGCCCCACTGTCAATCACATTATGTTCTGAAAAAAATAGTTATTAATTACATTATACGTGCATATTATATTATATTGTGGTGGTTCCTTAAAATAAGTGCAAACATTTTGCTAAGCATGAAAAGGCTTTATTGGGAGGTTGGATGACTACATTAACTATTACCTCTCTCTTCTCTTCTTGTTTGTGCACTCATGGCTGAGGATCGTGACCACATTTAAATTTCGCCATCCTTTGAGCGACCAAGACTTTCCATTCTTCTCGATCTTCCGCTTCTCTCAGGGCAGAATGGATGGTGCCCTCAGTCAGCTCTTTCACTTGGTCGCTCCATCGCGCAGATGCTCTTCCTCTGCTTCGCCTTCCCTGGAGGCTACCCAAAACTACCAGTGTCTCCAGGTTGTCGCGCCTGACAATATGTCCAAAAAATTGCAGAATTCTTCTCAGACATATCGTCGAGAGCCGTTCCTTTATCTTCAGTCTCTGGATGATTGACTGGTCCGTCCTGTGCTCCGTCCAAGAAATGCGAAGCATTCGGCGCCAACACCACATCTCAAAGGCTTCAATTGCCTTCCGTTCTCTTGCCTTCAGGGTCCACGACTCGACTCCGTATAGGAATATCGAGAACACTAATGTTTGCACAAGCATCATTTTTGTGGCAATCGAAATTCACCGATCCTTCCATAATATAGTGGTAAGGCCAGGTAAGGTAAATTAGGTAAGGTATTACTAATTGTGGAAATATCACTATTTTCTAGCCAGTGGTAAAAATGTGATAATGGTATTAGGTACCAATTTTATAGGGGGACTTTAGGCAATATTATTTATATTATTTTACATGTGGCACGTACTTAAATTATTATAGATGCCAGCACAAAGTTCCAAATGATGAGCAAGAATTTTTCGTATATCTTTAGATTGGTTTTCTACCCAGTTGTGTATATCATTATGTTCATCTCTCTTTTAAGTAGTTATCAACTAATAATGATGACCGACCACCAAAGAATTTTAAGCTATTACAAAAGGGTCACTATATAGATCTTCACTTCATAAAAATATTTACCCATATGAGATGTTAATAAATTAGTTTTAAAAATGACAAGACATTGATATTCACTTGAAGTGGACAAATCAACTTTCCTGCACCATCTTCCGATGATTGGATCGATTTTTATATAAGTATTTTTTTCGTTGATATTGTTTATTATGTACAAGGGACTGGGATTATTTATCTAATATCTGAATTAGACAATTACTGGGTGACTGCTAATTGGACTATTTCCATCTTAGCGCCGGTAATGATTCATGAAATACGTGAAGAATACCAAGTGGGTAATTAATACCCACCTAAACTAGAAAATATTGACGAGATATCGTTGTTGTTAATGCATTATGTACTGTGAAATATTGTTATTATTAATTAAATTGATATATCTACGACTTTCATTAGCCTTTACCGGGGCTGAGATGGCTATCATCCGGTTAGCAGTTATCGTATATGTTGGCGCACAAATTGTCCAAATCCTCTATTGTCAAGCATCTTAATACTTAGTATGTAGTGCTGAAGTAGAATACAATACCTTACGCATGGCCCCTACACCCCGAAGTGGCTCCCCAGGCCACGATGTTTGGCGGGCCGGGCCTACCAATCTATCTTCTAGAGGAGTGTTCCCCAAATGGGTTCCGTGGAACTCCAGGGTAAAATATAGGGTTCTCCGTGTTTTTTGGTATTTTTAGTTGAATCCACTTGAATTTAAGGCACTAGGCATCATATTATGAAGCACTGATAGCGATCCCTTTTTGTGATGGCCAAGTAACATGTGACCCTTCGCCATATTGGATAAATAGTCATTTTTATTAGTCTAAAAATATAATTATAAAATTAAAATCTACCGACTATTTTTTACTAATAGAGCAAATTTGTGGTGTGTGTTTATCTCACGTGACTGGTCGACCCGCCACACCGGGCTCCTCCTAAACCCTGGCCCACAGGCTAGAGCCCTGTGAGCCAATAATTATATTGAACCAATTGTCAGGACACACATTGTAATATAATAATTATGACTACATAGTCAAATAAAATGTATAAACACCTAATTTTCTCGCAGTATATTTATCTACTCATAGTAAATAGGTACTTTTGAATAGCAGGGGTGAGCAAACTTTTTGGATGGAGGGCCGAATTCAAAAATTCAAAATGAGCGGCGGGCCGCAAGTAAAATACACATTTTTAGATATATACTATTTATTATCACGAAAAATAAACATTACAAAAAATAATGAGAAGAATGAAACTGTTGTACATTTTTTTTTAAATTCAGGTGTTAATTTTGTAGTTGATATTCTCAAAACTGCTTGTAAATGGGCATCGGAGATATTTGATCGTAAAGAATTTTTATTCACGTTCATGATCGAAAATGTTTGTTCACATATATAAGTTGATCCAAAAATAACGAACATTTTTCTTGCATAATCTTTAAGTTGGTCGAATTTGTCTGAATTAAGGGCATTGTAAAATTTGGAGATTTCTTCACGACGATGCAATTCTCTTAAATCATGTGAACAAACATTTTCGATCATGAACCTCAATAAAAATTCTTTACGATCAAATATCTTCGATGCCCATTTACAAGCAGTTTTGAGAATATCAACTACAAAATTAACACCTGAATTTAAAAAAAATGTACAACAGTTTCATTCTTCTCATTCATTTTTTTGTAATGTTTATTTTTCGTGATAATAAATAGTGTATATCTAAAAATGGTATTTTATTGCGGCGCGCCGCTCATTTTGAATTCTTGAATTTGGTCCTCCATCCAAAAAGTTTGCCTCCCTCTTGATCTATTCGGTAAGACTGGTAAGAGCCTCACGGGAATGTCGTATCTATGACGTTAAAAAATGCTCTCATAAATCCATATACATAAGTACAATTTATTATTTTAAACATTGTATAATAAGTATATAGGGGCGATTTTCTTTGACGCGACCCATTAGTCAGAAGATTTTAAATGGGGCCTAGAAACAGTTCAAATTATTACATTTTACCAAAATCATAAAAAGTGTATATTTTTCAAAAAATTACTTTTCAGATATTACGCAATACAACAAAATCCTCTCATCAAACACCAAAAGAGGCTTTAACATAACCCACTAAACGGACACATACCACTAATATTTTTTTTATCTGTCATCAGCAATGACATTATTAATGGACGACGCACCCAATACAGTAGCTAACAAGTAAATTCGCGCATTCGCATGTATAGGTAGACGTCACGCAATTTCCATTATGCGATATCACGCATCGGGAATTTATAGCAATATGACCTTTGTTGTAATGGCGTTAGAGCAGTGTTTCTAATGTCAATGTTCATTTGAGCGAACCCGTTCGAGCCGAACCATTTGGCAGACCCAACAAAAAGCATCAGGAATTTATAGCAATATCACCTTTATTGTAATGTTGTTAGAACAAATTATGCCATTCGGCAGACCCGACAATAAAGTGAGTGTCATTTTCTTTTCCAGATGATTCGTCCATATTATTGTCATTGGTCATCAGTGTTCACTGCCATATTCAGTAAAACATATTTTTGTTACCCACACGATTCTATTCTATTAAAGAAGTAGGTACATTGAAATTTGTGGTAAGTAGGTGGTTGGTTGTTGGAATTTATATCGTCACCCCAATACTACTACTAGATAACTTGATTTTTACTGTTTTAGATATTGATAGAAATATGATTCTACATTCCCTTCACTACAAAATAATACAACTAGGTAAGTCAGAAGTTAATGGGAATTGTATTAATTTTGTGTTTGAAAATATCAGATAACTTTAAAACCATAAATGCATAAAATAAATCAAATATATATCTACAATATTTTTTCATGCAATTGAACATTATTTAATTGTTCCCGCTTAAACAAGCACAATTTTCAATTTCTATTTTAAATAATTATTTTATTATAGCCTAGATTTATGTTAATGAAGTAAAGTTTAAATTTAATTTTCCCAACAATGACCAAATCAGAGCTATCTAGTTGTAGTATTGAGGTGACGATATATTTTCGATAAAAAAATCAGTGCCTCGGGCCTCCACGTCCCTAAACTCGTCACTGAAAATGAGAATGAGAGATAGGCAATGAATTGAAGTATAGGGACATAATAAGTGAAGCAAATGTTGTAGCAATTATTAATTTGTAATAATTTTATTATTTTGCTCTGTGATTTATTTTATTGTTTATGGTATTTTTTGCTTGGAATGCCCGTGCATAAATGACACCTTCTATATCTCCCAGTCGACAATTTGATAAGAGCATTAATGGCGAAGATTATCCACACTCTCTCTCTCCATGTGAATGCAATGTGCCAAACCTAATCTAAACATGACTAAAGTATTACTGAATTTAATGGAGTAATATAAGGTTTAATGACGGCTCCGCGGCCAGCAGCAGGACGATCACGAAGGTGCGGTTCCGCGAGCATGAGGCCGCTGCGCGTGCTGCTTCTCGCTCGGCAAGAAAATAATTTCACCTCCGAACGAAATATAATAATAATTCATTGTTCGCAATAAAGTCAGCAGTAACGATTTTATTTTCTTCTCGCTCCGTCGAAGAAGAAAGTGAACTTCGCGAGGCACTCGAGTGCAAGCCAGAGTGCCAGTGCATGTAACCGAGCGATGATTTTGTAATTTTATTTATTGTATTGTAAATAATACAAAATAATGCGTGTAAAAAGCAAAGTGTAATCACATGCGAAACATAAACACAGGGGCGCTGCATCCTTATGTAAAATCAGTGGCGAAGATTGCATACTAGGAGTAGGCGATTATTTAAAGCCTACCTTAAGAATTTTAAGAAGTCATCTATTTATTTTCAAAGTATCTGTCCATCCATCTTTAATAGGATTCACATACACATAGATATTGTCACAGTGTTACTAAACATGCAAATAAAGGCTTGCTATAATTCAAAGTTTTTGATTAAGTATTTACACCTGTCTGTTTAAATAATTATGAAATGGATGAGGCTTATACGGTAAAGCCTATCTATGTTTATATTATTTTACGCGAAAATGCAAGCTCTGACTGACGTAGCCGCATTTTTTAGGTCAAATTTGATTCCCTGGTTCGACAATACCTTTTTTATAAAATATCTTTTATAAAACAGTAAAATATATTATTTTATGTTCAGTAAATTGTATTGTAACAGTAAAATACTGAAACATTCAATTTAATTCACGAAAATATTGCTGTCCATACTCGCGATGGCCGAGCGGTTACCTCGTCGGCTTATAATGTCGTGGGTACGGGGTTCGAATCTCGGGTCTTCAAATTCATATGCTGTATAAATATTTTATTTAAGTATGGATTTATTAGGTCAAGTGGCTTACATGCATTTATCGTAAAATAAATTTTAAAAAATCTGTTAATACAACCTGTTCTCCGTGGAGGCCAATATGATCTTCTGAAGATCGAACATGGTAAAACATGGTGCACCGTGCACATCTGACGTGTATTAAAGAATGACTCCAATTATTAGCTACGGGCCTCTATACAAACTCAGCCTACGCAGACGTACTGGGACAATATAGTTATGTTCAAATGTGCAATCTATAAAGCTAACATTAAAGTTGAATGTGTCGTTGCTAAATGATTAAGTTTTTGATGTGTTGGTACCTAGTCTATTTCCAACGACAAACATCGACTTGTTCCCACACGCACCCCTTGCTGCGGCCCTGCACTCGGTACAAGAAGTTCAGAAACTTATACTAGCACCGTGCGGTATAAAAAGGCGCATGGTAGGCATAACAGGGAAAGATAATTGAACAAGAAAAAGATTCTTTTGATAATCGATCGAATTGATCTGTGAACGTGATAACGGTGATAACTCTGATAACATGTTAACTGATAACTGATAAGATAACATAGTGTTATTGAACCGTGCTATGAATGCCGTCTGCTGATAAAACCTGGTACACACTGGAAATTTCTGAATTAAAATTAATCAAAATATATATCTAGTACTAAATCCACATACGACTATGAATTAATTAGGTAGGTAGGTACTAACTATATAATATTTTGATTAATATAATGTCTTTCCAGCAATCCATCTTAAAGTGATTAATACAATCTAAAGTTAGACAAACAGGCATCTTAAAATAATTTTAAAATCTCTCAATTAAAAGTGCAGGTGTTGCCAAGATAAAACCTGAAGTTTGAATTATTATGTTACAAACGGAGTACATAATGCTACGAGGGTGGGTCAATAAGTCCTTAGAAAAGCCGACAGGTGGCGCGACTAGTACTGTAAGCGGTTTGTTTTCATGCAGCGGCACTACCGATTCAGTATGCTGCGAATTTTCAATCAGATTGGTCGGGTTGTTTTTTTTATTTTCGTACATTTAAAAAAAAAATTGCTTGTTTACAAAAATGGAGAAAATTGAGTTTAGAGCTGTTATTAAACATTTTAATATAAAAGGGTTAACAGCAAAGGAAATAAAAAATGAGTTGGATTTAGTTCACGGCATATCTGCTCCTTCACTTGCAACTATTTATAACTGGTTAAATGAATTTAAACGTGGTCGTACATCAACAAAGGATGAACCACGCTCAGGACGTCCTGTAGAGGTGACTACACCAGAAATGATCAACAAAATCCACGATATGGTGTTAAGTGACCAAAGATTAAAGTTGAGTGAGATAATTGAGGTTACAGGGATCTCAAAAGGTAGCGTCATTTCTATTTTACATGACAAATTGGGCATGAAAAAAGTTTCTGCAAGATGGGTGCCGCGTTTGCTCACAGTCGACAATAAACGCAATAGGGTGGTGGCCTTTAAAGCCCTGTTGTCGCTCATGCAACGCAATCCGGATGAATTTTTTCGTCGCTTTGTGACTGTAGATGAAACATGGATACACCACTATACTCCCGAGACGAAATAACAGTCAAAGCAGTGGATTGCAAAAGGCGAACCATGTCCAAAGAAGGCGAAAACCGTAAAATCAGCTGGTAAGGTTATGGCTACTGTATTTTGGGATGCACGTGGAATTATTTTCGTTGACTATTTGGAAAAAGGAAAAACAATAACAGGGGATTATTATGCATTTTGATTGGACCAGCTAAAAAACGAAATTGAAGAAAAACGGCCTCATTTAAACAGGAAAAAAATCCTCTTTCATCAGGACAATGCCCGTGTTCACACATGTTTACGATCAATGGCTAAAATTGAAGAATTGAAGTTCGAATTGGTCGACCACCCACCGTATTTGCCAGATTTAGCCCCCAGTGACTTTTTCCTTTTCCCAAACTTAAAAAAATGGCTAAGTGGACAACGTTTTTTTTCAAATGAAGAAGTCATCGATCGGACAAATGCTTATTTTGAGGACCTTCCGAAAACTTATTTTTCTGACGGTTTAAAAAATATTGAGAAACGTCTAACCAAGTGTATTGAGCTCCAAGGAGATTATGTTGAGAAATAAAAAAAAAATACAAAAATAAAAACTGTTTTAATGCTTTTTTCTAAGGAATTATTGACCCACCCTCGTATCTTAAACACAATATGTCCAGCCACGTGAAGCACCTCTTCATGATTAATTACTTCAATCACCGAGGGCTGTTGTGTCCGCTCAAGAACTCGCGTGTTTTAAACGCGATCGTGCCAATGCACCCCTAAGATTCGGCGACAATATCAATTAAGAATATGTACCGGTATTAGTACAGCTTTTCTGTCAATTTTCCGGACAAAATTATATTTCGCCCATAAACCGCCGTAGAGAAAGACCGTTTTTTAGCTTTTAAAACCGATATATCGGTATCAAAAAATACAGGGGTCCCGGTTTTAGGAATACCAGTATTGCAATACGTGCCAATTTTGGTTAATTACATCAATGTCCATGGTTATAAAAGTATTTTTTTTTTAAATACCAGCTCTATATTTTTAACTATTAAATCAACGAAGTTTACAATAATACCTTTTTATAGTGGTTACTTATTTTTAATTTGTTTTATGTGATCATTTATATTGATGAAGGATTAAAATTAAGGTTTAGTGCACGTATTGACGAAAGTTAAAAAAGATTTGAAAGATGCTTATAACCGCGGACATTTGATGTTCAAATAATTACAAGATAAAAAGAACTTTTTATATAAACATTTTTAAATTTTCTGTTGAATCATATAAACTTGACTTGACTAGCTTAAACGATCAAAAAATTTGTACTTGATAGAAATAATACTGAAATGTCATTTTGACATGTCATATTGATTTCCATAGTAACGCACGTATATATTAATAATTTAGTTGCTAGGACCCCCTTCAACCAATAATGGTGTCGAAATAACTTTTCATACAAAACAAAATTAACTGAAATTGAATTCAATTCTACTTAATACTTTGGACGCTGAAGACGCACATGCGCGTAATGACCAGGCGGCTGATCGATGATGATGATATTGATTTCCATAGTAACGCACGTATATATTAATAATTTAGTTGCTAGGACCCCAGACCCCTAGCAACCAATAATCGTGTCGAAATAACTTTTCATGCAAAAAGTTTCAAATGTCTAGCTAGTCGGGAAATTAGTTAAAAATCGATTGCAAGATTTGTACCGGACAAATAAGAATACGAGCTAATAAAAACGTTGTAATAATAAAATACAGCTTTATTCGCAATTTCAATAGACGACGAAAACAATAATACCCTTTTACGTTAATAATGTATTCTATATGATTTTGATTATGATTATAAATCACACTAAAAAAGTTATGAACCGACGATTAACGATATCATGCAATACTTACCATGCGATAACGAACACGAATACTAGTTACATTAATATGTAAATTTCAATTCGATTTCAAATTTTTTTAAACATATTGTTGACATTACAAATTATAAGTTTAAGACGTTCACAACATTACATGAAACATTATTATAAAGAAGAAATGTAATAAAAACGATAAACATGAAAATATAAAAAGAGAACATAATATAAACATACAAAAGCAGTGAAAATACAATATTATACATATATAGAAGTTCAAAGAAGTACACCGAGTTTGCTAAGGAGACCATATTTTAAGAATTTATAAAATAGCGTCCACCTAAACTCACCTCACGCAAGTGGAATATATCAACATCCGAAGCAATTTGGTTGAAGTTATCTCCCTCCCAATTGGCAGGTTGGTTCTGAACTTTGGGAGAATAAACAACTGATGCTCTCTGTTTCTAAGATAGTTATCAGGAACACACAGGTCAACACTGACCAGAAAGTCAGAGTTCTCATTTATACCTCGTATAAGTCGAAAAAAATACGTAGATAAATAAAGATCTCTGCTAAATTCCATACCAATCCAAAATAAACCTTGAATGCTGTATTTTCGAATGACATGTCATATTATTATGATGCAATCAATATCCTTGCGAGTATGCGTTCCTTCCTCTCGCTCTGGTAGAGAGTATCCTCGATTACCTATGTAGGTAGGTAGGTGGTACCCTCGTGTGGTACTTGGGTTCTTTAATAACTACCTACCTATACAGTAAACGTAAAGTATGGAGAGGTCCTTAACCTTGGTTGTGGGTCGAGCGTTCACTCACACTTCTCGAGGAGCGTGCTGTTTGTTCACGTCTTACTTTATATATTGAAGAGTGAAAGCTGACAAATTTTAACGTCTCTTACAAAATAACTTTTCCATATAAAAAATGTCTCTTGAATAAAATAAAATTTAATCCTTTTGATAGACAGCAACTAAGTAAAATAATATTAGGTTTTTACCTGGAAATAATTCTCCTAAATGGGCAGTTTTGCATGTGCGTAGTGCAAGTGCTCAATCACCAAAAAATAATGCTCATAATAATTACCATCATATCTTGGCTATAATTTTATAGTTCTGTATGCAGCATGGCCCCCACATCCTGAAGCGAGCCCCCAGACTATGGTGTTTGGCGCCCCCCCCCCTACCTATCGCTAAGGGTAAAGGCAGTTTGACGCGCTGCAGTAGCGTTTTCCAAATCAGATCACCGTTCAGATATAATGGTAAAGCAGTATATACGGCCACCATCTTGGATAATAGTGGCCGATTTTTAAATTTTCAGTCATATCTCATTCGTGGCTAGAAATGTCAAAAATAGTACATTAACCATTATAATAAGATTAATTTTTTCATCGTATTTGCAACGTTTGCCCAGGTGTAGTTTGTAGTAAATTTTGATTTAATTTATCTTCATTTGTTTTTTGGAATGACGTTATCAAAATAAATGATGAATGCCCTACCTATCGGAACATGACGGTTGAAATATTTTTTTGAATAATGTGGGGTAAGTGTATTAATATTAATATTGTGTTTTATAGTACAATACCTTTTCATGAAGAATTGATAGTAGTTAATACCATTACAGTGATGTAAATTTAGTTTGACACGAGATTTAACCGCTCGTCATAGCTAAGTGGAAGTTCTTGTAGTTGTCGTCCACTGGTCGAATTCAAATTCAGTTAAATTTGAACATTAACATGTTGTCTACGTAACAGACTGGTAACACATAGAACATCCCTCATACTCATAAAATTTCTTGGCAACGTAAATCTTTCATTTCTTAGAGGATTGCGGTTTTTTTTCTTTTTGTTTGTGTTCATTTAAAGACGTGAAATAGTTTGTCGTAAAATGTCTCTCGTGGATTGATGGATAGCGCAGCGCCTATCACAGAGGACAGCCACAGTTCCAAATTCCTTCGCGCGCTATCAATATTAACCGTGAGATAACAAGGCCTTTGATCATGCCGCCGACGTAACAACTGATGAGCGAACACTTGGATTGGCATCTCTAACTTACAACGTATGTTTTAGCACCTTTCATATTAAATGAATTGATAGAATATATGAATACAAATATCGTAATTTTACAATAACCAGATACTGTGAATTTGATCAAAATATCACTCGCGTGGGCGGAAGGTTCCCCAAAACAGGAACCTAACACAAACATACCCCCAATTCAAATCCACACCGCACCACATCTGGTCTTAATCAGGAGTAACACTTAGTTGTGATATGAGGCATTTATCTCGGTCGTACATGAAAATCATTTCACTTGGGACATGGGCATAAATCAAAACCGCCGGAAATATTGCAACTCTCTCGACCATGCCGGGGCAGTGATGCACACGACTGGCCGAAACGAATGAAAAACAGCATCTACACGTGCGTCGATGGATACAATTTTTTTTTGCATCGTCGTCATGTGCGGCAGTACCTACATTAAGTTACACGTGTTTTGTGAATGGCAACGAAATCACGTCGACAAAATTATCTGTTTTTTGATTCGATCTGTTATTTCAGATTTTTTAAAGTTTGAATTTCTACAATACATTGGGGGATTCTGGATAGATTACGAGGAAGTTTCTTCACAGATGTTTTACGAGAAATTGTTGTTAATCATTCGCTCATCCTATCTCTCCACCACGAATTGACAGTTAACGGCATTAAATAAAAAAATAAACATATAAAAAATAAGGCAGTTTGTTAATTTGTCAAGACGTGGGATTCGAACGCGCGACCGAATAGAGGAGAATCTGCGACTAGTCCATTGTGGATGATTGACATATTTTTTACTTCTACCTACGTGTAATGTACCTACATTGAACTAATCTTTGATATGTCGTTTTTAAAGAAAGCATTTTACATTATATTCACTCCCATACGATTCTATCGGAACCACTCAGAGATAGCTCTCACTTACTTTTACCATTAAATTTCTATCGACGGTCACTTTTCCGCGGCGATTACCACACTACACGCACGCACACAACCACAGCCAACCACACAACCACACGCAAAAGTATTAAATAATACATATACCTATTATTGCATGGCATGATGGGAGTGAAAGAATCGCGGGCGCCGACCCCGTGACGTCACGGCTGGCTCTGTGACGTCACGGAGTCCTGAAATAGAGCCGCGATTGTGTGCGTGCTTTTTATGCACGTGCAGCGGCCGTGTGTGAATGCACAATGCCGTGAGAGTGTGTGCATAGGATTACATCAAGTGGTTTTCCATTTTGATAGTGTGCATATTTTGTCGACCCGTTCGTGTGGTCTGTAAGTCGGGATGCCGGACGGTAATGGGTTATACATTGTTGCAATATAAATTGTATGTGAACACTTGTACGAAGGTAAATTGAGGGAAACCGTAAGGTCGATTCACAAATTGCAGTAGGTATAGTAAAACACAATGGCATTTTATTGATCAGCTCTTTTCCGAAGTGGTAAATTGTTATTCAAATTATTTGATAATGACTACGGTTGCCACATGCTAATAATGTTGCTCTTTTTTTATTCATCAAAAAAATCGTACAAATTACTTAAATAATTCTCTGCTATTATTTGTGAAGCGACCTAATTAATGGTTTCGACGTCCACCGCCATCTTTAGATTAATAAAGCCTGAGCATAACTTTTTGCACAAGCAACGAGTGGTCCACTTTTCAGCTCTCAAAATGAGATCCCAGATTACTTGACATATTGATTCGCCCTTTCTCGTTTCAAATTGAATTATAAAATTTCTCATATAAAATATAACTTATCAGTGTTATTAATAAATAATATACATTCCTGTTATTTATCAGCTGTCAAAATCAGACTAGTCCTTCACACATAAACCGGTGGTAATATCGATTTCCAAAAATATGTAGCATTGATCTATGCATTACATTTGTAGAAGGTGTGTTAATGCTAGTGTATTATTTATCATGTAACTCATCTATCCAAATCAAACCATTCCCTGTGTGAACACGACAGACGTGTCAGTATGAGCACTATATAGAACAATGACAGGTCATCCATCGACAACAACGGGAGGGGCGGAAAAAGTAGGACCAGTCGTAGTGCATGTATCGGCTTTCTACTTGAGTCGGCAATGTTTCGACCCATTTCCATTCGTACAAAAAAGTCAGACTTACTAAGTGTCGTTATAGTAGGTATATTATTAATCTTGTTTCTTATTTCATTTACAGAGTTTCTCAACCAGTGGCTACGATAACGCCCTCCGTCGTGAACGGTAGGAGCGTAGTTAAAAGGCGTAAAAGGTTTGTCTATTTGATTATCATAAACAGTATATTAGGTATAGTATGTAGTATCGAGGTGCAATCTGACAAAACAAAGTGGATTTAAAAAAAAATACTATCTGGTATAAACATGTGGATTTCATAGTTCTAAAAACAAGAATAATATAACATAACAATAGAATATACGCTTTATAACTTTGCACTCCGGCTCTAGGAAGAAAATGATGTACTTACCTAATATTTATTCTATTTTTTTTACATACGAGTATATTATATATATATTTATTTATTAGTAGATAGTAGATACATATTATATTAATATAAGTGAATATAATTTTGATCTAATCTTATGCGAGGTAATCAGGCGAAGAGATGTATCAGTGTTGTAAAAAGTGCAGTTACAAAACGTATACCTACTTACTTTCGGTGATTATTAATTTACTTAGTTATTTTTAGAACATTCGAAGATATTGTAATATATATTTCCTATTCCATAATCCCATGCGAATTAGGAAATTATTAATGTTATTTTTTGAGACTTAAACTAATCATTGTCTTAAAAATACACCTCTTTACTTGACAGGTTATTTTCTTTTTTTAAACTCATATAAAACTAGTAGTATCTAAATTCCCACCATTCAACATTTTCAATCCCGGGCTAGTTAATCCTAACTAACATAACGTCCATCCAATGCAAAAGGACCACGAGTGCTAAAATCTTGATTTTCTGTTTTAAATGCAAAAATAACTGTAAGATTCATATAATTCTACTGTAAAAATACCAGAAGTTTATGGGGGGACATGCTCAGCGTAGGTCAAAATGGAGCTTTTATTCTATTTTCAAAGCATGATCCTGGACATTCCTTAAACGTTGTAGATAATCTATTTATATAATTTTGAAGCCTTATTATCCTTTTTTTTCACGGTTTTATAAATCTGTTTAAAAAATAATAAATGTAAAAAATCTTAACACCACAGCACATTTATGTACTGAAATATGACTATATTCTAAAACATTGGAGCGAGAGGTTTAAAAGAATACTATGTTATGTAATAAAAATACTTTATGCAGTCATCAAATGTTTAAAATAAATATAAGGCTTCAAAATTATATAAATAGATTATCTACAACGTTTAAGGAATTTCCAGGATCATGCTTTGAAAATAGAATAAAAGCTCCATTTTGACCCACGCTAAGCACGTCCGCGAAAACAAAAAGAAAGTAAGTATCTTCATATTCGAGATATTTCGTGTTTAACCTGTATTTTAAGTAGAAGCACTTTGCAGTTATGGTCCTTTTGCATTATGTGGGCGATAATATAAGTACTTCAATGTAGGTGAAAATTTAATTTTAAATATAAATACAACCCACTACTATTATATCCATCATCATGAACTATCAATTTTATTCTTGGTGGAAAGAAATTGTATAAATTAAAATAAATATATATTATGTAGTTAGTACGTAGTGTGTAGATTCCACTTCAAAATGACGTCTCAACTATTCAGAACGTTCTATTGATTCGGACGAAACCGGTCCTGTGAAATAAGTATCCACTACGAGTACAACGTAGTGTTTTTTTATTGATAGCATAAACTAAACTATCATTGAGGAAAACGACAATTATTGTTTTGTATTTTTTTTATTAAATAGAAATAATAAAGTTAAAAAAAACAAAATGACAATACCTTGAAAAAATTGAAAGGTACTTAATATTCTTATTCATATAAAAACTACTTAAGAATAAATTTTAATATTCTTGTAGAAAACAATGACGGTGGGTATGTACGTTATAATTAGGGAATCCAATCCCGAGACAAAATTCTGATCCCGGGATTTGCATTTTTTTCCATTGTTATTATAAAAATTTTATATTTACAAATAACATTGATAAAATCGGTCAAAAATAAATCTAGTATAATTTATACTATTGAAGACATTTATTGTTAATATTGTATACGTTCAATATTGGAAATACACAAGTTTAATGGAGTAAATAATATTGTAATATAAATAATAATGTGAATTTAATATGAGATTGCTGTTTCTGATAGTAAAGACATAATGAATGGATTAGCGAGATTTAAAATAGTAAAGCAAATAATCATGGCGTACGTATGGCCTTTCCGCATCATAAATCTAATTAGTCAGCCAAATATGAAACTGCCGTAAAACGTATGATATCATGGTAGAATTACTTTGTTAAAAGTGCGAAGCATTGTTTTTTTCCAATCTTTCTCATTTTAAATAATTCATGTGAAAAAATAAAATGAATCGGCAACCTACACATGGGTATAAATCAAACTTCATTCAAACTCAGTTTATTTCTAATGTAGTTATTTTTTATTAAAAGTATTTTTTCCGTTTTATTTTCGCTTTTATTTTATTTTCCATAAAAATTGATAAAAAATCAATCCCGAAATCCCGGGTTTATGTTTATCAATCCCGGGATTCATAGGTATCGAAAATAGCTCGGGATCCCGGGATTGGAATCCCTAGTTATAATTACATATAATCAATTGGAAAGCTTAATGCATATACGGCCAAGATCTCTAGTTAAATAAATAAGCAAATGGATTGTTTTTACACATAGATATAGGTACTAATGAATAGTTTTTCAGAGAATACAATATATAAGCCGATTCAGAACGTGAAATTCTACCATTTCTATGTGTGAACGAATAAACATTGTATAAAAACTGTTTGTGAACATTTTTTCCACGTTTTTTGTACTTTGTCGCGGATGGAAATTATTGATTACTTGATCTGAACTATGCACAAGAATCGAAAGCGGCGAACACACTATGCTACCTATTTTTTTTTTCAAAAGGGACGAACTGTCCTAAAACCGTGATGATCAAACGCTAACGATAAAAATACAACAGCATTTTCGGGTAGTGTGCCATTGCCCTAACTCTCGGCACAAACAATCATCAAATAAAAAAATAAACATATTGATAAATAATGATTCTGATATTTTGAGAGAGTTTTGAATAATGACAGGCGAAACACCGTTTAATCAATTATGTATTGCCCTAAACTCGCATAGGCAGTTGCCCAATTCACATCTCGAAGTGAAGTAGTCAGAACATTTTATTTAAGTCCAATTCTATTGGATCCATATCCTTGGGCGGGGCCTTCAAGGCGTCAGGCATCGTAGGCTCGGGCAGATGTTTCAAGGTGTCCGACGTCGTAGGCTCCGGCGACTGCTTCAAGGCGTCCGGTATCGTAAACCCGGGCGAGTGCTTCAAGGCGTCCGGCGTCCTAGGCTCGGGCGGGTGCGTAAAGGCGTCCGGCGACTGCTTCAAGTCGTCCGGTATCGTAAACCCGGGCGAGTGCTTCAAGGCGTCCGGCGTCCTAGGCTCGGGCGGGTGCGTAAAGGCGTCCGGCGACTGCTTCAAGGCGTCCGGTATCGTAAACCCGGGCGAGTGCTTCAAGGCGTCCGGCGTCCTAGGCTCGGGCGGGTGCGTAAAGGCGTCTGGCGACTGCTTCAAGGCGTCCGGTATCGTAAACCCGGGCGAGTGCTTCAAGGCGTCCGGCGTCCTAGGCTCGGGCGGGTGCGTAAAGGCGTCCGGCGACTGCTTCAAGGCGTCCGGTATCGTAAACCCGGGCGAGTGCTTCAAGGCGTCCGGCGTCCTAGGCTCGGGCGGGTGCGTAAAGGCGTCCGGCGACTGCTTCAAGGCGTCCGGTATCGTAAACCCGGGCGAGTGCTTCAAGGCGTCCGGCGTCCTAGGCTCGGGCCGGTACTTCAAGTCGTCCGACATTACCAGCTCCGTGTGGTATTGCTGTACTAGCACGACATGCTCTCCCCTCATCATCAACTGTGGCACGTGACGTTCGCAGGTTTCGACGCCGCGCCCTGAGCACCTCACCTGCATCGCTGGCGCTTTAATCGTAAGCCGGTTCATTGTGACAGCGAGGTCCACTGTAATCAAAATAAAATATTTTAAAAACATTTAATGGAGTTTCAAAGTTGAAAGAAATAGTAAACATGTTAGTTATTTTTTGTATTTTTAGTTCACATTTCATAATAATATTCATATTATAATTATTGCATGACCGGTTTCTATGGCACATATCTCCACCAAGAAATAAGGGATGAAAGAAAAACTGGCAAAATATAAATAATATGCGAAAGCACAAGTCATAATATTGACGCAATGTTAAGATTTATCAGTTCTCAATTTATGAAATATGAAGACTTTCATTTGAATACTTTGAATGATGATCTATTCAATAATAGAATATCATCACCATTCGATCAACTTTCATCAATTGATTTTTATACATCGTAGTAGATTTTGTAGGCAAAATGGAGTGGAGGACGTGTTTTCTGAAGTCGCTCAAGACTCAGATTCGGTCGGCAAATGAAAAATATATCCTTAATTAAGACGCCGAGTATTAAATGAGTAAGTACGTGACACATATTTAAAACATGAGGTAGAAGCATTGATATAGTATATCAATGGGTAGAAGCAGTTTTCACACCACCACAAACTTATTTTTTACCAATAAAACATATTTTGTTCAAATATGTACCTGCATTGTATGAAAAGTTGTAACAATTTTTATTCCTAACGTAACAAGACTATTCGAAATAATAATATGTTGTAGGCATATATTTAATATAGGTACCTTATGTAGGTAGTTATGTAGAATTTACAATCGCATACATAATATTTAATTTTGAATTTGAAGTCGATTTACTCAAATTTGTCACCGATGCACACAATTAACGTGTTAATTTGCATTTGAAAAGTAATTAGCAAAAACACAATTTTGTGCGGCCCGTAAGCTATGGGTTTTAAGTATCCTAATACTGTGTTACTATTTCTCACCGATTCCTGCAGGGACTTTCTTCTTCTTTCTTCTGGTCCACACTTCTGTTACGTCAGACATTGCCAAATTCCAGTGTTTGTCAAACGCCTGAAGGAAACCGGAGCAATAACCTCGTATAGTTTTTTCATTTCTTGTAACAACCTGTGAACGTTAATAAATTAATTAATAACGTCGCAATTCAAATTGACAATGTAGGTACTATTATGGTGAAAAATCCTGGAATAGATAATATAGAATAGTAAGATATTTAGAAATTTTTAAAACTTAATTATTTGCGTGATATTACAAAAAAAAACATTAAAAAACACTTTAAATGTTTTCAACCTAGTAAATACGTATGTACATTTAGTTATATCTATATCTAAATTTGATTCTACACAGTAAAATAAAATAATATGAAAAGTAAAAAATCCTGTGTAGGTATTTAAAAAAGATTCTGAAACCGACGCTTTATTGCATAAAATAATGTTGTTACGTGCGCAACTTTGGCCGAAAATTGAAACCTTTCGTCGGTGTGTTTTAATTGATTTATTGTTTTTCGCTGAAAGCTTTAAAACAGCGTAGCTAAAGCCATAATATAGCTTTTATTATACCCCTTCTAAAAATACTAGCCCTTTCTGGACCGCGCTACCTGCGCGATATTGTGACAACATTACTTTCTTCTTTTTAGACAGTTTATTTTACCCTTTTATTTTCAATAATTGATGCTGAATTTTGTATTTTTAGTGTTTTACTCTCAATTCTCGGTAAAAAAAAAAAAATGGTTACTTGCCATCAATTCTACCTTGAAATCAATCTACGACAAGAGCGTGATTGTACAAATCTACCCTAATGCTACCTACATAATATCATACATTTGAAATAATTTACGGTACAAGTGGGTTAATGTGAAGCCAGGCGGGAACCGTGCTAATTTTCATAGCCGATTTTGGCCAAGTTCATGACTTCACGATTAAAAACCAAACCTAACCTAACTTCCTAACCTAACAAATTTGCTCATAAAGATTATAATATTTTGTTAATCTATTTAAAATATTTATATTATAGAATACTAATAGAACACAGTAGATGATTGATTAATGATTATCATTATAGAAGTAGAAAATGTACAAACATGACAGTGTATTTTTTAAAATTTAAACATTGATATTATGGTTGTGGTGCTATGATAGTTAACTCGTATTCGGAAAATTTTGGCCGTATCACAGTTTACCGTGAGATGTTCTATCATTAATACACGTGAGCATTGAGATCAAATTCATCTCTGAATAAAAACACATACTTACGTAATAAAAATCAGCGGACAAAGGCAGAAGGAATCAAAAGAAGGAATAAGGTTATCTTAAGTATCAAAGTCGTACATTCCTATCAAATATTAAACTAATGCTCTCATTGCATAACACTGGATTTTTGGCCATTTTTGAACATCTTAATGCTGCACGATCATCTCATAACGGTACGACAGCTCACGGTGAACTGTGATATAACGTCGAAATGTAAAACGTACACTTTACACGTAACCTAAAACAACGGTTTACCAGGGTCCGTACCACAGAACAGATATTATTTCTGAGTTCCCTGGTCCGTACATAGAAGTTCTATAACCTATCTATATCATAAAATAAACTGATTATATTGTTTATTTACAGTTGTATATAGGTTACAGGACAGCTAACCTCCAAATGTAATTTAAAAATACATAATAGGTACTATTATTATAGTATGTATGTAGGTAGTTAAAAAACTACATTGAAATATTGACGATTGTTTAAAAAAAAATACCATGTCTGATCCTAAGGTGATAAATTATTTACTTATCGAATATTATAAATCAAATATTTACAAAGTTTTTATAGAAGCATAATATTTGTCTATTGATTCAGTAATGACAGTAGTCATAATAAAGACATTATTAATTTCTCATATAACGGCAAAAACTAACTAACTACCCACTAAGCAGAAAATAATTAACTAATACCTACGTACTTAATTAACTCGATTCAGTTTACACTGTGGCCTGACTACCGGAAGATAAAAATACAATGTAACCAACATTAGCGAGGAATAAAGAGACGTCTGATGGAGAAAGTGAAATCGGGCGGATTGAAATTCGATTACATTAGATTATTGATATCAAATCTTTACTCAATCAAGATGGACGTAATAGGTTTTGATTGAGAGATTGCCAACACACATAGCGGTATTTATTCTCATAACATTTTTATTCCCGCTCCGCGTAAGTCACAAACGTCAAACGTCAAGTAGAGTTTGATAACTATTAGTTAGAATTTATAATAATTAATGGATAACTACAGTTTATTTATTAAAAATTAAATTTTAAAAAAATAATTTCGGCAACTATGACATCGCTGCATTGACTATCTATCTATCTACGTCGGCGCCAAACGACGGATTTATCTACATTGTTGACTTGAATAAACCTTTATTTTGTTATTATAATACATACTTAATAGTAGATAAGTACTTACTTCTTACAAGTTTTGACCTGTGTGTATTTAAACATTGAATGCGCGTTTCGTTTACGCGACAAACTTTAATAATTCATATTATAAGACAGCAGACGAAAAAAAACATATTCTATCTTGGGAATGGGACGACTGGCCTCCGGACAATTGGACGCCGCACTGTCGTAGACACGTGTAGACGAGGTATTTTAATCAGTTTCTATCTACTACTTAGTAGTTTGAATTCATTTTACTCTTAACATAATATATTCTTTATCGCGGATTGAGAATTACCATGCCTAAGGCTTTATATAAAATAAAAAACTATTTTTTCGTTGGAACTTAAATATATGTACGATTAAATCATTGTTTACGTCTGCATATTTACATTCTTACCAACTATTAAATCATAATATAATCATTGAAGTATAAATAATAATATTGAATATTTTTTTTAAAGTACCTGTAAGTACCTAACGTCTATTTATTTTCGAATTCCGTGGCGTCCAGTTGTCCGGTGCCAAATCGTCCTAGACCCTCTATCTTCTATCATATATATTTTTCAACACTCGAGATCCGTACAGCGTTATACCACACCAAGTAAAATAAGGCAGTTGCCATTAATTTTGTGTTACCTCGTCAAATAAATATTATTTAACAAAAGTATATGCCGATTAATTAATTACCTATATAAATACTGTATTTTATCCTAAAATTCTTTCCAGGAAACACACATTCTGTTCTGTCATTCTGTGATCCTTACCGCTGTCTGCACTCTGCTTGGAAAGTAATAATAATATTATTATCAAATTTAACTGGCTTCAAAGAACCCTAAAAATGCACCATTGCCTCTTAGTTTTATTGCCTTGATTGTATAACTCATCCCCAACTAAAAATATTTTCGCAAATGGGGTTGTTTATGAAAAGAGAAAGGGGTCTTGAATGGATTTTTTATTACTGTATTGCTATTTTTATTGCACGACGAAAGTGCGGCATCTCTCAAAAACATGGGCTAACAATAACTGAATAACACAATAATATGACATTTTTCTATAATCTAAGAATATGACAGAGAAACGCATTAACCGGAGAGCTAGGTAATAGGTATCCATTGCATTGTCGTAATACCTACCAGTCAGAAACAATTTGCAGATAGTGTTGGTTAGTTTTTAAAATTATATTAAATCTATGTTTTAAAAATCAATTAAATCCTGCTTATACCAACCTTAATAGATTATAGGTGCCATAGGCGATCCGATAAAAATAGTGCACACTTTTTCAGTCATTCTTATTTGTTTTTGTTGAATTAAGAATAAGTACTTATTTTATTACAAATGATGTTGGTTAGTTTTTATTTTTTAAATTCAATAAACCCTGCCTAAAACAAGCCATAAGAGATAAAAAAAATATTCATCTATCTATAAAATATCTAAAACTACGTATGATTTAATGGCATAATTTTAGATATTTTATAGAGTTACAACTATTTTTTGACTATTAATTACTTATCTAATAACGGCTTTATTTACGCAAGGTTTAATTAATTTAAAAACTAACCAATACTATCTGTATGTTTAAAATGAAAACAAATATGTGTGACTGATAGTGATAAAGTTTAATGACGTGTACTATTTATGTCTGATCTCCACAGCCTAATTTCACCCTTCGCCAGTGACACATACAGTTATTATGTACCTATAGAAAAAAGACGCTACAATACAACTGACTGTATTAATTGATTGATTAATGATTGAACTAACGTTGTAGAACTCCATTATAGTGGATTAACAATTTATTGTATGACAGGTCGTCATACAATAAATTATCAACACTTAAAAGTTTAAAGTAGATATGATAATTCCTACTATATTTTGGTATACGTACCTAAATATTTTTTGTCAGTGAACCATTCTATACTTTTTTCTGTAGTTGGAATATTTAAATGCTGATTGACGACGACAATGCACTAAAATATTTGCAAGAGTTTAGCTATTATTAATGAAATAGAAAGTACTTTGTTTTAATATTTTGTTTATTGTTTGCCGGTAAATAATACTAAATCGATCACTAATATACACTGTTTAGAAGTTAATAATTTGATAGTTAGTATTATATTATATATTTGTATCAAACACTCGTTGAAAACAACATGTTATTACATGAATTTACTTTAAAAAATACAACAAACTATTGTTCGTAGTACTGTCTAAAATAGGCATTTGCGAATATATAAGATACTGACATATCGTACGAAAAAGTATCAATACCTGCGAAGCTATTCTATACACTAGGCGGCTATCGACGGTAGTTTATCATATTTATGTATTGAGGAGGTTGATTGTTACAGTAAGTTAACTGAAGTCTAAACTGTCAAAAAGTGCTATGTTTCAACAGTCCCTCTATTGGCTGTGTGTTAACAGTTAAGACGGCTAATTTATTGTAACAATTTATAAGTACCTCAATACATACAAATTATAAAATACCGTCGATAGCCGACTTGTGTATAGAATAGACCCACTGGTATCGTATTGACACTTGCAAGTTTTTTTTTTTTTTTGAAAAACAACAATCACGATATAATAACGTATTTATTTAGTGCAATATCTAACATCATTTGAGGTAGAAAACAATAATAGGGTGCAAAAAGTTTTAAAAATAGCATTGGTCTGACTCTAACTCTAATGCTAGGGTTGGTGAAGCTATGGCACGGGTGCCAGAGGTGGTACGGCCGAAAATTTTGCTGGCACATTAACGATTTATATTTCATTATTACACCTATATATTCAATGAAGGGGAATATATTACGAAAGAAGCGCGGTTAAAATGCTCCCACAATTTCTTTGAAAATATTGAAAACAAGAAAAAAAATCAATGAATAAAAGATATGCATTCGGCTTGAAACATTGCAAAAGATAGAATTTCAAGAAGTTATTTGTAATTTTTCAACTTTCTTAATAGAATTCTTAAAAACTATTTTTAAATTTTTTCCCCTTAGTACCTAAAGACAGTCGAAAAATAATTTGGGAAATTTTGGCACGCGCACGCGTAAAAAAGGTTCGCAAACCCTGGCATAGAGCAATAATGGCAACATTGTCGTAACTTATCACAATAAAATATTAATACATATCGGCATACACGTGTCAGAAATACATAGTATTTCACCGATGCAGTAAATTTGAATTGATTTTTTCATTGTCCCTATAAATCTACACCGAATAGATTCGCGGCTAGGGAGCCAAAAAACTATCAATACTTTCTTTCGACAGTTATACTGATTTTGCGATTGTTTTCCAGAAATATATCACTCGCGGACAATCATCATTACCGATACCTACTTGCCAGTATATATACCTACTTTATCTTTCGATTTGATGTCCCTATTCGCGGCTGCTTACTGGTCATACAACATACTATGTTGGCGATCTGCAGAGCTGCCTAACCGTATTTCAATATAAATAACAATAAATAATAATTCAAGGTGGATACACTTAAGGGCAATAAAAGTTGACGAGGCGAAATTCATTCGTACATACTGTGCGGGTTGTGCCACACGGTTATACTGACACATTTATAACCAGTTCTATAATAATATTACCATTGCCATTTTAACATAATATAAAATATTTTAAAATTAGGAAATATAATATCAGTGGGCCTATTCTATACACAAGGCGGCTATCGACGGCTAAAGTGATAAATATTATCACTATCATATTATTATTTATGAATTGAATCGGCTAATTATTACAATAAGTTAACCGTCTAAACCTAAACTAAACTGTCAAAACTGTCTATCTCGCTCTAAAAGTTAAGACGGCCAAGAAAGGGCCTGTTAAAACATAGCAATTTTTGACAGTTCAGACGGTTAATTTATTATAACAATTAACCGCCTCAATACATAAATATGATAAACTACCGTCGATAGCCGCCTCGTGTATAAAATAGCTTCGCTGGCTGGGTTAGACCAGATACGTCTTAAGTGAGTGAAAATGTATAATGTGTGTATGTACCAACATTCAGTTGAAATATACCTAATATGACTTCATTGAGATTTTGAAGGGGAAGCATTAACTATTCCTAATTTGATTTCCATAAACAGCTTACGCGAAGAATCCCACGTGACCTCGTCGTATCACTTGATTTGAATAGCATCGCTCGCTTCCTGCCGCAGTAGTGAGAGAAAGATAAGGTGTGAATTCCCGCGCTTTAAACTGAGATTTAGTTTCCCCATTACCGTCGCGCAGTTGGCTCTTTACACAATGGGAGAATAATTTGACGATGAATAAATGAGTGCCGAATAATAATTTCTTATTGTGTCGATAACTTCTTTGATAATTATGGTCAGATTGAAAAAAATGATAAAACACTCATTTATCAGCGTCATAATTCAATAATTATTCAAAAAACGTTTTTTATGTCTCCTGTAACTTTTGTGCTGTGAGAGTTAATCCCTTTTGCACAAGCAAAGTCGTCATTACTCTAGTTTAAAATTAATATAGGTATAAACATAAAATAACGATTTTTGTGACATCCATTTTGATTGACATCATCAGAAAATCCCGTGTGTACGATTTGTCGTGTTTAATATAATTGCAGAATTAAATTATGTAATGCACTGATTACACAAACACATACCTACTATGTGATAACGACAGATATCTAACATTTCTAGTAAATAATATAATTACATATTATATGTATTATGTTGTATGTTGCTTCATCATCGCAATATCACTTGTTATGACTTTGGCCATGGTAAATCATGGCCATTTATATCTAGCCTAGAGGTGCTACGTACACTGGCCAATCACGAATTAGATCTGTATTTCTTTGACAGAGCAAGAAAATATTGCGTCAAAATTGCAATTAATTACAAAACAAAAAACTAGAATAATAATTTGTGTAACCGTTCTCTCACAGAAATGATTATTACGAAAAAGATTCATGTCATATTTACTTAAATACGATCTCATGGAATAATTAATACATACAAATACAGAAAAGCAACAAAACAAAACGCAGGCTAAGACGTCTAAAAACGTGATGCGTTCAACGCGTGCGCAGATTGCAATAGCGAAATTAGCACCACTGAAATAATCATTGTTGCGGGTACATAAATAACTAATGTGTGAAATGAAAGCATAAAGTTTTTAATTGAATTATAATATTATTATAACTCGAATAAGTTATTATACGTTTTAGATGTTTTAAGTATTATTAATTATCATTACTATATGATATATCCATATGACGCTGTGGTGATGGGTGGAGGTAGGCTGCAGACATCCGACATAAATAGTGCATACTAAACTTTGTCAGTTATACTTATTTATTTTCATTTAACTAAGAAAACAAATTGCAGATGCTATTGATTAGTTTTTAAAATTCGTTTAAACCTGCCTAAAGCAAACCATAATAGCTATTAGATTATACCATTCAACTTAAATTATACATAACTTTAGATATTTTATAGATATAAGAATATTTTTTATCTAATAAGTACCTATGGTTTGCTTTAGGCAGGGTTTAATCGAATTTTAGAAACCATCCGCAATTTGTATTCTTAACTCAATGAAAATAAATAAGTATGACTTACAAAGTGTAGTATGCTCTATTTATGTCGAATCTTCACAGCCTACCTCCACCCTTGGCTAGTGATATGAGGGCTCTGGAAACAAAAACAGCAGTTTCCATTCTGAAGTGTTGTTTTTTTATTATGTACAATACAATATTTTAGAATACTTTGTATAGGTACATAATACCCATAAGAAAGAAACTATACCTTTTTGTTGAAATGCCATGAATGAATAATTTTATGCATACTATAATTGTATACAATTATTCATATTATAAATGTTATTTATGTACCAATGCCTATAATACCAATACCTATTTCATCGAAACCATTTTCACGCAATTATATGTTTGACATAATATAGGTAGTGATATCGTATAAAACAATAATATTATAGGGTTCCCGTATTCATTTTTTAGAAATAAAGCTCCAAAACTACATTTGTTTTGATATTTGTGTCATCTGTTGTAAACCTAATTGTTGACTTGAAAGAATAATCGAAAGTTTATTCGCTGTATAGAATAGATAATTTACGCAAAACGGACTTAGGTATTATGACGCTAGGATAATTCTCAGCAATACTAAAATTAAATTATTAAGTTCTATTTTTGATTTTGTACAATTCTATATTGCGCATGCATTGAACGCAAAAGCGAAATTTGTAATACTAATTCAAATATATACCTACGCTTATCTTTTAGAAGTATAGCAACCCTGAAATAGTTGGTCCCGTGGACGGTGCCCTTCATTTGAGAATTTATTTATCGTACCACTTGTTGCACGATAAGATTTGTAAACAAATTATTATGTGATAAATTGATAAGTCTATAAATGTAAAATGTATAATAATAAATGAGAGAAAAGATAAACAATCAATACGCATAAATGGATTAATGGTATAACTAACTATGTACTGCGCTTTGGTTGCATAAGGAATAAAAAAACGATCTGTATGACAATACCGGCACAGTTCTATCAATGGCGATTAGGGTACTGCGTTGTTTAGTTCAACCGCACAGTATGAACGACTTAGAAGAGCAATACGGTAAAGAAAAGGTTCTCAGCCTTTGCAGATTTGTTCTTTATTTGTAAAATCGTACCTACTTTATTTTCGACAATTGAAAAACCATCGGGCACCCAGATTGACATCATTGGTCAATAATGAAATTGAATCCTTTGTTTTTTCGGGAATAGTTTAGATACTTACTTTCTTTTTATGTGGATATTTTTTTGTTGTTGATAGGATAACGGAGGAGGAGAAGTATAGCAATAAAAAAGATCAGAAAATATTTGCCTGCGGCACTATTTTCTACGCATCTTAATAGACTTAAGTACATAAAGTAACTGATTTTATTATACGCAATCGTTTCGTATTGTAAATGCAGTGGTTAGTTTTCAGGTTAGATCACGCGCAAGTTTGTAGGTCCGACCTACCCCAACGACTCGTAAGTGAGCATCCCTCCAGTGATTATCGTTACAATCAAAATGCGGAGTGTCTGGGTATGGGTAATGTGCACGTCTGCTGCGGGATTTGAATCCGTCCGTCGCAGTATGGGAAATGGAGTCCGTGTTATCACCAGTGACTGTAGTTGGTGGTCGTGTCTGCATGCACCATTGAAGTTAATCCCTCCAAACCAAAACCAGCCACGCACCACACTCGGTCTTAATCGAGCGTATCACGCGGCCCTGTTATATTGCTATCGTTTGACGTGTCCAGAACTGTAACGCTTAGAGGTCTGCCGGTCTTACTGCATATTCACTGTTATCAAGCTCGCGACAATCTGGGGTGAGTCCTAGCTTCATCCAACAACTCCATTTTATAAAATACATATCAAGATAAAGGTCCGGAGCTTTCTTTATGGGCATTGAAGCGTGGGGTTTACCGTTTTACCAAACCACCCTAGCGTTGTTTTATATAAAAAAGCTATTTATTTTGATAATATAATATTATGAAAAAAAAACAATAGATTTAACGCTACATGTCACAAACGATTTTTCAAGTGAAAAGTGCGAGTTCTGACAAGAAAAACGTTAAGCTGCTTCCGCTTCAGGGTTATTTTCCACAGAATATTTATTGTTTTGTATGCAGTAGACCAACCCCTTTGTTGTGGAATTGAATTTATTTTAATTGAGGTATTCACGAATACGGCTTCAATGCAAAACCTTGAGTATCTCTTTCCATCTTCCGGGTTTGGTTCTGAGAGAGAAGTGACGTCACGCCAATGGCATTGATTCGATATTTTTTTTATCTCACTGCATCTAGTTTCAAAAAATTGTCTACAAAAAAAAATTCGAGAGAGATGCCCAATTTGGCCTAGTACATTTTTTTAGCTGCTGGCAATAATGTTATTATCGCGCAGAGCGAGACGCGCGTATGCAGAGCGGCCGCCGACGTAGAGGTGTGTCTCGCTCGCTCGTACTGAACCTTGGACCAGAAGGTCGGAACCTTGTTAGATGAGTGAACGTAATAAAAAAGCAGAAAATGACAACAATTCGAAATGAATGTTTTTTTTTCTTTTTTTTTCTTCTCCAAATGAAGTGTAGATAGGTACATAGTTTATTAATAAATTTGACAACTGCATGCACCAAGCATGATTTGAGGAATCCATTGCAGGGAACTGGGCCAGTAAAGTGGTTACACCTAATTATTTAGAATTTAAATTGTCACAGTAACCATAGTGATAACTGATCATCAAAAAATCATTTATTATTGAAGCTGTCAAGCAATTATTTTTTATGACATCAGAGCTACGAGGGTGGGTCAATAAGTCCTTAGAAAAGCCGACAGGTGGCAAGACTAGTACTGTAAGCGGTTTGTTTTCATGCAGCGGCACTACCGATTCAGTATGCTGCGAAGTTTCAATCAGATTGGTCGGGTTATTGTGTGTTTCTCGTACATTTAAAAAAAAAATTTGCTTGTTTACAAAAATGGAGAAAATTGAGTTTAGAGCTGTTATTAAACATTTTAATATAAAAGGGTTAACAGCAAAGGAAATAAAAAATGAGTTGGATTTAGTTCACGGCACATCTGCTCCTTCACTTGCAACTATTTATAACTGGTTAAATGAATTTAAACGTGGTCGTACATCAACAAAGGATGAACCACGCTCAGGACGTCCTGTAGAGGTGACTACACCAGAAATGATCAATAAAATCCACGATATGGTGTTAAGTGACCGAAGATTAAGGTTGAGTGAGATAATTGAGGTTACAGGGATCTCAAAAGGTAGCGTCATTTCTATTTTACATGACAAATTGGGCATGAAAAAAATTTCTGCAAGATGGGTGCCGCGTTTGCTCACAGTCGACAATAAACGCAATAGGGTGGTGGCCTCTAAAGCCCTGTTGTCGCTCATGCAACGCAATCCGGATGAATTTTTTCGTCGCTTTGTGACTGTAGATGAAACATGGATACACCACTATACTCCCGAGACGAAAGAACAGTCAAAGCAGTGGATTGCGAAAGGCGAACCATGTCCAAAGAAGGCGAAAACCGTAAAATCAGCTGGTAAGGTTATGGCTTCTGTATTTTGGGATGCACGTGGAATTATTTTCGTTGACTATTTGGAAAAAGGAAAAACAATAACAGGGGATTATTATGCACCTTTATTGGACCAGCTAAAAAACAAAATTGAAGAAAAACGGCCTCATTTAAACAGGAAAAAAATCCTCTTTCATCAGGACAATGCCCGTGTTCACACATGTTTACGATCAATGGCTAAAATTGAAGAATTGAAGTTCGAATTGGTCGACCACCCACCGTATTCGCCAGATTTAGCCAGTGACTTTTTCCTTTTCCCAAACTTAAAAAAATGGCTAAGTGGACAACGTTTTTTTTCAAATGAAGAAGTCATCGATCGGACAAATGCTTATTTTGAGGACCTTCCGAAAACTTATTTTTCTGACGGTTTAAAAAAAATTGAGAAACGTCTAACCAAGTGTATTGAGCTCCAAGGAGATTATGTTGAGAAATAAAAAAAAAATACAATAATAAAAACTGTTTTAATGCTTTTTTCTAAGGAATTATTGACCCACCCTCGTATCTTCATTTTACTGAGAGTACTGTCGATACAGTTCGGTGGAGCTGCATTCTTACCAATCACAGAGATACGAAGTCTTCTTCTGATACGTACCCATACTATTTATATAAAAATATATTTAACAGATTCATCAATTTACGTCAGTCGGACAGTCATTTAAATCGTGTACCTACCCTACCTACTTATTTTTTTTATTCTTTCATGATTTTTTGTGAATTAAAATATCGTGATAGGTATTTACCGATTACTTTGTTTTTATAGTTAAAATTTGTCCCTCGAAACTATGTTAAAACAACGTAGTGGGTTCGATTCCCGGTGAGGATACAATATATTTTGAGATTAATTTCTAATAAATTAACTACGCTATCTGAGGTTCCGCGAAGAAATCGTTACCAAAAACCAAATTTTGAATTACTTCTGACGACATAATCGTGCTTTTTTAAACAAAATATTAACATTGACTGCTGACCAGATAATTACGTTTTAATTACCACATTTAAATAGCATGATAATTATATCGAATGGCCGCCTGATAGTTACGCGCTAGGTGCGTCTTTAGCGTCCAATGACTTAATACCACGACGTTTTTGCTTTTCCGTACAAGGTGGTTGTTGGTAATTTTGAACAATCACAAACGTCAAACACCCAGGTTTTGAAAAATCATATATTGTGACCGGGATTGAAACCGGAGCCCTCAAGTGAGAGCCCAGTGCCTTACGCACTGGACTACGAGTATCGAGGGGTTATTGAATATACATCATTTGGAACACCTCGTAAACACACTTATTGCCGCGCTCTTTATTATTTACTATTTTACAATTATGTATGCATAATAATTATCTACGTGTAATTTAAAAGATTGTCTGTTTTATCGTGTTATTTGGTCTTTTACCCCATAGTACGAAAAATAATATTTAAAGACGATAGTGTTCATTTGCGTATGGTTTTGAATAACTGTTTATTATTATATAGCAATAGTGTTTGTTTTCTCTGTCTCTATTTTGCGACTGCCTTACAAGGTATACCTGTTGAAGTAATCATGGAAATCAATCAAGTCCGTGAGGATGGCAAAAATTAGGTACTGGAAAATTTATTCGGAGAAGATTTATGATGTTCATAAAAGATTCATGTCTTAAGGTCTTTTAAGGAAAGATAATAATATTTCGTAAATGATAAAATCATTTCCACGCATATAAGTAAATGTTTCCACAGCGCAGGCTGTTTAAATTAAAGGGAGACTCAAATTATTTGCACAGTAGGCACTATTCTGTCTTCGTCAAATGAATTACACCAAGTGCTTATTAGATAAATATTAAAAAAATTTAACTCCTTTATATAAAAATTCTCATATTTCTGCTTTAAATAATTCAAATTTATTTATTTACATAATACATATAGTGATGTTTATAAGTTAAAAATTCAATACGTTCATAACATGTCATGAAAAACAAATACATATTATAATTAGAATAACAGTAGGTATGAAGAGTAAATAAAAAAATATAAAGTAAGTACCTACATGAAACTACACATAATGGGCTACGCAGATCATATTTTATAAATTTATAAAACAATATTCATCTAAACACATTCTCACGCTAGTGGAATATATCAATTATCCAAAACGATTTGACATATCTACATTTTTTAATCGTGCATAAGTATCTAATGGAAAAATATAATTACGTAACATATCAACGGAATGGTATTAAGTAATACATTCCCTTACTTAATTAATAATTTATGGTCAGATCCGGTTTCGTTTGGTTAGTAGAATGACATCGTCAAGAATTAGATAAGTATCTCTAAAAATATTAATTAAAATAATAAAAAATAGGTTTTTGTCCATTTAGTTTAGTGGAAGCCAGCGGCAAACAAATTTTGAAATTAGCCGATATACTGAATTATTTGTTAGGTTAGGTTAGGTTATCATTCTTCAATTCATGAATTTCGCCGAAATCGGCCATGAAAATTGCCGCTGTTGTAAACAGACTTGTACAAAAAAAATGTATATAGTACTTATTCCATATTATTATTTATATTAACAAGTTTCACAAAAAATATATGAACAATAATCAAATACAAAATTCTAAGAAATTCGTTGTTCAATAATAAGTAAGTTAAATATTTAACTAGGTACCTAGTTTTCGGAAGCTGCAAAAAATAATGATTTAATATTAATATAATGTTTTGTATTAATATATATTTGTATAATAATATAATTGTTTTTATAAAATATTGTAAAAACGTGCGTAACATTAAAATTTTTAGTGCTTGTTTTTTTTTAAACCTTTCGTTTTGACAAAAATGTGCTGCGAGAATATTTATTATAATATATTATATATTGATTGCCAATATGATAGGTGTATAGCGTATTCATTTGAAAATCAAGCTACTAAAATAATCGATAATAGATACGTACCTATGCAAAATTGCACAATAATTATTCAGAACCCTCTCAAAGGGGGGATGGATATTATATTGTTATCTGTTATTTAATGAATGGTTTTTGTTAGCAGTAGAGATGTCATAAATAATTATTTTTATTTATAACACCTATTTACCTACCTACATTGTGCTATAAATGCATAACTGAGTCCAGTTAATATTACAATATTATATTATTGATTTTGATAACTCCAGGATTGCAATACCCACAGTTAGTAGATATATTGCTAAAGATAATCGATATATCATGAAGAAGGTTCTGGTTTTTATTACATAAATCACGTGGATGAAATAAGTGTCAATATACACAAATTAGTAATATTAGTACCTACAACATGTTTTATAAAAAAAATTGATACCTTTATTAAAACGTAAAAAAATTGAATTGATGATCTACATAAAAAAGATAACACGAAATTTAATTTTGTACAACTGATATAAAATTTAAAAAAAAATGTTGTAAATGCTCGTCAAACAGATGAAACCGGTTCACCTAACAATAAAATACGTGGAAATAATAAGAAAACGTTTTATTATCGTTATTATTCTACTATCGCGACCTTCCGGTTAACAGTAAACACAAATAGTTTAATTAATCAATATTACAAAAATATGTTTTGGCATTTTTTTCTAACGAGGGAAGCTTTAATAGTCAACAAAAACAATTCGAAAACAGTTGATGATGCGTGCACAAATGAGAAAAATAATGTCGAAGATTAGAAATAATTAGTATTGATTATTTGAACAAGATAATAAATTATCTTACATATAATATTATAGGCATTGCTTCCGAATTTCACGGTTGGTTATTATTAATTGTACGTATTTGGTTTTTGGTCTGTCACCGTATATTATCGTTCCTCCACTTCACTGTACTTCAATATCTTCTCAAATACATTATTAATTTTGAAATATAGCATTGACGTAGATCCCAGACATCTACCGAAATGTCAGTAGATTTACCTACTAATATTATTTGATTAGGAAAATAAGTAAATATGGTTTTGGGATACGGGATTGGATTAAATGTTTTTTTAATCTTTGTGAGATTATTATAATATGCAATGCCTATCCTAATTTCCATCACGTAAAATCGTTAATTTTCATGTATTTTTGACAAATCTACTGCAATAAAAAAAAACCTAAACTCTACTGAATCTTATTTTTTTTATTTGGAAACACTAAAACGTTAAAACGTAACACGTTTAAAAAAACTATCAACGTAAGAAATACAAACCCCCCTAAATGACCTCAAATATTGAATGCGCGTTTCGATTACGTGGCAAAGTATGTGGGCACGGAGTATAATACCTAATCAAGCACAGAGTAGGCATAAATATTAATTGAAAATGAGGTTTCTTTAGTATGCCGATTGCATTGAATGCCACAGTAGTCAGCTAAATCGACAGTTATGAAAAATATCACGATGACGTGTTCCTTAAGTTCTCAGCGATTATGACCCTCTAATTAGCTTATAAATTTCATGGCCAACTATTTTGTAGCATTTATATATATATAAACACTTCATCTGTTTATTTACTATATCTATGATAACTTAATTTCAATAAAAACTGGATATAATATCTGTAGTAAGATGTCAAAACATGATATGTCAGTTTTTTGACAAATTGAGTTATGTATACCTTCTTCTACAAGATATCAAAATATGGTATGCCTAGGTTTTATAGGTTGGGACAAATAAGCTGTGTCAATAATGTGATATGTCCATTGTTTGAATTTCTTTCGAAATTTTAAATTGTTTTGTCATCTTACTACAGATACCTATATCCCATCAATATAATCTACTATTGTTTTATTAAACTAAGCTATAATATTATAAGTAGTCAAGTTAATGTTATGGAAGTGTTATTAAAAATGAGATGGAGGGTTTTCCATGCGAAATTTCGCCACGCAGATTCGTCGCCGAGAATGCCGAAATTGTCTATTTGGAGGCCAACCGGTGTCGATCGTAATTTTCGCAAGGCCTACACTATTATTACAATGAATATGTATCTAATTCGTTGTACGGGCACACTGCATGTTATTGTCAGATAAATTTGTATTTGCAGGCAATAAATATTCATATTTGGGCACAATGCAACAGTGCCGAAGAGTGAATTTTCAAAGTGGGTAGGCTATGGGGTTCCGAAAAAATAGTGCATACTATGTACCTACTTGACAGTGATTACGTGACATAAGGAGAACATTATTTTAATAATATCATATTCCTAGGTGAAGAGGTACCTGCACACTTTATGTCAAGGTAGAATTTTAACGTAGAATTGAAAAAAAATACGAGATATTAGTCAGTTACATTTTAAAGTTTTAAAATTAATTTATTTAAAAAAAATATTTATTAATTATTTAACGCCATTGTTTAAAAAATATGGGAATATTTATGTGAACATCTTAGCAGAGTAGACCAAAAACAGGAACGCAAATCTGAAATTTGCAATGTGCAAATCTCTACGGGCATGGTTTCAAAGGGCAATGTAATATTACCACCAATATTTCTCGTCGAGAAAGAATTCAAAAAGAACTTTCTATCATGTTTCAATTTTGTTCACCAGGAATTTGGGAGTAGCTCTTTCAAGCATCTTTCTTTCCTTTCTTTTTTGTTTTTAATGGACACCGACATGTTTTTAAGCCTTTATTACAAAGAATTACATCTGATATATTTTTTTTTCAATTGAAATACAAAAAATAAGCCAAGTTAGTGTGCGTAAGTTTTCTTCGGTGTGCCGTGAAAATTTTATAATTTGAAAAGTGAGCTGTGATGTGAAAAGGGGTAACGGGAGAAGGGAAAACAGAAATATTGTTCTTAAATACACATTTGACTACATTTTCAGGTGAATAAATATATTTTTCAATTACATACTTTTAGAATTTTGGATATAACTATATAGATATATATATTATTTTAGTTAGGTACATCATACATAATAATGTGTCAATACGTATGTCCTTTAAACTGTCAGTGACTTCTACGTATTTCTCTTCTATACCTACCTGCCAAGAGAATTATAATTTGGTACGCAAGTGCGATGACAATTGTCTTTTAATATTTGGGGACGGACCGGTGCTCCAAGCATGATGACCCCCGTTCCGAGCCTACGTAAAAAGTACATATACATATTCATTTATTTTGTTAATGATTCAATCAATCTGAAACCTTTACTAATATATTACCCATGGTCGCTTTCTGGATAGAAATGTAAAAAAAAAACATTGGTGCTGTTGGTCTACTTTCCGAGATAATGATACTTAAACATTGCATTATCCTCTTAGTTGTTTTGTCGAACAACAATAATTTATTATTGATTTGTTTCTCGAAGAAAACAAAATATTGCGGACAGAACGTTCACAAGATGAGATTTACTTTATAACAAATATTACTCTCACAAGAGAGAATAAAGAAAAACATAAACAATGTTATGGAGTATAATACAAAAATAAAATGCACAACACATCATTGAAAATGTCTATGTCTGTCTTTAGGGAGCGCATTGACTAGTCTTGCAATTATGTGCATTATTTGTTGGCTAATCCACACAAAAGTATTAACTGTTATCTAATTATAGCACCTATGTAATGATTATAATATTTTATTTTTAATTTTGCCTACCTACATACTATATTTTTACACGTAGGTTTTCCATGTAGAATTCCATTACGAAAAAAATAAGTGAAACACGTGATGGGAAACACTACACATTAATACTATTCTCCCATAGTATTTTTGTCAACTAATAATGATTAAAAGTGGAGTGGAGTGCATTGCTTAAAAAACGTTTTTGATTTTCACCAATGCCATTGCAACGGCGGCAGGCAAAATATTTTCCTGGTTTCGACAACAAAAACAAACAATACGGAAAAAAGATCGGCTTCGCTCGGCCGTCAAAAATATTTATTATTTGGGAACCTTGGCGATGATATCGATTGGATTTTTTTTCATTATTTTATTATATTATTTACATTATTTTTAGATAGACAGACAACGAATGCCTAACAGTTAATGTGACGTCACAAAGCCTGCTGATTTGTTTAACAACTATTAAATTATTGTAGTGCTGACCACGAAAAGTGAACTGTGGATTAAATAAAACAAAATAATTCTAAATCTAAATAATTTAATAACTATCAACGGACCCAACAGTATCATTCTTTATTAAATTATGTAGATTAATGACTACACATTTAAATTTATTTTCAATACAAATAAAATCTTTTATTAATTGAGTTAGTTATTTACTTGGTAGAATCCCTTTTGTCAAAATTGGTTTATTAGTAAATAGCTATTTCCGTTATCATATCATTATCAATAGTACCTACAAACTAATGACTTTTCACCTAGTAAGTGTTGACATTCCTGAACCGATACCTGTACATATTGATTGATGATATAATATAAATAAATTTCAAATCAATTTATTTCAATTATTAAATTGTTGTTTGATTTAATAAAACGCATTTTTTTGTAGTACTTATTCCACTTTAATAAAGTTATGAATCGTTTGTTGGATTAATTACTCGAGCTTAGGCAGTGACGTCACGTGGGGGTAGGCAGATTGAGCATCGCTTGGGGGCGGCAGTTACTCGAGGGCGGCAAATCGAGGAGAATCATTTGGCATACATAGAAATAGCTACCTAAACTGGGCAATTAATAACTAAAATATCCTTCTTCTCTCACTCAAAATCAGCTCACTGGTTGGAAACAAAATGTATTAATTAACATAAAAGGTTAAAGAGGACTGTAATTTTTTGTTGGGTTCGCGATGTCTAGTTTACTTCCATTGTCATAAGATGTCCTTGGTGACCAGAATGACACGAGCACGAATGATAAAAAATATTGTATAAAAAATGGGGCGGCATTATGGCGCTGCCCAAGGGCGGCATTTTGTCTAGGGACGTCACTGAGCTTAGGGCATGTTTAGTTGATTATTTTGAATTAAATTCAACTTCGTTTTGATATAGTTAAATCTCATTTGAAGTTGTTGCAGTGCCAAACGGAGTTTAAGCCTCTTTATTTTATTAAAATAGCGAAGATTTCTGGTTAAAGTCGATAAAACTCTCTCATATATTTTTTTCTCTATAATCTCTTTTTCCGAATTTAACATTAAATTCTTTAATCATATTATTTACACGTTTGATATAAAACCTGTGATGTTTTCTTCACTTGTGATGAGAAATGATTATCGCCTATAATCTAAGATTATCGCTACGTTAAATATGGCAAGAAAATACTGAAATTCATATAATATAAATACTAGTTAATATATAAGAAACTAGAGAAATTTAACCTAGTAGTATTTTTGTTATTACCTATTAATATTATTACCTACGGGCTTTGATATAAACATCGTTGAAATGGCGTAATGTATGTACTTATTATCCATTCCTACACATCGAATATAGCAATACAAGCGCCGGATTGCTTGGCTACGACCCAATCATCCCTGCATATTGTGGATCCACAATTTCTGATAATATTCAGTTGAATTAAGAGGCTGATGGTATAGCATAATGGTATTGTAAAGTTGGCATAATAAAGTAATCAATGAATAAAATTACAGACTCAACTCTTTCGGATAGGACTACAAGTATTTAGGACTAAACAGAACCATGGTGGGTGACTCGTAACTGGATCATTGTCGCACAAAATTTGACAGTGAACTAGATTTTAGCTTCGCAAGTAAGTCAGTGTCAAAGATAAGGCACAAAAAATTCACTACCTATTGCTATCATCTCGTTTTATAAGATTAGCTATTGATTACCTATTCATAGTTTTAAGAAAAAAAACTACCACCTATCTAGTCACATATATTTTTAGAGTAGTCTATTGTTATTTATATATATTAAGATACGTCAAGCTATCGGGTATCAGGAATTCTTTATCGTCGCATAAATTTGATGAAGTAAAAAGTCTTCTCCTGATAGTTAATGTAAATTTGTATAATACTCAGATCAAGTAAATGCATTTTGTATCTTATATGGTATCTTTTCTTAATAAACGTATATGCAATATAATCGCACGAGTAAGGTAAAAACTGAACTTTTTAGGAGATTTTATATTATACCCATTGTTTTAGTTTACGTTTACGGCCATGTTTCCCAAATTACCCCCCATAAAATTTTAATATAACATTATGAAAATTAGCTGTCAAATTATATATTTTTTGGTCCATAGGACGAGATATCCAATATGGCGACCAAAATGGATAGCGTGTAAAAAGTATAATGTGATGTGCATGTTATTCTTTTTCGGCTGATGTATTTTACGACAATTGTGGATTCTTTAGTCCTTAGTGTGAAGGATTCCTAGATTGACTTATGTAGGTATAGGTATAAAAAAGAATCTTGCCTTCAAATTCCAATACCATCAGCCTAGTTATATATCCACTGCAGAACGGAGACCTGAAATATATCTCTAGCTTTTCATACTCCTGTTTCCGGTTTCCACTGCCTCGGATTTTCACTGAGCGACTAAGTCCACTCGCCGACCATCAATCGGGTGGAAGTACAAAACAATATTTGAAATACAAATTCAAAATAACATGCAATTGTAGTCGGGGTCTGGCAGGCCCCTGAGAAAGCTCATTAAATATAAAATGATCCGAAATGAAAACATTTAATTTCTTTCTTTAAAAATATAAGTCCCAAAACTGTACGCGGCCCTGAGTCCACTAAACTTGGAGATATGCCGCTGCGAAGGCCGCGTCACGATTTCGATCATACGAAATCGAGAGTCGTGTTTTGGCCAAGGCCGAATTATCATACACTGCCACTTTTTGGTACAGCGCCGGCGAACCTAATCATCCCATGCATGCCAAATCTTAACGTGGTAACATACTATATCCATTAGTGCTTATTATTGATAAACATCATTGCAGTTTCGTTTTCATCTATCGCATGTCGCCTTCTCACGGCCTTGCGTCATTGTTACACATATTGATAACATCCTTGTAAATTGTCTAATCCACCGATATTGTTCGCTGAATACTCTCCGTAGTTTCTGCCCCATTATAATATGGTTGGTATTTGGTATATCTGTCTTCAGCCACCCTTTCAATAGGTATTATTACTTGATATTATGCTCCCTGTTTGTAATTATTAAAATATTAAATATTTTCATAAAGTATTTCGTATTTACCGAATGTTTTACATTACAACATATACTTTGGTGGTTGTTTCATAGTATTCCATCTCTTTCGGTGCAGGAGAATTATGATTAAATTATGTATTTTTAAATAACAATAAAGACGAGATGTACATGGGTTAATTTAATTTTCGCTCAAAAGCAATCTTAAAATAAGTAAGTTTTACTTTTACATGGAAATTATTTTTTGATCCCTTCTCTCCATCTAAAATATTCTAAAACACACATGGATTTTGAGCCAACCTCAGAATAAAGAAAGGTTTCATGTCAAAAAAAATATTACACGTCATAATATGCCAATTTCATCACGCGTGCCATAGCTTCTCTGTCGATGTTTCAGCGGCTATTCGTTCACACATCAGCGTATGATGCATACAATATATCGCCAGGTACGGTATTCTGTTTTGTATTTATTATTGTATCGGCGTTATTCACATGATTACGAATTGTTTATGGTCCTACCGACTGCCGGTGGATTAATACTCCGCAATGAATCATTGTTTATGGCACCTTTTTCTTTTATATTATTTAACGATTAATAATAGGTAGGTAGGTAGGTATATATATTTTTTATTTAAAGTATTTATGGCTTGTTTATTGTTTTATTATAGAAAGCTTTGCTATTATTATGATTATATTGATTATCTATGCAGCGTTTCTTAAATTGCACACAAGTGGCAGTTGCCTCCTGTGGCAGTACTATCAAAACGGGTGCTGGAAACTAAGAAAGTGTTACATTACAAGACTAGGATTCTCAAAAAAAGCAATTAATAAAAATCGAAGCCTCTCACCTTCAACCTGTATGAATCATTATATTATGTTTGTACATATTATTTTGAAGTCATCAGGATGCGTTGTTTGTTCTTTTCATGGACAGACATCGCATTATTCATAATTTTTATTAAGAATTAATTTCCAATGTATCATTAGGTACCTAATTGATGAAATATGATTATTATAAGTACATACTCTGAATTAAAACTCGGAAAAGTTTGAGAACCTTGAGGAAATCATATGAACCATTTTTTATTTAAATAGTCGATAGCGATTCCTGAACGAGTTCATTATGATTACATTTGAAGGTAACTACAAAAAATGCCAACTTGTTGTCACGTTTTGCTTTCGTTACTTACTTGCATACTATTATTTGCGATTTTACGTGATTATTCATCTGAATAATTAGGCTTCTAACACCAGTTCAAGATATTCAATGTGACCTTGGCAAATAAATCTCAGAACAGAGTAGGTATGAAATTCGCTGCAAATGAATCTGCGAAGCGAAACGACTCATGTAAATTTATCATTAAGCTTATTAATTTTCTTTTTGCTTTCATATTATATTTATACGCCGGCAAAAATAGTGTTTTCTTCAATATCTTTGGTAGACATACTTAAATATTAAATTTATATTACTGCAATTGACAGGATGTTCCAAACGGTGGTAGTTGAAAGTTGTTCGACTTTCAAAAGCCGACACAAACAGATCAGGAACTCTTTGACAACAATTTCTAAAGCTTTATTATGGAAATTTATTGTACAAAGTAATTATCGTACTCATAATAATTGTAAAAAACAGAATGTTTTTATTTACAAGAGGTCATATTAATTATTATTAGGCCTCAGACAGACTGGTATTTCAAGTTATTTTAATCAAGTAAGCATAATATAATAGTATTGCTATTTTTTGTCAGTTCACAGTTATTAATAAATTTATTACTATCGATAAAAATTGATTTACTAAATACATGGCCCAGTATTATATTAAATATTATTTATTTGTAATGATATTGTCTATGGGAATTTGTCTATGCAGGTATATCTGTTATAAAATGTCTTCATGAAATAGCTGAGATTCCACACCGGGATGTAAATTCAATGAAAAATTAACTGGCAGTATTGCCATCAATACATTTATGTTATGGTACTTGTCTTTATATCAGTGAGGTCCTTGCAAATAAATCTCAAAGCACAAAATGTTAAGTTTGATACGAATGATTATGTATTGCTAAAGGACTTGTAACTAATTTAATTACTTGTCTTAGTATAATTACCTTTTTCATAATAAGTATATAAAATCTCTATCTACATTCTACACAGAAGAAGGATTCTTTGAAATCTTTGTTTTAAACGTTTTATGTGTTATACAATTATTACTATTAGATCACATTGTGTGTTTATGTGTCTTCGACCACTACGCTGGCTAGTCGGTGTAACACGTCGCAACGGCGGGTGGTTCAATAAATCACGGCGGTTTTCTCGCATACTTATCCGTGGGGATCACTGTGGGTCAAACCGCTATGACCTGTCGCACCAACTAGCCATCCTAGTGAGCGAGGAATGTAAACATGACTCCAACATATTGAAGCAGGCTCCCAGGTCAAAATATTTGGCGGCCCTTTTTATCTATCGTCAAGGTTAAGGGTAGTGTGGTGCTCTCTCTACAAATTGCATCGCACAGCCAGATCTTTTTTTTAATATTCTCGAAATAAAATAGCGTCACAGGCGACATTTTTTTTTTTACTGTTAGAGCAAATTTGTGGTGTGTTTATCTCACTTGGCTGGTCGCCCTCCCAGCTCTGCTAGGCCTCCCTTGTAGGGACCAAGGTTCTAATACAACTGGCTTATTGAAGGCCACATGTACACGATAACCACTTGTGAGTGCGACTGGTGGCAACGAAGTTGAGCATCCCAAAAGTGGCTGCACAAGCCTGATATTCATTGCTAGAATCAAAGCGCAGACTGTCGGGGCGTAGGGAATGCACGCGGGAAGGTTTGCGAGCCTGCCCATTGCACCCAGTCATTGCACGCTGCCATAGATATTATGCATTCTATTGGCGTTGTAATCTGTGTGTAATGTTTTTTTGTATTATTGGTTTAAAACGTTTCCCTGTAGCATCTTCATTCGCCGAGGGTAGTCGCATACGTATATTGTTAAACCCCGTATCTACATTATATAATATGATAGTAGAATTGACTGACATTATAATGACCCATCGACTATGGATTTTGGGCACCTATTCAATGTTTAAATGAAATCGCAGTTTTGAATCTCAACGTTACAACGGATAGATTCGCAGCATCGCGTCGTGTCTCCATATGTGGTTGGGCAAAGACAGGGTGACCTTCCTTAAGACCAGCTTTTCGGGGTTATCCGGTACTGTAAGTACTCACTTCACGACATGACTTCATGACTTAATCGTTTTATTACTGCTCTCGTATACCTATTGGTACCTACGCGCAATAATTATTTTGCACAGTCATATTATTATAATATGAATACATATTATACTATCACAATTATTTATTTGTCCATGCAAAATTAATAATTATTACTATACTTTTACTCCTGGACATAACCTTCTCTAAAGGAACCGGAAGTTGTAGTTTTTTTTTTGTTTAGTATTTTGCATACTTTCACACGTCCGTTTATGCTGTTATTAGTAAAGTTTACTATATGTAACCATTCACCACACAGCTTTTAATGTGATTATTTTCGTTTGTTCACTTTCAACGGTTTCAACCATGGTTAACGCTTATGCCTCCATTCGTCCTCCTTCCATCCATGCGCTCCATTGGCGAGCCAAAAGTCCGAGGACAACAAATCGTCCGATTTGTCTATGCTCTGCTACAACGAACGAATAAAAAAGTCGAGCTGTCAAAAGTGAAAAGTTACGATTCTCGTAATGTCTTCCGATAATCCTATAATTTTGTGTTATTTATATGTACACTTGCATAAAATAATATAGCAGTGAAAACAACACAAGTTTTACGATTTCTTTTATGAATTTCATAAATACAAATAAAAAAATAATTGGTAAATCTCTCATTTTCTAATGTGTAAATTAACAAATAAATCAATGAAAATGTTTAAAACAATTACAGATTTTTTTTCGGTCCGAATGATTGCGTATTAATGTCAAATCGATTTTGCGTAGTGATTGACTGACGAAGTCTGGCAAAAATATCAAACATGTTTGAAATCCAACGAGCCTGGTCTGCGGATTAAAAAGTCCGCAGGTCTGGGGTGCTCCACGTGAAAAAAAAGTCCGAAGACTGTAAATCGTCTGACTTGCGTGCCAATGGAGCGCCGGCATTAAACGGGCATTTGCTACATTATTTTTAATCACTTTATAATTGTTTGTATACGGGATTTAAGTTTCCAACCGTATAATATTATAGTCATCATCATCATCATCATCAGCCTGAATCTATCCACTGCTGGATGAAGGCCTCTTCAAGTTGCTTCCACTTCTCTCGGTCCTGTGCATTGCGTTGCCACGTACTTCCGCAGAACTTTATCATTTCATCGATCCAGCGGCCTCTAGGTCTACCTTGTGGACGTTTTGTACTTCTTGGATACCACTGGATGACTAGATTTGTCCAACGATTGTCTCTTCTTCGAGCTATGTGTCCAGCCCATCTCCATTTAAGGCTTTTAATAAACTCTATTACATCGCAAACCCTTGTCTGCTTCCTTATCCACTCATTCCTCTTTTTGTCCTTTCGCGTTATGCCCAGCATGCACCTCTCCATACCACGTTGTGCTACTCTAAGTTTCTGGATCTCTCTTTTACTTAGGGTCCATGTTTCACACGCATATGTCATCACGGGAAGCACACACTGGTTGAACACTTTGCGCTTTAGGCACAGTGGAAGGTCACTTTTGAAGACATTATTCAGGCGGCCAAAAGCACTCCAGCCTAGCTTTACTCTGCGAACAATTTCATCAAATATACATCCATCTATAGATACTTGTTGTCCCAGATAGATGTAGCTTTTCACCTGTTCGAGCTGAGTGCCATTGATGAGGATCTCTTTTTGGCCTGCAAAGCAGTTGAACATGACTTTCGTCTTTGTTACATTTATTTTCAAACCTACTTTGTTGCTTACTTCAGCGAGTTCCTGCATTCTGCTTTGGAGGTCTTCTGAGTCTTGCGAGAAAATTACTATGTCATCGGCAAAGCGCAGATGACTCAGGTATTCTCCATTTATGGGGATCCCTTTGTCATTCCAGTCAAGTTGCCTGAATAAGTCTTCAAGGGTAGCTGTAAATAGTTTAGGTGAGATTGTATCACCTTGTCGGACTCCTTTGCTGATAGGAAATCTGCGCGATGGTTTATGGAGATTTACAGATGCTGTTGCGCTACTGTATATATTATTGAAAATATTTATATAGCGTCCATGGATTCCTTGTTTTCTGAGTGCGTCGAGTATTGAACATTTCTTTATCGAATCAAACGCCTTCTCATAGTCTATAAAACCCATGCATAGTGGCAGTTTGTATTCCTGGTACCGCTCTATGATTTCTCTGACGACTTGGATATGGTCCATAGTGCTGTATCCTCCTCTAAATCCGGCTTGTTCTCTCGGTTGGTTCTCGTCTAGTACATTTTGCAGACGGTTTGAGAGAATTTTTGTGAACGTCTTGTAGAGAATAGGGAGTAGACTTATTGGACGATAATTTGCTAGGTCTTCTCTGTCACCTTTTTTGTGAAGAATGACAATGCTGGCATTTTTCCATACCTCTGGGACATCCTCTTTGCATATGCAGGCTGTGAACAATTGTGCAAGTACTTCATTTGCATCCTTTCCTGCTTTTTTGAGGATATCTATCGTTAAACCGTCTTCCCCGGGGGCTTTCCCACTTTTCATGTAATTTAAAGCATGGGTTACTTCCCAGGATGTAATTTCGGGAGTATGGTCTTCCGAATTTCCATTTCTCTGAAGATCTAAGTCTATAGTCGTATTGTCGTATTGTCAGTGTCATCACTGTAGAGATCGCTGTAGAACTCTTCAACTCGGCTTAACAAGTGTTCCCAATTTCTGACGATAGAACCATCTTTTGCTTTTAGTGCTGTGATTTGACGTTTTCCTATCGACAAGCATTGCTTGTTTTTGTTTAAACTTCTGCCTGCTTTCACAATTGCTTGTATGAGGTTTACATTGAATTTACGAAGGTCTTCTCTAATCTTCCTTCGGAGGGTTTTGCAAAGTGATGAAAACTCCATATCGTTTTGCGCCTGTCTATCGCTCTTGGTTTTCCTTCTCTGCTCCATAAGATTCAATGTTGCCTTCGAAAGCTTGGTGGAAGGTGTAACTTCTGAGCTTTTTACGCCTATTTTTTCTGCACATTGTAGAATAATATTCGTTATATCCTCCGCGTTGGATAGGGAAACGGTTTCGTTCTCATCTAAGAAAGCCGATAGTGCATTTTTGAGTTCATTTTGGAATTCAGTATTGTTCTGCATGTATACGCGAGCATTTGACTTCTTCTGCAGTTTGGATCTTTCTGATTTGACGTTCAATCTTATCTTACATCTCACCATCCGGTGATCACTGCCGGTGTTAAACTGATTGATCACCTTACAGTTTAAAAATGTATATTTTCTGTCAGCGAGGATGTAATCGATTTCGCTGGTCCTTCCTGTCGGGCTTCTCCACGTCGCCAGGGTCGCAAGCGTGATACTTAATATTATAGTACAATACTATAATATTGATTCCGCGAAATATGGCAAAATACTATAATTTTGAAGAATTCAAGACGAAAAAGCTTATTCAGAAATTAGGTAGGTACAATAATTTCTACACTTTCGTACTATAATCAGCATAGAAAAAAATTGTAACACTATTCAACTTGTATTTTTTAGTGATAAGATTTAAGGTAGTCCTACATACATTCCTGGATTTTTTTAAAATTCATATTCCTTGTTTTGTGTTCTTTTTAGTTTTAAAGTATTTGTTTAATGCCCAAGTTCACCTCCAGTGGGTCTATTCTATACTTATCGAACACTAAATTGATAAATAGTATCAAACTTAGGGTAGGTTTGTATCAAAATATTAGCACTTATTGTAACAATTACACGAAGCCGGTTTTTATTGTTGCAATAAGTGCGATATTTTAACAGCAGCAAGATAGGTGCTGTTAAAATATAGCACTTATTGCAACAATAAAAACCGGCTTCGTGTAATTGTTACAATAAGTGCTAATATTTTGATACAAACCTACCCTAAGTTTGATAATATTTTTCACTTTATCACTTTAGCGGTCGATAAGCATAGAATAGACCTCCAGAAACATTTTAATATTTTTCGTTGTTATTATGAGTTAGGTACTTACTTGTTTGTATCTATGGAAGAAAAATTAAATTTCAGAATGGTAATAGCCCATTTTCACCATATTTTCAAATAAACGTAGTTTACCTATGCATGCAGATGTTGCTTTTATGTTTAATTTTACTATTTTAAATTTACAACTATTATACTATTTTTTGCATTCGGCGCCAACGCTCAACAGCATGTCAAAACGTATTATTTCGTTCATTGCATACATCGCACCCTCGCAACTAAACCGTCACAAGTCCAAATTTACGTGTTTTGAGTTAATTACTACGTTTCATTGTCTATCGTTCATAGTATATTGCAGTGGCGAAGGGTGGAGGTAGGCTGTTAAGATTCGCTATAAATAGTGCACACTAAGCTATGTTAGTCATATGTATTTGTTTTTATTGAATTAAGACTACAATTTACAGATGGTGTTAGTTAGTTTTTAAAAATCAATTAAACTCTGCCTAAACGAAACCATAATAGATTTGGTCTAATTTGGGCAATACGACAAAATTGTGCACAATTTTTCACTCATAGTTATTTGTTTTCGTTGGATTAAAACTACATATTACACATATTGTTGGTTCATTTTTTTAATTCATTAAGTCCTGCGTAAATCAAACTATAATAAATAAAAAATATTATTCTATCTATAAAATGCTCAAAGTTATGTATGATTTAATTGCATAATTTTAGATATTTTATAGATAGACGTGTATTTTTTGACTATTATCTATTATGGCTTGGTTTTTCAGGGTTTAATTGATTTTTTTAAATCTAACCAACATTATCTGTAAATTGTAGTCTTATTTCAATGAAAACAAATATGTATGTCTGAAAAAGTTTAATGTGCACTATTTATGGCGGATCTTAACAGCCTACCTCCACCCTTCGCCACTGGTATATTGAGTACCGAAAATTTCATATCTCTAAGTCATCAAATTCAAGTCAAAACTTCATTCAATATCTAAACATATTTCAAAAACACAGTACAAAAATGCGAAAGGTAAAAACTTTAAAACTGATTTTCTCTGTTTGACGTTTTTTGGATTGTGGCAGTTTAGTTGCGATGGTGCGACATATTTCTAAAACTAGCATTCAGTTCTTTCAAGACTTTGCCAAACGACTGTGACTGGAGCAGCTATGGTCTGTATTTGGAAAAGTTACACGAGTTATAAATTGTAATTAGTAAAGATAAGCATAAAAGAGTACCTTATGTGTATGAGTTATATCGAAAATATATTAAGTGGTTTGTTGTACTCATGGTAGGAAGATGCGCGTTTTCTTCAGCACAACGAAAAAACTAGTAAATCACCTTGTCACTTAAATTGGCGAGGGCTAACACCATACACACCTATTAGTTTTTTTTTTTTTTTGTGATAAAAATGCGATTGCACAGTGGCTGTTTAGAATCACTGGAATTGGACTTTTATTAATGTCAAAATAAACCTGAATGATTATTAAAGAAGTTAGCATTTACATGGTAGAATTCCATTAAAAAATGATAATGTTATAAATTACATAATATATTAAATTATATATGTTGATTGGTTTAGTAGTTGCCAGCCTTCAATAATTTTTCTAAATAATTATTGTAGAGAGAGTTCATAATTAAGTTAACTGTATCGCATTTTTTCCTATGTAAGTATATATTTCTTCATCCCATTTTTAACTTGCTGTAATGAGAAAATGTTATATACCTATTATATATTTAAAATATGTATAATTTACAGTCTCCGTTTAGTAATATTCAAATATTCTATCAAACTGGCCTTCGCTACCAAATTCTACCAGATTACCAACATTTCATAGTGCCTACCTATCTATATATGTAATATATTTAACTCCAATCTTCAAACTGGATTAGCTCAAAACCAAAAACAAGCTATAATTATATTATGGACTTATAAAAATCATCCTTCGAATTTCGAATATACCTAATACAATAAATTATCAAATACAACTTTCTTAAAAATTGGTTATAAAATAATAATTGTCCATGATCTTTAGGTATAAACACCATGATAATGATACGTAAGAGAGCGCAACACGTGTCACGAGATGTGTATTTTCGTATACTAATAATTATGTAATTAATCATCTGTCGAAATATTATATTTATTTCCATTTTTTAACCAAATTTTTAAATTTGAGTTCATTGGTATTTTATTTTCAATTATATATTGGTGAGCAAAAAAACTATCAAGATGAACCACTTGTAGGCTAATAGCGCAGGCGGGTATTAATTTTAACCCTGGGGTGTGAGACTCTATTGACCCCGGAAGTTGACGTCTATTATTTATCGGTGCCTTGATATTATAATACTGACTTAAAAAAATTAAAAATTACTATTCAAGAGGAAAATTTTAAATAATTCTTCAGACACCTCTCTCTCTCTTGATAAATCTAGTGTTGTTTTCCTTCTGATATTTACAATTTTCACCTCGAATCAGCTTCTTGAGTTGACGCATCACAACGCAGTGATGTCAAACCGGTAACTAACGTCAACGATGATTCTTTAAACAGAATATTATATTGACATGTCATTACGAAGAAGCAACAACGACATTGGCGTAATGATAAAGGCTTTTCAAATTATGTGTTGTTTTTTAGATGAATAATGCTACGTTTTTCAGTGGCGTCGAAGGGATGTGGTCGCGAGGGCGCACGCCCTTCAGATAGAGTGACATCATCAAGAAACCGATTGGATTAATAATTATTTATTGGCAACGCCTATAAACGGTAATAAACAATTCTCAGTAATGACGCAAAAGATATTATGAAGAAATATTCATTATACAATATAAAAAAACGTCTGCACTATGAAGCAATATTGACGAAATCTGGATATAAATCAAATTTAATACTGTTATCACCTCGATATAAATTACAAATATGGTAACTAACAGGGAATGGGACAACTGGATGCCAGGACAATTGGACGTCGCACTGTCGTAGACACGTACCTATACAGAATGTAAACAAGGTATTTTTACCAGTTTCTATCTACTACTTAGTAGTTTTAATTCATGTTACTCTTAACGTTTTTTTTATTGGAGATTGAGAATTACCGTGTCTAGGCTTTATATAAAATAAAAAACTCTTTTTTCGTTGGAACTTAAACATATGCACGATTAAATCATTATTTACGTGTGCATATTTAAATTCTCACCAACTATTAAATCATAATATAATAATTTAAATATAAATAAGTAATGATATTTTTTTTAAAGAACCTAAGGTCTATTTAATTTCGAATTGCGTGGCGTCCAGTTATCCCGGCGCTAAATCGTCTTAGACCCTAACCAGCATTGACGAAATTTTGAAGCACCTACGTTCAGAGCACACGTATTAGACGTAATTCGCAAGGAAAACACTTGGGTGGATTGTTTAGTTTAGTTATTGCATTTTTATTACTTGATTATTATTATTTACCAGCCAATTTCCTTAATTTTTAGAAAAAATTGCTTGAATTCAATCTATTTTATTAAAACACTCCGAATATTGTCGAATGTCAAGTGACACTTTTTTTGAATTTCGAAATTTTATTCACGAATCCGTTTCGTATACTATAGAGGTAATCCTAAAATCCAAAAAGGTTGCTCAACAATGATTCAATAATATATACGGTGCATTAACTGTTATCACGCAGTTACGTCATTATTGAAAAAAATAGACTTTGACCTTTTACGCGGAGCTTCTGTCGAATTTGCTTCCAACCGGATATCGAATGGAGACCTTCGCGCCAAAATTTGCTGCGCTTCTAAAATTAAAATAAACACAACATACTCACTCGCCTTCGTATTTAATGAAGTATTTTGAAAAAGCTGTCTTCTCGTGCGAAAATTTCCGAAACAATAAAATTCCTATTACGGCGGTCAAATATTTGCCCGGAGTATTTACGCAGGTCCTTCTCTTTGTTTGTATGGGAAATAGTCATGATTTTGAATCATAATTAAATACGTAAGCCTTGTATTTACGTATCTAACAACTGAACAAGTTTATCTTTGGGATTTATTTCACTGATTCACCCAGGTACCTTAGGTTATCCTTGGGTTCATCGACAAAAAAGTCAGTTACCTAAAGCCGGGTACTCATTACTCGCTAACCGTTGCAGATACAGTAACTAGTATTATGGACGCCAAATAATTAGTTCGCAAGCCTAATAAATAATATTTAGCATCTAGATTTGGTTACAGTATCAGGGACGGTTTCAGTTACGACTCGCTAATGAGTACCCGGCTTAATGTATTATTCAACATAACTTCTAGGAACACCACTGTTTGTAGATTCTACATAAAAATGTCTTAAATCAATTTAATTATTGAACAAAATTTTGGCGTTTCATAAAAAAATAGATGTTAGTGGTGTCAAAAAACGTCAATTTTAAAGTCATACGCCAGATGCGTTTTTTGCAGACTAGATGCATATTCAACTCTATGGTGCAACCCGGTGCTCTGAAAGAGTATTTATTACTTGAAAAGACATATAGATAGTCAGCAAATATGGTTATCTCGGGTCGAGCATATCTAACAAAGGTGGATGTGAAACTGATATCAAAAGAAGAATGTCAATGACAAAAATCATAAACCAATTTGGAAGAGAAAAATACTACCAAAACGATTTCTCACCATCCCTAGTTACTTCCCAGACGCTTTGAAATATGATGCAGGAGTCGAATGCTGAGGCCAAACGCACTGATTCCATAATCAGCGAACTCCAGATTCGAGACAGTCTCTCCACGGTTTAATTTTGAAAATGGCAATATGGAAAAACTCGTGATGTTTGTGTAAGTGTAAGGTTTCAGATGACAGAGGTCGAATAAGAGCTATCTCGAGACGGACAGGTTTCTAGATATGGCATAAAAAAACATTTAGTCTAGAATCGCTAAATTCGAAGAAATTTGATACCATCCATAGTCAGGTTAGATTTTTTTTTAAGAATTATTAATAACCATGTCTTTGCTTTTTCGTACAAGGTGGTTGTTAGTAATTTTGAACAATCACAAACACACAGGCTTTGAGAAAAACACATAAATGTTTTTGTCATGACCGGGAATCGAACCCAGGAACTCTCGGGTGGAAGGCGAGCGCCTTACCCACTGCACCACGAGAGCCGCCAGTCAGGTTAGATTAGGTTAGGTCGTCTGATTTATAGTTGATTCGTACTGCTCACCGTGTCTCAATATCCAATTGGCCCAGATGATTTTCCAAGGGTCAAGGATTCTACAGTGTACTGTAAACTAAAGACATTTGGTCTTATTACAGCATACGATCGAGCGAGATTTCTTGGAGAGGGTGGGTTTGACGTATTTAAACACTGCATTTAGCACGTGGAGACACTTTTATTCTTCAAGGCAAGTAAGTTCCATTTGGGTGTAATATTAAATATGGTTACAAATTATGTCGCTATTGAATGGGCGACGCAGACTTCGCCACCCGGTTACAAATATTATTCGATGACAGTAACTACTCTCTCAGTAATCCGCCACCCCAAAAAACCAGACAAGTGTCCAATTAGTGAAAGCGGCGGATTATAGTTCATAGGTACATACAAAATATGGTAAAAATTAAAACAGGTACATATTTCGTAAAAATAGTTGTTTTTTGAGAAATATGTACTAGCAATTTACGGTTTTAATCAAAATCAAGTATGTATTTACTAAATTATACATACATATTTATAAACTAAGTTTATTAACTAAATATTAAACAGTAAATCACTTGACGCAACCAGTTGTTTCAGTGAGGCAGATATTCTTGAATGGCTTAGGATTCCTGATTTTCCCTACGACCAAAAGCTTCAGTTCGTGTGTCCCGGTTGCATTGGAGCACGGCATAATTATTGTGATGCGGTCCTTGAGCACTTTCCTCCCTGGTACATTACTTTTTTCGCGAGGAACGTACGTTTTACGAAGGAGAAGTTTCCAAAATATACCCGTCTCATCTGCGTTGTATACTTGTACGCGGCGGACTACTGAATTTGACAATCGAATACCGGCGAATTATAGAGCTTGATTTTGTTCTTTCAACTAATAAAAATAACGGCGGACTATAGTAGTTGTCGGATAATCGAGCGGCGGATTACTGATAGTGTTCTGATGTTTTTTGAGAATGAGTTTACGTTATGTGTTGATAATAAAAATTGCGTACTTGTGCCACTGCCTTTCTTTAATGCCGTTTTTCAAAAGTCACTACTGGAGGTACTTTATACTAACAAACTAGTGACCGGGCGGCTAACGGCACTATTGGTATATTTTACAGGGTTTTTATTAGGTCATATTCTTATTTGTCCGGTGGTTGTTTATCCGGTACAAATCTTGCAATCGATTTTTAACTAACTTCCCGACTAGCTAGACAATAGAAACTTTTAGAATATATCAGAACACGATGCCAATGCATTTTTTAAATACTTTTAGCCATCTTTAAGTAGAATTAAATTCATTTTCAGTTAATTCTGTTTTGTATGAAAAGTTATTTCGGAAGAAATCCGTAATCCAATCCACTATTATTGGTTGCTAGAGGGTCTGGGGTCTTAGCAACTAAATTATTAATATATACGTGCGTTACTAAGGAAATCAATATGAGTGTCAAAATTACATTTCACTATTATTTCTATCAAATACAATTTTTTTTTTGATCGTTTAAGCTAGTCAAGTCAAGTTTATATGATTCAACAGAAAATTTAAAAACGTTGTATTTGAAAAGTTCTTTTTATCTTGTAATTATTTAAATTATGTCCTGAAAAGGCGGGAATTTTGAATACATGAAATAAAATTTGATCTATTTAGTTGTTAAAAGTTGAGCCGTATTATCACAATGGTGACAGTACTTACATAGCGAAACAGGATGAAGCTCAGTGATTAAAACTTTTGAATCCGTGCAGTTGATTTGCGCTCAGCATCGCATATTTCCCCAGATTCCATCGCCCCGCGGTTTGTTATTGTGATACGGATAGATTAGCATCGCCGAGAAATTGCCGCCCCCGCCACGCCGGGAGAAGCGAAAAAAACCGCCGCCCACCCATCCAGCCTGCACTGATGACTATTGTTTCGTGTACCGACAGCCGACTGCTGACCTTGCCTCCTCAAAGAGCGGTAAACAATCGCAGTAAATAATAATAACGCGCTTATTAATGAAATGGAGAGCGGACCAAAAACGGCGCTCGGACGAAGAAAAAAGACAACGGCTACGTCTCGATTGGCGCCTCTCTTGTGTGATTTTTTACGCGGGAATGTAGACAACGAAAAAGGGCTTTGAAACATTTTTTGATATAGTGATAATAATTATTGACATATTATTATCAATTAATATTCTACGAATAATTCAATGAGTCCATAATCACAAGGTCGTCGCCAAGCTCTCTAGAGAAACTTAAAGACTTTCCAGTTTCTAGTCCAGAGTCAGGACATTCTTTTTAGACCGATACTTTGATTTTCCGTACCTTTGCATTCACAGAACAGTGGGTACTTTGTACCTTTATACACTGAATAGCCGGTGTGCTCAATCTTACAAATAAATTCTTCGCATATTCTTCAATATTCACATTTCAACAAAATTCTTCAATACTCACATTAGAATCTATTTTAGTGAACTATCACGTTGGTAAGTGTTGTTAAAAGGCATGGTTATGCTAGGTTAGCCCGGTTGCACATACAAACTCGTCTCGACTGAAACATGTCGAATTTGTCGATGTAATTTTGTTGGCATTAAAAAAACACATATAACATAATTTACCCCGCATATAGTGCCGATGCAATAGTTTTCGTTGGAAAAAAACATCAGCTGTCGCATGCAATTAATCGAGCTTGAGAAGGTCGGCCATTCGAACATACTACATGTTGCAGCGACGCATGCACAATGTTACTGTCGGGGACTATCCCGCTGAAGGAAGGTAGTTGCAACATTGCTGGCGGTTTTGATATATGGTTGTGTCGCAGTCGAAACGATTTTGTATGTGCGATGGACTTAGTTATATATTTTTATATTATAACGAACATATCCTTGAAGGAGAATTATAAAAGTTTAGCGTCGCGTTAAAATGATACAGGTTTTTCAGTATATTAATTTAAGTATAAACCAAATATTATGTACCTACCGAGTACCGGATAACTGAGCACCTTTCAAACTATAAAATGGAATAGGTATCAATATTGTCCAGACTGAAATAATATTGGAATACTTTCCTCGCTTCACACGCCACGTGAAAAGTCACGTGAAACAGCATCCTGCAATCTTAATACAGTCGGATGACAATGGGAAAGCATATTCACCTGGCAAGTTTAAGAAAATTGACTCAGAAAACCGCAAGGAGTCTTTAAACAAAATAATAATTTATTTTCTACCGTACCGTTATAACTAACGCGTCGCTTCGAAATTCTTAAGCCCACTCGCACATTGAAAATCGTCTCGACTGGGATATAGTCATAAATAAACTATGGGTGCAACATTGCAATTTTCTTCCGTGCGCATAGGCGAGACCATGCCGGGACAGTGACGTCGCGCGGTTAGCCAAGAGAGTACAACATTTTGGTATTATACCTGCGCCGCATGTCGTATGAAATTTGTTGCATGCGACGCAAGCTGTGTTTTTCAAACTGAAATGTTACTCTCATGCGGTGCGTAGAGGTGCATTTAGTTACCACGCGTTTTTTGTGAATGCTAACAAAATCACATCGACAGATTCGGCGTACTGCAGTCGGACGAATTTGTATGTGAACTCCGGCTGACGGTTATCTGTGGTAAGTCTGTGGTACTAAAAATCCACCCATTCTTTCACGTACATATTTGCTCCGCAAACCCCCGCTACCTTCCTTTATATTACATACCAGAAATTGCAGCCATTAGTTTTAGAATGTACCTACATAATAGCACTTTTTGAGATGTAGTAAATGATGTAAAATGTGCAGTAATAAGGCTCGCCGTCTACGCGTATGCCACACCTGTCCGTATATAGCGGATACCCGAATGTAGAATAAATTGCAATATTTACTTGTGTGTGTATATGTGTTTTTTTACAAGCGTAGCCTTAATTTGGTAACCTTGGAGGTTTTCTTAGGTACCTCAGCTAACTGCTAGGCATTTGTACCAACCGCCGCACCTAAAAACGCCGAATCACTATTTAAAATTTCAAGAGAGACATTTTGTATTGTCTCTCTGGCAAAGGTCGGGTGTTGTATAATTATCGCCGGCAGGTGCTGCATTGTAATGTACGCCATGTCGGAAAAATCATGGCCACCCTAGCCTTCAGCTGCACCCCTGCAACGCATCTAACATCTTCATCGGCATGTTAAATTATAGTAGTGGCTTTCACCACGAAGTAAAACATGTTATATTTTGATTTGTCATCATTTTACATTTCGAGTTTTCAATTCTGGTATTGCGAATCTCGGAAGTTCGGAATAATTGGCCTTCATATAAGTTAAGTACATAAAAAAAACATTCTTTATATAAACACTAAATAAGTAGGTATGATGAACATTTATCAGTACTACCTACCTATGCAAAAATTGTTATTTAACTTGAGTACATAATTGTTATTCATTTGAAATAGTTGTCATACCCACAAATTATTTATTCCTTTTCTTTATAATAATAAGGAGAATGGCTTAAGGTGAATGCTCATCCTACCACAGGAAAAATATGAAGCTTGGAGATATATTGACATCAGGCGCGCACGCAAGGGAGATTTTCGGGTCCGGAACCGTCCAGAAACGTAAAAAATACAAATTATTTAGGTAAATGGAATATAACTTCTTCGTATTCTTCGTCAGGACCTCATGACTGAGGATCGTGACTGATGAACGGGTTGGCTCCACTCCTATCGGTATTGTACGACACGAAAGGCATTTGGACACTGGTAGACCCGTGGCACTCATAAATTGGTGCAACTATCTGGGGCATTCGATATTTAATTTAACATTCTGATAGGGCATGTCTAAAAGATAAGACGGCGCGGACGACGCAAATGGACACTAATTATCCAAATAATTATTATGATCAAACCACGCGCGTTCGTGGATGCGACAACTAGCAATAAAGGTGAATACCCTTATTTATACCTGCAGGCTAGGTGTTTATCGCTAGACTCAAAGTGCGGATTGTCTGGGTATGGGGAATGTAAGTGGAAAATGTAGTTGAAGCGACGAGAAACTATGAGTAGTAGGTGGGGTAAATGTGAAATCAGTGGTATCTACCTGCTAGATTTTCTTTACTCCGCAGATATTTTTTTCAAAATGGATCCACCTCTCCAAACCATTATTCTCTGTGCGCGAATGGTTGAGATCATTATTTACATTCTAGCGCTATTTAACTAATCAATACGTATCTAAAAATATTGTTTTTTCTTTAGTCAAAGATAAATTTAAAACTATGCCTCTGATAGGCGGCGATAGTAGTATGTTTGGTAGTGTGCATCTTTCGGCATTGCGGGATCCGTAAAAAACCATAAATATTTTTTTAATTTACCTGCTTTATCATAATAAAAACATGTCACTAGGCGTGAAAATAATTATATGGATTTTGTTTCATTAGCAAAGATGCAGTCAATAAAAGGTAACAACCCTTCCTTCATACTGGACGATCCAGCATAGACACTCTCCATTTGCTTTGGCCGAGCATTTTTTAATCTCCTGTGACGCAAAGATTCATACATATTAATATATTTTCAGTAATTCCGGGGTAAGGAATATTAATCCCGAAATTACGGGATTGAAAAATCTATCAGGGATTGCGATCTCCGGTTTCGACACTCTTAACACAGGGTGGATAGCTTATCTCTGCGAAATGACTGCGGTGACAAAATCTTTACCTTGATTCTGATCCTCCCCTGCATCAGCTTGTAGAGGCCAGATAGTGGTCCCGTGTATTCATCCATCTTCGTGAAGAGATTCTTCACAGTGATAATTCTCATCGACCGAACGGGCACTGGAAAAAGAGGACAATTCAATTAATATTGTATATCAACAAAACCATCTTTACACAGTTAAAACACCGACATGCACAAATGGTGAAAAAATATATTTATAAATAATTTTGAAAGCGATGATAACGGAAGTGAATCGATGGACCCATCGTCAAGATAAATATAACCAAGACGTATTTGGTGTTTATTGATCGTAACCATAACAATAATATGCAGCCCAGTTCGTTGCTGAATAAAATATATATTCTAGGTCAGGGGCAGTCAACCTTTTTATAGCTACCCCCCCCCCCACTTTTGTATCTGTTAGTAGTAAAATTTTCTAACCGCTCACCGGTTCCACAGTAATGGTGATATATTATAAATTAGGGAAGTAACTATACTTTATAAAAGTTATAAATCTAAATTACAGCAAGTTAAAGCATATAATAATAATTACTTACCAAATATTTAATGTTAGACTTTCGCTAATTTTGGCAGAATAAATCTTTATAAAACAACTTACTGTAGTTAAATCTATCTTTTTATTTATACTTTGCATACATAGAAGCATGAAGTCTGATGAAATTACATTTAATTAATTAAATTGTTAATGAGATCACAGAGGCTGATGTTGCGAAACTAAATGCTGGATATCTGGCTCAATTTTTGTGAGGAACAAACGAAGGTCCCCACTTTCGGAAATATTCAGGCGGTTTATTTCTTTGATCATAATATTATTAACAGCACTAAAGCCTGATTCCACAAGATATGAGATAGGGAAAGGTATCAATAAACTGAATATCATTTTCCACATATTTGAATATAAGACTTTAAGGATATTCAAACCCTTACCGCCCACCATGGAAACTGGACGCCCACTAGTGAGCGGTAGGGACCAGGTTGACTACCCCTATTCTAGGGCCTATGCCCAAGGGTTTGGCATCGCTGATAAAGATGCATGCGGGATTGACAGTAAAATGAGAATATCAATAGCAAAAACCCCTATATCGAAACAGTAGCCAAAAGAAAAACAGCTGCTAGACGAAGTTGAAATGTGGTGATGACTCCATAATCACCTAACTTCACAATCGAGACAAGACTCTCTTCAGTCCGGTCATAAAGCCAGCAAGTAATATGGCTACCTGGAGAAAGCTCTCTCCAGATGGACGAAGCAAAGTCCGAGTACTGGCCAAATCATCACGAACTAACGATGAGAAATAAATTAATTTGACAGTCAAAAGTAAACATTGGATTATGTTTGTCTGTCTGCAGGTTACTTTTTGTCAAGTAAATTTTACTTGCTTTCAATGTTTTACTTACACTTACTGCCAAGTTAAAATTATAGTAACTTTTCGCGGATGAAAATAATACACAATGATTTATTACTTAATTAACTAGTGATACGAATTATATTTTCTATCTAATTTTGGTATTGCTTTAAAAATACACAAAACTTGAAATAAGTAGGTAAGTAAGTCAGGTATTAATGTGAATTTTAATTACTAAATTATAATGCAGGATATACATCAATCTAATTGAATTTGAATGATTAAACCTTGATAAAGAGGTACTTGATATTATTCATTCGGCATGTTTTTTTTATTAGATTTTGGGAACACACATAAATTATAATGTGATTACAGAAGACAAGTGTTTTGAATTATGAAAATTACGATACAATCTCGGCGAGGCTAAAAACAAGTAAATTTTAAAACCAGACTATTACTTAAAAAATAAATATGAACACAGGTGTGTTATTTACAGATAACGTTTCAGGTAGGTTATTTTCACATTTTAAATCTGTCAATATTATATCAATGTTTGTTGAAAAATAAGGTCTTTCGATTCGAAAACTGTACCATTTATTACATATTTAATCTTATAAGTAACACCCTGATTTATTCAACAATACATACAGGTATGGGATAATCTTCAATAGTTATTCGGAATACTAGAGGGAAACATACCATCTATTTTAATAATTGTTTTGCAACTTTTGATAGCAACACTTCAACATTTTTGATGTGGTTGAATAGCCATAGAAGAAATTATATTCTGACGTTTTTAATAAAGATGGCGACTATAGAGTATAATATACTATCATATTGTATAGTCGCCACCTTTCGTGGCCTGCACCGCGATTTCCTAACTATCGACTCGTGTGGCACCAGACGACATGACGTAATTGTGACGTCACGCTCGAGGCATGCCGCCCGCGCACAGTGCTCACCAGAGAAAATATTATGATGAAACACCTATATGTGTATGGTGAGTAGCGTTATATTCTCGAGTGCTATTATCACTCCGGTAGTACGTCATAATGATGTCATATGACGTCATGTCGACCGGGCAGCTGGCACTCGCAAGTTCCAACATAGGGCCGCTGATTTGTCAATTGGTTATAACGTACGTATGACATAATGTGTGTCTTTTTTGTGTCAGTTTTCGTTGCCACCGTTCGGTACATTGAGATATTGAAAATCCAGATTAATTAACAATTAATTAATTAAAGATTTATTTTATTTTTAAACACGGTAGTATTGGGGTCATAATATGTTATATATTATATATTTTTTAAATTATCTTATAATATATTCTATATATATAAATTGCCTCTCATACAACCTGAACGAGGTACGTTTAAATATTGATATTTTACATTCATAAAATGTGACCGCGAAAAACTGGAAATTACTGTAAATAATTGTTTTTTTTTGATTTTTGTTGACAGCTAGTAGTTTTTATCTACATTTGAACCTATTACGCTGGCTAGACAGTCTCCTTAATCAGTCAGCCACAGCTGCGTCACAGTATTACATACTCCATAACACGAAGATATTAATAGACGTACTTAAATTTAATTTCGAACAAAACCTGATTTGATTTTTTAAAAATTATACAGTGGTCGTTAATGTTACAGTAATTGTTCGAATTTCTTCCGGTCTAAACCAGTCTTGGGAGAAATACTAGGAAAAAAATGGCTTACGTACAATTATTATTTTATTACATTTCTTATTATAAATTTAATCAAATCACTTTGTTTTGATTATGATTGAATTATGGTATGACACAACAGTTGGGATATCAGAGAGATGTTACACATTTCAACGAGAATAATACGAAATTTAAATTATATTAAATTCTTAGTGGTGGATTTTCATAAAACCGGTGAGGCAATTGCTTAATCAGAAAATATTAAAAGATCTACAGCATTTTCATAAAGGGTCTCCGTCATCCGTGTAACCAAAATTCACCACTGTAAATTATACATCGTGTTCTATCAACCTACCAATCACGTCGGGGTCACCAAATTGTAGCGGTTTAATGTTTTTTTTTTTTTTTTGAGAGGTGGATAAATGATTAATTAAGACACACAACTGACTTTGATCGATGTTTATATGTTGACTTCTGTGGCACGACTCCTCAATGTTAACCAAGCGCAGTCTTGTATTGTCGACTGCGTGTTTAAAAAGTTTTATTTTTCGTCGATAGATGTTAAGGTACTATAGAACTTAACATAATTGACATTATATATTACTCTTTTTGTAGAATACAATTCCACCAAAGATATCGTACAGGTAATATAGATGGAGCTTAACGTATGAAAGTGATGGCAAAAAGAACTTGAACCAATAATAATTATTTCTCTACTAACATACAATTTAGAGATTGTCGTGTTTCTTGTCTATTTCTTCCATACAAAAATGACACCAACGTCAATTTGAAATTGCCTTCAGTGTTTTTTTATAGAGAAACTACTGATGATCCTTCTAATACTCTCAACATCTTTAAATTCAAACTCAATTAATTGAAAGTAGCCGATGTTGTAACTCAACAAGTTTTTATCTTTGTAGTAATGGTAATGGCGTGACAACCGTAGGCGACGGCGATTTCGGCTTTCGCACCATTATCAGGATTCGAAATAGCTATCGACTCGGAAAACCCATTTGTAAAATATAATTCGGTGTTTATTAAACTACGTACCTATATGTTTGTTGCAAAATGACAATATTTACCACTTCGAATATTAATTAGTAGTTACTAGTGGTTATATTTAACAAACTTATTTTATTTATGAGACACATTGACACCACAGCATGTATTTTTTGCCAGACGCTGTATTCGAACCCGCACCCACGGGTTCAGAGACGGTCGCTTTACCAACCCCTGCACCCTGGGCCAATGCGAACTCCATGAATAACTAAAGAAATAAAATTTAACTTAAGCCGATTCAAAATTATATCAAATTTGCACGCATTGTAAAATTATGGCGGGTAAAAAATACAATTGATTTTAAAACGATTCTTGTCGATTGTCATTGTTTTAAACTTGACGCTTCCGTAAAATTGGTAAAAAAAATATTGAACCATATTATTATAGTTAAACGACCTTCAATTGATTTGAACAGAAGGAAAATTATAATTTGATAATATGTAAATACATAGAATTCCATAAATCTGTAGTTACAAGAAATGTTTATGCAGGTAGGTACGCAATCAGTTGACATGGTTTAATTATTAAGTTGTATACATAACTATACAAACCTATCACAGGTACCATACGTTTTCCATCCTTTAACGATATAAGTGTGACCTATTTTGTTTAATAATAAATTCTAAAAATGAGAGCACTATTTATTACAATGAATTATGACGTAGAAATTTAGATTTACATTTTAACTTTATAAATCTTAAACGCCTCACGAAGAGGTTCATAAAAAATGGACTTTTCCATACTACTACCTATGTATTACGTCGATACAAGATACATGAAATAATATAAAATTCTTCTAGCGTAGATTTTGTGGATTCAAGCAAAAGGAGATAAGTCAAAACAATACGGAATTGAGTTATATATTATAATGCTAACTACTATTTTATGTATGTTAAGAAATCCAGTGAGAAGGGTGGAGGTAGGCTGTTAAGATTCGACATAAATAGTGCACGCCATACTTTGACAGTCATACGTACTTGTTTTCATTGAACGAAAACTAAAATTTACAGATAGTGTTGGTTAGTTTTTAAAATTTAATTAAACCCTGCGAAACCAAGCCACAATAGATAAATTGTCAAAAAATACACATCTATCTATAAAATATCTAAATTTATGCCATTAAATCATACATCATTTTGGATATTTTATAGATAGAATAATATTTTATATCTTCGTTCGGTTAGGCAGGGCTTAATGATTTAAAAAAAAAACTAACTAACAACATGTTTAATATGTATTCTTAATTCAGAGGAAACACGTAGGTATGAATGAAAAACTGTGCACAATTTTGTGATAGCCCAAAGCATACCAAAATTACCATGGTTTGGTTAGGCAGGCTATAGTTGATTTTTAAAATCTGTAAACTGCAGTCTTAGTTCAATAAAAACAAATAGGTATGACGACAAAGTTTAATGTGCACTATTTATGTCGAATCTCAACAACCTACCTCCACCCTTCGCCACTTACGCCACATACTAGGGATGTTGATATTAATCAATCGAATTGTAAGACTTCGTAATACATTAATATACGAGGGTGGGTCAATAATTCCTTAGAAAAAAGCATTAAAACAGTTTTTATTTTTGTATTTTTTTTTATTTCTCAACATAATCTCCTTGGAGCTTAATACACTTGGTTAGACGTTTCTCAATTTTTTTTTAAACCGTCAGAAAAATAAGTTTTCGGAAGGTCCTCAAAATAAGCATTTGTCCGATCGATGACTTCTTCATTTGAAAAAAAACGTTGTCCACTTAGCCATTTTTTTAAGTTTGGGAAAAGGAAAAAGTCACTGGGGGCTAAATCTGGCGAATACGGTGGGTGGTCGACCAATTCGAACTTCAATTCTTCAATTTTAGCCATTGATCGTAAACATGTGTGAACACGGGCATTGTCCTGATGAAAGAGGATTTTTTTCCTGTTTAAATGAGGCCGTTTTTCTTCAATTTTGTTTTTTAGCTGGTCCAATAAAGATGCATAATAATCCCCTGTTATTGTTTTTATTTTTTCCAAATAGTCAACGAAAATAATTTCACGTGCATCCCAAAATACAGAAGCCATAACCTTACCAGCTGATTTTACGGTTTTCGCCTTCTTTGGACATGGTTTGCCTTCGCAATCCACTGCTTTGACTGTTCTTTCGTCTCGGGAGTATAGTGGTGTATCCATGTTTCATCTACAGTCACAAAGCGACGAAAAAATTCATCCGGATTGCGTTGCATGAGCGACAACAGGGCTTTAGAGGCCACCACCCTATTGCGTTTATTGTCGACTGTGAGCAAACGCGGCACCCATCTTGCAGAAATATTTTTCATGCCCAATTTGTCATGTAAAATAGAAATGACGCTACCTTTTGAGATCCCTGTAACCTCAATTATCTCACTCAACTTTAATCTTCGGTCACTTAACACCATTTCGTGGATTTTATTGATCATTTCTGGTGTAGTCACCTCTACAGGACGTCCTGAGCATGGTTCATCCTTTGTTGATGTACGACCACGTTTAAATTCATTTAACCAGTTATAAATAGTTGCAAGTGAAGGAGCAGATATGACGTGAACTAAATCCAACTCATTTTTTATTTCCTTTGCTGTTAACCCTTTTATATTAAAATGTTTAATAACAGCTCTAAACTCAATTTTCTCCATTTTTCATTTTTCCATTTTCCACAAGCAAATTTTTTTTTAAATGTACGAGAAACACACAACAACCCGACCAATCTGATTGAAACTTCGCAGCATACTGAATCGGTAGTGCCGCTGCATGAAAACAAACCGCTTACAATACTAGTCGCGCCACCTGTCGGCTTTTTTAAGGACTTATTGACCCACCCTCGTATATAGCTCTAGAAAAATAACGTAAGCATGTATAATATGTAGCCTACTTATTTCTTTTAATACAAAGGATACGTCTTATGCCGGGTCCACACTGGCAACATGTCGCCGGCAACCTCGTTAAATTTTACGATAAGTATGATAATTATTATCGTAAAATTTAACGAGGTTGCCGGCGACATGTTGCCAGTGTGGACCCGGCATTACATCCAACGTTCCCTCTAATTTTTCTATTGTGTGAGGATCATAAACTCACCTGAGCAGTGAAGATTCTGGTATCACATTTCTATTTGACAAGTACGCCGGCAGCGGTGTGTATCTTTCGCAAATGACGCAACCGATTCGTCATAATATTTAAGGGCCTCCGAAAGTCTGAAGAGTTAATATTAGTCGCAAGGTTTGCTTTGGGCAAGGTTTAATAGAATTTTAAAAACTAACCAATACCATCTGCAATTAGTATTAGGTATTATTTTAAAGAAAAAGAAATATGACTGACAAAGTTTACTGTGCACTATTTGTCACAGCCTACTTCCACCCTTCGGGTACATAGACGTATGTATTGTGATTCGTAAGAATGGAGAGTCTTTCAATTAAACCATGTTTGTATATTTTACACATACTAAAATTATAATTAAATTGTTAATTTTTTTATCGCAGAGGGGCTCAAAATCAGTCAGTGCGTAGGGCCTCTACCTCACTAAATGCGTCACTGAATGTGCGCATGCACACGCACACACTGCAGAGGGGATGTTTTCTCTTATCCTAACCCAGATGTTCAAAGTTACGAACACTAACCCTAATTAATAAAAATCATAAAACACCGTATCTCTCAAATATGTACATACTATGTATAATACAGTATGTATCATGTATCTAGCAAATTATATGATTAAAAAATATATAATTCTGTAGGTACACATATTTAGTAAAAGGTAGTATGCGATTCCTGATATCTGGTTTGACTAAATAGCCTAAACAATGAAAAATATTTTATTACAAAGGGCGGCATAATAATTTGACGGGTTCATTTAACTACGCAAAGAATGGTTATTATTTTTCGTTCAGCATGTTATTATTATAAAAACCACACTAGGTATTATACCTAATATGTAAAAATTAGAGGGAACATTAGTGTTCATTAAATATATTATTGTAAAGGTACTCAATCTACGTATCAGCACAGGCGTACCAACCTGCTGCTGAAATTTATCAAAAAATATGGGATTCCTACGTGACAGTTCAATTCCGCATCACGGATTACATTAAAAATTTACACGCAACAGAGTCTCGAATCCTAACCTACGACAACAGAGCCACTCACTCACACTCGCGGATCGAAATAACACACACCAACTCGTTATCTAAGCGCATACACTCTCGCTTGGCCGGTGAGTGAACGGCCGATCGACCACGTAAAAGACGGAGTTTTGATTGTGAACGCTTCAGTACTGCCAACGGACCACGTTATATTTTCAATAAATTAAATATTTTTTAAGTTGTACTATTCAAAAGAAACTATGGATAAAGTGGTAAACAGAGTTCATCGAGCTTCTAAAATGGTACCAAAGGACCACCTAAGACCCGCTGGATCGGCGAATCAAGTTTTAAATATTGATGATCAGCCAATCCACCCCTCCCATACCGCGCCCGGTCTTAATCGGGCGCATTTTGAGGAACAACATGGTGATGTCAGACATCTAAGGATGTTCAGGTTTTGTTTGTTTATTATTCACAGCCGAGACTTGAAGCCACGCATTACAGTGTGATTAATAAATTATTTTTTAAACGGTTCGTTGTAGTAGAGAAAAATAGATTAAAAAAACTCGGCTTAAGATAACGATAAATATAACTAAGACGATGACCACTTATGCGTGCGACATGTTGCAATAACTTAAGTAGAGCAGCATCTCATAGTGATATTAGCTGCAGTCCAGATGTCCCTTATAACTAGGATCAAAGAGCATTAGAAGTGCACACGGGAAGATACGCGGGTCCGACGGTGAAGCAACGAGGTGATGTAGAGTAATAGGTGGGTACGGTTCGCTGTGGACGTTTTGAACGTCACGTGCGAATGGGCCATACGAACGGTATGGGAAATTTAATCCGGAGCGTGGGTAACCGAAAACTGTGATTAATGGTCATGTCTGTGTGTACAATCAATCTTTTTAATGGTGTTAAAAATTACTAAAAAATAAATGTTAATTGATAGTATCTTCTAATTAACTCATTTTTTATTCAATGAATAATGCACAAGATTTGAGTATAGCATGTAAGCATGTTTTTGGGGTGTTCCTAATTATTATGATAGAATCTTCAATGACTATTACTATAACCTCGTTCCGTTTATATTTCATACTTGACTACCTATATTAAACCCTGTTGTTTATCTATTAGAAATATAAAATATAATATATTAATATCACGTAATATTTTGTCTCTATAACACGAAATTTGGTGGAATTAACAAGCCATTTTGCATTATTGCATTAGGTAATTGTATAGGAGACATTAAAATACAAGCACTCATCAAAAGAAAGTGCTCGATGTATGTGTGTGCGTGCACTCTCAGTAAAAGTTGTTGAGGTGGTATTTGTGATCGACTCCCCCCGCACCCTTCGGATATAGTGTCCCTCCCGCGAGTGATTTCTCCTCCCCTGGCCCTAACAGCTGACTGGAACAGGCATTGCACTCTGCGTCGCGAATTGACTGCAGTCCACCTATCACGAAAGTGGGATCACCGCGAACTACTTTTGACACATTTGTTACAATTTGAATTTATGTTAGATTTAAAATGTATCGTCCATTTTTACGTTCGTTTAGTTTATGGCTGACACACATGAAAACGTAATAACTATTGCTAATGGGTGTGAGATACTAAGGCATACTTTCTGATTTGTCCGCATGTTAAGATGGTAATATTTTAGAATCACATTATGATGGTATGTCCCACAGAATAAATTAATAAGATAGAAATCAGAAAATCAGTCGCCATACACCAAGACTTTGATGACTTAATGATGGGCAAGCCATTCAACGCAAGAAATAAAGACGTCGTCAAATATTACCAATATTGAATACCCACTGCACGTGACAAACTTTAATGCATATTATGAAAAATACGTAAGTATCTTTTCCTACCCTTTCTTTTAACTGAAACCTTTTTCGCTTTCCCGCGTGTATTAGCTAAGTATTGAGAGAATTCACGCTATTTAAACAAATATTTCGAGAGAAAACATTTAAGAAAAACTGTCTTCGATCGAACATTGTTCACTATAACTATTAAGACTTCGTTATGTTGGTGTCTGGGTTTCAAATGAATGCCACGACTCTAAAAAGAAAATGTGTTTTCAACGTAGAGTTGCAAGAACAATTATTATTTATATCAACTAATTTTAGTATCGTAAACACCAAAATAAAGACGATATTTATAAATTCAGCCCTTCCGCCTTTTTGAAACACCCACGCCTGTTTTATTTAAATAATAAAATACAGTTCACTTTTCCATTATTTGGTGAATTTGCACTTTCTGGAATTTCAACACCAGAATCACCCCCAAAACCGTCAAGAGTTTTCCTTGATGTTTTTCATAAATATATTGATCGAAAAATTTCTTCACTTAAAAGATTACGTAGATTATTATAGCAAATATTTTTGTTAACAACTGACAATATGATTCGATAGATCACAATACAATATTCTTCTTCTCTTGGTACTGTTTACTATCGACCATATTATATCCTGGGGCTAGTAGCCGTCATTATTATATTGTATAATTTCTATCTACCTTCATATATCCACGCAAAGAAAGAGTGTAGGTAGGTACACTTCACATATTTTTAAATTTAGAATTTAGGTCATATCTCGTAAACCAATACGAAATTAACATTTGTTACTGTCGTAAGTACACAGTTCAACGGATTACCGAGAACGGTCGTCGTAATTTTCTTGTCCATTTCTTATTCTTGTAGATTAGATCAGCGTACACCGGTAATATTTTATATTTCATGAGAAGAATACTATGTGAATACTGAGTATGTATATACATCGTAAGTCCGTCTGTTCCGCAGAGAATTAATCAGTGTGTTCTGCAGAGCTTTACTAGGTTGAGCTTAATTTAAGCTGGGCATAGACATTGGCAGCAGTTCTATCACCCACGCGGACAGGAGTACTGCGAAAGTCAACGATCTATATCATCAGTCAAAGTTGTGACGACAGCACCCACATCTGCCGTCCAACTAGCTGGTCTTCCACCGATCACACAGTCCGCGAGCTGCACATACTATTTTTTCACTTAGCGATTCAGAACCATTCTCTGGAAGTTTGATTGTACCTTCGATTGTGTTTGTTCAATTTAAAATATTATTTTTTACACACTACTGCCAGCTTCAATTGGGTATCTACTGAAATCATAACCGGATTTTTCATGTGAAAACAATTGATTTCACGCACATAAAAATTTACGAGTTTATTCAGAGACACTTTGTGATCACGTCACGTGAAGTCATATGAAGTTATCAGAACATTCAATAATTATTAAAACTGAGCTACAAAAATATTGTGTGAATAAAAACAGACACGTTAGATCACGTGAAGTGTTGTGTGATACACGTGAGGTGACTTTAGTATGGTTCCGATATGGTTAAATAGTGGCGCTAGCTTACCGCGTTAAACAATACGGCATGGAGCGTCTCCTTTCCTTCTGAATAATGCAACAACCATATAGTAAAAAAAGAAGTCGTAGCAACATCCAGGAAGACCGCTGAATAGGTACCATCTATATTTGACGGGACTACAGCTGCTGAAATGACATGTGATACCCATGTCTTTCCATGCACACGAAGCAGTGCTTATTTGTATACTGCATGATATGGTAGCTAACTCCTACAGTAATAATTAGATCGTTTTTGGTGTATCGGATTATCTTGCTTACCCTAACCCCCCCCCCTCCTTCTTGTTGCCACAATGCCGCATTCACGCGTGGTGATTTTTGTCGTTCAACTGTGTTGACATAACGTCATAAATATGTTTATAATATAAAAAAAGAATAAACATGTTTGATGTACCGATGAAAGTTGTTGTCACCTCGGTTAAAATAGGAAACTAGTTGACTCCATTATTCGGGTTTGAATCGACAAAAGTAGAATGGACTTCAACTTCGTTCAATGCAACTTACAAGTTGATCAACGTTGTTGAAATATAGTTCTCACTATTTAATTAACTTTCAACTATCATTCAACATATAGTTGAACAAAAAACGCCACATTTGAACGCCGCATAACAACCTTAATCATATCAAACTTTTGTTATAATGTGATTATAATAAATTGACGAGCGGTTGGACTTCTTGGATGCACCGCGTGGTGTCCAAATAGTTCACTTAGGGAGTGAACACGTGGCAATAGGGAGAGAGCATGCGTTGCCAAATTTCTGATGGATGAAGAAGACTTGGTGTGAAAACACAGCTAAACGAGAGAAGTTTCGCCCGCGTGCCATTCATGTCACCCACTTGCGCCACGCACACTCCCATATTATCCAAGTTTACACACCGTGGGGTGAACGTCCCGACGGGTCGTCGACCGGACCGCCCCCCCGCGCCCCTCCTGTTGCGCGATCGTTTCTCCACCTTGCTCCCTCGCCCTCCCCCCGGGAATTCCTTCCCCGCGCGAGCACGCGGGGCGGGGATCCCCGCGGAGTGCTTTTGCCCTCCGAGACGAGCGCCAACGTAACACCGCTAAAATAACATCGAGTTTTTTTTCTTCGCTGCATGCGATTACACTTTTCGTACGAATCACTTTCTTCTTGACCTCTAGCACGATTAAAATATTTATGACAACGCATTAATGCTTTTGTTATATACTAGAAATGATATGAAAACAAGAAGTCGACAGACACGATCACAACTATTAAATTTACATAGTTCAACCTGCAGGTATTGTATTTTTTTTTGGTTCTGTAAAACCAACGAAACTACTTTACATACCATACATAATATTATATAACTTGTGTGAAGAACACAAATTTAGTTATTATAAATTTAGGAGATGATGATTAGAACTATCCAACCAAGTTAACCAAGATGAAAAAATCTACTTCCAAGATAATTATGCGATTAAAAATTCTACGTAATACTAGTTTCACTCGTAGCGAATAGTATTGCACGGTATAAAGTCGCGTAACCATTTTTCATATACATACACGTCAGAGCATCGTCAGAGAACAATAATTAATAAATAGTTAGGTGATAATGGTTTTTAACTACGAAATATTATATAACATTCTGAATTATCGAGAAGTTGTATGTGTTTGGGTGTAAAAATATGTATTTAATAACAGGGAAGAGACTTGCGCCACAAGTGACTTTTTTACTATTCATGTTTCTTGTTTCATTCATGGAAATAGTTTTATTCATGGAAATTGTTTTTTCTGGAAATTTTGCACCTTTATGACTCATATTTAAATTATAATTATTGACTCTAAGCCTTCGATTTGCCCACCCGCCCTGTGGTAAATGCTCTCTTTCGGCAGCAAGCAACGTACGTAGGTAGGTAACGTAATTGAATAATATATATTTTACAATACAGTCGTTATAAAATACTTATTATTGAATCCTGCTACTCGGGTTTTTGCACCCATAACACCCCAGCTTGGCGCGTCCCTGTATAGGAATTCGGAATCTGAAGCGAAATGTGATTTATCCAAAGAGGTTTGGATTTAATTCAACTCTACGCGTGCGGCAATAATCAAAATATGTATTTAATTCATAATAATATTATAAATTAAAATACTGGGTACCTATACTATATTATAACAATGTATAATATATAAATCTAGTAAACGTTTACACGTATAGTGGATTATCGATTCCACAGAATTACAAATTAATCGGGTAAGCATTACACACATAGAAGGTAAGGTAGTTAACCGATTCCACAGAATTACAAATCACAAGTTTATGTGTGACTCTATATCCCAGCTCAGCTAGATCAGTGAAACCTTATTATAAGTACCTGGGGTCAATAGTTAATATTTTTTAGCGGGCCGCAAAGGTAACACTTATCGTGGATCAGTGATGCCATCCGTACTATAATTATAGTACAATACTATAATTTTAATTTCGCTTAAAATGTAAAATACTATAATTTTACGCCAAATAAACCATAATACTATACTTTTAAACGATTCAAGACGAAAAATGTTCCTGTACTATATATTTTTTAGAAATACTATAATTTTTACGCCTTTGTACTATATATAATCAGCATAGAAAAAGATGGCAACACTGCCGTGGATACTAGTAGGTATAATAGAGGAGATATCATTTTTATTTAAATTGTATATACATTCCAGATAATCCGGTCATTCTGCACTCTGCATTATGTATATGTTACACCGAATGTGCGAAATTGACTATTACATGAAATGGCCAAAATTTTGGCTAATTCATGTAACAGTCAAGCCTTATTCATGAATTAGGTAAATTTTCTGCTGGGTACATGAATTCGCCAGGGTATGGAATTCTTGAACTGTCAACATGACAGAAGAAAAAGTAAATTTAATACGGATGGTTTTATTAGTTATAATTGGACATAATATAATATTATTATTATTAGGCAGCGCTCGAAATGGAAAAGTTTACGAACCGGAGCGCTCGACAGTTTTCTGAAGATACTTAAATAGTTATCAAATAGTATTTGTATTTCATAAAAATATGTGTTTTGGATTTTCTATTATATGACCTATCTAGCTCAGACGGTCAAATTATTTTTTCCACGAGACGGAGCGATAATTTTACCGATTTCACGAACAGGAACGGCGCTCCGGTGCGCTCCGGTCCATTTCGAGCCCTGTTATTAGGTTAGGTTAGGTTAGGTTAGGTTAGGTTTGGTTTTGTAATTCTGAATTAAAGTATTCAACTGAATGTCCATTTTGAGGTTAGCCATCAAGTGTCAACAAACTATCACAAACATTCAATCGACCAAGCACGAATCAAATCACGAAAATACTTTTCAATAAAATTCTTCCGTTATCATATTATAGTTCTAGATTTCTTTGCGCATAGTAAATAGATATGAAAGTCATTGCAGTTACATATTGATTGGTATATTTTTATATTATAATCAATGACATTTGTTTAGTTTGATTAGTTGCACCTTTTTGTTTGACCATAGATAACATAAGCATTTTGATACATTTAGTTTAGTTGCAAAAAATACCACCGTAGCGCTACTATCTAATTTGTCCAAGACATGAACTAGACAGAAAAATTACTGCCGAATTCACGCACTCTCCAGATATTTTGTCTAATTCATGAATAAGGTAACGGGCTTGCATTTTTCATGATTTAGGCAAAATTTTGCCCATTTCATGTAATATTCAATTTCGCACAATCGGCGTAACATATACATTCCAGATAATCCGGTCATTCTGCACTCTCCATTATGTACATACATACTTATAATATGAAACCCAGTGTCAGCGATAGTGAGATTGTTGATGGTGCATCGATTGACTGACATATTTTTCAATAAGATAAATTTTAGTTTCATCTAAAATAATTGTGAGGTAAGGCCATTTACAACCAGATTATGTTGGTGTATAATACTATGATTTGTTGTCGTGGCGACGCAGGGTTTTTGCGGGGACCAACCCCATCCCATTTTTGGCTCATATAATATGTTGCAACCAAGTTGAAAAAACATTCTACAGAGATGTAGTCGAAATATATGAAATTTAACTTGGTACGCTAAAAGTTTAGACGGCACATCAAAAAACTTAATTCCTTTTATTTTTTTAATATTTAAAACGTTTATAGCGGGAAAATATAAAATCAAAGCAAAATCATGTTGATGTATATTGTGGCAACACTTGACTGAACAGTAAATTTGATGTTCTATATTGGATCATGTACAAAGACTAGAAATAAGCTGACGAAGGAAGATTCAGCAGCATGTATTAATTTGCAATCAACGACATTTATCAGCCTGATATAAAAAACCTCAAACAAAAATTAATGTTATTAAATGTTTTTATATTTCTTTATTTTCTTTCATTTTATGTGTATTTTTATATGTATCCAATTGTTGTCTTTATTCAATACTTACATATGATTTAGATTTTAGATTATATCATATTGTGTACAAAACAAAGTTATTCTTACGCGCCATGAATTAAAAAAAACGGCTTATTTTTGCACGCCGATCAATTCCTATTTGCCATCCCTGCCCTAGACTCTACTTTAAGTCGAAATTCTTTGATTGGAACACAGTATACTCAAATTTCTAATAATTGGACGAAAGCATTTTACCACGATTCACAGAAAACCCTCTATAGTCTATGGAGTAGATGGGATTTGGGATGGGATGGCCCGCGGGTTGCATACCACTGGTCTAGATAATTGCGAAATTTAATTGACTATAATGATAATTTTTCCGTAGGTATAAAACTATTGTAATATTAATGTTAGGTAAATGAAATATATGTTTTATAAAATGAAGTGATGGAACAATTTTATGTATAAAATAAAAAAAAATACATACTTTGGTGAGGTAAAAATCGCGATCGATTTTTGGCCGCTAACTTTTCCTCTTTCAATTTCTTCCGCTCGGCAATATCCTTCCCTGCATTACCGACCGATTTTGACAGATCGCCGGCATTCATGCGAGCCGCGTAAACCGCAATGTTGTCCAATTGCGGAGCATCGGGACGCGGTACAACTATGTTTTTGGAGTACAGGGCCTTCTCAGGGTCAAACAGCGGACCAGAAAAATCTAATGCATCTTCTTCGTCAGTGGTATCTGAAGAGGAATCTTCATTTTCACGACTAGCCATCTCACGTGAACTGTCACTCACTTTCGGCACAATAACATGTGTTGCTATTGTCACACCAATAGTGTAACGTACAATAATTACATATCCATTGCAAATAACAATAACATCATTAATTTTTATTGTATTTTAAAGATTCGATGCACCTAAATTACTAACTAAATATGCCAGATATGGTAAGAAAATAAACTAAATACCAGAAAAATATGCTAGATTTTTTCAAAATTCAAAAAGTGATTAGAATTGGTTTTAAAAGATCAAAGATCGAAAAAGAATTTCGTATTTTACAACTAATAAAATATGGAAGTCATACGATTATAAATGAATGTAGGTAAGAATTTTAGTCATCATTTATGTAACAGTATTATTATTATTTCCTTTATAAAAATTTTATATTTAATATAAGGTACAAAAGTCAAGTTTCAAGCAAATCTGGTATGAAGCGTTTTAAGCTGTGTGCGGTGTGCGGGTCGAAAAACGCTAGATTTAACGCCATACGCCAGATTCAAATTATGTAAGCTCCCTGTTTGAAAATTCTAGATCTAATAAAAAAAAACTCGGCAATGCTGGTGTTATTTTTATGATAATGAAAGAAATATTTATTTTTTATGTATGTGTAATATTTTCCATTGTAAATCCACAATGGTTTTCACTAGATTCAATTATTTGGTTAGAATGGTTACTTCCTGTATCTTTAATGTAGAATACGTCTATTAGCAGGAACTACCTCGAAAAATTGTAACGCGGCGGCAATGACATTAATGTGGACGAAGCATCTGGAAAAAAAATGACACTTACTTTTTTGTCGGGTCTGCCGAATGGCATAATCTGTTCTAACGCCATTACAATAAAGGTGATATTGCTATAAATTCTCGATGCTTCTTGTCGGGTCTGCCGAATGGTTTGGTTCGAACGGGTTCGCTCAAACGAACATTGATATTAGAAACACTATTCTAACGCCATTGCAATAAAGGTGATATTGCTATGAACTCCCGATGCGTGATATTGCATAATGGATATTGATTGCGTGACGTCTACCTATGCACGTGCGAACGTTACGTTTGAATTTACTTGCTAGCTACTTTACTGAGTGCGTCGTCCATTAATAATGTCATTGCGCGGCGGTGACACACGGGGGTGTGAAAAAATCGGTGCAGTCGCCGGGGTTCGATAACAATATGCTTGCAGAATGCACAATTTTCGGGCGAGAAAATAGTATGTATGCCGGGACGCAAAATATGTGTAATAAAAAGACTGTTTTGTTATAATATATTGTATTTTTAAACAATTAAATTTCATGGGTAGTAAAATTAATAAAATTCGTATTGTATGCACGATGTTTTCATGTAAAGAAGAATACCACAGGCTTTGCACTGGAAAATGCTTGAGTGCCGCTGCCGGAGCCTAGTCGTGGAGAGAGTGCTTATTCCAAAATCATAGTGCAGTGACTATAGATACACTCTACTACAGAATAGCGCGCTGTTTTACCGAAAGCACAATAAATAATAATTAAATATTTTTATCTGGATAATAAAATGTAGGTATGTACTATGTAGGTATAGCAGATAAATATTTTTATATAAATCTATTTCATTCTCAACGTTGAACCGTTTTACAGCAGACTATTTTTATGAATAATATTACTTTCTTAACAGTTTTTTTTTTGCATATTATGTAATTATTCACGTTGGCAACATTGCATCAACGATTTGGGCGCTGCATTTTTTGAATGTATTTAGATATTACGTGCGATTATGGAAATTGCTAATTATTTATTTAAATTTAAAATTTCACCGGTTTATTTATAAAAATATTTGTGAACGCTTGAATTTATAATTTTTCCGTATCCATTTGCTGAAGTTATTTGCATTAGTAATTACATTTTATCGACATTAATTTAATGACATGCATGCGTTTTGAATTTTAAATTAATGGCGACCTTAGGAATGACTTCCTCTGAAACTAGTTTTTTTTTAATATTTAAGGATTTAATTTAGTAACCAAAAAGAATGTGGATAGAATTGCGTTTTCCGGAATCTCACAGTTTAGAGTTTAGACAGCACACTAATAAATTAGGTATTAACTTTCAAGATAGAAATTTAATTTTTTACTTTTACATTTTACTTAATTTTGTGGCAGGTTAGCTACGTCTCGAGTTTTTTACTAATTAGATAGTGAAATACAGTGAAACATCCGACATTTGAAAAAAAATATTTAAAATTTGTTTATCAATCAATCAATTATATAAAAATGTTTTTTTTATAAAAAAAATATCATGTTTTGCCATCTCATCTCTGCCAATTATCATCACTTACACCACTGCCGATGGTAAACATGTAGGTACAAATTCACTGACAAACAAGCAAATGTGGTCATATTTAAGGCGGGGAGAATGGGATTTACCGTATCGTCGATTCGGAAGTAGCGACAGGCAGAATATTGTTTTCATTAAAGCGCGCAAATTCGTTCGATGTGTACTGTCCAAAATACATAATGATTGCAGATGTGGGCATGACGTGTTGAGTGTCAAATTAATGATTGTTTATAAAACTTTATATAATTAATTGTTTGCGGGGTATGTCCATGTATATTGGCCTGGACTAAACTTACCATGAAGGGAGTGAATCCGGATAAGATAGATTCAAAATCGTAACGGAGGTACTTAGAGTATCTTATTAATGTTCACCCCCACTCTGAGAGTATGCGTCGTAGAATTCAAATTTATTTATAAAAAAAACAATATATTGAGTAGGTACCAACGTAACAATTAATTATTATTAAATTTAAATGTGAAGCTAATCTGTGCGCGCGGTCGGCGGAGTGGGGACTCACCTTCGTGAGATAAATACACTGTAGGTATGGCATCCATCAACCATACCATAATACATTATAACATTATCCTTTCTTCAAATAATTTCATTGGGCCCAATCGACAGTCGTTTATTTTAGACTTCGCTTTCCCACATTAGAACGTCAGGTCTGTGGCCGATAATAACCCTCTAATAAACTATTAGAGGTCTTTTGTTTGACAGCGAAATTGGCAAATAGTTATCCGTCAAATTGTTTATTATTTTTTTACTATAGCAACATCTTCCATTTCTCACGCGATGCGCGTTCCAGGCGCACGCGTGCCAACCTGCGAGAATGGAACGCCAACAAAAAGCGCGCGCAATTAATAAACCAGAGAGAATAATGACAAATGAATAATAGAAAAAAAATACATAAACCAACATCGCAATAATAATTATTTCGATTTTGCTTCCTGATTGTGTGTCGTGATATCGGTGTCTAGCCGAAGTGGGGACATACCTCTCTAACAAATTTTATTATTCATGGAAAATGGGGTGACCAATTCAGTGTGTAACAAAGAAATTTTGTTTGTGTGATTTTGTTTAATGATTAGCACTTACCTACAAATTCCACTTTAAACTGAACTCTGAGTAACGAATTCGTGGTTTTTATAATATCCTAAGGATTATAGGTAAAACTATACCCTGAAAGCTGTTTTTTTTATTACATACTCGTTGCTTGAGTGAGACCAGCTGAAAAGAAAGCCGATACATTCACGACTGGTCCTAACTTTCCGTCCCTCCCGTTGTCTATGGATGACCTGTCAATGCCTGTTATTGTCTATAGAGTGCTCATACTGATGCGTCTCTCGTGTTCACTTCTAGATGAGTTAAATGATAAATAATACAATAGTATTAATATAACTTCTACACATGTACTGCATAGATCAATGCTACATATTTTTTTGGAAATCGATATTACCACCGGTTTTTGTATGAAGGGCTAGTCTGACTTTGACAGCTGATGAATAACAGGAATGTATATTATTTATAAATCATACTGATAGTTAATATATTTGATGTGAGAATTTTTTATAATTCAATTTGAAACGAGAAAGGGCGAATCAATATGTCAAGCAATCTGGGATCTGATTTTGACAGCTGAAATGTGGACCACTCGTTGCTTATACAAAAAGTTATGCTCAGGCTTTATTAATCTAAAGATGGCGATGGTGATACTCATTAGTATTAATCGGCCTTATCATGCCAAATATGTATTGGTACAGTTAATCATATCAAGAAATATAACATGTAAAAGAAGACGCATTTCTTGGCTTAAAATTCAGTTTCAGTGGTTTGACATCAGTATTTAAAATAATTATTCTAACCAACCTTCTTTGAGTCTAGAACATGGCTTATCCAGGAGAAGACGTAGGTTACCACATAATTAAAGTTGTACATGTTTAAGACTAAGTAAGTATGCTGGTATCGAACAAGCTTATCGTTCGTAAAGGTTCAAATAGACTATATGACGATCGGCACATATATGCTAAGAGCGGTTTAGTGTCTATGATCATATCTATGCCATTCCGACATATTATACATACATATTGTATGACAGCTATGACATCGTATTTATACTCTGTGACACCCTGTGACACAGGACGCCAACATAAAAAACGGGGTTTTCGGCATATATGTGACCGATCGTCACAGTCTGAGCCATAAGTGTTTCATTACTATTAAAATCTATCAGGTGTGTCATTCTGTACTGATTAAATAACATATTAAACTAGACATATATTGGAATGATGTATACGGTTGATTGTGTAACAGAATTTATTGTTGTGTTGTACATGTTGTAAAAACGTGTCATCTTCAATTAATTATTATGTCTGCCTGCAGCTTATTTTACCTACAGTTATTTAGCGACACTGTTCGCCGAGGACCAGAAAACCAATAAATACAAATTATTTTAAGAGCTACTAATGAGGTGAAGTGATTAGGAGAAAATCACGGAAGTCTCCATTCCACAAGTAAAAGTCGGTGCCTCTCTATGGATAACGATTGCGTGATAATATGAATTTGTGTTGGTGACAAGGCCGACTATAGACATGTGTGAGACGAAACAGTAAACTTCGATGATAGTGATAATTATTTCGAAGATAATCAAAAACTAGCACTACCTTCTTAATTCGAAATTCAGTGCAGCGGCCTGAATATAGTCAGCTTTAGTTGGTGACTGTGGATATTATTTTATTTTTTACAAACCCTACCGCCACACGAGTGAATGCATAAATTTGGTGAAAGACATTATAATCATTGAAAAACATATAAGAATACAATATGATACAAAGCAGAAATGAATAGAAAGCATTGTCTATTTTTTACTTGTGGGTATTCAATTAATTAATCAAACAATTTATTTTATTTTATTAAGGAAACAAACAGTTATATTATTGATTATAAATGCGTATAAAAATTCAATAATGTGAAAATGTTACAAGCAGTAAACAGCTAGCTGTTAGATGATAATACAAGAATGCCAAACAAAAAGTATATTGTATAGAGTAGGGATAACATAAAATATAAAGAATTATGAAAAGAAAAATGGAAAAACATTATTTATTAACTATAACTATAACTTGATATTACTGCAATGTATACGTATACGCACACTTCTTTTAGCTTTAGCTTAATTTGTAAATAGCTACAGTCCTACAAACTTATCTAAAGAACGGTAAAAAATGGAACTACGAACTACCATATGGACGCCATTTTGAAAACGTCTGTTCAGTTGCGAGTCTTGTTTGGGTAGTTTTCGATAGTGGCGCCCCCATCCATTCTTTAGATAAGTTTGTAGGTCTGTATCTATTTTTTTTAATACTGACGGCGATGAATGAGTACCTATTGCAAGGTACCTGCTTACTTATTTAACTTTACTTGTATTGTCCCATTGAAAGTGTGGCCACCCTAGCGATAAATAAATACGTGTTTGCGATTCGCTCAAAGCATTCTACAAGCGGTAAAAGACCTTGCCGTTTAATATTTATTAATTCAAAGGCCTTATATCGAAGGTGATGCCGCTAATGGTTTGCAATAATATGTAATTCATTTGTTAGTGATGGGCACAATCGACATCTGCATCGATACAAAGGATTGATAATTGTGCACCTCACTATTATGGGTTTTTAATGTTTGGATTTGTATATACTATAGTACCAACATTCAATAAATTTATTTTAATTCAATAAAGAAAGCTATCTGTATGATCGATCGAGATAATTAATATACATACGTATTCAGTCAATGCTAGATACTTACTAAGAAAATATTAATTAAAAGTTTATCTAATTCTGGAATTGAACGTCCTGCCTGAGATTGCAATATGTACCTAATCCAATCCCTTTTTATAATAGTTTTCTTTGTCAGACGTAGAAAACATTCTAATGATAAAACATGTCCAAATGTGAATGAATATTAATGTTTAAATTATTATGTAAATAGTCATGCAAAAACCCCCCTGATGCATGTCGATTTGTATCAATTAAAAAATATGTAAAAAAAACCTCTATCGATGACATCACTAGCGATATCGCCAAACAACATTATTGCCAGAAGGGTTTTTTGCGGTGACCTTAAATTCGTGTGTTTTGTCGAAGTCAGTATTTATTATACAGTCACTCTAATGCCAAGGATGAACAGAGAATTTTTGACATTGCAAAAAATATTTAATAACCTCCGCGAGACCGCAAAGTGCTCGTTCACTCTCGCAATTATTATTAGATTATTATCAATCAAAATGATTAGTCGGTACCTATAATATAATTAACGATATTACACAATATGTTCTAATCTATAGGTACAATATAATTGTAATCGTGTACGGAATCTCAATGCTATATCAATGATTTTGGCCAATGAAATGAGTGGGTACAACCCTCCCGCCAGTGTTGCCAATTGTCGTTGACAATAATATTGTGCCAATCGGCATAAGAAAATAAATCAATTGACGGAAATTAAAAAATACACATAGAAATCGGAATTTAAAAAATAATAAATACATTTTTTTCACAAGAACAAGGCCGAAGAAGAAGAATTTAATTTTTCGAACCGACCTATGAAATTTGGTTATCACTTCAAATAATATTTTTATTGTGTATCATGTTATTTTTCAACCGAATTCTGCGTTTTGCAAATTTACGTTAGTTTTTTATCTATGTTTTTATCCATGAACAGACAGGATAAGTAAGTTATTGATTAAGTGTACTTGTGCTAAATTTCAATGCGTCAGTACGTTCTCCCTGCAATGTATATTATTAACTTTTTAACACGTATTAAATTATTATTTTTGTTTCACTTTCTACAGTGAAAAAATGTTTTAGTGAGCGACATAACAACAGTTTAATTATTAAACTATAAACAACCTTATATGGACTCTATTATTTTATCTTTGTCTATGAATAGTAAATCGCCCAAAGAGCATCGACTTATCATTAATAAAGTGTACTGATATGCATAGTCGTAGATTTGAATTATACATACTTAATTTCCTTTCGCTTAGCTGCAAAACAAACCCAACACAATAGCTATAAATACAACAAAAAGATAAAGGCATTCAATTGAAATGCATTTTCCGCTGTCATCACACTGTTAAAAAAAACTTCTAACAAGATTGACTAGATGTTGTTAATGTAAGTGACAGGCGTGAAAAACCTTTTCGTCGTTCATTAATAATAATACAATAATAGGAGCAAAATCAAAATACTAAAAACAAAAATTGCTCCAAAGCGGTAATATAATATTTTCATCTGCACGTAATTAGACCAGCGCATGTATTCGTATTCTATACACAAGACTGCTATCGGCCGCTATCGGTAGCTATCGAGGGTAGTTTTTTTAATCGAAGTATTAGCACTTATTGTAACAATTAAAATAAGTTAGTTGTAATTGTTACAATAAGTGGTTTTAACAGCACCTCTCTTGGGTGTGCTAAATTTTAGAGCGAGATAGACAGTTTTGACGGCTTAGACGACTAACTTATTACAACAATTATACTTCAATACAAACATATCGATACAATAGTTCAATAGGGGAACAACTCATAAAACCTTGTTCCAAGATAATGGCGTTTCTATTTTTTGCAGTAATCCTCAATTTAATTTTAAAGCCTTGATTTATTGGAAGTGGATGTTTTTTATATATAAGTCAGTGGAATACATCAATGCAAATGAAATTTTACATTTTAATAAGGAATTAACCAATAAATTTGATTATATAACGGAATTACTGATTAATCTCAGAAAGGGTTATTCGATTTTATGACACATTGAAGAAATTTTGACTATTTTTTTTTTGCTGAATTATTATAAAGAGAAGACCTTTCTACATCGAATCGCATTCTTAACTTAAAACCTTTAAATTTTGAGTTGTTCCCCTATTGAACTGAGGTATCGATATGAAGAACTACTCTCGATAGCAGTCTTGTGTATAGAATATATGCGCATGAATATTTTGAATAAGTATGTACCTACAGAATTTGAAGTCAGTTGTTTTGACAATCAAAATTTATTATTCGTTTTTTTATTGTACCTACACGCAATTATTAATTTTCTCGGGCCCACTGTTTGCAAGCTTAACCATTTCGTTGCGATTTATAACTATTATTGCCGTTTAATTTTTTTGAGGCTGCACCAAGCGGTGGACGTCGGACACTTCCAGATGTAGGTAGAGAATATGAACACCAGGCTGTCTCTAAAATCCATGTGACCCTTCAGTCTTCTTGCGCCTATTCAGCTCTAGCCAGCATTTCAATGCCAGCAAATACGCTACGATACGATATTTAGTGAATTTCCAAAACGCCGGAAACTGGATAGGCAAAAAAGGCAGGCAAGGTTGAGATATCTCTTTAGCCGTACCCAGCCAATTCAGGCCTAACATCGCTTATTCACTCTTGATGTGAAGGAGGCTGCTTGATCCGCTTTATTGTGTCTTCGTTTCTGATGGTCATACCACCCCGTATATGTACACTCAGTTGGTATCTGCTACAAGCAACTACCCTCGAATTTTCGTAAGATACCATCTATTGCTACCGCAAAGCAAGCATTGCACTAGCAGTATCTACTGACCAAAGATGCTGAATCTTCTTACATATCGAGTCTTTCATATTATAAAATTCCAGTTTGACGTAAGTGCCATTTTTTATGGAACACATGCACAGGCTTGACAGTTTATATGACAAATTAGGGCAGTATTCCTAGAGTACATGTTTTGCGTCATTGCAATATATGTAGGCTCCATGTCTATGCAATACGGTTTTCATCAATATTTTTGTTTCTAGCCGAGTGGTCATATTAAAAATTGGCATTATAATTATCGTAGTATAATTTACACTTGTTTATGCAATTGTGTCGTAATTTTGGGATAGTCGTTTCACGTGCCACAAGTTAACCGCAGATGTCCATACATTTTTTTCAGCTTGCAAGTTGTTAGTCAGTTATTTATTCGAGCGCCGAGTCGTGTGACGTTGTGATGCAATCGATTTATGCACTTTCCTTTTCCTTTCCGATGCGTGCATCTTCTTCTTTTTCTTTTAGTATTTTTCCTACGGCTCTTTTCAATCTTCGCGGTGCTTAAAAGCGAGCTCTTTTATCGCTGGCACATTTACGTAATCCACTGAATATCAATAGATTTTGTTTATTTTCGTCACAGCCCATGCATTCAACCAATTTAATTATATCTATGTATATTTTTCTTCATTCTTTATAATGTAATTTCCAATTCAATTCAACTACTGTTTGTATTAGAATTTTATAAACCATTAATTTGGTATTTTTGTATCATTTTGGACTTGTGTGTTCAATAATGATACGTATGTTCGATTCACTACTTCGAGACATTGCCATATTTCAGCATGCTCCTCATTGCCTTGGTGATAGTCAGCTATAAACTACTTGACATCGAATAAAACCGCATTTGTGATAACGTGTATCCGTTTTGCAGTTAAGCTATAATATTATGGGTCTAGGACGATTTGGCGCCGGGACAACTGGACGCCAAGCAATTCGTAAATAAATAGACATTAGGTACTTATACGTAGTTTTAAAAAATAAATTAAATATGATTATGTATACTTAAATTATCATATTATGATTTAAAAGTTGGTGAGAATTTAAATATACACACGTAAATAATGATTTAATCGTGCATATGTTTAAGTTCCAACGAAAAAAGAGTTTTTTATTTTTATAAAAACCCTTAGGCATGGTAATTTTCAATCCGCAATAAAAAACATTATGTTAAGAGTAAAATGAATTAAAACTACTAAGTAGTAGATAGAAATTGATTAAAATTCATCGTCTACGTTCTGTTTACATGTCCATGACAGTGCGGCGTCCAATTGTCCTGGCATCCAGTTGTCCCATTCTCAATATTATTATAAGAATAAGTCATGATTCCTACACTATCATCATCAGCCGGGGACAATCCACTGCTGGATGAAGGCCTCCCCAAGCTTTCTCCAACTCTCTCGGTCCTGTGTCGTTCGCTGCCACGTATTTCCGCCGAACTTTACCAGTTCGTCAATCCAGCGGCTTTTAGGGCGACCCTGTGGCCGTTTCGTACCCCTTAGGTACCACTGGATGACGGCATTTGTCCAGCGGCCGTCCTTTCGGCGAGCAATGTGCCCCGCCCATCTCCATTTCAGCTGTTTGGCAACGTCTATTACATCGCGTACTCTTGTCTGCTTCCTAACCCATTCGTTCCTCTTACGGTCCTTTCGCGTGATGCCCAACATGCACCTCTCCATTCCTCGCTGTGTGACTCTTAGCCTTTGGACATCTCTCGTGTTGAGGGTCCACGTCTCGCAGCCATACGTGAGCACGGGTAGCACACATTGGTTGAACACCCTACGCTTAAGACATAATGGTAGGTCACTCTTGAAGATAATATTCAGACGTCCGAAAGCACTCCATCCCAGCTTTGTTCTTCGAGCAATTTCATCGTGCATGCTTCCGTCTATGGACACCTGCTGTCCGAGATAGACGTAGCTGCTGACTTGCTCGAGTTGGGTGCCAGAAATACAGATAATCGCAGGGTCCGAAAAACAGTTCCTCATCACTTTTGTCTTTGAGACATTTATCTTTAGACCGACCGTTTGACTGACATCCGCGAGTTCTTGCATTCTACCTTGGAGGTCTTTCGGGTCTTGTGAGAGTATAACAATATCATCTGCAAAGCGCAGGTGACTGAGGTGCTCCCCATTAATTGGAACACCTTTTTCCTCCCAATCAAGTTTCCTAAATAAGTCCTCAAGAGTAGCGGTGAATAGTTTAGGTGAAATGGTATCACCTTGCCGGACACCTTTGTTAATGGGGAATTTACACGACCGTTTGTGGAGTTTCACGCATGCTGTGGCATCACTGTATATACTGTTCAATATGTTTGTATAGCGTCTGGAAATTCCTTGGTTGCTAAGGGCGTCTATAATTGATAATTTTTTGATGGAATCAAACGCCTTTTCATAGTCTATAAAACCAAGATATAATGGCAGTTTGTATTCCTGGTAGCGCTCTATGATTTCCCTGACGACCTGTATATGATCCATAGTACTGTAGCCTCTTCTGAATCCGGCTTGCTCTCTTGGTTGGTTCTCGTCTAGAACTGTTTCGAGACGGTTTGAGAGTATTTTCGTGAAAACCTTATACAGAATTGGCAGTAGACTAATCCTACACTATACTGCGACATATATCTACAATAATGTAGTTAGAATACAGATGAGTGTCGTTGAAAAATTAACTCTACCCATATTGCAATATTTTTGCACATTAAAAATTTGCGTTTATGTCGCAACAGCATTGTCAGCCTGTTCTGCTAATGCGTTCTACGTGTCAGCCAAAACAAAACATACATGGTATAATATTATTGTATGTGTTTGAACAATGAATATTATACCCATATTGTAAATTTGCGTTAATGTTTTTGACGTATTCTACTAATGCGTTCACTTTCACATCGAGACTCTACACACGGGTATTTCTTATGTAAATAAATCTTCAAAACTCTACATAAAGATTCATTCATAATTTTAGTTGATTAATTAAAGGTTTTTACCAGAGTAATTAACTTTTTTTTATATATACCTATGTAAGATATAATATACCTATAAATGTACAATGTGGTACAATTTATGTACGTTTTCCGGGGCACCTAGTTTAAGTCAAAGGGTCACGACCTAGTTGTCAAACGGCAATTTGATATATTGTCTCAAGTGAGAAATCAAATATTCAGAAATAGAATATCGATAAAATAAGTTGATACCGCCAAATTGTTTTGAATAATTATAATTGTCTAATTAAACGCACAATGAATTACAGATTAAATCTCTCACACCAGCAGGTTCAATTGCCTTGGCGAAATTTAAAAAAACATATTTGTTATTTACATTCTTCTGTAAAATTCTCATGACACTTGTATCTCCTCAAGATCGTGCATTGTCTCAAAACAAATCAATTATTTTCTATTTTTCTATTCAAGTTTACGCGGAAGACTTCTGTATTCAGTGTGGGTGGCTGTTAGCAAAATATGAATAGAAAAATATGAATAGCTAGTTAGTTACTTAAGTACAAAACACTTCATTATAATAATAATGTCATACATTGCTTACAAATTCAACTAGCTTTATAAAACATGCATCAAATCTTGTAATGTTTTGCGTGAGACATAACGTATTATTTCTTATATTATTATATAGGTACGGATTTGTTTTTTCATTTAGGTATATTATGATTTGATACGATGTGGATACAATAATGATACATACGAATAATTAGTACAGATTGCGAACGAAAGTTTCGAAAAACAACGAGAAATCTACACACACCTTTGTCGAGATTTATTCTTAAAATCCCCTTCTTACTGTTTGTATTATGTCATGTTTGACATTTCATCAACATTCATTTGTTTATTTATGATAATCATTAAACATCATAATATTTTAAAATAGAATATCTTTTTATAAAACGATAAATTAATATAATATAAAATTTATACTTAATCACTTTTTAATTCCATTCATTTCTCGTAGAGCCGATTTTAATCAATAATCAGGGAAAGCGTTTAACATCTATTATCATTATTACAAAATAAAATAACATAAAAGGTTTGCACTATTTTTATTAATTTTCGCGAGAAATTGCATGCCATGAGCGTAATTCACTTGCTGAGTCTTGCTCTCAGGGGCGTGCATAGATTGTATGTTTGTTACATACCTATTTCGAAAATCTCCTATAAAAGCCAGATTATTAGTATTTAAGAACAACTAGGTTGATACTTATTTGAAAGATCGGGTGATTTTGCATTTTAATTTACTACCTAACACGCATGTATCAGAATACTGGGCACTCAGCAAACATGATGAGAGGCATATGGATATCTTTGAGATGAGAGTTTTGAGAAGAATCTTTGGCGGCTATTTGAAGGTCAAGGTATAATGAGGAGCCATACACACTTTATGGGAGTGAAAAGATTACGTGGCATGTGAAATTGCAGGGGCTACGCTGGATCGGTCACATGCATAGAATGCCCAGAAGATTTAACAGTTCTCGGTCAAAGTTACTGGAGAGATCGTCCAGGATGAAGAAGGTTTATGATCATGACATAACACAAAAATAATTTAACACTATCTTATTTATTCTATGCTTCGAGGAAATAATTTAAATATTAATAATTAGGTTTTGTCAGGTTTTTTTATATTGTTAATTATAAAACCAGACAGCCATTAACATATCAGATTTAATTAAATTTAGATTATGTGAATTTCCTAACCATTCTAAAATAGTGATTTACTAGAGCAGGTAATATCGGAATCAATATTGAACATTTTCTCGTCTGTCTGTACTGAAAAATTAAGCTGCAAACTGAAACAAATAACACAAAGAAGGCACAAAAAATTAAATGAGTGTATATTCTTATTTATTAAAAATAACGATTGTTTTACCCCACCCGTATAAAAAGCACCGCGCTCCAGTGGCTGCGTCTCTCCACGGTGCACCGGCGAACTTTCTTCCAAGTACTTTCTAACTTCTAACAACAAAATCGTGCATGCTGAATTTATTCGAAGCCATTGCACTTTGCCGATAGTGCAAGTTGCTCCACGTAACCACATTTCAGACAAGTGATCTACGTTTTTTAAATCATTATTTATTACAATAAACATATTATGCAGACTATTAAATTTAATCGCCACATTTCATACTTTTATTATCATTATTATAATTTATTTTGACACGTTTTCTTCTGGATGTTCTGTCAATACAATTATTCTTGTCCACCAAAAGACTGATTTTTCTTTTAAACAGTTTCTTATTTTTCTATCTGGGTTCACATCAATATCACTAATAACTCCGCGGTTTTCATGCTACCCAACATAATGGATGTGATACTTCGTAATGCTGTATATTGTGCGGTTAACCAATTTGATGGCACCGTAAAGTTTGATGTACCTTTTTGACTTGAATTACTTAATATTTGTGAATGTATTGTTTATTGATTTAATTTCACATTAAGAGTTTACTCTCTCTGTGTACATCGTTTTATATTTGTTGTCTTTGACAATTAAGTATTTTTATCAATTCCGTGTTATTGAAGTATAAAAATGTTTTTTTTTTTTTTGTTAATTCTAAAATATTTTAGTTATTTTTATATTGACGGCTGTTTCGGGATATAAATCTATCTTTAGAACGTCAATAAGATAATTAATTTACTTTTTATAATAATTCTATACGCTGTATTTTACTATGTAGGTAGGTATCTTGCATTGATATTAATTGTCATAATTCTTTTCTCTAAATACATAAATAAATCCTTTATTTCCAATAATCATAATGTCATTCTAAAGGTTATTTTAGTGTAGCAATTCTGTGCTACGCGGAATCTTTTTTGATAATTTACTTGCTTCGTCTTTATATACCTATGAATTTATTTACAATAATAAATAAACAGTCTGTCTTGACGCTAGGGCATTCATTGTTTTCGACATAACAATTAATAGTCTACATAAATGTTAAAAGATTGACGAAAAACCCTCGCACGGTAGGGCGATCAAATCAAGAATGTTACACTATCTTGATTGGTGTCGGCAATCCTCTGAATACAGGGATAACTGGAAGTGGATCGTTAGTGTATTAGAACCAACTAGAATTTGCTTACTCATAAAGGCTACGACATACTTTGTAAGAAACGAACCAAAACACAACTGTAATTTAAGGGGGAGAGGCACGTCAGCAGAGAACCTAGCGGAAAAATACGAAGCAATTAATATGTATCTGATAACATTAAAAAGTAAAAAAATGTAATAAAATTTGAATTCGTTGCAGGGTTACATCTTATTATTACATTATATTTTATGGTCATATTTATTACTAAAATTTAGTTTATTAAGTTTTCAATTTTTCGTCGTTTAGATTTTTGACTAATTCATCGTTTTAATATTTTTTATATTTATTTTAAAAGGCATCGATTGTTATAAAAATATAAATGTGTATAACTTGAAATTATTTTTATTTATATCGCCTAATAGCGCCTGCACAAGTGCATGGATTGACTTGCACCAATAGTGTGTAATTAAATTTAAACTATCGCGATAATAACTGTTTACATATTGTAAAAGTGCTGACTGTCTCTCCAATCTCATTCTTAAAGCGTAAGCGAGACGCGATGTTATCATTGTATGGTGTTATTTGATAGGTTCGAACAGGTTCGTATTTCTTCCGGCAGGTCCACTACTATCGTTCTACTGTGCATGCGCATCCGCCATGCAAGTACCAATTATTGCGTGAAAATTAAGAAGCTACTAAACTTTTTTGATCCATGCAAGCAATCTTCCAATAATACGTATTTACACGTGCATTTTCTTGTTATGGCCGATAATACGTTCCGTCAGCAGTAAATCCATGCACGTGTAAACAGTGTATAATATTCTGCCGTGATAGTACGATTCAGAACTCAGCCTTTTTGAGTTAGGGTACGGCTCGTTCGCCTCTGCACCGAGCTGGTAGAGGCGCGAACCATTCTATCGGAATTTTATAGACCTGGAATATCGTAGATATGTATATTAATATAGTATTTTATACATTGTCTTCAGTTTCATAAAACGATTATAGAAAGTTTCTTTGTTGAGGGCATAAAATCTATAAATTAAAAATATCGAACATGTTCAAGAAAAGTGCAAGATTATTAAAAAAACATGTCAATTTTCGGTTTTTGAGATGTTAAAACGTCCGATGTGACAGTATTGTCAATATTATTTTTAATGTCTTTATTTATATTGCATATTTTTGTAAAACCATCAATGTGTTCTTTACCGAAATTATGTTACTGTAATTAGGTAAGTATAAAAAAAACTCTCTGATCAAAATCTCGCTTTTTCGGGTGTAGGCAGTCTGCAAGTGGTAGTTTATTTACTATCCTACAAAACGCTCAATGTGTTTCATCAATGGAAATGGTGAATTTGATGAAATTACTAAGTAAATTTATGCTACTGTCTTATGTTTGACATAAGGAGTTTTAATTTAACAAGTGGCAGCATTGAATACGATAAACTATTGTTGGATGAATGTAGGCATGGTCCCCACATTCTGAAGCGAGCCCCTGAGCCAATCGCTAAGGTTAAAAGCACTGTCATGTTCTACACGGAGCGGAACTTGAGCAAGTATTAGGTCCCGGAGCGGAGCAACTCAAAAAAAGTCCGCTCCGCTCCGGGTAAAAAGTTTTAAAATGTGTTATATATATAGAAATGTTAAAAATAAAAAAAATAAGTAGTTTTGAAATAATGTTTATTATTCGTACTTTTTATTATTAATTATATTTAACAAAATTTCCGGCAGTAAATCGTCTTTCATTATCTGCGTCATCTGTCAAAAAAGTGAGGTTATTTTGCACTCGGCAGTGTTGGCGTATTTCAAATAATTCCAGTGTTGCAAAAAATATAATATTTTCATTTGATTTTAGGACGAAAATTTAAAAATAAAAAAAACATCCGGTGCAGTGGAGCACTACAAATATTCAGTACTCCGGGTAAAACCCCATTGCTCTACTGTTCCATGCTCCTGCTCCGAGCTCCGCTCCAACGCTCTGGTTCTATAGCAGTGTTACCCGAATGGCATTTCGCGAAACCCAGGTTTCCGTGAGGTAAAATTAAGGGTATTCCATGTGTTTTTAGCGGTGTTTTGTATTTTTAAATAAATCCACTAATTAAATCCAATTATTGAGTAGTAGGCACGTCTTGGCATCATATTGTGAATCACTGATCCCGACACCCTTTTGTGGTTGCCAAGTAACATGCGACCCTTCGACATATTGGATAAATAGCCATTTTTATTAGTCACATTATCACACAGACTAAAATAATTAAGTTTACAATAAAATTTTAAACGTAAATTATCATTTAATTAAACCAATAACAATATGACGTCAAATCGTATTGCATAGCTACATGTTTTAAAATGTTAATATTCATCAAGAGAAATACCCCGTAGGCAACTTTTTTTTTTACTATAAGAGCAAATTTGTGGTGTGTGTTTATCTCACTTAACTGTTCGACCCACCACGCCAGACCTCCCTAAACTCGGATCTCCAGGCTAGAGGCCTATCCCCTCCCTTGTGGGTATAGGTACTATAGATAAAACATGTATGTTTGTTTATGTATTATGAAATCACAATAAATACTTAAATGAGAATTTAAACACAAAATCACTTTCAACGGTAATAGTTATGTAACAGATAAAAAACAATTGATAAACAGCCTTTCTACAATATTACGTTCCAACATTAAAAAATCTGACGTTTACCATCATCTGTCAAACCGGCGAACGCGAGCGCCTATACCGTCAAAGCATATGTAGCTCAATCCTTACTGCGGTCTTAAGTGCCGGTTGACAAAATATAAAATTTCACGTACTTTAACCGAAGTAGGCCGCGCAAAGGAATTCGTAGTGGTTCGTTCAAAAATTGGCCTCCTGTAACTACAGTCAAGATATTCTCCGCGTAGACCCCATAGGCTCTACGCGACGATGTCACCGCTACGCTTGGTCTACGATATCACTACTGACAAAAAATAATAATTACACATCCACTTACGCAACTTTGCGTAATGCTAATAACGTGACCACATCACACTTATTATGATAATAATACCACTGTTATTTTCTTATTACTAGACATTCGTAGTCTGTCGTAGTTATTAGTTATTATTACATTATAATATAGCCTCGCGCTATTCGCCGCCATTATTAATGCATTTCTTTTTCGCGTAATAATTTCATTCCGTGGTTAAGCCAACGCCAATTATTATTTCAGAGTTATTTTCACTTTCGATTTTGTTCGCAGTCGCATTACAGCGTCATCATTGTCTTATTCAACATTAAATTCTATCTAAATTTATTGTAATACGAGGGTGGGTCAATAAGTCCTTAGAAAAGCCGACAGGTGGCGCGACTAGTACTGTAAGCGGTTTGTTTTCATGCAGCGGCACTACCGATTCAGTATGCTGCGAAGTTTCAATCAGATTGGTCGGGTTGTTGTGTGTTTCTCGTACATTTAAAAAAAAATTTGCTTGTGGAAAATGGAAAAATGGAAAATTGAGTTTAGAGCTGTTATTAAACATTTTAATATAAAAGGGTTAACAGCAAAGGAAATAAAAAATGAGTTGGATTTAGTTCACGGCATATCTGCTCCTTCACTTGCAACTATTTATAACTGGTTAAATGAATTTAAACGTGGTCGTACATCAACAAAGGATGAACCACGCTCAGGACGTCCTGTAGAGGTGACTACACCAGAAATGATCAATAAAATCCACGATATGGTGTTAAGTGACCGAAGATTAAAGTTGAGTGAGATAATTGAGGTTACAGGGATCTCAAAAGGTAGCGTCATTTCTAGTTTACATGACAAATTGGGCATGAAAAACATTTCTGCAAGATGGGTGCCGCGTTTGCTCACAGTCGACAATAAACGCAATAAGGTGGTGGCCTCAAAAGCCCTGTTGTCGCTCATGCAACGCAATCCGGATGAATTTTTTCGTCGCTTTGTGACTGTAGATGAAACATGGATACACCACTATACTCCCGAGACGAAAAAACAGTCAAAGCAGTGGATTGCGAAAGGCGAACCATGTCCAAAGAAGGCGAAAACCATAAAATCAGCTGGTAAGGTTATGGCTACTGTATTTTGGGATGCACGTGGAACTATTTTCGTTGACTATTTGTAAAAAGGAAAAACAATAACAGGGAATTATTATGCATCTTTATTGGACCAGCTAAAAAACAAAATTGAAGAAAAACGGCCTCATTTAAAAAGGAAAAAAATCCTCTTTCATCAGGACAATGCCCGTGTTCACACATGTTTACGATCAATGGCTAAAATTGAAGAATTGAAGTTCGAATTGGTCGACCACCCACCGTATTCGCCAGATTTAGCCCCCAGTGACTTTTTCCTTTTCCCAAACTTAAAAAAATGGCTAAGTGGACAACGTTTTTTTCAAATGAAGAAGTCATCGATCGGACAAATGTTTATTTTGAGGACCTTCCGAAAACTTATTTTTCTGACGGTTTAAAAATAATTGAGAAACGTCTAACCAAGTGTATTGAGCTCCAAGGAAATTATGTTGAGAAATAAAAAAAAAATACAAAAATAAAAACTGTTTTAATGTTTTTTTCTAAGGAATTATTGACCCACCCTCGTATTATCGTATAGTAAGCATGTATTATACTTTAATTCTGTAAATTTTTGGTGGAAAGTTATTAGAAAAAACAGTCTGCCATTCACTTCTGCATTCTGTAGCTCTGAGGGCCATTGATAGATAAGCCAGTGGCGTTCTTCCCCTGATCACTCCAGCGAATCAATCTTACCCTTGACTACAAGCGACGCTCCCGCGAACAATGTGGGAAAAAAGCTATCTTTTAAGTAGCAGACAATACGTATTATGACGCTGAATGCAGTGTCGATGTGGGTTGCATCAAACAAGGACAGGCACAGACAGTTTGTTTTTCCCTAATGTTTAATGGCGATTGGAGATAACTACACTGAATCCTGACCACAACAGCAGTAAATTTTTGACTGCCCAACATCCTATGGGAATGTCCTGAAATGTGAACGGAAATGGAAGAGATAGTCAAGTCGGTTCAATCAGATATTGGGCCTATCCGATATGGTTACCACAAAGGCCAATTTTATTATTTATTTACACAAAAATGAATATGTCTTATCGCTGACATGAAGCTATCATCATATAGAATGTTCGTCAATTTTGGATTAGCTTTGTTTTGTATTAGATACTAATATATTTTATTTTTGTTAGTTCTCCGTGTTCCTTTTATCTCGTTATTTTTTCAGTCCATTTTTTATAATATAGCCATTACAAATAAATAAATTTATTTTTACTTTATATTATACTCTGTTCATATTGACACGCCATTTACCATTGTACTGTGTTCGGACACTTTCAGTTACTAAAACATTTAGTGATACAAACTTAATATACAATCTTCACGTAACTACAGATCGCTTTAGTAATACAATAAATAGCGACGACCTATATAAAATAAATTGTGTTTGAGTGTTAGTCCATCATTATTATGTCTAATATCTTTTAATATCTATGATACGCAAAACTTTAAAAATATCGACATGTAAATTCGTCTCCCTTATCCATTTAATTATCAAACGGTCAATAAAACACGTTTGTCTCCCAGAATAATAGCAGTAAACAAAATGCAGGTGAATAAATCTGGTAAAGAGTGAAGTTAGTTAGAAATGAAGCAAAATGCTTCTCGGACGTTTAGTGAAAGTGAAATAATATAGCTGCATGTACCTACCTCGTATCTCAGTATCTGGTAACAAGTCGTACGATGTTTATAATATTATAAATATACCTAATTACTCTATTTGTGATGTATTGTATAATTATTTATAAAAAGAATGTGACGAGTAAGTGTATAATAGACGTTTAGGTGATTGCTAATTAGCGTCTAATTATATTCATAATATAATTAATTAATTTAATAGTTGTAAAGGTTTATTTATGTACATATTACTATTTTCTATTGTGGCAACACGATGTCGTGATGTCAATCAATCAAATCATTATATTGTACGATTTGTACGCGTTTCCTCAAAAGGCTGGTAACATGTATAGGTACTTTATTTTAATTTGGGAAATAAAACTGTCAGAATATATTTCGTCCGTGTATACCAGGGGTAGTCAACCTGGTCCCTACCGCTCACTAGTGGGCGTTCTAGCTTTCATGGTGGGCGGTAGGGGTTTTAAAAACATTTTCATTATGTTTTCATAAAATTCTCCGTGACAATTTAAATTTCAGAAAATATACTATTTGTATATTACTATTACTTATTACTATTGCAAGATGAGACCTTCATTTGTTCCTCAGAAAAATTGAGCCAGATATCCAGTATTTAGTTTAGCAGCATCAGCCACAGGGATCTCATTAATAAATTAATTGATTAAATGTAATTTCATCAGATTTCATGCTTCTATGTATGCAAAGTATAAATAAAAAGATAGATGTAACTATAGTAAGTTGTTTTATAAAGATTTATTCTGCCAAACTTAGCTAAAGTCTGACATTAAGTATTTGGTAAGTAACTATTATTATATGCTTTATCTTGCTGTAACTCTGCTTTATAAATTTTATAAAGTAAAGTTACTTCCCTACTTTATAAATCAACATGACTGTGGAACCGGTGGCTGGTTAAAAAATTTGACTACTAACAGAGATACAAAAGTGGGCGGTAGTTATAAAAAGGTTGACTACCCCTGGTATATATACATTGTATACTATACGCCGTAAATATATAATATTATGTAGTCTTCAGTAAATTGTCAATCTTCTTCCGTGCATTCGAAACTATTACTATTGTAATAATTGTATAAGATAAAAGTTCAATTATGTAACACTAAGGTAGATAGGCATAACTATATAATTATTATAATTATTATATAATATTAGAAATATCAAAAGAATAATCGCATATTAAGCCGAATAACCGAAATAGTATTTCTCTACAGAAATACATAACTACCAAATAGTTTCCTGTCAATTTTTGGCCTATTTCAAAAATTAAGAATGCCGAAAACGTTCTGCTACTCACTTTTCAGTAATTTAAAAGTGACGAACCGTCTTACAACCGTGCCAATGGCATGGTAAAGCTACCGCGTTTCAGTCGATCTATGTATAGTAAGTAATATGGTATAAGTTATGTAAGAATTTTATATTGAGGCATTAGGTATATTTTTAATATAGCACATAAATTTAGAATTTCAATTATATTTTTGTAGCGATATAGACAACCGGCATGGCAATATGACGATACGAGGTCCGTTTATCTATCAAAGTGCTTTACACACTTTCATTCAAATTTCACCTGCAAGGTATCCAGTGATCTTAGATGAATTAACATAGATCTGCATTTAATGCACTCGGCATCATTTCTATTTGTTGCATTTGAATGAGTATAACCTGTTATCAACATTTTTCGCCCACAACTAGTTCAGAATGTGACACCGTCACTAGTTGGCTTTTCTAATACTGGTACACACTCACAATTATTTGTATATTTGTATCTATTACTTTAACTTGACATTCATTCAGATCTGGTTATTTAGTTACCTGTCATAAAGTTCCGTTTGTCGCAAGTGTTCCCAGGACCAAATAAAATGTAAATGACTTATATAAATTCACCCGTTTGTATTCACCTCGTTTATTTGTGAAGCTTCGTCTGTTCACGTCTTGTCTGCACGAAGAGAACATCCCAGAGTCATGGAAAAATGCCTCCATTATTATTCTCCATAAGAAAGGAGACACTGAAGATCTGAAAAACTATCGACCAATTAGTCTACTGCCAATTCTGTATAAGGTTTTCACGAAAATACTCTCAAACCGTCTCGAAACAGTTCTAGACGAGAACCAACCAAGAGAGCAAGCCGGATTCAGAAGAGGCTACAGTACTATGGATCATATACAGGTCGTCAGGGAAATCATAGAGCGCTACCAGGAATACAAACTGCCATTATATCTTGGTTTTATAGACTATGAAAAGGCGTTTGATTCCATCAAAAAATTCTCAATTATAGACGCCCTTAGCAACCAAGGAATTTCCAGACGCTACATAAACATATTGAACAGTATATACAGTGATGCCACAGCATGCGTGAAACTCCACAAACGGTCGTGTAAATTCCCCATTAACAAAGGTGTCCGGCAAGGTGATACCATTTCACCTAAACTATTCACCGCTACTCTTGAGGACTTATTTAGGAAACTTGATTGGGAGGAAAAAGGTGTTCCAATTAATGGAGAGCACCTCAGTCACCTGCGCTTTGCAGATGATATTGTTATACTCTCACAAGACCCGAAAGACCTCCAAGGCAGAATGCAAGAACTCGCGGATGTCAGTCAAACGGTCGGTCTAAAGATAAATGTCTCAAAGACAAAAGTAATGAGGAACTGTTTTTCGGACCCTGCGGTTATCTGTATTTCTGGAACCCAACTCGAGCAAGTCAGCAGCTACGTCTATCTCGGACAGCAGGTGTCCATAGACGGAAGCATGCACGATGAAATTGCTCGAAGAACAAAGCTGGGATGGAGTGCTTTCGGACGTCTGAATAGTATCTTCAAGAGTGACCTACCATTATGTCTTAAGCGTAGGGTGTTCAACCAATGTGTGCTACCCGTGCTCACGTATGGCTGCGAGACGTGGACCCTCAACATGAGAGATGTCCAAAGGCTAAGAGTCACACAGCGAGGCATGGAGAGGTGCATGTTGGGCATCACGCGAAAGGACCGTAAGAGAAACGAATGGGTTAGGAAGCAGACAAGAGTACGCGATGTAATAGACGTTGCCAAACAGCTGAAATGGAGATGGGCGGGGCACATTGCTCGCCGAAAGGACGGCCGCTGGACAAATGCCGTCATCCAATGGTACCCAAGGGGTACGAAACGGCCACAGGGTCGCCCTAAAAGTCGCTGGATTGACGAACTGGTAAAGTTCGGCGGAAATACGTGGCAGCGAACGACACAGGACCGAGAGAGTTGGAGAAAGCTTGGGGAGGCCTTCATCCAGCAGTGGATTGACCCCGGCTGATGATGATGATGATGATGATATGATTTGGTAGGTGTTTATCGTTTTTAATAATTGATTTCTTTGTTATTTTTAATATTATATTATATTATATGGTACCAGTACCACGGGATAATGTGTTAGCAGCAATCCTCGTTAACGTCTGAACATAACCTTGCTATGGTAACCATTTGATTTGTTTGAATGCCACAGCGATAACGATTTACCTTTTCTAGCATTATTTTAGTCTTAGTGGATAGATTGACACTTCAGAATAATGAAAATTCAGCAATACACAGAGATAGTGACAGGAACAATAAATTGTGGCACTTTTATTTAGTCACTTCATCTGTTGTAAGCTTTTCCTCGGCCGTTCCAATCATTGACTTGGTAAAATACCTACTACGAACTTTCCAGAGTTTAGTTCTGTTTGTGTGCTATATGGTGAACTTCTGTAGAATGCAACGCAGGTCTCCGATGAGAGTTTATTGTATTTGGTTTTTGGGCTGTCGCTGTGTATGTATTATCCTTTCTTCATCTTCAGTTGCAGATAGAGTTGGGTTTCGGGAATTTCCCGACGAGAATTCTCGAGAAATTTTCGAGATTCTCCATCCCGAATTGAAATTTTTAACATTTCGGGAAATCTTGGATCTTGAGAATCTTTTCTCGGGATTCGGAATTTCTTTATTATCAAATATGAATGAAAAAACGATTTTTCTATATGAAAAACGTGGACAGAAAATACAAACGTTCAACGATTGATCGGGGCATTTAACACAATTAAGCCGACGTCGATTCAAAATTAAGGCAATTTTTCAACATCAGTGAATTTTCTGTCTGAAAAGCATACGCGATTATCAGACGCAGCCATTGACAGTCTGTGTTTTTTGAAATTCTATTCTATTTGTTTTCCTACTTCTATTTTGTTTGTCTTCTTACTTAAATAAAAAAAAATATATTTTTTTGTAATTCGTCGGTTTTTACACTGTTTTTGTGATTTTTACAGGTTTTTTAAAATCTTCTCGATATCTCGAGAATTCTCGAGTATTTTTTTTCTGGAAATCCCGAATCTCTAGATTGAGATTTTCTCGGAAAATATCCAACTCTAGTTGCAGAGGCTATTCTCTTTATAGAGCTAGATACAATAACATCTAACCGTTAAAGTCCCAAGCAATACCTATAATTAATTATGAGGGGAGTCTGTCTCGAATTATTAGCTAGCTAACACGTCATTATTTTTCGTTCTTTTGGCTATCCACTAATGCGTCTGGTCTTTGTCTGATTACTTAGTAGGTAAACGTATTTTAATGATTTTATTTATTTCACAGTGATAAATAAATACATCAAACACAATATTGTGAAAAGCTCTCGAAAAGTGTTATCGAATCAAAATAATATACCTAGTCACTGTAAAAATGTGCTAGGCATATTTTGTCAGGGCGATTTTCTTTGACACACACAGCGCAATAGATTCATCAGAAGATTTAAAAGGGTGCTTCGAAACAGTTCAACCCACTCATGTAATTATTACTGTATTATACCAAAATCGTCAAAAGATGCTTAGATATTTCTCGCAAATTGAGTAGGTATACAATATTGCCCAAAGTACAACAAAATCCCTTCAACTAACACCAAACGGGTCCATAACATAACTAATTAATAATTCATTTTGATTACTGTATGTGATTTGTAGTGTTCATTGTATTTTTTATCATGAGGGTCTCAACATCAGTCAGTGCGTCGGGCATCCACTCCCTAAACTGACCACTGTATAATAATAATTACATACAATTGATGAAGTGAGAGTAAAGTTGTCAATATTAATTTATTAATGTATACTTCTTTAGAATCCCTGCTATGAAATTCTCGTGGACGATAATTTTTTTGTTCCTAATTTAGTGATTTTTCTTTGTTTTCAGGTGTTTTAACCGCCCAAAGCTGGCTGAGGAAAGACGGGTCCTCATGAGCTGGCCCAGGAGGTTCGACATTCACAGAGACATAGCCAGGTATAACAAAAAACGATCTACACAATAATAATGAAGCACCTATGTATGATATACTTAATCTATCTGTTGTGAGAGAAAACTTGCCGATCCCCATTTCACTAAGGAAACAACTCAAAATGTCAAGGTTTTTAGTTAATAATGCCATTCGATGTAGAAAGCAGCTTTCTGCTGCTCTTCTCTTTATAATTCAGCAAAAATTTCTTCAATAAGTGTGTCATAAAATCGAATAACCCTATTGAAATTTGTTATCGTTTTGTACTTACACGACTACTGGTAATGAGATTTAACTAATAATTATACCTTGCCACCTGTTGGTAGAGATTTTTTTTTTGGTTAACATGTTTGATCTGTACCTAAAATTGAGTAAGTAAGAAATTCCATAGAATCATATTTAATAGGAAATGGCGTACGTACCTGCGACATGTTTCCAGTGTGAGAACTTATTTGTAGTATTTTCTTCGGTTGGGGACTTAACCAAAGACGCAATGATAATGGTTTTAGGTACGCCGAGGTTTGAGCCACTGTCAGGTTGATAAACCCCTCGCAAAAAACGCTTGTGCGAAAACTGTCTCTAGGTGTGAAAAATATAACAATAGTGATGTTGCCAGGATCACAAGTTTTTGGTACCTACTTTCTACGAAGTGACGGCTTCATCTGTCTCATGAAAAACCGCTGCATAGACAACTGTAAACAAATACTACTGTCATGATCATGAGATGTCATTTTTATGGGAGAAATGATTTGACGTATTTACGTATGACGGATATTTTGTACGTTTCTGGGAGGGGGTCCGGGCCCTCTCCCTCTCCCTGTGTGCGTGCCTCGGTCATGATGTGGCTATATTATTATATACCATTATCATCATCAGCCGGGGTCGATCCACTACTGGATGAAGACCTTCCCATAGCTCTCTCCACTCTTCTCGACCCCTAGTTAATTGCTGCCAAGTACATTCACCGAACTTTATGAGTTCATCTATCCAGCGGGTTTTAGGGCGTCCCGTCCCTATGGTCGTTTAGTGCCCCTCGGGTACCACTGTATGTCGGCATTTGTCCAGAGGTTGTCTACTCGCCGAGCGACGTGTCCATCCCATTGCCATTTCATATGTTTAGCGACCTCTATCACATCGCGTCCATTTACTTATTCATTGGTTTCTTTTGTAATCTTTGCGCGTTATGCTCGTAATGCACCTTTTCATGCCACGTTGTGCTACTAAAAATACTTACGAGTAGGCTATGTGTTATTATTAGTTAAATCGTACAGCCGAAATTGTAGTAATTTTCATGATTAAATATTGGAAAAATCTACCGAAATTTTATTGTATGTGTCATGAAAATAGATCAGTCATTTCCTATTCACTGAATCGTACCTAAATCCTAATACTTAGCCCTATTCCTGCGTATTTACTTAATACCGAATATAATAAATAATATTATCAACCTTCTGATGGTTTATCATAAATATGTCAAAACAATAATTAATTATTTTTATCATGAACAGAATTTGATAGTAGATAATATATTATAACAGAGTGTTATTTTGTAATTACATATTATTTCCTATTAAGTGTATTATATTTTTTACTTTAATACCTACCTTTATCCGTAGGTATTATACATAAGCAGACTTAGTCCGATTGGACCGATTGGGCCCAAATTGAAAAGAAAACAAATATTTTGATTAAAATAAAATCATTTAATTGAAACATGGAACCGTAAAGTACGGTAGAATCATAGAATTTAAAAAAATCGAGAATTACTTGTTTCAATTAATGAAAGGTATTAACACCAAAAAATCTTAATTTTATATACCTACAAACCGTCTACTGAGAATTATAGCATTTCCACGAAATTTGAAACGTGGTGGTTTTAGGTGCACGGAATTCTGTAGTGCTGACAGGTTTGGAGGCTGACAGGTGTTGTCAGGATATTTTATGCTTCGTTTATTTTTAAACCAATATTTAGATACTTTCTAATCGTCTGCTTCATAGAAAACCGTCACTGCTCTCAAAAATTGTAATATTTGTATTCATTCACACATTCCCCGCCTTTTATTATGTGCCGTCTTATGCAATGGATGACCTGCTTACCCCCACGGAAAGTCACTGCTTTAGGCCTCGTATGCTTTATGGAAGCACTGAAAATCAGCGAAACGCTTAAGACGATACATCAGTGAAACGGCAAATAATTTTCAACTATAGGCGCGACAAAATTTTGGGCTCGCAAGCATTCGGAGAGAGAACGTCGAGCTGGGAACACGTCAATTCGTTTCGTGATAGCGACGGAGGTATTAATTCTTAAATCGTGTAAAGATGACTAAAAACGTTACCCATTTACTTGAAAAAGAAAACATGTCAATGAATATATTATTATTGTTACTAATGGAATAATAAACAGAACATTAAATGGACGCATGTTGGATTTATATGACAAATTATATTTCGTTTGGCATGCGTCATTTGCACCCGCGACCCGCAATCCGCGCATCGCCTAGTAACGATCTTTTTAGACCGTGCCTCAACTGAGGTATAGCCTTAAGCTTAGCGAATGGCTAACAACAGTAAGAACCATTTTCCGTATAAATATGTTGAGAAACCTCTCTGGAAGTATGTAGCAAAATTCCTATTTATAGTAACTAACTAATAGATAATGACGAATATATAGTAATAATGTATGACGAATAAATAACGTATGTACACTTTACAAGTAAACTAATTTAATAACATTATAATATTATTGTATAGTAAATAAACTAACTAACTTTAGTAAACTGACAAACAGAATATAGCAACATAATCGATCACAAATTTATTTATTTGAGTAACTTGTAAATATAATAATATATTGTATGTCTTTGATTCGTCGACTGGTTTTTGAAACTTCGTTAGATATAGCCATGAAAACTAAATTACTTCCGTGTTGTTTTCATTGATTTTAGGTTGTTTTTAAGAATACGGTAAATTGAAATAATCAGTACGTATATATTATTATGTACGTGGTAGATTGGTTCTAGGCGCTTGTGGCATTGAAGAAAATACAAAATAATAATATGTAGTATTTTTTAAATTTAATATTAAAATAATTTACCTCCTTTCGGCAATAATGTGTTGTGTAGGTCAGTGACGTTGATAAAGTAGTAGGTACATAAAAATATTATAAATTATTAGCGAGGTTGTGATACTTGGTGTCGCAGTAAACTGAGTAAACTATAATGTTTAATATTTTTATCTTTAATTTCAAAATATTTAAAATTAAATAATACTTATATATTAAAAAAAAAGTATCTACAACAGAAATAAATAATTATTATTCGATGTTTTGTTAGTACCATCTAGCGGCGAATAGCTAAACTTATAGATTTCATCCGTTTTAGAAAATGTGCTTTAACATTATATTTTGTGCGTATTAGTGACATCTATGTATGACTAGTAAAAACAAAATATAATATCACATTTTTCATAATAAAAATTATTATTTATTTTATTAATTATCAGCATCTTCTTCTTCCTCACAATTACGGCATTTCTCACAATGATTACGGGCTGTTGCCAAGTAAGCATTGCGTCATGAATCCGCGAGAATTCTTACATGTATGCAGGACGACTCTTTGAATTCCTCCTATGAAGTGAGCAACCCTCTGTTCCGCCACCTGTTTCTTCAGTATAGTATGTGGAATTATGCCAACGGTAGAAATTCCCACTGTGGTATTATATTCCCTTATCAGATGCCACATTTTCTCAACATTACCGGCTAGCTACACATATTTACTCATCTTCTCCGCATTAGCTTAGTTTTGTAAATTTTGGACAGTATTATGTCCAATATGAAGCTGATTGGCCAATATTATTAATATTTTATGTAATTACATAAATTATTTTCCAACTAACCAACTAACTATCTTAGAACTATCTTAGAACTATCTTAGAAATAGAGACCATCAGTTGTTTATTCTCCCAAGGTGCAGAACCAACCTGCCACTGGTAATGCCAATTGGGAGAGTCATAACTATGTTCAACGAAATTGCTTCGGGTGTTGATATATTCCACCTACGTGAGAATGAGTTTAGGTGGATGTTGTTTTATAAATTCTTAAAATAGGGTCTGCTTAACTCATCCGGTGTACTTCCTTGTACCTATCTAATTCATCTACTGATATATCTCTTTTTTTATGTAATACTGTTATACTTATATATCTTTGTTTCTAAATGTCATGTTGTGAACGTCTTAAACTTATAATTTGTAATGTCCACAATGTTAAAAAAAAAAAAAAAAATTGAATAAATTGAAATATTTTTTTAAATCTCTTGATATTATATAAAATTCTATTCATTACATTCTACCCTTATCCATGTTATTTTATTAATTTGTATTTTTTATTATTATTTCAGGTCGCTTTTGAAAAAGCACTGGATGTATGGCGTGAGATAACGTAGGAAGAAGGAAAACGATAGTTCCACACACGAGACAAATTAAAGCCCAACGACTAAGTGTTCAAATTATTATTATACTCAAAACGCAAATAACGTAACATCAGAATGTGTTCATTTATAACCTAAACAAATTATACACAAAGTTTGCCTATACTTATAAAAATTAAAACAAAAAAAATTAGCAAAGAAACAAACCGACTAAACAAACAAAATTTATTGCTTCAAACATCCGTCCGCTGATGCCAATTACGATATTCGTAACTGATTTATTGAATTTATATACCTACTTAAATAAGTTTTACATTTTTGTACCGCGATTTTAGTGAATATTAAAAGTAATGTTTACCTAAAGATAATTATTAATTATTACATAAAACAAAATAATATATTATACAAAAAAAATTGTGATCGGTTATGATTTTTATTTTAATAAGTTCCAAAATCAAGTGATGCTATAGTGTTACCATATTTTATAAAATTAATTATTGATTACGAGTGAACAGTGAAATTTAAAAAAAATTTATAACTGGTAATTCTTAGTATAATTAAATAACAAAAACCTTTGTAATAAAGTGTGCGGTAGTTTTTTTAACCGTGCTAATTGTTTTACCGACATAGACAGTTTGTTACCGACTCTATTGTGGCGGGAACACATGTCCTGGGGCCTGCGGGTGCGCTGGCGATGCCATTTCTGGATGACGATCTGCTTTGGTGTCCAGAAAATGATGGAAGAATGGTTGACCTATCATCATGCCTACAGGTATAACATAATATATTTAACCAATTAGGTATATTTTTTTAGCATTTGCGATTTTATCGTTTTTATTTATGATTTTTTAAAAAGAATAATTGTTTTGTAACACCTCTTCCATTGCTAAGAAATTCTCAGTGTATAATAATAATATATAAAATATCTAATTATTGTGTTTCAGGATGCCGTGACAGGCAGCCAACAAGCGGCGCTGCACCATCATATGCAGCAGCAGGCCGCGATGGGCGAGCTCACCTCTGCAGATATCACCAGCCTGGTGAATGGCTTGGGCGGAGGGAACGGCAGCAACGGAAACGGCTGTCACCAGTCACAGACACCGCCCTCCTCCGCAGCTGGTGAAGAGGTTCTGGCCAGTGATACCGATGATATCTTGAAACAACTCGGTGAAACGGCCTTCCTTGACAACTTTTTTACGGATCTTGCATCTGGCATGGGCGCAAATGGATCTGTCAACTGTGCGGACATTGAAATTAAGGTAATTTATTTTCTATTTTACAAATTCGTTCAAAAAAGATATGTGTATATCTATAAAAGATCATTATAATAATTGGCATTGTTAAAATATTTTTGTTTTGAGAACTTCATAGTAACACACATGTGCAGAATAGGTTTTTCAAGGTTACTATAATAAAAACAGTTGAAATTGGAAATTATCAAAAAATTGTCTCAAATTGCGCTTCGTATTTTTCTGGTTTGGTATTTAGGTAGGTAAAGACTTTGTCTTAAAAAAAAAATTTTGGTAATGCTATATTCTGTAAAATACAGATGGCAGAATAGTTACCGTAATAATTACGTCATATTGTTTTTAACAGAATTCGAAACTATATAACGAAAATAAAAATTGAGAAAAGTAGGCTTTATATAATAAATTTATTGCAATATTTTTTTTTATAATTAGCATAGAGATTCTTTACGGAATATTTATTTTTTGATTTTACATATACCTTGTGACAGGAAAACATGAAAAAAGTAACAGAAATTAAAAATGTGTTTTTTTTCTTGCAGCAAGAAGAAAACAATAATGTCCCACAGTCGGAAATGGATAACCAACAAACCACCATGATGCTACTCTCAAACAACCAACAAATGATACAAATGCAAAACAACCAGTTGAATTGTCAGAGGCTGCAAAATCTGCAAAGCACAGCGTCAGCCATTTTAAGAAATTCATTTCAATATCCCCCCATTAGTTGTCAAAATGGCCAAGGAAAATATAATAACATTGCATCTGCGAATCCTTTACTCGCTGAAAAATTAGCAGCGACATCTAATGGTATTAAACAAGAACCACTTTCTAACGATTATGGTTCAAGTATGGGATATGAAAGTGCGGCTGTTATGCAGAGAATTGGAGATATCAAAAATTCACCGAAGGGGCAAGGCCACGAAAATGGTGGAGGAAAAGGTCAGTCAAAGCTCATTTTAATTTAATCAAAACATAAAATTGAATTTTTCATTATTTTTCAGATATTATTTTAAAGGAATTTCGATTACATTTTGCCATCTGTGTATTAATAAAAAAATGATTTTTAAAAGTAAGACTATTAAAAAGTAGATGTCGCAGTGTGATACAATAAATTACGATACGTTTTGTATATTTTTATTTTTTTAATTTGTTACAAAAAACATTGCAAACGTTAATATACGACTAAAACCCAGCACTCTGACCATTGCTATATTTTTAAAATTACATTTAACTGTAAAATCGATTTTTTTCTCTGTCACCATAATAATAAAATTATTATATGATTTGAGTTTCCTGGAGTACTGCCATCTGTATTTCATAGAATATAGCATTTCAAGTGTTTCCTAAAAAATGGTGCAATAAGTAAATAATAGATTGATAGCAGTTTCACAAACCAACATGAATTTCACGTATCCAATTGCTGGTTTTTTATACAATTGTATGACATTCTTGTAGTACGATAGTATTTTGTCTATTTATTTTTATCATTTCTTAGTCGAATGATATATAAATATGAAAATATGTAAATATTTTTGAAGCTTCTCATTTAAATAAAACATTTGTCAAATATCGTATAGATGTCACTGATGGACAACAGCTCAATATAATAATAATATTTGGTTTTACAATAATTTAGTCATTTAGTGGATGGTCAGATATGCACGTATATCACACTTAAATTCATAATAGTATCTACATACATAACAAAATAAGATGATTTTTTTTTTTTTTTTTTTAACAAATTTCTACCCAACAATAAATAGTATTCTTAAATTATTTCAGGTAGCTCACAGGTATCTAACTGCGTTTATCTATTTTTTTGTGTCAAAGTTATTTTTATTACATTTTTAAACCAGTCATAATATTATATAGTGGCAAAAAAGTTTAGAATACAATGACTCTAAAATGCCCTGAAGGTGACATTAGTTAGTAATTCTGTCAATAGGTTCGGTAACCCACCGAAAACATAATAATATCGTCGATCAAAAATACCATATTTATTATCCACTAAACCTAAACCTATCCATAGTGTCGGATATTTATTTTGTTAAAATGTTTATGGTTTGTTGACTTTATTGTTCCAATAAAGATACTTTGAAATTGCCAATCTGCTTTCGGCAATTTTTAGAGACACCCATTATTTTAATTATTATTTGATAAAAAATGTTACATGGCATTTTTTACATTTATTTATTTTAATTGCTTACATAATTACGTCAGAATTTATGACGTGTTTTTTGGCTATTCCTGTACAATAATAAACAGCATCAATCGATTGAGGATACTAGAAATCAATATTAATTTCATACCACTCAAAAATTGTGTTCATATTTTCTTGATAATTGGCACAAGTTCTTTTAAAACCTAGGAAAGTGATACATGTAGTAGGAATTTATTGTTTTTATTGTGGGGGTCCTCAACACCAGTCAGTGCCTCGGTCCCTCAAGTCCCCCGCCACTGTACTTAATTGATACGGGTTTAATTGATTTTTAAAAACTAACCACTACCATCCGCGATTTGTATTCTTGGTTCAATGTAAACAAATAGTATGTATGACTAAGAAAGTTTAGTTCGCACTATTCATATTGGATCTTCATAGCCTACCTCCACCCTGCGCCAGGGTAAACTGAACATAATAACATTTGAACCAACATAAACATTTTCACACACACACACACACACACACACAACTAAATTGTTTTCTAAAAGTACCATGCCATCACCTTCAGAGCCAATTCAATTTATGTGATGACTGATGATGTTATGTATTGTTTGATCAATCGAAGTTGTCATTGCCCAATTTTATACATTAAAAAAAATAAAGTTAACACTATTATAGTGTTGCCAGCTAATTAGGTAATGATTTAAAAGTAGGTTTGTAAAATGACAAATGTAACAGAATATGGACTACAGACACTACGTGAAGTGACCGCATCGTCTGTTTCATGGAAAGCTCATACTGCTCTCAAAAGTTGTAATATTTGTATTCGTTCCTTCATTCGCCGCCCTTGGTTATGTGCCGTCCCTATGCAACATATGACTTGCTTACCCCCACGTGACGCCAATGTTTGCATTTCTATTGGTTTTATTATCTACAATTAAATTCTAGGTGCGTACTTAGGTACCAAACCAAACGAACAGGAAATAATAGATAACAATTAACGATATCTAAGTAAGACGAACTCACGATGGCTGAGCGGCTAAAGCGTCGGCCTATAACGTCGTGGGACCCAGATTCGAATCCTGGGTCTGGCAAATACACATATTGTTTTTCAATTTGTGTTTGAGTCAAAGTATGGACCTAGTAGGTTGGGCAAGTGGGTAACATCCATTTCTCGTAAAAACAAAAATCTGTTAATACAAACCTGCACTCTATGGAGGCCCATATGATCTTACTAGGATCAAACATGGTCAAAAAAAACAAAGTAATACGAAAAAATACTGGTAAGCACTATAGGTACTTGGTACTGTAGAAATAGCTTCACAACCACATCCAGCAAATTGTTATTCAATCATTCATTCATGTTGGTTATACCTAATTGACTTTATCAACTTAATATTATAATATGTATGAACTTTTACATTATTTAATACTAAGTTATCACACTGTGTAATATCAAAACAATAATAATAAATAGTAACATTAATTTGTTGTATGCAAACATCAACATGCAGTACCCAAGTGTTTGCATCTTTCTGACGTCTTTTCCTTATTCTTGCTTTCCTCTGAGTAGATAGATAGGTACCTAAAATTTATTAGTTGCGTGCGTTTAAAATTAGCAGCGAGTTGATTTTAACGACTTAGGTCAACTTTGATTGGCCGCACTGTACTTAGCATCTATTCGCGAAGTTGCATCGGTGTTGGTTTATTAGATGCTCTATGCAGCTGGATGCATGAGTGTCTGTTGCAGTTTTGCATACAGCGATCTCGAAAGTAGGAATTATATAAAATCAATATACAATATACCTACCTAATACCGCAAATCTCGTTTTAGATTTCGTGGACTCGTTCAATTCATTGAATTAAATGAATATTGAAATTTTGTGTTGAAGATACTCTACCACTCTATTGTCGGTAATAGTCATTTTCTTATTCTGTCCGTTATTTTTATTTTACTAAAGTGAGTGAGTCTATTAATTTATCAACCATGCAATTTTATTTCTACATATAGATAAGTAATATCTCTACTTATTTATCTTCTATATTGTCATACAAAGCTGTCGAGATTCTTGGTGACAAGTAATTTTACGGTGAATAAAATCTCTACCGAAACCAACTTCATCTTTGACCGCTCTCTCCATTTCCTCTCGACGTTTCTACTTTCAGATAGAAGAACGCAGTATCCTGATATTGTTTCAAATATGATTAGAACCACACTGTAAACTGTCGTATACTAGTGTAAAATCCGTTAACTCTGAGGGATACCACATCGGTAAACGGTATACCTCAGCAATCCTCGTGGTCCTCATGGCACCATATCAGGGTTGCGTGTTCGAGTCTCGCTAATGTCACAGTACCTACATACCTATTTGTGATTTTCTCAAGCTTATGTGTTTCTATGATTGTTTCACTGCTACTACTAGGTACATTACTGTATTTGGGTGTAGTCTTCTGTTGTAGCGTTGCAATATATAAAAATACTTATTTTTCGTAGTTACTGCCACCTTTTGCAGGCCTACTCGTAGATTAGTAAATAAACTTGTAGAGAAATTAAGAGGTCATTCTTTAAAAACTGCTAGAAAATAGCATATTTTATAATTATGTATGCAATTATGATGTTATTATATCTAAGTAGGCACCGCCTATGCTACGGTCATAATCATGTCCCCCACATCCTGAAGCGGGCCCCCTAACCTATCGCTAAGGTTAAGGGCAGTGTAATGTTCTTAGTGCTTTCCTAATGATATTCCGCGTAACTCCAGGGTTTCGTGTAAAATAAAGGTATTCCGTGTATTTTTTGCGATGTTTGGTATTTTTTAATAAATCCGTTGGAATTGTCGGCATTCAACATCATATTATGGAGCACTTATCGCGACCCCCTTTCGTGATAGCGAAGTGTCATGTAACCGCCATGTTGGATAAATGGTCATTTTTATTACTAAGAAAAACACACTAAAAGTAATATAAAATAAAATTCTACTCGTTCAATAGGCGATTTTTTTTACTATTAGAGCAAATTTGTGGTGTGTGTTTATATCAGTTAACTGATTGACCTGCCACGCTGGGCCCCTCCTAATCCCAGGCCCCCAGGCTACAGCCCTGTCAACCCCCCTTGTGGGAGCCATGGCCATAATAAATATCCGAATCTGGAAGATACTGTATCCAAGGACAGCGCGCGGAATAGATTTATGGTAGACCAATCCAAGTCTCGCGTCAGGCTATTGATCTGAGAATGGTGATCTTAATTAGGCATCATCATATTTTTTTCATGTATCTTTTGACGTTAATTCCGGTCTACCAATGCTGTGATTCATCACCTTCCCTTACTCACTACTAGAAAATTCATTGCGACCGTTTCAAATATTTCAAACACTCCTAGGACGACTTTTGCTAGGACCTGTATAACCAAGTCTTGTATCGCGATCTGCAGTAGAGGTCGTCCCGCGCAGTGCTTTGAACCTGCTCCGCTTCCTCGCGAGACCGCGGCCCTTCAAGGACAGCCACTTCCGCCGCACCATTATTATTGCAGGGATTCCAAGAGGAGGTCCGCAAATCGGGTGGATGTTTTGCCAGCACTGCCCTGTTGACACGGGAGCGCTTTCTGTGGTTAGAAGATAACCAGAAAAGCTCTTCGTTTTGAAAGTATTATCACCTGCTGCAAATTAAATATCCAAATAAATACGATTAGGAAAAGTCAAAGTAGGACCTATATATAAAAAAATACTCCTATGTGGCCTTTATTTTATTACTCATTACTTGAGTTGGAATTTGGAATTTGAATTGGATTACCCAGGAAACTTATTCATTGTGAGAATCAAAAGCTCAAATTGTTTGGCTACATCTTTCGAGTTGGCAAATGCACGGGCAAATCGGCGGGGGAAACCAGGAAGAAGCCGCATTTCTTGGATATAGATTCTGCACCAGTGTTTTAACCAAAGGGCCATAGTCTTTCAGCCATAATAAATAACAGAACGATCTTCATTTAGGTGACAGAGTCGTTCTTACTCTGTCTTTATTAACCCATTCGTGTTTGGCGAAATGATTTGAGTTGACGCATTCGATTTGTCAAAAGATTTACAAAGGAACCTCGAGCAAGCTAAAACGAGCTATACAATTTCTCACAAACTGGGAATAAAATAATATTACCCAATGCAAAAAAAATCCAATAGAACCTAACTACTTAAACAGATCCAACTAACATTATTATGTCTCATCACTGCACCTTCAATAATATTTGAATGGGGAAGATATTATACATTATTATTTCTACTTTACCTAGTACCTAGTAGTAATTAGTGGTTGAAATTCGAATTTTTTATTTTATATTTTGTCGTTGGGGACCCCAAAATCAGTCAGTGCCAAGTCACTAAAACCTCCACTGATAACTTACTAGCAATGGCAATTATTACATGCGTTATTATGTACAATTTCGTTTCGATAATGTTTTACTTTATTGACACATTATTAATATGTAGAAACGATAAAGCCTAACTACAGACCTACACAGTCCTATACAGTACCTCCTGTACACTTTTCCGGAAATAAATTATACCTTTGTTCGATTGTATTCGTTTTCTTTTACACAAATACACGTGCACAAACATTTATTTGAAACTCGTGTCTTCATGTCTGAAAATATTGCTATTAAATTAAACGTTGTTTGGACAGTCCTAATCGTAAAAAATGCGAATTAATCAGATTAGCACTTTAGGAAACGATATGTCACTACTTCCGGGAAAAAGAATTGTTTTACTTGCATTGTTTATAATAATATGTAAGTCACCAGGCTTGACAGGTAGATAGATTACAATAATTTAATGGAAACGATATTTGTTTATATAATATAAATGTAATATGCCCTTAGCGATTTTTATCTGCTACTAAGCTACCCAATACTATAATAATTATACTTATATAAACCAAGTGACGTTTACAGGAAACTAAGATAGGTAATTGTATTATAGTTTTGCATTTTATAAATTTTGTAGCTGTACAGTCCGGGTGTGACGATGGTGTTTGCTTCTAAACTTTATAGAAATAACTTGGATTTATAATAGTTTCCCTATTTAAATTAAAGGGTTTCATTCATAACTGAATTTTTAATTAGGTATATTACGCTTGTTGATCTGTACAATATATAGACAATAACACATTTTACATTTACTACCTATTTGAAAATTTATAAATCATATTGTATGTTATTGTTGGTACCTAGCTATGCACAATTTGAGACAGATTACACGAGGAAACTGCTAAAATAGTCAATAAAAAATAATTTTGCCAAACCGTGTCTTGTAATAATAATATTATTTCTCTCGAGTTGGGGACCTCCGCATTTATTAACATTGCCATTATTTTATGTAATGCTATTATTTGTAGTTAGTTATCTATTTGTTAGTTGTTAGGTTATGTCGTTTCGGTCGCGTGATCTCGTCCCTCTGTCGGCCGCATTAGGAGGCCATGGTCAAATCGAAATGGTGGCGCGTAGTGTTGCCATCGTGTCGCCATTTTTGCTCGACGCAAGAAAATAATGCACTGCAAACATAGTGCAGTTAGGTACTATTACGAGCAGCACTTTTTTGCGACGTCTATTTCGGACACACGCAACGATCGCAGTAATTATTATTGAATTTGTCTGCTTCTCAGGAAAATAAAGAAATTAAAATGTCGTTAGATGATTTTTTATCACATATTTTTTTATATTATAGATTGAATAGGTATTGAATATAACATACATATAGGTGGATTAATATAATCTAATAGATTGGTTTTCGGATTGGCAACTCCGGAATCCCGAATCGCACGATTTGTTAATTCAGAAATTTAGACAGTAGCAGGAATCCCGTAATATCAAATTTAGCTTTGAAAGGATTATAAATTCTAATATAATTTCTATAACAAAAAGAAAATTATTAATTTAATTGTTAATCAATATTTATCATTGTGAAATCTATTATTTTATCATTTTCGTCATTTTATGATACAAAATGTGATATTGAAGGGAAATTTTACAATCGGCAATTGAAGAAAGCTTAATATACGAGCGGAAAAGTCAGTCCAGCACATTTATTCTATACACAAGACTGCCATTGGCAGCAATCGAGGGTAGTTTTGTATCGAAGTATTAGCACTTATTGTAACAATTACTATAAATTAGTTGTAATTGTTAGTTTAGGTAAAATTAGTTGTAATTAACAGCACCTCTTTTGGGTGTGCTAAATTTTAAAGCGAGATGAACAGTTTTGACGGCTAACTTATTGTGACAATTATAATACTTCGATACAAACATGTGAAAAACTACCCTCGATAGCTGCCGATAGCAGTCTTGTGTATTGTATAGATGTGCTAGTTTGAATTTTCCGCTCGGTTATTAAGCTTTCTTCAGCTGCCGATTGTAAAATTTCCCTTCAATGTCACATTGGATTGCAATCTCTAATAGCTGTTTGCGTTCCTGTCACGTCATGTTTCTTATATTTTTGGTTTCAAATTTATTTAGTCTTCTATTACTCACTGTGGTATTCAAGACCAGGTGCGGACACCGAAAAGCACGTCCACTGACTTCCACATTTACCCCGCCTACTACCTACTTATCGCTTCTCGGCGCTTCAACCGCAGAATATAGCACTTTTCCGTGTCCATTCCCATACCCAGACACTCCAGACTTTGAGTCTAACAATGAACACCTGGCCTCCAGGTTCATCTGAGGGAGTTTACCTACGAGGTATTACGAGATGTCGAGGCCACAAGTGGTTATAGAATGCACATGGAAAGGTTGCAATAATTCGTTGGTAAAGTATCCGTAGTTATAGCTGCATGCCAGGTCTTTATAGGTGTAATCAGCATGTGAAGTGTCTGGGTATGGGGAATGTACACAGATAATGGTCTGCGGTTAAAGAGACAACAAGGTATAATTACTAGGCGGAGTAAATACGGAGTAACTCAGTTGCGGCACCTGCTAGATTTTGACAACCTACTAATCAACAATAAATTATTGTTAATATTTTTCCAAATGAACCTCCTATAACAATATGTTCCTGTGTGAGCGCCTGCGCCTTGCTCAACAGTGATGTGATATTCTACAAAGTTAATCATTAAATTATTGTATTATAAAAGCGTTGATAATGTTATATTGTAATTGAACGATAAGATATCAATTGTGTAGCTAAACATTATGTAATGTCAGTAATGTCAGTAATAGTTAATCATAATACAGATAGACATTGTGTTCTACATAATAATAATAATAATAATGCAATATGAAATTCAGTGATGTTTGTTAGGTATGTACTTATAAGATGCATTTGCGTAGGTTTGCAGTGTTGTGTGCATCTAAAACCGGGCGATGCAGCTCGCAACAGGAAAACACTCTGCCAGCATGCATTTTTGCAAAGCCAAAAATAATATTATTACCTCTTGCATTCTTCTTTCTTGGTTCGAATATTACATGATAAGACTTAGCTGTTTTTATGCGAATATCGTTTATCACTTTAATCATCATCAGCCTGAATCTATCCACTGCTGGATGAAGGCCTCTTCAAGCTGCTTCCACTTTTTTCGGTCCTGTGCGTAGCGTTGCCACGTACTTTTCCGCAGAACTTTATCATTTCATCGATCCAGCGGCCTCTAGCTAGTCTACATTGCGGACGTTTTTTTACCTCTTGGATACCACTGGATGACTACATTTGTCCAACGATTGTCTCTTCTTCGAGTTATGTGTCCAGCCCATCTCCATTTGAGGCTTTTAATGAACTCTAATTACATCGTAACCCCTTGTCTTCTTCCTTATCCACTCATTCCTCTTTTTGTCCTTTCGTGTTATGCCCAGCATGCACCTCTCCATACCACGTTGTGCTACTGTAATTTTCTGGATCTCTCTTTTACTTAGCGTCCATGTTACACACGCATATGTGATTACGGGAAGCACACACTGGTTGAACTTTGTTATCGAACATGTTAGCTTGTTCGATGATTACACTGGGCGACTTTACAGGCAGATTATAAATTCGCCAACAAACAGCTCGTAAAGAAGCTCAATGTAATTGAGGCTTTAGGCACAGTGGGAGGTCACTTTTAAAGACATTATTCAGCGGCCAAAAGTCTTTAATATACGACCATAATTATATTATTATTTCCGATACAAAATTTCACGGTGAAGTGTGATACGGCGAACTGCATACGAGCACATTTCCGAACACTTATTTTAACTTTAAATTATTTACATTGTTTGTAGATTATAATTTAAGCTTTTTTAACAGCGGGGTGCAATTGTGGAAGTATCAAGGGACATAAACTTTAGTTGTAATATCGGCTTCGGATTCGCGGTAGAATTCGCCTACCGTCCAATGTTGGTATTTATTTTTAATTCTTAACGCGTTGTTGTTGTTATATTATTATAATCGTATATTTCTGCATAGTGTGCCATCATCGTATTTGGGTCAGTGGTCTGCTACAGCCGGACGAAAAACGTGGGCGTAGGCAGGACATACGATTTTATCCAACTGACTAAAGTCAAGACGTGTGACACCTTTGCTGCAATACTGTCACAAAAGTGGCAATGCTTAGATATACATATGACAATATCAATATGCCTATTGAAAAAATCTCTTTAAAAGAATTTTTAGATATAAATGTAGTAATAATTATGTATCTAAGCAAAATTATGAAGCTGGTTTGAATTGAGTACGTACCTGAGTGCATGTCAGTGGCGAAAGGTGGAGGTAGGCTGTTAAGATCCGCTATAAATAAAATATTTATTTTGTTTACCCAATACTTGGGCATCTGATCTTGAGACATTCCCAGTGGGTCTATTTTATACTTATCGACTACTAAGATGATAAAGTTTTATTATTAATATTATCAACTTAGGGTAGGTTTGTATCAAAGTATTAGCACTTATTGTAACAATTACAATACGTTGGTTGTAATTATTGTTACATTAAGTGCTAATACTTAGATACAAAGCTACCCTAAGTTTGATAATATTTATCACTTTATCACCTTAGCGGTCGATAAGTATAGAATAGACCCACTGGTGTAAAAAACTGCTAATGCTTTACTTACATCCAAACACAGGGTCTCGTGATACGCTTGGTTGTGATGCGTGCGGATTGGTTTGGTTGGAGGATACTATTAAGAGCATACTTCAGTGAAACGGCAAATAATTTTCAACTATAGGTGCGACGAAATTTCGGACTCGCTGGCAATCCGAGAGCGAAAGTTGAGCTGTAAACACGTCAATTTGTTTCGTGATGGCGACGGGGGTATTAATTCTTAAATCGTGTAAAGATGACTAAAATACCTTACCCATTTACTTGAAAAAGAAAACATGTCAATGAATATATTATTATTGTTACTAACAGAACAATAAACAGAACAATAAACAGAACATTAAATGGACGCATGTTTAATTTTTATGACAAATTATATTTCGTTCGGAATGCGTCATTTACACAATCCGCGCATCGCCTAGTCACGATCTTTTTAGACCGTGCCCCAGCTGAGGTATAATAAATAGCCTTAAGTAGTAGTCATTCATCGATTGCAGATATGCCCATCTTATTTTGAGCATTTCTATAACGTGTAATATGTATATTTTAACATAGGTATGTTTTATGTTAAAATGTTTGAAATTGTAATTTTGAAGACGAAGATAATAACGAACAACGTTGAGATTCTTAAATCATTCATCAATCACTATTCTAGAAAGATATATGTGAGGAAGTAATTGTATTTTTAAACCGCTCGTTCGTCACATTATTTTTAATTTTACGATGTGTCACTATTGCAAATCGGGAGCGATTCGGACGATCAGATCGGCCGGGAAAAGATCGAAACGATTTTTGTTAAGTGGGCTTGGCGCATTCGCGATAAATTACGATTAAGTAAAATACTATATGTCCGAGAATAAATAAATCGAATGCAGGCCACCGGAATCTCGGCGGAAATCTAAATCCAACGGTTTCGAATATGTATATCAAGGATAAGCGAGGCGCCATTTTGGAAAATAGGGCGCCATCTGCTTTCCTTTTTTATTCGAGCGTTTGGTAGCGCGAAAAGTGTTTTGTTTTTTTTCTACCGTATTATTTTGATCAACATGAATATTAAACTAGTAAAGTTTTTCCAATTCACAATTATTGTCTGTACTAATTGTATTATGTAGAAATAATACAGCCGAACTTGGTTATTACGAGGAAGATGGGACCGACTGGATTTTCTCGTTATAAGCATTACTCGCTATCTATAAGGCTATACTTCAGCTGGGGCACGGTCTACAACGATCGTGACTACGCGACGCGAAGAAATTTGCAAATGACGCGTGCAGAACAAAACATAATTGGTCATAAAAAGTCAACATGCGTCCATTTAATGTTATGTTTACTGTTCTATTACTAATAATAATAATATATTCATTGACATGTTTTCTTTTTCAAGTAAATGGGTAACGTTTTTTAGTCATCTTTACACGATTTAAGAATCAATTCCTCCGCCGCCATCACAAAACAAATTGACGTGTTCACAGCTCGACTTTCGCTCTCCGATTGCCAGCCAGTCCGAAATTTCGTCGCACCTATAGTTGAAAATTATTTGCCGTTTCACTGAAGTACCGTCTTAACATACAACATAAAAAAATCTGAAAACCATCGTAAAAATCCCCGAAACAAGCATGGCATTCATAAACTACAAAAGAAGTGGTTTATTGTAATGAAGTGCTGAGGCGTCGGCGCTGGTAGGTACCTAGGTACTGAATTCACAAAACTTGGATTTTTACATGCAAGTTCAACCATATGCGTGGATACTTTTTCAGTGTTGTCGGCGAAAACACCAATTAGGTCTAGTGTCATAAACGTAATCCGGTCCCGGCGGCATCGGTCTAGTTAACTGCCCGGTCGGATTTTATTGGTTAGGGTCGAAAATGTTGTTTTTAAACGATCGACACATGAACAGTTTTGCTCGGTATACCCGAGAAGTAGCTTGTTATAAAAGTGAATAAATGTATGGAGAAAATCATAAGCTAAAATAAAATGTCAACGAATGTTTCCTCATTACCTGCGAGATCTCGCTATTTCCGTGATCGTAATAACCAAGTTCGACTGTAATAACTTGAGCACATTCGCATAACTTGTTTGTACGATTGATTGAAGATTTTTAGAAGAACACATAAAATAAGAGGTAGGTACATGCGCAAATCTAATGAAGCACATAATGAAATAAAACATTCTCAAAAATGCTTACAATTATAAATTCTAATGTGGAAATCCATTTGTAGTCCGATCTTGAATGGGAAGCCCTCCGCTGTAAACGGATGTACATATCAGATATCTGATTTGACAACAACATTTCATTTTCTCGGGGCGCTAGAGTCACAGACCACGGCTGCATACAAACATCATTCTTTCGTTAGAAAATAAATTGTATGTATGTATTTAATAAGTACCTACGGATGAATATACTTGAACAATTTAATCTACATACATTGCAATAAAGGTGATTATTGCAAATCTGTATTCCTATGTTTACAGCATTATTGTCATATTCTGCTAACGCGTCTGCAGTTGTTGCAGATGCAGTTGAAAAATGATTTCCACCTCGTCGCAATAAGGATGATTATTGAGTTTATGTCTTTGGTATATTCTGCTAAGTAGGTACACGTCTTTAGTATTGAGCTTATGTATGCAGGGAGTAGCCTGGTATACGTCCATGGGCTCAGCGGAAAAATATGTACCTATATAGGTATTGCTTGACACTTTCGGGGTTATATGTTATCATGTTAGGTTTTTCGATTGCAACGTTGTATTTTTTTGTTCCTTCTATCCTCCTTGTTCTCTGTTTAATTTATTGTGAAAATTGACCTAATTGGTTGAGGAAGTGGCTGTCATCCATTTCTCGTAAAAACAGAATCTGTTAATACAAACCCCCACTCTGTGGAGGCCCGTATGATCTTATTAGGATCGGACATGGTCAAAAGAAAATAAAGAAAGAAGAAAATTGACTAACGAGATAGGAAAGAATGAGGAATGGGCACGTTGTGTCAACCCAAAAACCTAATATGTACAATGCATTTCTAATAAATTATGTGTTATTAGGTTAGAGATAGTTTAATACATTCATTGGCTTAATATATTTATATCTAATTATTTATTGTTATGATAACTTAGCAACCATAAATTGTTAAAATACATACAGGTACCAACGAAAAGCCGATGAGAACAGATGGTACCATGAAGTAGCTATCATAATAAAAATAATATTACGCAGTGTATGCATGTATGCATCCCTACATGCTATGAACACAACACGTGTTTCAACTTAAAATTCTTTCAATGATCTTACTAAATTCATAAAGAGCTAAGCACGTATAAAAACAAAACAGTAAACTATTGAGAAATGCCAATTTCGTAGCAAAATTTCGTAAAAAAACAAAAGGAAATAAATCAGCAATTCGAGATGTTATTAAATATTATTTATGTTGGTGTTATATCGAATGATATTTATTCAGATCAGATGAAAGCTGTCTTATTATTACTAGTAGGTGCAATTTTATTTTTATTGAACTGGTCTATTTTTAGCTTTTATTTTATATTTTTGAGTAGGTAAAGGATTACAGGAGCTGTGTCGGTTTATCATTTAGATATAAATTAAATAACATAAAGATAAACCTTCACTTTAATCAAATATGTTGAAAAGACATTCTGTTGAAATGAAACCTAAACATAAAATACACAAAAGTGAAGCAAAAAGACAATATGCTAACTCTTAAATGAGAGAGCTTTTAGCGATGGTGCCCATAGAACGCGTCGAGCGGGCGAAGTCGGCGTATTCATAACCATAATGACACGTCTCTTGCCGCGCATTACCCTTCACCTATGTAATAAGCGGCCCAAGCGGCACAAAATAATTATTATTACAGCGAATCTCATAACAAAGCAATAAAAATATTATATTATTTCGGGGCTTGTAATTAATATTTACGAGGACATTATTCAACCAGCGAAATATAGGACATGCAATAAAATTAAACAATGAGTTCTCTGTTCTAAATAATGACTTTTCGCCCGTCGATCGACGACGCCGTCCAGAGCGTGATTTTGCTCGCTGTGTTCAATGAACGGACTCCATTGTATTTTCTTTCATTCGTATCGCCGAGAAGCGGTGATTCGCGAAAAAACGATGATTCATGCGGCGGGCGCGTATAATGCGTCGTGAAATCCAGTGGGCGCTGGCGTATTTGATTACGTTGTATTTTCGTTGATTTACGCGCCACTTGTGAAATTTTGCGCGAGAGCCACACTTGCTGCGTTAAGTGGGTTTTACGCCTTATACCTATATGTATTTAAAAAAAAATAAAAAACTGACAATTACGTCTCGTGCTTCAGTGACTTCATAAACCTTCTAAAATGGGCTTATTAAAACAATGATCATCCATAAAATATTAGCGTTATTTCTCCATGGTACTAAAGTGTCAAAAAGAAAATTGATCATCATAGTGCACTTACTTAGTATTTTGTAAATATGAGAACATAAACATTAAACTATTTTTTTAGATATCATTAACGGTGTTTCTTCTTAAGTCACACATATTTCTGATTTAAGTTAAATACATACTCACTCTTAATTTTTGGGGTTATAAAAGACATAATAATATATCCTGACACATTAAAAAATGTATGTATGTATTTAATATTATTGCAGCACGCGAGTTTTTGAACATTCAAATGGAACATAACTTTTAAATTTGAATAGTTATCAGTGTTATCACATTGAAAATTATTAAGTATTCGAATATATTATTAATTATCAATGACTTTTACTTCTACTTTCCTAGTGTTTATGGTTATGTTGCCGACCTAACCTAACATAATATAAATCAGCAAATAGAAAGTGGAAGTAAAAGGCAATGCCAAATATGTTCGAATATTAATTTTCAATGTAAACATTACTTATAAAATATAAGTTATTGATAATAATTTTATGTTGGAATGTATGACAGACTATTCAAAGCGCATAATGTTTCCACTCTTTATTACTTATCACAGTTATCACTCTTATCAGTGACACGTTTAGTAGATGGCTGACGCGCTGATTGATCTTGAGGCTCCCTAATATAAAAAAATAACTATCAAATTTTAATTTTCCAAATAAATTCATGTCTTTAAATGATTTATTATTTGTATTGTGTATGTATATTCTATACAAACACGATTTAGTCACATTTAATTAAATTTATTAAACGCCATAAACAATAATTCCTCCATAAAAAAATCACGTCTCGGAATCTATTGTCAAAGATGTAGATAGGTATATAATATTCGCAATTTCTGTCTTAATTTACTGTCTCTTAGCAACGCATGATCTTGAGTGTTTATTCTGTAAAATCTAAATCGGCATTATTAAAAAAAAAAATAGGATAAATACTTGCGCATATTTTTTAGATGTTGAACCTAATTGAATAATTTCATGACTGGTTTGGAGGCTCCCTTTAATTTTTTGACTTATAGCTTGCGTCATTTGTGTCAAAAAAATGCCCGCTACCGCATGAAAGCCTCTTGCATATAATTATATCTTGCATTATTTATATAGTTAATTAGCTATCAGTTCAAATTATTATGAAACCATTGACATATTAAAAAAAACCCCTCGTGCATAGACTATAGACTATTCTGTGTCTGACCCCCCGACCTACGTTCGTATTACTATAAAAATAATTGTATTACTCAAATTGGCCGAAGACATGATTAGCGTTTTTTAATTAGCATGGCCATGAAGACGATAGTTAGTTACCAATTTTTTCAACGAAAGATGAATTGCCACTTCCACTCCAAGACGAAGCATAATATTATATGACTATTGTTAATATATTTCAAATATTTTACAAATATTGGCTGTTACATATTTTTTGTTTAACACACATTAAAAATAATGGCTAAATGCACCTGGATGAAAGTCAATTATAAATATTTGTTGTGAATTTTGAACCTGCATCCCATGGTACAATTATAGTGGGCGAGCATAGTCACTCATCCGCGACGATTCATACCAATACCTATCCAATTAAGTGCTTGACATTAAACCAGTCCTGATCTATATTAAATTTTGTGGAATAAGTTATATTGTATGTCTAATTAATATTATGTTATTTCAACATTTCAACATTGACAGTTAACACCGACAAATTAATAAGCCAAAAGTTCTCTGCTACAATAATAGTCATTTTTTGTTTGTAAATTTAATAGTTACCAGAGACATCCCGTGGGGGTAGGCAGACTGAGCGTCGCTTGGGGGCGGCAGTTACTCGAATGGCGGCAAATCGAGGAGAATCATTTGGAATGTATAGAAATAGCTACCTAAACTTAGTAATAACAAAAATACCTTTCCATTAAAAAAATCAGCTCACTGGTTTTATCGGGTTAGCGATATCTGGTTTACTTCCGTTGCTCTTCGACGTCTTTAGTGACCAGAAACTACACGTGCACATTGCGAATAAATAGTCTGATATTTTGTCAGTAATGTATCCATACAACACATTTCTTAGATATTGGACTCATGAAAGGACGATAAAAATATAAAAAAAAAAAAATGAGGCGGCTTTTTGGCGCTGCCTAGGGGCGGGATTTTATCTAGGGACGTCACTGATAGTTACATTGTGTATATTCTCAGAATGTAATAATTAAAATATATATCTATCTAAGTATGTTAATGATTCAAAATACTTTATTTCTTTACGAATCACAAATAATTTATTATAATTCATTTGTTTCGTGTATTTTCTCTCCTTTTTTCATCGACTTATTTCTTGAGAATGGAATACAATCAGTCAAAAACGATAAGAAAAAAAGTCGGAAGAAAACACGGTAACAACTCAAAAACCTAAAACGATAACAAGCACCCTCTAGGTGTTTTCTTATTTTTGTAGTACGACAGGCATGTAAATAATCAACCCTTAAATTCGTAGTAATTCCATGCGATATTTATGTAACTTGAATTCTAGATTAAATTAGTGCTTCTTTAATCGACCGTAATGATTGAATGAAAAACTTATATATATATATAATAATATATAATTAAAAATCATACTTATAATATGGAATTCATAGTAGTAGGTATGATAAAATGACATCACATACACTAGGGAATATATGTTTTTATCTCTTCCTCCGCTCTAGATGGGCGTAATAATAAATCAAATCACTCTTCTAAACATGCGCCCTAAAAGGTCCCAATGTCACCAAGTCACACGCGTAGTTTTCCTGTTTTTTAAGGGTTTTAAGACCCATTTTTTCCCATATGACACGCCGCCAGAGAGAAGCCGCGTGATGCACTCTAGGGGTTTGAGCACGCCATATTTTTTAACCCCAACTACGGGTGTCTTAACTACCTACTGTATACAGGCTGTTTTATAATAAATCGTAATTTTTGATTTCGTATTATAAATTTCATTGAACTAAAAGCACACTTTAATTTTTAATACCTACTTGTAAAGCTTCAAGCCCTGTAACTATGTGAAATGAACGTGCCCGAAACATTCTTATATCGTATCTATAGGTCAATCAAAGTGTTAAAGGTACATTGTACGTATTAAATTTCCCCGTGCAGTTCACCATGGACTGTCGTACGGGAAAGAGATGACCGTATAGCGTAGAGTTAATTAATACGAGTTAGCGGAGCATTGTCGTCAGTAATTAACATTAATTTGATATCAAATAATATCTAATAATGATGCTGTCATTATTATCATTTATTTGATAGGTACGACTTGTTATATATTAAGTATATTTCTAATTTACTTACCTGTCTATTTTCTTCTATATTTCATATTCCGGTGGTTTTTATTAGGCATTTTTAAGTGTTTTATTTAGACATCAATTCAAATTCAAATTCATTTTTTTTACATACCGTGAACATTACAAATTACAAATTACAAATTTAAGACGTTCACGACTTGACATTTAAAAACAAAGAAACAGTGTAAAGAATAAATAAATATTTATGCAGTATCACAAAAACAGTATGTAAAAGGAACAATACTATATGGCCATCTATTTCCGATACAATAGCATACGATTATCTGTGGTACGGTCAACTGCATACGTATATATTTTCGGATACGGTCGTACGCAATGTGCTCTGTCAAATGATTCCAGTCTATATACCTACTCGTAGCAACATAACGCACAGGATCTAAAGAAACATAATAATTTCCGAGAGACATTCACTTAGTAGGTTGGTGAAGACGATGTATCAAAAAGAAAACATCTTAAAAAAACACTATTTCAAACATATTCTAATTCTGCGTATAGTTAGTACTGAACTACGATCAATATGGCCAATCAAGCAGGTATCATTTATTTGATAAGATGATAAGATACCTACGTATTGTGTATTTTTTTTTAATCAGCCTGTATTCACTAAACTACTCTAGTATTCAAGTGTCTTTTTTACCCCCAGGGAAGTGACAAAAGCAACAGATAATCTTTCGAAATAAAGATGTGTAAAACAGTGTTAATAACTACTTAATACTTACTAGGTACCCTCTCTGAACTTACTGACATTTAGGTACATTTTACCGCATATTGTGAAATATGATAATCTCGTCAAGTTGGTATCCATAAATTCACTCATTTCATGGCATTCTCAAACGAATACTATTATATTATTCTAGTTTCAATTACTTTTTGCTAAAGTCAGTCGCACACACATGGGTATGGGGGTAGTTTCGGGTACGGACTCCCCCAAAGAAACGAAAAAAATACAAATTATGTATGTGATGTATGGCAGTGGCGAAGACTCCAATACTAGGCGATTATTTAAAGCCTACCTTCTTAAGAAAAATATTTTTTAATTGCATATTGACATATGTATATACTTAATCACTTCATTATTTTATGTTATATAAAAATAATTTATTTTGCCAACGAGATCGCATATGTAGGAATGTATTACAGTATTACACAGTTTACAAAACAACTGCAAAGGTATTAAAAAAACCACAGCGCGCCGCGCCGTAAATTAAATAATAAATGCCGCGACTTCTCGACGTAAATAAATTTCCAATTATGTTTGGAATAATTCTGAATTTTTTTTGTATGAACTTTACGTCTCGTAACCTCAGCAAGTCTGCTGATTTATACGAAATGAGGCAAGCTCCTTTCGCAGAGCCTAAAACATTCGCGCATAATATTGTTGTCACGACTGCGCACTTTGTCCAAAATCATTAATAATTAGATAATTAAAAAAATAATTTCAACGGCGTTTAATCGAATATTAATAAATAAGTAAGTATAGATTGTTTTTAAAAATAAAAATAAATTTTATCTAATGATTTTTGATGGGTATACATGTTTTGAAAAATACGTAATTTAAACACATCGCTCATTTTTATGTCGTCAATGAGTTTTTGAAGTTTCATTGAATTAGTGTGTCGTTATCATTTATTAGTGTGTGCCTATTCATTAGTAGTAAATATCGTACTATTCTCGTAAGTATACCTGACAAGTGTGCTCTTTTTATCATATCTCCACAGCCTACCTCTTTCCAAAAGTCACCCTTCGCCACTGATGTATGGAGTATTAGGTACTTACTTCTTTTTATTTTTATTTAAGACCTCATGACTGAAAATCGTGACCCGGATAATTTGGCTGTCGAACAGCCTTCTCAACCAGTTGATCCCTCTCCTCTTGCAAGGTTTGTGTCAGTGAAAGACCCGTGGCACTCGTGAATTGGTGAAACCATCTGTGGCATCCAATGTTTGTTGTTTGATGTCAAGACAGCGGACGATACAAATGGACACCAATGATTCTAATAACTGTGACCGTTGGGCCACGCGCATTCGATAACCGTATGCGAGCATCCGTGATTATAGCTGCACACCAATGATTTGACTTACCCCATCTCCACCCGTCATGTATATGCAGCCACGAGATGTTTTCATAGCTAGACTAAAAAATCGGAGTGCCTGGGTATGGGGAATGTACCTACATCAACACCTGCGGGAGGGATGTCATATCTATCTGACTGCCATCTTGTTTGGCGAATCTCCAACATCGTATTGTTCAGCCAATTAAAAAAACTCAATATCTATTTAATCTTATGGTGATAGTAAAGAAAACATTTAGTTTAAAAGAAAATGCATTAGAAAACAAAACTAGTCATAACAAATGACCGGTAAGGGATGAATCCACGCAACAGCTTCCGGTATGGCCAGATCTATGGCTCCAGGGAAGGCATACATGTTACGTGACGATATGCTCCCCGGTCAGAATTTCACCTCACTCGCAAGATGAAGACTCGTTCTAGCCCCAGAAATAAAAATAATAAAAAGTACCTATTTACTTATATCCCAATTAACACTTACAATAAATCGACATTTGCAGCTTAGCTACATCCTTTGGACACAACGTGTATTTAGTTGAGTACAACAGTATTATCCAATAAAACCTATTTTGAAAAAATGAGAGTTACGCCCTTTCCACAGTCGAAATTATGTTAAAAAGTATTTCAAATCAAATTTATATAATATGTCATTTCGATTCTATTTTTGAATATGAATATTTTCGTAATAGGTATTATGTTGGCTATATTGGATTTCCTGTCGGATACCCAGTAGATACTAGATACGTATTTATTCCGTCAACAGGTTGTATGAAATGAATATTTTTCTGCTTCGTCTTTCACGTTTGGTGTAGTTTCATAAAGCAAACACTGATTGATTAGTTACAGCCCATATCGCTCTCTTTGCTTTATGACATGTTTCTACTGTGACATACATGCGACACAGGTATTCTCATAAATTTCTTCGCCATTGATATGGTACTCGTACTCTCATTTTTAATGCACGCAAACCCGTTGTGCGTGTTGTGGCATATCTTTCTCACCGTTTCCACTCGCCGTTGCACTGCAGGAATATAGGTTAGCGTTAATTATTAGCGAACACGATTGGCGGTTAGAAATTGAAAGTAGCGGCAAAAAAAGCGCGCGGAGTTTTCCCGCGTAGACTTTCTGTTTTGGCGGGAAAGGCCGGATTTTCCCTTTCTTTAATGTGTGGCCGAGAAAAAAGAAATACGCGGCGCCGGCTCACACGCCATCTTCTGTGCAATCGATCGTGGCAAACGCGTGCTGTTTGAATGCATTTATATGCTAAAATGGATTCACATGTATAATCATAACAATACATATTATTTTTATTTCTTCAATTACTACCATTAGACTAACATTGACCCACTTTGTTTTTACTAATATACACATTTACATAACATAACAAAAATGCACGAAATGATTTCTGTAAGACATGTAATCTAAAGTTATATACATTATCATCAAGATCAATCCTGTATGTATAAATCCATTCCTGGATGAAAGTCTCTCTAAGCTGATTCCATTCCTCTTAGGCCATCCTCCCACGGCGCAACTGAAATCTGATGGAACTGGTTTGTGAAAGAGCTCATAAACTGACCAATGTGATGCTTCGCACACGGCGCTACTGAAACCCAGTTGAAATAATAATCACATAACCTCAAACTGTCAAACTCAACTATCAACCGTGTTGTACAAAAACTGACAACACGGGCGCTGCAGCGTTTACATAAGGTTATTTTGATTTTCCAATTAATATTTAACCAATTTTGGTAAGAAAATATGATTTTTCACCGAAATCTAATGATGTTGGTACCACTGTTTTACGGTGACTGGAAACTTCAGAGACCGCGCGACTAGCATGTCGCATCTCTTCGCGACCGTTTTGAAGCTGAGAAATTCCAGTCTCGCCGTCAGCGAGCCGCCATTGAAATACATTAGCTAGATACTGGCTGGAATTTTAGTTTCAGTTCCGACGGACATAAGTTGCGCCGTGGGAGGATGGCCTTAGTCCTGTGAGTTGCGTTGCTACGTACTTTTGGAAATTCGTCGTTTCAGCAGCTTCTACGTACATGCAGTATTGACTGTGTATAATATGCAGATACATAATATGTTGCGATGCCTATGTATTCAGATGTCTCGCAGGCTAAACCTTCAGAGATCATATAAGAAATTAACAGATTCGATAAATATGCGAAAATGAGGATTTGGTCAGGTGGGGAAGGCAAAGGAGACAATTTTGGAATGGAAAGGGTGGAGACAATATGTGTCTAACATCCGAAAAGATGCAAGGATAACTGGGACGCAGCATAGCAAACAAAATCTCAACAATCAAGTTTAATAAGACAAGAATTTTTTAAAGACATAAACGCGAATTTGAAATAGGTACTATGAATTGTTGGCATCCTGCATTGCAATATAATACGAGCTTGTATTTCAATCATATTAAATATACTGTACATATTCACAATTATGTTATGTGAGACTCATACTCCTCTCTCGTTGCGAGTTTCGAAAAATTACCGAATATGGAAACCCCTAAATATACTGATGAACTTGGTAGGACGCACGGGATTCAATATTGTGAAATCTGAGTTATCTCAGTTATCTGATGACCAACCAACCCTGCAAGTAGATACCTACTGCAAAATATGTAACTGCAGCTATTTTATGCAAGGTATGCCCGATTAAATGCACTTTCAACGAGATAATACAAACTGAGGTTTGTTTTTACTGGTTTATGGAGCGAAGCGTGTAGAGGGATTTTACATAATATGTTCAAATACTTAATAAGTCAATGTATCTGAAATAATCATATTAATACATAGTGGCGGATTTAGACACATGGAAGCCCGAGGCACTAACTGATTTTTTAATCTCCCCACGATAAAAAATATAATAAAAACCAAAGATTCCAACTACCGATTTTTTTTTAAACCACGTTATCAAAACCAAAATCATGCCAGCACAGAGCGGAGGTTGTATTACAAGATTTTTGTTTCTACGAGAGATGGATCTTAGCCACTCGCTCAATCTATTAGGTCCATACTCTGGGTCCAAACACACATTAAAAAATAATATGTGAATTTTCCAGACCCGTGATTCGAACTTGGGACCCACGGCATTATAAGCCTGTCGCGTAACTGCTCGGTCATCATGGGCGTACCCAGTAAAATATCACTTAAGTATGCATTTCCTAGAATCACATCCTGCAACTAAAAATAATTATTAAAGACGACAGTGTTAACACTGATAACGCATAATAATATTAGCCCCTTTAGTTTGATGTTAGTTAGTTAAATTTTTAAAATGTTTTTGGTACCAAATATTATATAGGCACCTAGGTACCTACTCAATTTGGGAGAAATAGGAATTTTTTTAAGATTGTTGTACAATTTCATAATTGTATGATTGGCTTCAACTGTTTCGAGGACGTCTTTAAATCTTCTGTCGAATCGATTGTAGCATCTGCGCCAAAGAATTATTTCAATTACCTACATGGACAGTTTCAGTTAAGGAAATACAAAATGCTGGTAAACTGGCGGAGGTGGTGACAGCCGGTATTTAAGAAAGACGTTGTAAATATTATATTATCAACTAAATACCCGCTAATTATTGTAAATATCCACAAGATTATGTAAAGTAATTAATGTTTTGCTCAGCTTTGGTTTGGCATTGACTTTGCATATTCCGTTAATTTATCACAATAAATAATAACAGATAGATTGCTTGAGAGTTGCTATCTTTCTACTTGTGACCGGTTTTATCCGAACAATTGGGTCACTCTAGTGAATATTATGCCATGTCGGTTATGTTCTTATGTGTCTTGAATGTTTATTATTTACAATTATGTCACAATGTTATTGGATATTGCTTTCAACACTGATATCCTGTGTCGATAATTTCGCACAGATTTGTTTATGTCCTTCACTGGGATATTTAATTATTATTTGATTAATTCATCATACAGTTTATTATAAACTTCATGGCCCCCACAAGGGGGGACGAACAGGGCTCTAGTCTGGAGGCCCGGGCTTAAAGCGGGCCCGGCGTGGCGATTCGACCAGTTAAGTGACATTACCACACACCAGAAATTTACTGTAATATTTTTTTTAAAGTCGCCTGCGGTGCTATTTTACTTAACATTAAAAATATGTGAATGTGCGATGCAATTACATATAATAATATGATGATTGATATAATTAAATGACAATTTAAGTGTAAAATTTTATTTTTAGTGTATTTCCTGACTAATGAAAATGGATATATATCGAATATGACAAAAGGTCGCATGTTACTTGACTACCACAAAAGGGGCATCAGTGTTTCATAATACCCCTAATTTTACCTCGCGGAACCTTGGGGTTACATGGAATACCAGTTAGGGAACACCACTGTAGAACATCACACTGAACTTAGCCTTAGCAATAGGTAGGGGGCCCGGGAAACATCCTGGCCCTGGGGCCCGCTTCAAGATGTGGGGGCCGTGGATCAACGTTATACCTACTCAGCAGAGGAAGATACCACATTTCGTAACTTAACCATCTTCGTGATTGGTACGAGTGTAGCTTAACTGAACTACCTACTTCGTGCATTAGACGACCATAGAGCATATTATTAATAAGATACAAATACGAAAATTAGTCGACATAAACCAAGACTTTCAAGCCAGTTTTGGTTCATATCTCAATAACGGTCATGTCATAAAACGCAATAAATATTAAGCTCACTGAGTTCTGTCAAATATTACCAATATTAAATGCACGTTTTGTTTACGTCACAAACTTTTATGCGTATTATGAAACAAACATAAATATCGATAATAACATTATACTCGTACTTCAACACGTGTTTAAGTTTATTCTCTATTTTTTTCTCTACATTCAAGAATTGTACCTTCTTACAGCACGCTCTGAAGTAACTCTCTTCGTTTATTTATCAGTTTACTATACGACGTAATGCAGATTACCCTCATGGTGGACGCCACAGGAAACATAGAAAAATATCCATAATATTGTATTATTAGTAGGTACAAGTGTTTATTTTTTTTTAAATATTAATAACCATGCCCTTGCTTTTTCGTACAAGGTGGTTGGGTGGGTTAGTTGCATTGATGTGGGGCTAATTAGGTTCCTCCATTTATATCTTTAATTTTCTTTATGGCCAGGATTAAATATTTTGTGTAGTGTTCTTGAGTTGTTCTATTGCTTAGTACTTCGTGAGGCTTTTGGAGGTCAATTTCATGATTATGCTGTCTACATCGAGTCCTGAGAGTCCATCGCTCCCTTTCTAGTATAGGGCAGTCGTTGATGACATGCCACACAGTTTGAGATGTGTTGCCGTCACATGGACAACAGTCATCATCCCTCAATTTAAATCTTTTTAGATAAGCTCGCACCGCTCCGTGGCCTGTTAGTATCTGTGTGAGTTCGTGTGATATTTAGTTCGTTTAGTTCCTGACAAAGTGTTTATTATACCAGGATCATGGCCCCCACAATGGGCGGCTGACGGGACTTTAGCCTGCGGCCTGGGCTCAGGGGGGGAGGAGGGCGTGGCGATTCGACCAGATAAATGAGATAAACACAATATATGCTCTAATAGTAAATAAGTCACCTACGACTCTGTTTTACTTCAAGAATTTAACATTTTTAATTATGCGATTGTGCATTTTTTTATTATTATTTTGATATGACGTGTCGATCCTCTACAACTCTACTATTTCAAGTATCTGTATTAAAAAATACATAAAAATGCTAAAAGATACACGGACTATCCTTAATTTTACCTTAAACAACATTTGGAAAATGTTACTGTAAAACATCATACTGCCTTTAACAACATTAGCAATAGGTGGGGAAGCTTGTCAAAGATCATGTCTTGGGAGCCCGCTTCATGATGTGGGAACCATGATAAGGATCTTTGGTATCCAATTCTCCAGATATATTTCAATATAGCCTGCCCAGGGAACTCAGAAATAATGGGAACTGAAATACCTAACGGGTAAGGAGTAGCAGGCAACCGATCTCGAGTAATGAGCAAGAATACGTCATACGTCGAATACCGACAACTGCGTCGGTTTATGCATTGACGCTCATTTAATATTGGTGTAGTACACATACTATTGCACGTGCATAGTGCGTGTTTCATTTTCGTAGGACACTCACACATTCAAAACCCACCATCAAAATGTAGTGTATTGAATAATAGCATATCGGAATTGTATTTATTAATCTGTTCTGTATCCTACCGTAGTCATTGCGATTTACAGAATTTACATCAATTATTGTTTATTCAGTTTAGTGTTTAACTAGGTAAATCGTGGTTCATGTTTATTCGCCTTTTATATAGTTACCAATTCTTATGATTGAAAATAGAATAAAAAACTCATACTTTGAGTTCAATATCTTTGGTAATAATAATGTATAGATATATCAGCAAATAGTACAGCTATGTAACAAGACAGCGAGAGTGTAGGTAGGTAAATCTATCAAATAACAAAATGCAAAGTTGTGTGTGTATTTGTGCGGAGTGTGGATAACCGTGACCTGCTTTTAATAAACTTGTTGCGAATAACACTAAAATGACGTTCACAGATATGAGGTAGGTACCATACCTACTGCTTCTATTGACTATATTTTATGTCAGTGTACGAAATATGTACAGGTAGGTATCTGTATAAAACACTCGTGCTGTCATAGTTTGTTGATATTGGTGCGAAATATACAAATGTGTGGGTCGCGGTCGGAAAACGTTTTTTTCAAAATAAGATATTACCTAGCTTTAAAGTTTTGAATTATTTTTTAATTATAAGTTAAATCGGCCAAAAACTTACAACAAGACTGTGTTTATGGCTTATGCCATCGGTTTCCAAAGGCGGGCGCGAAAAGTTTAAAATACTCACCAAGTTTTTTTTTGAAGTTATACTTCTATTGGCGCGTTTGGGAAATCAGATCAGAGTGTATTTTTGGCGTGTGACATGTAACACATAATTTATTTTTTCACACGTAAAAAACGCACTCATTTGGATTCGAACCACCGATTGTTCGGTTATCAGCCGAACGCACTACTTTTACGCCACAGTATGATACTGCTATCGTGACGATTATACAGTATAATATTATAGTTTAGAATTCTTCCGTTGCTCAGGCAGCGAATTTATTATTGTCGGCCATTTGCAATTCGTTACGTAAACAAACGATTAAACGTCAGATTGGCATTTGGTACTTTAACAATAAAAACAACGAGAAACCATTATATAATTTAGTAATATATGTTAAAGTGTATAGAAATAGACCAACGGCGTTCCAATAAGCGGTCCTTTTTCTTGAGTGTATAGATAGATAATTAAGAGCTAGTCAAAGAATCTAGTTTATCACAAGTTTTGTTTTTGTTTTGTTACGCCAAACCTTTAACGCGCGTACATAAGTACACACACCGATTAAAAAAAAATGTGGTGTAGTAACATAAACCTTGGAAACCACTGGCTTATTTGGAATTTCAAACCCAATTTAAACACAAAAAGCAAAAATGTAGCTTGGGTTGTCTGTTTTTCAAACCCTTGAATACCACAGTGAACACTTAATTTTCGCGAGGACTGCAATCCAATAAAATCCCACGAATGCAGAAACTTAAGGATCGATAAAATTTAAAATCTGAAGTTGCCCAGGTGTATTGTTACACATATTTATAGTTCACATTAATAGTATATTTTGTCTTTAAAACAATATGAATTTTCATATTATGCTGTGTATATTTTCTCCACAAAATGTAGGTAATATAATAACTGATATAAGCAGCATATGCAGTGGTGCTAAATAAAATAGTTTCGGTTGCTGATTTTGTTAAAATCCTGACAGCTCTTCAACCTCCTCTCCCACTTTTACAAAATCACATTTTAATTCTTCAAATTCATACAGAAAATTTTGAATTTCACCGCTTTAAGTCAAAATGGCGATACATTTTCCAATTATCACTCCGGAATTGGACTGACTAAATGATTCTCTCGCATTTCTACGCTCAGTTTAGCCTCTAATGAATAAGTATACACACATATTAAAGTTCTCGATTTCTTCGCGTATTAAAATAACTACGACTTTTCGATTTTTCTATATTAACGACATCCAAATCTTAAATCTTGTTAATCATTCAATGAATAATTAACAAGATTTATTCTTTATTGATCATACATATAGAGCGCTTCAGTGAGAATTGTAAGAACCGATTAATTTATTGCGTCACAATTAGATATGACACATAGTTTAGTGGTTAGAGCACATGGACACGAATCCTACTGGGTGTCGTATTTTTTTAAAGGATTTTTTAGTAGTTATATATTTCTCACATGTATTTTAAAATTATTTATATGAATTGTTTAAAAAAGTAATGGGAAGTGCTCCTGCCTGAGAAAAATTCCTTGCTCGCCAACCCGATGCGTTACTCGGCTCCACTACACCACTGCATATTATAATGGTTCTTCAATCTATATGTATCCATATTGAATTAATATGCTAGTTTGACATCGTCCGATAAGGTATTACCGTATAGCAGTGAAGAATATTCAGAACATCTTCCCATTTTCATTAATCAGAATTGATATTTTTTGACAGTCGTTCGCTCTACAAATACTCGTACCTACATGATCTTTTACTGCATTATAATATACGTTTATATATGCAGTAACTGTGTTGGCACTTAACTGTTTGAGCTATTGATACATTTGCGGTTATTAGTTATCTAATTTTGTATCTGGACTGTCGCCGTTTGTTCTTCGGACTTCCTTCTTTTGCGAATGGCCTTTGCAATCTGCAGCAGCTCGAAACCTCGAGGAAAAGAAGAAACGGTGACGGTGATGACAGTCCAGAAACCTAAAAGACATGCTTAGATACCTACCATTTATAGCTATTTTTGACTTTTAAACATCTGATATGTCACCAACACAACTAAATTCGAGATAGTTGTATTCACTCAGAATAAAATTATTATTTATCTACACACGTTCACACCTACATGAACATGCATACGCTCAAACATTGTCTCATTTCCAAGTATTTCCTATAACATTATAGTAATGCGAACAGTTTTGCATATTTGATAATTTAATTGTCGTGAGTGAACCATAAACCTATGGAAACTTAAATAAATTATGAATTTCAGTAATATATTGACGGAACTGTTGTTTACGTAATAGAATTTAATTACTTTTATTACTGATTAGATCCCAATTAATATCTTCAGTTATGCATATGTAAGAATGCAAAGCTCGCTGTAAAGCAGTGTCTGCCAAACCGTGTGCCGCGAGAGGTTCCAGGTGTGAAACGAATGAATAAGTCTGTACATCTGTCCGTATTATGTATTACTCTATCTATATCAAACTCACATATTGATTGATTCCCAGAAGTGCAGATAACAGGAATGGTTTGGGAGGGGATCATTTCGATTTTTTTTTTATTAATTTTTAAGGTTGCGGGACGGGGGTGGGGTTAACAAAATCTAAAAGGTACCACTAACTTCCATATTTACCTCGTATTCAACTTATAGCTTCTCGTCGCTTAAATTGCAGAATACAGCACTTTTACATGTAAATCCCCCATAACCAAACACTCCGAACTTGCAATAAACATCTTGCATGCAGGTATAACTAAGTGGTACTTAAGAATTATTATAAAATGTGGTTAGTGTTCGTTTGTATCATCCGCGTAGTCTTACCTTTTAGAAAAGCCGCATTGGAACATCAAAGCAGAAATTGGATTCCCCGGATAGTTGCACCAAGTTATAAGTGCCACTGATCGTCCAGTAACCACAGGTTTTGTTTGTCGTATAATGCAAACAGGAGTGGGGCCAACCCGTTGATGAGGTTGTTGTTTGAACTGCCAAATCATCCGGGTCACGATCGTCAGAGATGAAACCCTGACGAAGAAGAAGTTTTATTCCGTTTACTTAAATACTTTGTTTGTTTTCCGTTTCTGGGGGTGGGGTCCGGACCCAAAACCCAATGTGTGCACGCTTGGTTCTGGCCATTTTGCAGTAAGATTTTTTTGTTTATAGGTAGCATCAATACCTACCAGCCAATTATCCTTAAACGCTGTCGGTCAGGATGTTCTAATATATAAAACATTTGAATTTTTAAGTATTTATAAAATAATCCTTGCAGGACTACTCTATTAGTGCGTTTTAACACCCAATAATAGCGGCGATTTAAAATACGGACAAATAATTATTCATTAAACATTATAGACAATCATTTTTATTTTGAATATGTACCTACATATTATTATATATTTTTTTTACTATAAGCCACAGGTTCTCAAACTTATTTCGACCACCGCCCACTTTGAGATTTAAAAAAAATCTAGTGCCCCCAATATTTTTTAACTTAGGTACCTTTTTACATTACCATCTGTTGCGTATTTTAAAAACAGTTATTGCAAATATAATTTTTAAACATGCATTATAATATGGATAGGATAGATAGGGTGTGACCCATATCCTATTTCTAAGATCAAAGAATGTTTAAATGAGAGGAAATAAAACTCATACTAAACTTAATCATATTTAGAAGTGTTTTTATTAACATTAAAAGAAATAACCTATCAAAAAAATATCGGAAATCACAGACAATTTTATTTAGTTAACTTAAACATGGACTACGTACATGTAATATAAAACTGCATCCACATTATTACATGCGTAAGCGACTCTAATTTAATCGTCTATACGGGACTCCAAGCATTCGAGTAGTAAATGGCATCCCAAGTGGTGTGTTTAGATTCCGTCGGATTTTTATAGATAGAATTTCTCTGCAGTCGCCCATTTAGAGTTCCTTAACGCCGCCTAATTTTCTTTGAGCCTTCTACTGCCCCCCTGAGAGCCACCAGCGTCCACTTTGAGAAAGACTGCTATAAGCTAATGTACTGGATGAATTTGTATTGCAGAGGTGATCGGAATCAATCACGCATATTAATTAATCACCACTATTGAAATAATATTTCAGAATTTATTATTTTACACTAATGTGTATTATTTAATTTAATTTTAGTTGCAAGATGCTATTAAACTTTGAGTGGAATGGCACATACTCGCTCTAAATTACTTTCCAATATCTACTAATAGTTAATACTAAGCAAAATTATATATTATATTTAATAACTCATGGTAACCCTAATTTTGGAGTCCTGTATTCAATCAAATTCGCAATTTTGATTTAGTTAAAAGAAAAAAATGATTAAGTAGGGTAAACCAACATGGAATGGTTAAATGGAGAGTGTGAACGTATGCAAATCAAGAGAAGCTCTTTGGGCGAGTGCCAGCCTCTGACACTTCTAATTCAAAGAGCATCGGTTCGAGTCTCACCCGACCTGATTACCGATTATTTATATTAGAATATATCCAGGAAGCATCTATCAAAACGTCTTATAGCCTCACCCATTTCAAAAATATTGATAGAATTCTTATTTATATAAATTACCCACTGAACGTGTAGTTGTTAATTTCGTAAAAATTCCAGGAAATACTCTAGGAAAAGAATCACATTTCTTTTAAATCTAAATTTACACGTCCCATCGCCTACTATGATATGATTAAACATTGTCCAGATACTTATTTTAATTTAATATTTTTTTTAAATTTAGAAGCATCTCTGTGTCATACGTTCGTATATAAGTTTTCCCTATGTTTTAATATAATAATTATGTTTGTATTTCAATCAAATATAAATTGTCATCTTGTTATCATATTATATAAGTGCAATTTATTCGTTGCGTTCGTTCATCTCTAGCCTCGGTGAAGTAGCGACATAATGTTCGTCTGTGAATCCGTGGGTGTGGGTTTGAATTTCGCTTCTGCCAAAAATCACCTAACTTGCCGAAAAGATTTCGAGTCTACCTAAATTATATGCCATGTTGTTAAGCAGTATCGTAACAAGGGATAAAAGCTTTTGGTAGGGGCACAAGTGGAGTTTCGTTGAACGTGTAAGAATAAAAAATGTAAGGAAAAATTCAGGCTGAAATGACCATATATAGTGAGGGAAAACGAATCTTTTTTATCCTGTAAAAAAAAATCACCTGCGGCGCAAATGCAAATCTCTTGACTATTGTTCTTTTTACATTGTGATTACGCAATAGTAAATATAACGTTTCGATTATTGTTTAGCACTTTTGTCAATGTTAAAAAATGATTGTTTTTTCGTTATTTTTATAGTAACAAAAGAACACAGTTTTATTATTTTATCCATATTATTTAAATCTGTTAACCGAACATGGTTGAATTTAGTATTTATATGTAGGTGTGCAAATATACGAGTTTTGCATTACGTAAGTGGTGCATTTTTAGATACTACCCCAGGCGTTTTTATCTTGTTTCGCCCCTGTTGGTAAGTACGTAGGTATATACGGCAGAGTAGAACTCAGGGTAGTACAACACTACTTCCAGGCATTTATAACTATCAGTAGGTACCTTCAGCAAATTTAGAAACAGGATGAAGCTATACCTTTTACGCTTAGTAGGTACCTACAGAAAATAGTAGAAAAAATCTTTTATATTTTCGGACATGCTTTTTTCATATTATTTTATTTCTTTCACAATGATTGCGTAAGCTTTGAATAAATTAAAAATATTCAATGCCTAGCTATTAGAATCATTCATATTATAGGCTGATCGTAACTATTTCGATATGTACCGTTTGTTACTTACCGTGTTTTAAATTTGATAATGTAAGTATTCATTTTTTTATATCACTTTAAATTCATAATTACGTATTCGTTCACAATATATCACGTCGATATTTTAGTAGGTATATATTTTTAAAACGGGTTTTCAAAAATCGAACGTGAAAAAAAAACTTCCAACAGGTCGTTATCGTTTATTATCTATTGGTAAAATGATTAAATTATTTATTGGCGATAGGTAGGTAGGTAGAGAGAGGTAAAAAAAATCGTCGAATTTAGGCACGGACGAGCGGTTTTGAAACCGGGCGACAAAAACAAATTTCGGGTCTATGAACGTCCTCGTTCTACTAAAATAATAATATCCAAGCGGATAGACCAGAGGAACTCAACGCGATATGTTTTTCTATTGCCAAAACTGATTATTATTTATACCGGCTGAGTTTCGTAACGCCCGATATGTATTCGATGTGTTTTTTTTCGAGATTAATTATTTATTTAAAACAACTATTGCGAATACAACATGGTGATTGTTAATTGAAAATGATTTGAGGTAAACTTAACACGATAAAATAAATAATGTGCGAGAAAAAAAATAAAATCAACTAGTGTATTCAAAAATAAGTTTCCCTGAAAATATCAGCAGCATGGGCCCCACATCGTGAAGTGGGCCCCCAGGCTAGGATCTTTGGCGGGCCCCCTATCTATCGCTAGGGATAAAGGCAGTGTGACGCTCTACAGTAGCGTTTTCCAAATGGTGTACGCGGTAAAATTAATCTGTATATTTAGAGTTTTATTTTATATTTCAATAGGTACATCCATTCGAATTATGGAAATGTTGAGTACTGATACACAATTAAAAATTGTATCGTACAACCATAAATACATTTTTTACTATTAAAGCAAATTTGTGATGTGTGTTTATCTCACTTATCTGGTCGACTCGCCTTGCCGCCCCCCCCCCCCTGAGCCCGGGCCCCCAGGCTATAGTCCTGTCAGCCCCTCCCTTGTGGGGGCCATGATCAGCAGTGCCCCAATCCTGGATCCTCGACTTCTTCCAATAACTAAATCCTTATTTTTGTGGCTTGTCCGATTCAGACGTCAGTTTCTTGAGTCTGAGTACTTCTAGGATCTATTCTCTGTTGGTACTCAACCGAGTTATAACTCATTATATCTATAACTATATCTATTTGTCCATATCAAAAAATATATCCGCTTTCCATTCTGGTGGTGTTGCGATAGAATATGCAGGTTATGTATTGCTTAGTTGTGGCACATTCTGGGAAAGGCAAATTAATTAAAAATTCCGAATGTTTACAAATTCATATAGGATAAGGTGGGTGAATATATGAGATTATGTGAGAATTTTACATGCATATTTCGTATCGTAGATAATGAAATGAACATAAAATGGTATGGGGTGCATATTGCCGTTGCTTTGTCTATGGACTTCGCCGGTAGCTCTAACTAACCAATGAATTTTCGACCTGTTTCTTCTCCTTATCCATTAGATTGCTTGACATTACTGTTTCCATACGACGAACATGACCTAGCCAAAGTAATTGATTGGTTTAACTGCGCTAGATTATTCGTACAGACTGCAGAAATCAGCATTCTATACTTTTTCTCATTGCATCCCGCACCTGCTTGATCCATAGATACGCTGGAAGATTTTCCTTTTAAACATATTTAATGATTTTATGATTTCGAGTTAATGTCCAGGTTCCCGAGTCATACAGGGTAATTAAATACTCATACAATTAAATTAAAGCTCTAGTTTAACAAAATCATTCACTTATTAGGTATTGTAATGTTTTATTTATCACGTCTTATATTCTAACCATTTGAATTGTTCATAAAGTTATGTTTTAAAACAATTGTAGTTTCTTTTAGCGATTGAATTTTCTTATGCATATTTCTGAATTATAAAAATCGGAAGAATCCCATTACTTGTGTGCCAAAATATGTATATTATTATGCATCTTACTTAATATATACTAGTTTTTCCTCAACTATTCGTTACGTCATCATGGGAAAAGTCATTGATTCGATTGGCCTTGATGTTTTAATTGGCTATTTGTAGGTATTTACTACCAGATGGAAAGTCTATCCAAGGATGTACGAATAAATATCTAAATTTTTGTTAATTATTAGGAAGTTTATTGTTGATATCTATAATTTAGAAGGGTGTTATATCGCACATGTATTTCAAAAGTGACACAACTCAAAAATCAGTTTTTTGTTGTTACCACTATGCACGAGTTTGCGAAACGATTTTCTATGACTCATCAAAAGCGTAGTAATTTAATTTCAGAAATAGCCGTGCATATGGCGCATATGTCATTCTTCTTGTTTCATGAATGTGTGTGCCGATTAAAGTTCAAAACTGTATTATCTTGAGTTTGGTCATTTATATAGGCTAAACGTGGAGCTTTTAGATGCAACATTTAGAGTTAAGACATTTTTGTAGGAAGAAGTGTGAAAAAAAGTGTTTCTGTCATTTTAGCTGATAGAAATAAAAATCGAAGGTGTCACAACTCGATATAATTCGGTCCTTTGTGAGTTCACTGAAAATCAAAATCGTCTCTTTGAGTTGTGTCACATTAGAAATACATGTGCGATATGTAAAATGATAGAAAGAGATTGCCCAAAGTCCCACCCTATAAAGTTGATACGTAATATAATCATTATTTTTACCACTGCTAAGGAAAATATATTGTTTATTTAAAAATATTACTTACTTCCACAATAAATAATAAATTAATGAAATCATCAAAATTGAATGTCTTTTAAAACGTTTCTATAAATCTTTGAGATGTGTTTCATTATTTTTTTACCGATTTAACTAATCCAAAATATGTTAGATAATATTTTACGGATTTTTAACGCTCTGTTTAATGTACGTTTAAGAAAATGTATGGTCGTTTTTTATATAATTACATAAATTTATGGTTAATTTAATCAATACTGACGCCATTAATATTTAAATAGTCACGGAGGCATGCGATAAATGGCAGAGCATTTAAATAATATTGAAAAAACATTCAAATTCACGAATTCGATTGCAATCAGCTGCTGTTATTAGTAAAAATTAGTCAATATCGAATATGACGTCATCCAATCATAAATAGGCGACAAGTGCGTGAAAGACGGCCGAAGGTTTTTGATCGCTGCACCAGATTAACGTAACGACTAGTATGCTCTGCGACTTTTCGACTCGCGATAAATATTATGCTGATCAATGATCAACAAAACAGCTATTTGGGAATTGTCTCTGGTCACGCACGCGGTTCAATGACAATTTTTATGAATTCTATTTTCAAATTAATTTATTATTTATCTCCGAAACGGTATTCCGCGGCTAATATGTGCAAAATTATGCGTAATTTGTCATTACAAAATCAATACAATCTGAAAAATACATTTTACACAATATTATGACGAAATCATTTGTTCAAGGCTCTCAAATGACAAACTTTTTCTCTGTTGCTATCGGCATTTATAATCTACTAACGTTTTGAACATGTGATAAATTTTTGCATATTCCAGGCTTGTTGTAAATAAAAACAGTAGGTGTAAACAGTGATATTCGAAAAGGAACATTGGCTATAAACTTCTCTGCAGTTGTGTAATGGAGGTTTAAGGTACATAAAGCGCTTACTAATTTCTATCCCCCTGCGACAAAAATTAAATCAATCAAATCAAAAAAAAGTATTTTATAATACTTCACAAATTGGGCAAACGGCATTCTATAATATTGTTTCGATATAGGTTTTTATAATACACCTTCACTACCTACTCATTATAGTTATTTCGCCCTACACTAGAGTATTTGGTAGATCACCGGTCTCTGATACCTTCCGGTTTGGGTTCAACATTAACATGTTCTTTTTTTTTCAATGTATGTTTGATCTGGCAAAATCTATTTTACCACGTTTTTATTAGCTCGAATTCTTGTTTGTCCAGTACAAATTTTTTCTCGTTTGTCCAATACAAATCTTGCAATCGATTTTAAACTAACTTCCCGACTAGCTAGACATTTGAAACTTTTAGAATATGTCAGAACACGATGACAATGCATTCTTTTAATACTTTTAGCCATCTTTAAGCAGAATTGAATTCATTTTCAGTTAATTCTGTTTTGTATGGACAGTTATTTAGGAAAAAAAATCGTAAAAAGTAAAACACTATTATTGGTTGCTAAGTGGGTCCTAGCAACTAAGACGACAATTCAGTATTCTATATTTGCTTGTTTGTTTGTTTTTTATTTACTTCATATCAAGTACAGGTTTGAGCATATTGAGCATAATAATTCAACAGAAAATTTAAAAACTTATACTTATAAAAAGTTCTTTTTATCTTGTAATTATTTAAACAGTATTTTGACAGTTGTATTACTTACTATCTACTGTCATTTAAGAAAACATTGGTAAAAGCTTGCTTTTTCCATTATATGAAAATGTTTACAGCATGTCCCTCTTCGATTTTGTAGCAAATCGAAAAATGAAAATGGTTTGGTTTCTTCCAATTCCTAAGCTAAAGAAAATAGATTATCTAAGCAGTAAGTACTTAACAACTTTTTTCTGAAATTAAAAAAGTCTATATCTATATCTTATCTAGCTAGAATATTGATTGCAAACCTTTTTAGATTGAATGAACTTTTATGCTTTAAAATATTACGTAAAATATGAGGGAACTCTTTACCTGGTTGACATTCCATAGACTCCACGGGGGTAAAGAAAAATGACAAATATTTTCTACACAAAGTTTATCTGTAATTGTATAATATATAGAAAAACATTGTATGTAGGTATATTTGTAATGTTTTTGTGTTATTTTTTACACTAAGATAAAATATTAAAAGCTTCATCATTTTAAATACATCACTCACAAATCGTAATATATTCTTGTGTTTCCACCGCGTGTACTTCTTCCTTCTTTCCTTGACGTTTCGGGCTCGTTGTAGAGCCGTTATCAAGAGATATGTGTTATAATGAAGTGTATATGTGACGTTTGTATTCATACAGTTACACTACACTTCATCATAACACACGTAAAAGAAGGAAGGAAGAAGTACACGCGGTGGAAACCCAAGAATCTATTGCAAAAAAAAACATCTTATTCTTGTTTGTCCAGTACAGATTTTTTCTTGTGTGTCCAGTACATTTTTTTTCTTGTTTGTCCAAGATTTGTATTGGACGATTGAAGATTTTTAACCAAATTCCCGACCAGCTAGACATTTCAAACTTTTAGAATATATCAGAACACGACGACAATCTATTCTATCAAGTACCTACAAAAAAAGTATTTATTAATACATAGGATTGTCAAGTTTATATGATTCAACAGAAAATTTAAATACGTGGTATATAAAAAATTTGTAATTATTATAACATTGTTTTCATTACTTACATAAATGTAGGCTGTACTTTTATCGAAAGCTTCATGGGAACCATGGTTCGGAATAACTGTGCTAGAATCTTATTTTTACGGAATATGACTGATTAATATGGTTTTTGAACTGAGACAATTTAAAAATTACACAATTCTTACAATATTGTTCATTACATACAAAAACTTCAGTTATTTACCCTTAGCAAAAAATATCCTGATTTAAAATGGCTATAATAAGCATGTCGGTTCGAGATGTCTCCCGAATTGAGGTCACAGTTGCTGATATCTCGCGTATTCAGCTGCAGACTGCATTCTTTATTAAATTTGCGTCTTAAAAATACGCCAAGCTTAAAAGTGCACTATGACGACATCACTGTTATGAAAATAAACACACGCCGCCAGTGATTTTCCTTCAATTAAATAATATAATTTTGAACATACATAATTCGGAAGCACCTCAGCGCACACCTACCTACAATTTCACGCCGGACAGGACTCGAACCTGTATCTATCGGATTGTACATTATTACGTTCAATAAAGAATGTTACATTTCCAAATCTTTTGAATATTTTAATTTCCATTAGACTCAGTACACAGGAAACAGCTGTTTGGATTGTTAAAACAGAGGGAGTAATACGGTTTTTTTTACAGAACAACGCGATTTTGCAGAATATTATCATCAGCCGGGGTCAATCCACTGCTGGACGAAGCCCTCCCCAAACCTCTTCCAACTCTCTCGGTCCTGTGTCGTTCGCTGCCACGTATTTCCGCCGAACTTTACCAGTTCGTCAATCCAGCTGCTTTTAGGGCGACCCTGTGGCCGTTTCGTGCCCCTTGGGTACCACTGGATGACGGGATTTGTCCAGCCGCCGTCCTTTCGGCGAGCAATGTGCCCCGCCCATCTCCATTTCAGCTGTTTGGCAACGTCTATTACATCGCGTACTCTTGTCTGCTTCCTAACCCATTCGTTTCTCTTACGGTCCTTTCGCGTGATAACCAACATACACCTCTCCATGCCTCGCTGTGCGACTCTTAGCATTTGGACATCTCTCCTGTTGAGGCTCCATGTCTCGCAGCCGTACGTGAGCACGGGTAGCACACATTGGTTGAACACCCTACGCTTAAGACATAATGGTAGTGGTCACTCTTGAAGATACTATTCAGACGTCCGAAAGCATCCGAAATTTATAATTTAATATAAAAAAATATTTATATTTCCTTCGCTGACAACATTGGATACAGTGTTTATAAATAATAACAAAGATAACATTGTAAATCGGTGTTGACGTCTCGCTTTGGTTATTTGCTTACCTGCGCATCTATCCTATACACAAGACTGCTTTCGGCCGCTACGGCAGCTATCTAGGGTAGGTTTGTATCGAAGTATTAACACTTATTGTAACAATATTACAATAAGTTAGTTGTAATTGTAACAATAAGTACTGTTTTAACAGCACCTCTCTTGGCTATGCTAAATTTTAGAGTGAGATAGAGAGTTTTGCCTATTTAGACGGCTAACTAATTGTAATTGTTACAATTAGTGCTAATACTTTGATACAAACCTACCTTAGATAGCTGCCGTAGCGGCCGAAAGCAGTCTTGTGTGATGCGCTGCTATTAAAGTGCGATTTTGTGCATTTTGTTCGACGAAATAATAATGGTGCCTTCTAACACTAATGCAATATGCCATTGTCTCAGTGTGACCCCGGCAAATAAATTTCAGGCGATCGGTGTTAAGAATATTTCAAATAAATATAAAGTAGATTTGCAGATAATTTAATCATTAGCAAAAGTACGTAACCATTGTTTCAATTCTCGTTCATATAGTTTCTCATACAAATGATCCAATTGCATACAGTTCGGTTTTTCTTAGATATCTTTCTTTGAATGAAACAAAAGTGATCACAATGTTGATTGACTGGATTACAGAAACCATAAACTAGGTATTAGTTACTATTTATTGAGGCTTAGTTGTTTTTCGTGCGCCGTATTGTCCTGGGGCGTATTTCATTGAAAATCCCATTGGATAACATATTTCCCAGGACTACTAGTAAGGATGTATTTACTACAAATTGGATACATCAGTTACTTTTCGTTTATTGCATGTTTTTATATTATATATTTATGACAAATTTTGTCTATATTTATAAACAAATAGTCAGCTGGGAAGATATCTCTGTGGAAGGCGGTAATCTGTGAGATTTTGAATGTATATTTAACATAAAAAATGACAAATCTTTTCGCCGTCTTCTTGCAATTTGCATTTCGCACGAATAAACTGACCGGGAATGTATGGATACGCCGCAGTGGCGATTGGTGGAGGTAGGCTGTTAAGATTTGACATAAATAGTGCACACTAAACTTTGTCAGTAATACTTATTTGTTTTCATTGAACTGAGAATACAATTTATAGATGGTGCAGATTAGTTTTTAAAATTAAATTAAACCCTGCCTAACCAAACCATAATAGTTAATGTATACCTACTATGAGCGATCCGACAAAAATAGTACACACTTTTTCAGTCATACTTATTTGTTTTCGTTGAAATAAGAATAAGTACATAATATTACAAATGTACAAATGGTGTTGGTTATTGAGAAAAAAGATCATTAAGATCTGCATATATCAAACGATCATCGATAACAAATATTATCCTATCTATAAAATATCAAAAATGATGTATGGTTTAATGGATGACATAATTTTAGATATTATAGATAAACGAATATTTTTTTTTACTATTTACTATGGCTTGGATTGGGCAAGGTTTAATTGAATTTTAAAAACTAACGAACACTAAGTGTCTACATCTACACATTGTAGGCTTAGTTCGATGAAAACAAACACATTTGACTGACAAAATTTAGTGTCCACTATTTATGTCGGATCTTTACAGCCCACCTCCACCCTTCGCCACTGGAGTATGATCGTTAATTATTTTTTCATTTCGTTTAATACGTGAATGCCAGGAAAGTAAGTATCGAATCTTATGTTTCATCAATTTAGGCACGACGTAGTATTGTAAGTGAACGTAACGTAAAAAGCATATTAATTAGAAGTGTTCCTTTCACACATATTTCAGAGACCCGTGTAATTTTTGACAGTCAGTTACGCCCTTATACCCTTCCGGATAGGTATGCCTACTTAAGTAAGTATGTCTACGATCTGTTGGAGATGCACGTGTAACTTGATACAGAAACCACCTCAAAGGTTGACCCCCTTAACGGGTCTTTAGTTTTTTTTTTTGTTTCAAAAATCTTCTTTGTAGGGGATGTAAAAAGGCAAGGTTTTCTCAACTTGTCAGCAAAAATCATTCTTTCTGTTACATGCTTAGATAAATAAAAAATACATTTACACCAGTCGTTACACCAAGATACGTTCCAGTCAAAATGGTGACCGTGAAGTATTTGAAGTAAAAATACTGTTATTTATTTATTCAGCTAGGTTTTGTTGGTAATTGCATATTTTGGCCAATCCGCCACATTCGCAGAATAAACGGCAAATATAAGTACTTATATAATTAAATAACTATAGAGAGTTATTAAACTAATTTGAATTACAAACCTCATTCGGTGTAAGTACGGCGTTGTTTCAGCATTGTAAAATTGTATGGGAAAACTATTTTTAACACTACAACGGGCCATGAGGCAAATGACAGTAGCGTAGTTAGTAATAGAAGAGAAAAAATCACAAATACTCAGACTTTGAGAAAATAACATAAATGTATTATAGTGAACTGAATCCGGAGCCCCCGGATTAAATAACTGGACTGTGAAGAGCTCTTTGAGCTTGGACTTGTCACACCAACATGTCCGTGTGGCGGAGTACTATAAAATGCAAACCACATCCTCTGTGAATGTCCGAGAATGTGCTTCGAAAAGGAAGAGATGCAAGTCGGTTCAACCAGCTGTTGGGCCTATCGGACCGTCTGACCTGGTCGCCACAAAGGCCAATTTTATTGCGTTTAAAAATACTGCGGACGTAGTTTTGTATGTCCGTTTTGTTTTATTTTCCTTCTATATATTTATACATTAGAATCATCTGTTTTTGTAAGTTTAGTATTCTACTCTCTCACATGGGTATTTTTATTAAAAAGTCTCTCTAAACTCGGTCAAAGCACACTCAAGTGTGTGGTGACCTAAGTCTTGTTTATCTGCTCCTGAGACTTTCGCAGGCGTAATAAACTGCTGATGCTTCATATCCAAACGTAGGGCCTCGTTATAGCTCGATTAATGTGGGGCGGGTTGGTGTTGAGGTGTCTATGTTTGTGTTGGACTGCGAGGACCGCCTTGGAGAATCCAAATATAGGTGTTTCTATACATATTTTTTCCATAATCCTAATGAAGGTGTGCAAAAAAGATCAATTGAAAAAAAATATTACCTAATACTATTATAGTGATAGTCACTACATACATTTGGGAAATTTTTATTTTGTTAGTAATCAATCCCGTTTGATTTTGTATGATAAATAAATAATTCTAACTTTTCTTAAATTTCAATGTTTGGAATACACTGAAAGCAAACTTAGTGATTAAAACCACATTACCTTATGTATGTTTTTTTTCATTCGTATGAATATGAGGGTGTTATTTTTTTTATTTTTAACACATCGTATCACTTACCACATTTAAAAAGAATATCTTCAACTTTACAGATTCTGCTACCGAAAGAAGTCGCAGTTTTAAACTAATGTTTGTGCATTCATTCGAGTGCGTTATTTATGTAAAATCCCGATATGGAGTGTGTATCATAATATAATTATTAAATTATACAATCAGAATATAAATATTTATTTTAAATTAATAATACACACTTATGTCAAAGAAATAGGATTATAAATGGTAATAATAATTGTCGAAGAGTGTTGGTACTAAATAGTTAATTAATATTTAGCTTGATTTATATAAAATAACATAATTACGTACGATAATCTGTTGAACATAATATTATTATCATAATTATCAGCCGGGTCGTTCTACTTTTGAATGAAAGACTGTCATTCGGACTCTAGATCTTGCGTCTTTAAATCCTTCTCGACACTATCTCTCTATCTTGCGCGATGTCAACTAAGTCTTCGTTTACCTTTCGGCCTCCCGATTGTCAGTTTCTTTGTCAGGCGTGACTCGTATAACCTGTACCTATACATGATTCAGCCATCTAAAGTAACCCAAATTGATAAACTGTTGTGTTGTGCGAGTTCGAGACGAAATATACAGCTCGTTGTTGTATCTCCTCTTCATCCTGGCTGTGTGTCATTGATAAGTCCAAAGATACCGCGCGGCACCCTTCGCTCAAATGAGCCCAACACTCTTTTCACGTTTTTGGTCATGCACCAAGTTTCCGAGCCGTATATGACAGCATAATGCTCGTATTGGTGTTTTGTACAAGATGCAGTTTAATTCAAGATCCAATGCCTCGAAACCTAGCACGTTCATTAAAATAAACCGAACATTGGTTACCAAGCCCCCACCACAATTTATAGTATGTGAAATATAGGTATGTAGGTACTTATCTTCCATTAATTAGTTTTTAATTCCTATGGGAAACAATTTTCTTTTCGATCAATCCGCTTGGCAAACAGTAGGTATAATTGTTTGAAGTAACCGATACACAAACTAATCCTTTAAACTCGAGACGTGGTAATGTATCAAGGAAATCCTCAGAGGTTATTTTTTGTAAAGGATGTCCCGTTTCATATGTCTTAGATGCGATCCTGTTGCTCTAAGTGGCAAAACAAACTATTTCCTTAATCCCTGAGGAGGTTAATGCTATGCGATGCTTTTTAGAAGTATTTTTAAGTGTGCTGGTTATTTGCCGATTTTTAAGAAGCACCCCTTGTCGAACACGTAGTGTGCACTTATCCACCTGATGGTTTTAAATCATTCGCTTAGTTAGGGTTACCATATAGCAAGTTTGTTATTAAATTCATTACAGGAATTTAAATCCGCTATTATTATTAATATTACCAATTACAATAATAATACGTAACTTCTTCTTTCTGTGCTTTATCCGTTATCGGACGTCGCAAATGATTTTGGCTATTTTTCCCTGTCTGTAGCTACTCTAAATGGTGATTGGGTGTGAGCTCAAACCAGAGTCTGAGCTTCTTGAGCCTGGATGTTCTTCTTCTTCCAGGATCTCGCGTACCGGAGATATTCCCTTAAATAATAAGATGCAGAAGTTGATAATCTCTCGGGATGCCGCATGATGTGGTCAAACAATACACACTTTTGTTTATTTCTTTGTCAGACACGCACGCATGCCTATACTATGTCTGTATACCTACATTTCGAAGGCTTGACGTTTTCTGAGAATTGTTCTGTAACTATCCATGCCTCCACTCCATATAGTAGGACTGTAAAGACATCTTACCATTCCCATTCTGAATTCCAGGATTCAACCACGTCTGTATAATATTTTCCTCGGTCGTGTAAAAACAGCCATGGCCTTCTCGACTCGGTATTTCAGTACAATGCTATGATTCCAGTTATCACCCAGAGTACAATCTCTCTCTGTTATCTCCAAAGGCAGGTTATGTCAAGGAATATATATTAATTAGGTTTAACACTGTATTTAGACTTGGTTAGAGATAATAGTAATAGTCACCTTACTATTAAGACCTCGTAAATCCGATATTATGGAAAAATGAAGTTTGTTCGACAAAATTTAAACAAAAAAACATTTTCAATCATATCAAAACCTTGGTTCTCTAGACTAGTATGCTGTCATCTATCGACATATTTTAAAAACTCGTAGATCTGGTGGTTTCAAACATGGAATTAAAACCTCGTATTTCACAACCAGTGTTAGCAGATTCATCGATTAGAGAGCTGGTGCTTAAAATAATGTTTTTATTGCGTGTTTTCATTCCCCTCAACATTCTACCCAAACAGACTTACGAGGTTTTAACAGTAAGGTGACGATATAATTTTTACAGTGGTATTTAACATGTTCGCTTTTTTATGAAATCTGTAACGATTCTATGTTATCAACTATACCAACGCAACTATTAGAATAGGCCGTGTCTCTTCCCAATAATCGTTGCTACAGAGCTAATGTAAATTAGGTTCACTTACCTCAATTCAACCCGCAGGGGTAAACAGGCGTGTAGGGGGTGTTTCTGTTTGAGGAAGTAAGGTTCTCATTAAATTTGTAAAAGTTAATTTTCAATAACAAATCTATCACTTTTACGGGTAATATAAATGTCATTATAATATTTGAAAGTTAAATTACTAGTATTAAATCAAGCTTTACGTATTATCGTACCTATGTATTGGGAAAGCGCCCACCTCAAAACTCAATGGGTTCAGTGATTTGTCTACAACTGTTCCAAGATAGCGTCCACTCTTTGAGGGCCTGTATGCTTACCTTATTGTATTTTATTTATTAGCTGTCACCGTGTTTTATCTCCTTGTTTCCTCGAGGTTTCGGAATCATTGCGGAAACTTGTGAAACGGCCAGCAAATTATGACAGACCAACATCTCGATAACAAATAGGCGTCAAAGTCTCATGCGAAATTTACCTTAGAACCACTTCAGACGCCATGCTTTACTTGCGGCTAATTCTGATTAGTTCTAAGCAAAATTTTAAGACAATTAATAAACATACTATACCATGGGTTACGTAATTGAGAGTGCTGTCATTTTGTATGGCATGTCGTTAATTAAGACCACGAAACAAAGGCAAATAATAATTACACCTACGAACGCTAATGTAATCTGAAAGTTTTGATTGTACTACATTATATTAAATCATCATACTCGTACATTCGCAACATTTTTTTTATAAACTGGCATCAATAGCTAAAACGAGAGCTTTTCGTTTAATAAGTTCGCCATCTTGAGAAATAAGAAAAAAAAATTGGTACATATCTACATTAATCAAATTATTATTAGCTAATCTTGTCAGAAGACTTATTTTGTATATTTAGAACGTTTAATTTTCAAAAGTAAAATCTTCCGAATTTTCTCTGTGGACTTATTCTTACTTTCACAATATGAAAATATACATTAAAAATACTTTCAGCAGATGCCTAACTAACTGTGAGTTAGGTATCTACTTATATATTATTTGTAAGCCATAACCACCAGTGGCCTCTCGTATCTTCATCGCATCTTCGCTATTTTTTTCCCATGCCACGTATTAATTGTTTTACGTCGGTGTTGATAGATTTTACGGACACGATCCTAATAATTATGACGGTTAAACCACGCGCATTCGATAACCATTTGTGGGTGCAACACCTCGCATAGGTGAACACCCTTAGTTATGCCGGTCAGGTGTTTGTTGCTAGACTCAAAATTTGGCGTGTCTGGGTATAGGGAATGTATTTGGTGCGGTATTTCGCGGTTGAGGCGATGAGAAGCTATGGCAGTAGGGGAGTAAATTTGGAAGTCGATTGCACTTACCAGATCTTATATTAAATACTATTGATATTTTTCAAAATGGACCCCCCAAAACCGTTTTAATGTATGCGCACCTGACCCCTTAGATACCACTATGTGACTGAATGTATCCAGCGATTAACTACTCGTCGAGCAACATAAAAACCCGTTGATATTTCATCAGTTTGGCGACATCTATTGTATTGCGTACTTACCTACTCTTTCTTGACTGTCTCTTTGCCAATTAGTTTCTTTTGTGGTCTTTTCGCGTTATTCGCAACATGTACTATTACGTTGTGTTCATAAATTGTCGATCTCTTGTACTAAAGATGCTTTCATATGAAGACGTTTGCACTAGTAGCGCCTAGTTCACTTAACAAATCCTCTTAAGCATCGATGCGAAATGCGGTATCTTGGCAATAATTGATACCTCAATGACTGTGGTCGTGCTATTATCATAAGAGTTTTTTTTACCAATATGTATACTATTCAAAAAGTACACAACTATTGTTAGAGTGGTTTTAATACCTATATTATGCCATCAATAACCGCCGTCGTTTCACTGCTGGATGCTGGATGTAGGTAGGAATCCTCTACAAGTTTTCTCAATTCTTAATTATTGTATGTTGCCATGTATTAGTACCAAACTAAATTATTTTATCAATCCTGTGGATTTTAGGGCGATCATTTGTCCGTTTCGGGTAGGTCTCACTAGATGACAGAATTGTTTCAGTGACTATATTTCATTAATAATATTTTTGGTTCTTGTCTAAGGGAAGCCAGCGGCAATTATTATTTTAATTTAAACTATCATTGCATTTTTTTTAAATTTTATTTTAATGTCTTGGTTTTGTGTAATAGTATACCTACGAACTTATAGCAAGGTACTCATCATCATCATCAGCCGGGGTCGGCCCACTGCTATATGAAGTTCTCCCTTAATTCCCTCTACTCTTCTAGGTGCTAGTAGCTTATTAACAGTGGTATAGAAACGTAATAAAGACACAAAGAAAATTATGTTGCTATCATTTTAACTTAGAAACAATCGTAAATTAGGCGTAAAAATACGAGAGAAGACATTAGTTAGTTCAATTCCTAACTGATTATAGTAAAATGTATTGGTATTTAGCATCCCGTCGCTACGTATACGTCGAAATATTAAAACAGGTACAAGCGGTTATAGAGAAGCCAGCGGCAAACACATCTTAAAAATAGCCGATATACTGGATTATTTGTTATGTTGGGTTAGTTTAGGTTAGGTTAGGTTTTCATTCTTGAATTCATGAATTTTGCCAAAATCAGCTATGAAAATAAGCGCGGTTCCCGCCTGGCTTCCCGTTAACTGACTTGTTTTTATTTTTTAATTTAACTGCATTTGTTATTTTATTTATATGTGATGTTATCAAGTATATTAAATACAGTTAAATTTAGTCACCCTGACAGCATTAGCGAAATGAAGATTTCAAAAATCTCCTCTTTCTCGAAAAAAAAAATCGCGTTAAAACAGTTTTCGCGTGTCTTCTTTGCTCTTTTTACCCCAAAACCATTAAAACAATAATTTATTGCCAGTCCAAAATTTTCTCAAATTCCCCAATCTCCGGCCAAATGTCAGAAGAAACGTGTCGGGTTATGTCTTTTTGGGCAGGAATTTGCCAACTCTTCATTTCTAGCCTACCATAGATAATAAATAATTAATCTATACGTGACAGGGGGCTGTGCCATGCCTGTCAAAACATTGTAATATGAATTATGTCTGAGCAGCTGGACACAGCGTTTATGCATAATTGGGCTCATAATATATGATTTTTAGCTGTGTTAAATGCATGACCACCTGTTGAAGGCATCATCACGTCATATTTCAAAGAAAAAATAAGACTTTGTTATTTTATTGGCAGTGTTGGCACCTACCTAGATCATAATATCATAAAGACTATAAATCTACTATAATAACATTAAGGTTACATGTAATTTGTACGAATGAAATTTTATATAAACTATTAGGCTGATTTTCAAATGGCAGAAAACCACATTCGATCAATCAGCACTTTGCCGAATAAAAAAAATATTTGAGATATGACAAATATTATTAAAAAAAATAATCGTCTTCTACGTAGATTACATTAGTTAACTGGATATTAACTCTATAGAAATATTTAATTAATATTGTCACCGGTAATTACATGTAAATCTACTTAGCTTTTAGTAATTCCGAATGAATAACAATGCTTGCTTTTCAATAAAGAAATCCTATTAATATGTTATTTACCGAAAACACACAGAATTAATTACTAAATTTAATCGTGTATGAAGTGGGTATAATAATGTTATGTCCAATAATAAAGAAAATCAGTCGTATATTTTTACATAATGGGAATGCTGGGGTGGTTCCTACGAGCCCCGGAGGTAGAGCTTCCCCTGATTATTATAATGTTATTATTTTATAGGTCTCACAGTGTCGTCATGAGACTATGGATAAATACATATTGTGTATTAAAACCGTGGCGAAGACTTTATCTTGATTTATAAAAATATACCTAATTAAAGACCTATGTACGATAATTTTAAAAATTCAGTGCAATTGGCATGGATAGACTTAATATTCCATATGTACGCAAGCCTAATAAGGTTAGTTCGATCCCTAAATTGTATTATATCCCAGTATTATAAGTATGGATTAGAATGCCTGGGTATTCAGCAAACAGGATGAAATAAATATGGTTATCTTTGAGAGTATAGTATGTAATGAGAAGAATCTTTGGGGTTATTCAAGAAAATGGCATTTTGAGGTTAATGCATAATGAGGAGCTGTAGGTATACAATTTATGGCAGTGAAATTATCACGTGGCGTATGAAAATTATCGGCCACGATCATAGAATGCCGGAGGAGATACCAGCAAGGCGGGCTATGTACGTAATGTCAAGATAAAATCCGTATGGCCGAAATTGAGATGACTGGACTTCGTGATAGGAAATGTAAGAATGCTACGTCAAAGCAACTGAATAGTATCGGCACTGGATCTTCCAGGATGGTGAAAGTTTTTGAAGGAGGCTAAGATTTTCCAAGGGTTGTAGTACCATAAATTTAATCATGAACTAATATTTGTATGAAATTAGCTAGCACTTAATTTTGAATAAAATAAATAAGATTCTACACAAAATTAGTATTAACGAACATTTTAATCTGAATGTATCCAGAAAATCAACACTATCGACTGAGAATAATAGAATTTTCATTTTCATGGGAAATATTCAGAGACAATATGCATAATCACAAACTTAAATAAATTAAAATTTAGAAGAATTCAGTCTATTTTATGATTTTTTTTGTTAATCCGAATAAGTCATAAGAAAATGTCGCGCGTGAATGTAGTTGGTGTATGACATTTATTCTTTTTCTTCTTCCACCCTGTCACGTCCCAATATTGGGGCATAGGGCAAGCACAAGTTGGCGGCACTTCCTTCGGTCCATCGCCAACTCTTGCGCCTCCCGACATGTCAGACCTGCAGCACGTAGGTTGCTCTTGTAGCACCGCAGCAGGGTGAGGGAGGGCCGGCCACGGCGACGGAACCCTTGAGGCTGTGCCACAAGGGTAAGAAGTGCCGCACTCTTTGGCGGCATCCGGAATACGTGTCCCAGCCACGTAAAGCGTATCTTCGTGATAACTTAAATCACCAAAGGTGTCTGCTCACGAACTCGATTGTTTGTAACGCGGTTGTACCAATATACCCCTAAGATTCGGCGGAGACATCGATTCTCAAAGCTCAAAAGCCGAGACTCTTGAAGCTTAGTAAGGTGCCATGTCTCACAGCCATACAGGAGCACAGGTAGCACGCACGCGTTAAACAAACGACATTTGTTTCTCACAGAATACAGCCTTGACCTCCATGCGACTCTTAGTTGGTTGAACGCAGAGCCCGCCACACCCATGCGGATTCCAAGCTCACTAGAAATACCACCATCGTCGGCAACCGTGGCACCCAAGTATTTGTGTATAATTAATATACACTGTGAATATATTCGTTTGGTACTATTATTATTTATTCACGTGTAACAGGAAGTCTTCGCCACTAATATCAATAAAATTTATAATATCTTTTTACGTTTAACCGTTGGTATCCATTATTTATTTAATTAGTTTACTCCACTGATGAGTTTTGCAATGCAAACGTCCAGCATTTTGTGCATTTACTCGTACTCTCGGATATGGCCATCATCACATTTCTCCGCTAAACCGACATGCTCCCTCCAGTATAATCTTCTGACACGAGCCTATCGAACAATGTCTGATATTTTACACGTTTTTCTCATACATACAGTTCTCACTTTATCTCTAGGAAAGTGTATCCATAAACAAGTTAGATTGTCTGGTTGGAAATGCGGATTGAACATTTACATACCTATGTAGTAGGTTCATAGAAAAACTGGTAAAATGTTGAAACACATTTATGCCAATTTTATAATTTGTTGTGCACCTTGTGGAATTAACATACGTTTTCTTGTCACCATCGTTCTGCAATTATTTTTATTATTAATTGAATTGGCATTTACGCGGAAGAACTGGATATTAACGATGAAAAAATACATAATATTATTAATACCCATTATGTAAGAATATCAATATCCCACCGTTGCAGATTGTACAAACATTATTATACAGTCCTCTTAGTGTATTTACCAGAGCGTTGGAGCGGAGCACGGAGCAGTGGAGCAATGGGGTTTTTTTTTTACCCGGAGCACAGTAAATTTGTAGTGCTCCACCGCTCCGGATGTGTTTTTTTTTATTATTATTAAATTATCGTCTTTAAATCCAATGAAAATATTATATTTGACACTTTGTAATGCTGGAATTATTTGAATTAACTATTCTAAGTGAGAAGAGGCAGATAATGAAAGACGATTTGCTGACGGAATTTTCTTTAATAGAATTAATAATGAAAATGACAAACAATTAACCTTACTTTAAAATTGCTTTTTTTTACATTTGTATGCTTTATCCCGATGCGAAGCAGACCTTGGAGCGGAGCTGGAGCAAATATTAGATCCTGGAGCGGAGCAACTCAAAAAAGTGTTCGCTCTAACCCTCTAGTATTTACCTCTGATAAACTATTACAATAAAATAAATAATTAATGGCCACCAGCCAGCCTGCCACGTACCACAACTCTGGTCTTAACGAGCGTATCTCGAGCCACAAAAGTTTGTGTAAAGCATCAGTAGTTATGTCTTCTTTTTCTTGGCATCCATCAATCAGGGCAATCCCCATTGTATCGTCTGTTGCCTGGGACAGTTAGGTGAAGCTGTCTGTACCAATTACGGTTCTTAAGTCTCTTATATACCGTTTATTTATCCTTAGATAATGACCTGGGTAATTGTACAAAAGTATTTTGAACGCAGTAAAATTGACCTTTGCGGTAACCAGAACCAACAGTCCAATACTAGCTGGTTAAACAGTGTTGAATAATTAAGAGTTGAAAGACATATTATGGTTAATATCGTGGTAGTTCGAAGTAGTCAGTCGATGGAGATTATCAGCATTCGCCATTATTATGATTATTTATGTATTATTACATTATGATTATCATCATTAGGTGAAATCGGATTAAACATTAGTGACCCGGATGATTTTTCTGTCGATCAGCCCTCTCAGTGGGTAGGGCCCACTCCTCTCGGCATTCGACGACACGCAAGGCCACTGGGAGACCCGTGGCACTTATAAATTTGTGCAGCTATCTGGGGCATCCAATGTTTGTTTCAATATTTTGATGCGGCGTGTCTAAACGACAAGACAGCGCGGACGACACAAAGGGACACTAATACTCCGAATAATTATTACCGTTAGCCACGCGCATTCAATTAACCACTTGTGGATATGACAGTTTGTGGGTGAATACCCTTTGATATATCGGTGTTTATCGATAGACTCGTTCCTAGAGTGTCTGGGTATGGGGAATGTACCCGGGCTGGAGTATACGGTTGAAGCTATAAGTGGTTGGTGAGGTAAATATGGAAGTCAATGGCAATTACTAGATTTTGTTGATCCTACACCCTCCCTGCGTCTTAAAAATCAATTGTAAATTATTATGGATACTTTTTTTTCGAAATGGGGACCGCCTTAAACCATTTATCTGTTTGCGCACCGGACATTTATAATATAATACTTAAGTTAATATTATCGTATGTGCATCAGTACTACAGCTGTGGAGAGTCTTATATGAAAAATTATGCATTAATTACCATGTCAACGTCACGATGAATGCAATCAATATCAATTTCAGCGACGTTCTACTTTCGCACCTTCCTAAGAGATGAGGAGGGCGACCTTTAAAAAATGAAGAGAAAAAAACCAAAAGCGTTCACTTTGCGTTTTTGCTCAGTGTTGCAAGAATAAAATTATTGTAAGAACCGCTCGGAGCACAAGTGTTGCAACTTGCAACACTACTTATTCCATCCTTTTATGAGGTATATTTTTGTTGGCGAGCCATGTAGGGAGAACTGTGTCATGTTGCGTCACATGGACGCAAATAATATTAAAAGATCGCTCGCGGAAAGCGGTGTTTTCACATGGACATAATTCCTCGATATGTAGTATAATTCCCATCAAAAGGATAGTATGTAATTAGTCGTATGCCAATACAAATAATCTAAATGAGATAAATGACAGATAAAACTATATTGATACTTAAATCTAAAATGGTCCTTCTTCCTCTTTTAATTTGAAATTAAAACGAAATAATTGGGCGCCGATTTCAATTGTTTTATTTTGACATTTAAAATACAATTGAGACGTTAGTATGAATATTACATCAGCTGTTTGGTGTGTGCCATATTGATAGGTACAGTGTGATGCAGATTAAAAGTATTTCATTTAGGACAAGTTAAAAAAAATTAAAATATACTTTAATACGTAAGTACAGTAAAAATAAAACAATGAATCGGTTGGTCGATGGTGTGCATGCGGATGGGGAGCCGTACTAAATACCTGGCAGCGGATGAGCGCGTATTTGTAGATATTCGTACGCATACAATCCACGGACCGAATCATTGTTTTGTTTTTACTGTACGTTATTTAATAATCTTATTTCTTCTTCGTCGGGACTTCATAACAGAAAATCGTGACCCAGATGATTTGACCATCTAACGACCTGCGGTTTTGCTCCATCTCTCTAGCCATTCGGTGGAAGACCTTGTGAAACCTGTGGCACTCTTGATTTTGTCTGTCCATCTAGAATCTAGAGGGGAGCTCTTCGTCGCACGCTTCGACATTCGACCTGACCCAATATCACGAGATTTTCCAGGTTGTCATCTTCTCTGCGTGTTGCATGAAGATTTTTTTTAAAGAGGAGAGTATGTCTCGAATTTGGGGTTGGCTGTTATTCATGGAGTCATTGGTACGTTCGTCCAACCACTAGATTATCTGTGTCCATCTCCTGCACTGCATTTAAAAAGCGGCTAGACAAAACATCTCTCTTGCTTATACTGTCCATGTCGCAGAGGCATAATATCATCATCAGCCGGGGTCAATCCACTGCTGGATGAAGGCCACACCAAGCTTCTTCCAACTCTCTCGGTCCTGTGTCGTTCGCTGCCACGTATTTCCGCCGAACTTTATCAGTTCGTCAATCCAGCGGCTTTTAGGGCGACCCTGTGGCCGTTTCGTGCCCCTTGGGTACCACTGGATGACGGGATTTGTCCAGCGGCTGTCTTTTCGGCGAGCAATGTGCCCCGCCCATCTCCATTTCAGCTGTTTGGCAACGTCTATTATATCGCGTACTCCTGTCTGCTTCATAACCCATTCATTTCTCTTACGGTCCTTTCGCGTGATGCCCAACATACACCTCTCCATGTCTCGCTATGCGACTCTTAGCCTTTGGACATCTCTCGTGTTGAGGGTCCACGTCTCGCAGCCATACGTGAGCACGGGCAGCACACATTGGTTGAACACCCTACGCTTAAGAGGCATAATATAAGTTAGTATAATATACGAATTATTATATACAAATTTAGTAATCTTATAAAATATTCAAAATCAGTTAAATAATGCGAGGATCGAATATTATTATCCTATAGTTCTAGTTAAAGGGAAAATATTATATATAAACTTCTATCTTATACGATTTCGTATTATGATTCTACTAGCGTTTGAACTCTTGTACCTATCATCAAAGTCCAAAATAGTAAAATAAGTGCTAACATTATTATAATAGTAGATTTTAAAATTATCAGAGGCTGAATGTTATTTCATTCCATTTATGATATTAGCCAGTATCGATGATACTGCTGGATGAAGGCGTTTTTAATTTCTCTCTCAAGTGTACCTATTTTCACCGATCGTCCTCTGTTATTTTGAGTGCCAACAAGCACCTTTCCATGCTACGTTCGGCTATTGTTAATTTGTGGGTCTTTATTACAATTTATTGTCATAGGTCCCTGTTACGCTTGAACATTATTTCATAAAATATACATACACAAAAAATGGTCGCCAACTGCAAATAATTTTCAACAGTAGGTGCGACGAAATTTTTCACTAGTCGCCAATCGGAGACCGACAGTCGAGGTGTCTGCACGTCGATTTGTTTTGTCATGGCGTCGGATGAAAATGTTCTTAAATCGTGTAAAGATGACTAAAAAATTTTACGCATGTACTTAAAAAGAAAACATGTCAATGAATATACTATTATTAATAATAATATAACAACAAACATAACATTAAATGGACGCATATTAGATTTTTATGACAAATTATATTTCGTTCGGCACGTGTCATTTGCACAATCCGCGCATCTCCTAACCACGATCTTTTTAGACCATGCCTCAACTGAAGTATAGTCTTAGCGAAATTTGATAAAAAAACACTATCTTACATTATACTTGTTAGTTATATACTCACCTACGCATCGGAAACCTGGACATTAACTCGGCAAAATGAACGAGCCCTGAACATCTTTGAAAGAAAAATTCTCCGCTGTATATATGGACCGATCAGGGATGGCACAAATTGGAGGAGAAGATATAATGCTGAGCTCTACGGGCTGTACGAAGATTGCAGCGCAGTTCAATCAATTAAGATTGGGAGACTGCGATGGCTAGGTCAATGTGCGCCGTATGAATAACAATGAACCGGCAAAGAGAGTGATGTCCAGCAATCCAATAGGACGTAGAAGAAGAGGGAGGCCAAAGATTCGCTGGTTGGATGGAGCTGCCAGTGACTGCCGTATTCTGGGGGTACCAAATTGGAAAGCGGTCACACTGGATAGGGATAGATGGAGGGAGCTGTTGGAGGAGGCCAGGACCCACACCGGGTTGTCGCGCCTCTGATGATGAGATAATTTTGTCGTGATGAAATATGGCACAAACGTCTTTATTGTTAAAGCACGTTGACCGGAATTCAATAGATGCGGGTTCGAGTCCCGCAATGCAAATACCACTAATATTTTTCTAATAAATATATTTCTGAAGTGTTATAAACTTTGTAGGTATATTCAACAGTAAATGGTACAGTCTTAAACCCTGTGACTTATTTATTTAATATTTTGTTTTATTATCATGAGACCACGGTTAGTACAAATTGATTTAACACAGTATTTTGTTAAACACCGAACATGTTTAATATATTATGTGCTATCCGTTGCGACCCTGAAAAGTGACTATAAACATACCACATAATTGTGAAGTTATATAGTATTGTCAGAAAATATGACGTAGTTAGATCGAAAATAATAACGGTAGTAATAATTAAGTATATAACCCTATGTAAATCATGCGCAGTAGAAGAAATCGCAATCTGCGCAAATTCGAGGTTAAGTTGTTCCACTATGGGTGTGCGGTTTGGGTGTAGACTGTAAAATTTTCAACAAAGTGCTTTCACCCCGGTTTTCCTTTATTTAGCTATATATCTCCACCTGTATGATTAGCGGAAGCAATACACATTAATTTGTCATTTTGTCTACTGCAGTCAAAGAATTTTAGTTTTCTTTGGAGTACATCGTTGCAAATCCATTGTATCCATGGACCATGGTATCTTAATGATACTCCGTTAAATCTCGAAAGCCTGCACATAGGTACAAACAATTCTCTGTTAGGCACCGTACCACAGAACAGTTTGTTTTCTTGCACTATACCAGTGTGGTATGTAGAGTTTATATGCAAAAATAACAGTAGGTATCTATTTAGGTAGGTACATGCAAATATATATGCGGGGCATAATGACGTCATTATATTTGTGGAGTTTGCGAAATAATCACATTAGGTACAACATATCCATTTATAATAATAGCTGGTATCAAAGACATTCAACTCCATCATCATTGTAACACAACACATCGCTTAAATTAAAACGCGCCAAGTGAAGTATAGTAATATTATAAAAAAACGCGGCAAAAAACCGCCGAACGTGAGTCCCATTTCGAAAAATTTTCGCGCTCTTTCGTAACATAAACCACGAATTACACGCATACATTGATAATACAACTTGCTACGATGACGGACGAGAGTTGAACTATGATTTTTCTTAAAATATCCAAATATTGTAACCTACCCACAAAATATTCCACAACATTTAGGTATCTAATCTGCCTTGATGTTTATAGGCTAATGTCCTTTATCCAATTAATTTAAATACAACACAATATACAGTTGGTACTTCTTCCACATGGTTTAATAATAATCAGTACCAATTTCATCCACTTCAATGGGACATTGCCAACTGATACAAAATATACAACAGTTTTACGATGATTTTTAAAGTGAACGGCATTCTAAGTCTGCATAAGGGCGGCAATTTGCCTAGGGACGTCACTGATTTTTCTTCATTAATTCCTCACACTAGTGTCTTGATATTATCTACATGTTTCAATCTATATGATGACAGTGCAAATCAATATTTTATTCAAAAATCTCTTCAGATCGCTCACACTTCGTAAAAATGCTCGTCCGACTCATACAACTGTACAATATGGACAGGTAAATTCGGTGTGCTAGTATGTTGTTGATTATTCGAACAGGTGTTGTGCAATTGAACGCGGATGTCGGTCGCTTTGAATCAGCTGATTGCACAACGCCACTGCCGAATGCTGTGCCGAACAATTTGGGACAGACCTGCCGTGGCTGAGGCGAACTTTGGTCCACGAGCGCCGTAGTATATTATTTTATCAGACTTTTCACGCTGTTGCATTATATAGCGCGACACTGTTTTATAAAACTCACAAATTATTGTTGAAGCTAACCGAAAGGAGTTTTACAAATTTAATACAAATATGACAGTAGGTGTATATATTTTCACCGCCATCTTGAAACTTGTTTTCAAATGATACACCTTCTTTCTTTCAATTAATCTAACAATAACCACGAATCAAACCCATTGCTTGTATTACTAGGTATTTATTTACTTACTATGACTTTAGAAATTATTCATATCCATTTTAATAAGATGTCAATCGCAAGATGAATATTGTAGGACAGTCTATAAATGCATAATAATTATATTCGGGAACTCAGGCCATATGGTTGGGGTAAAGAAGTTATGGCTTCATTATAAATATAAATATGAATAAGGGTAAAGTACCTAGCTTCCTAAATTGCTTTGAATCAAAAACATTTACGCAAGATCATTGGACAACGTCGAGTTTTTTTACTTCCTCTAATGACAATAAAGTCTGAAATGTAAAATTTATTTAGTTTTAATTTAAATAATATATGCTTTATCGAACATTGAAGCGAGAAGACTACCTTTTTTTAATTATGTACGTTTAATAATTAATTTCTTGAGCCTCTAATATGCATTAACCCAGAACATCTTCAACGGTAAATCCATTAAAAAAACATGATATGTTAGGTCACAGGTATTTTTTAAATATCAGTTACAGACACTTACTAGACTAGTCAGTGCTTACTGTTTGGTAGCTGGCAATATACGCGGAATACAAGCATTTACTTTTTGTATGTATAATAAAAATATAAAATGTCTTGGTATACCTACCTACCTTTTTTGTTTAATTTTAAATACCATTAAACATTGGCAGATCTCAGACTGTATTGGGTTGATTTAACATGTATTTAAATCTCAAAGCTACTTTGGAGCTCTTACCTCATTGGTTGTCGATCTGCTCCAATTACAACGGTGTGTAATATTACAACTGTATTCGTCTTTCGGCCATGAACCACTGCAGTTCGTTCATTCATTTTTGGGTTATGTCGCTTACTCGACTCTCGTTTTTTAACAATTTATTTTTTTGCTGCCTCGTAAACATCGCAATCGACTGTGTTTTTTTTGTTCTGTGGCATTCCCTGCGACTCGGCGTCAGGGACTCGCGATCTTGCGAAGTTGCGTTTACTTTTCCTTCCGCCGAGCACGTCTTGCGCTGTGTTTCCAATTCGACGTAAACACAGCCAAGGTTTTAATTTATGGCATGCTGCGTGTGTCAACGCATCCGCTGTCCGAACGCATGACAGCTGGCTAACACCCTTTTATTCCCACGGCCACTAGAAGCTACACCTTCTTAAATCTTGGTCCAGAATTCGATGATTTTCAAATAAATTAACAATACCATTAGAAAATATAACGATTCTTTTCCAATTTTCGCCTCCGTGCGGAGAGCTATAATAAGTCTAGGTAATTCATCAAATAAGTTCAGACCAGTGACGTCCCTTAGCAAAAATACGACAGCCAACAATACATATGACTCTTAGACCAGCAGGTAGTGTCGTTTACTCGTTTGTCGCTGTCATCTGTCGTCTATCGTCGTTTTTGAGGGGTTAGCTTAAGCAGACTCAAAAGGCCTATCCTACAATTTTTTTAATCTAAAATTATATGTAAATTCATTTTTTATATAAATATTAAATAGATAAATGCAATAAAAATCTTAAAATTTTGGAATATAAATATATTGGACTTTACAGGATGGCTACATGGAAAACGCAGTCGGCGAAGAAAAACCAATTTCCACAAAACCTAGATAGTACCTACTTCTAAATGTTAAAATATTTACTCACATATTATGTAAATGTTATATACCTACCTATATATTTTTATACACAATTTATTTATATTTTTTTTACATAATATGTAGTTTCATCCTAACGTACATTAATTGGAAAATCTTCATTAGTATGAAATCGGTATTGTGTTAAAAATATAAATTCGTAATCGTGAAAAAAGGAAAAATAATAAATTATAACTATAATACTATAAAGTATTTGATTTCTATAATATCATGGTTTTCCATCAAGTAGGAACAGTGAAAAAAAATATGTTAAATCTGTTACACCGAGCTCTACGGTTTCGTAGAGCCAATGTCTATACGTAGACCTCTCTCTATGAAAGCTGCGAAAGTCAATTCGTAAAGAAATTAGTCCTGTTTACAATTAGACACATTACATTTTTTGGTTTAAATCTCAACTGGGTTTAAGGATACGTATGGATGGATGACTTTTGGTGGAGTTGCATCCCCTCCGCCAATTTTTTTAGTGAACTGATTCAACCACGCTATTTTTGTTTAAAAAAAACATGCATTTTTTCTCCAGTTTTTGATGTGCAATATGCTGATTAGGTATTGATCTTTAGGTTACTTCTGGTAGATTATCACTTGCATTCTAAAGCGAATTAAGTAGGTACCTACCTATTTAGTTTTTTCTATCTTTTGATATTGCTAAATTAAACTTTTCAAGTGAATTATATAGTAGTCTAATTATGTTATTAAAATTCAACTGTTCAAACATACATTATGTCGTACTAAGTCAACGTAAATTATTAACGGTTAGTACCGGTTTCATCCGCTTAAGGTTAGGGTGATATTGTCACCACTAAAACAAATCAAAGTTGAATGGATCTTTGTACAACAAAACACACCTGCTTGTGAAATGAAAATGGTGATCATTAATCACTACTTTTCAGGAGAGCTAAAAGAATATTTTGGACCACTTTGTAAGTTTATATAAGTATATATTATGTAAGTGTATATCTATGTGTAAAATTTAATAGCTATTTACCTACTATCTATTGAGTAGATAAAGTACTAAGTCATATCATGTAGGTATTTCCATCAAAAACTGTGAATGTCATCACCATTGCAGTGGTTTATCTGTCACCGTAGACAAAACATACACACGTAACATTGGTTTGGGGGGGGGTCCACTTTGAAAAAATATCCATAATAATTTATTATTGATTTTTAAGGCAGTGTGGGGACGGGGTTAACAAAATATAGCGGATGCCACTGATTTCCACATTTACCCCGCTTACTACTAATAGATTCTCGTCGCTTTAACTGAAGACCACCCCTGCAATTTTCATAGGCACATTCCCCATACCCAGACATTTTGCACTTTGAGTCAAGTAATAAACAGATGGCCTGTAAGTATAACTAAGGGTGCTCATAAATTTTTGAGAGTTGTCGCATTTATTATTGAATGCGCGTAGCATAACGATCATAATTATTAAGATCGTCAGCGTTCGTTTGTGCTGTATTGTCGTTTAGACATACCACATCAAAATATTACAGCAAAAATATTGAATGCCCCAGATGGTTTCACTAATTCATGAGTGCTACGAGTCTTGCAGTGGTCACAGGCTTTACGTGTCGTAGAATGCCGAGAGGAGTGGGTCCAACTGTTCGCCAGCGAAATCATCCGGATCGCGATCCTCAGTAAGTTGTGAGGCTCGGATGAAAAAAAGAAGTGTGATATTCCATTGACTTAAATAATTTGTATTTTTTCTGTTCCTCGAGAGGGTCCGGACCCGAAACCATTTGTGTGCGCCCCTGCTGTAGACACTAACATAAGCTTGTTGGTGCATGAGCATAATATTATCTAAACGCCTTATATGAAGTATGCATAATATTTTTAGGTTATGTTATTCATGTACCTAATGTTTGATATTAACCTTTAAGTTTCCGAGTAAGCAAGCGGACAGTCGCCATTCCAAAAACGGCGAAAAGGCGCGCAAATCGAGCGCAAGGTTCTTCGATACGATTAGAGACAGACCGATGGGAAATAACTACTTAAATAACATATACGCACAGAAGCGAATCTAGAAATAAAAGTGCCCGTGTTTCTGTAATTTTAAATTTTCAAATGCTTTTACGGTGGTCAATTTTCACAATGAATATGTAGCTCTTCTTCTTTTTCTTATCCAATATCCACTAATATAGTTAGATCATATCGTCACTGTACAGGCCAATTCCCGTAACCCACACTTTTCACCAAAGTGACATTTTGATGGTAATGGACTTATTGCATACTATTATACGAACTGGCCAAGTATCATAAATCACAAAAAAATATTTCATATCAAAATAAATAATTCAAAACTTTTTTTAAGCCATTTGTATTTGTAACTTGACAAAAAATATTCCAGCCAAATGCTGTAACCCTCTCTAAACGTAAGCTACAGGGTACGTACAGAGTAAGCCACTCAATTTGTAATAAAATAATATACCTATATAAAATAATAAATAAATATTATATATTATAACATAATAAGTAAATTCAATGCCCACAGTTTTTTTCACTTCCTGAACAATTTGATATATTGAGGGTTACGCTACTTGGTCTGTACAGTGACGATATGTTACTGGCGAAGGGTGGAGATAGACTGCTGAGATCAGAATATATAGATAGTACCTACACACAAAACTTTGTCAGTCATACGTATTGGTTTTCATTGAACTAAGAATACAAATTGCAGATGGTGCTGGTTTATTTTTAAAATTCAATTAAACCCCGCCTAAACTAAACCATCACAGAAAAGGTAGGCTGTGGCGATTCGACAAAAATTGTGCACACTTTGTTAGTCATGTTAATTTGTTTTCATTGAATTAAGAGTACAAATTGCAGATGGTGTTGGTTAGTTTTTTAAAAGACGTCATGTTATCCCTGTCAAAACCAACTCATAGATTAAAAAACATCTATAAAATAATCAAAAATATGTATGATTTTAGATATTTTATGGATTAACGAATATTTTTGTCTATTACTTATGTATTATGGCTTGGTTTATATGGAGGGTTGAATTGAATTTTAAAAACTAACCAACATCATCTGCAACGTGTATTCTTCGTTCAATAAAAATCAATGATTATGACTGATCAAATTCAGTGTATACTATTTATGACAGATTTCAACAGCCTACCTCCGCCCTTCGCTGCCGATTTATATATCTACATTAGACTTATACGAATTCACTAGATAGACTAACTAAATTTTATTTGTATAATTCTACGTTTCATTAATTAATTGCCTTCTCCCGATACGTCCCTGCGTTAAATAGATTTTTTCGAAATAGACAGGTGTGTGAGGCACAGTTTGCGCATTCATCTATTCACTTCACTCCGGATTCGCCTGCGGCCCTCCCATACTCTCATGTGATGCTTTGCCGGCACTCTCAACCGCGGCCCGTACTCTTTGGACGGTCCTTGAGTATATCTCTGTTCATCCGTGTCAGTTATCCATCGATAGCCGATTTCCTGAACATGATAGGTACTAAATGTCCACCATTTTACACCGCCGCTTAATTGCGCGCTCAGTCTCAGGTCAGTGGTCGTATTAAAATGATAATAAAGTGTGAAATATTAATGCACATGGCTAAAACTAAATCTGAACGGACAGCTGAACTTTGTTTGAATAAATAATGGACCTTATTGGAAATATGACTGCAAATATCAATTAATATAAACAAAGAGTATTTTGATTATACCTATACTTCGTAGTCAGATAATTTCATTCACAGTCTTATTAAAATTATCTATTCACTATGATATTGAGAAAAGATTCAATCACCGTGGTATTGCAAAATATTAATTATTGTTTATTGATCACTTATTTTGGTACGAATACCGTTGGTTATCTTACATCGATATACGATCTTATATCGATATACGTATTGGATTATCTCCTTTATATTTTTGAATAATTCAAGTTTACAGTCAATTAAATGAGATACACAAATGAAAATTTATTTTTATATTACTATAATTGAAACAAAGAAATTGTAATAAAATTTTATTAGAATTGAAATAGGTAAGTGTCTACTTCGTCTGATTTCTGCGAACCATAGTATGGATTTATATTAGACAAGTTTTCACGATTTAAATTAAAACTTATTTATGTAAATGGTTTTTGAAAATGTGCTAAGTCCTAATTATTTATTAAATTCTTTGAATTAAGTAATATTTCTATATTAGGTTTAAATTCAATTAATAAGATGGTAAATGATGTCGTATTTTATAATTTTTTAAATGTATTTACAAAAATATTACCATTTTTATGTCCGGAGATACGAAGTTCAGTTTCAGAGAGTCGGAATATTTTCAGGATGAAGCTGGTTTTTGTCGAAATTTCAGATCACTCATAATCATATAGGACATAGATAGTTATCTAGTGACGAAATAAGGTAATGAACTTATTAAATGCCACAAAAAATGTTCAATTAAAATTAAAACCAGGGAGATTTCAGTCAAGTACGCCGATTCTAAACTGAATAGGAAACAGAAATGGAAAATTCATTATGGTAAAGCATGAGACTAAAACTCCTGCTCGCAGTTTCCGTTGATATTCAATTATATTTAGGTATAATATGAGGACCAAGCCAAAAAGCCGTTTATCCTTGTCATATCGTCGCTATAGGTTTGGTTTCCCGAATATCCGTTTTTGTCGAAATCGACCTTTTAATGCAGAATGTTTTTTTGTATCTAATTGGACTAGAACCATCCCTTTCATTAAATTACTTTGTAATGGTAATGAATACATCATTCCTATGCTGTAAAAATAACAATTTATATATCTCCATGTATTTAAATATAGGATTATGAAATTTGTTTTTCGTCTCCTGAACATTTGGTCTATTCGGGGCTAACCGAAGAGCTCTTGGTCATGGATCTAAACCTAAAGGGAAAAATATAAATTAAAGGAAAAAATATGATGTTTCCCCTTCATATTGACGGAGTCAGCACTAAGAAATAAGAAAGTGGTCTCAAAAATTCGGTGGGAATGGCTGAATCGTAATTATTAAGATTGTTGATCAAGTGGTCGAGATCAGACTACTTACTGTTCGTATCCTAAAAATTACAACGATTTTGTATCCTAGTCACATAAGCTAGGATTATTTGTTTTAAAAAAGACATTATTATCTTAGTACCGTTTCTAGTTCTGCATTCACAACCAATTTCTTATAAATTACTCTTAACTGAATAAACTTGGCCGCTCTATATTACCTTCAATTAGTGTAATGCACAACTGCAATGTTGATATGACTCGTCGCCTTGATGCCTGGCTCAACTTAATTCCTCTATCTCTGGTCCGCGATTCTATCTGCTTGGACTTCCCATACTATTTTGCGTTTGTAAGTTGCGGGCGACCTCGGGCCAGTTGCAGGTTGACGGCCCGACCTCCTCGTCATCCAGCAACCAGCAACTGGCAATAAGCAACCAGCAACATTAGTTGCGTTGAGTGACACAACTCTGCGATTTGGCACTGATATGACCCGGGTTGAATCGCATCTGAAATTTTTAGCGTTAACTAATAAATGATATTATTATAGTCAAATTTACTTTTCCGCAGTCAATATTCAATTCCACAGTCAATTCCATGATTTCCAGTTGTATTAAATTTATTCATTTAATTTTTGCATTTTAATATGACTTATCGGACCAATCTTCAGAACCCAATACCGGTTATTATTAGATCTTTTTTAAGATATATGAAAGGTAAAATTCAAAACTATTATAATATAGTTCTACAACGTAAATGCCTGTAAATATTTTACCTTTCTGCAGTATATACACCCAAATTCTCTGTATTAATCTCTCTTAATTCTAAAATTTATCATTACTTCAGAATTTTAATCAATTCATTAAAAAATGTAGTACTTGTGAATTTAGAAAAGCAATGGAAAAACTTATATACTATCTAAGGTTTGCTTCCCGACTATTAAAATAAATAATTATCGTTTATTATGTAATTTTTAGTAAAATGTATACGTATTTCAACATTTTTGGTAGCAATCGAATTAAACCTTATTTTTTCTTGTTTGTTTCAGGTAAGAGAGACAATATGATCTATTATAGTTCAATCGTTGATGACAGTAAATAAGGCGAAGAGGTAAGCCATTTTATAATAATTATTGTTCCTATGATTACTAACGTTCATTTTTTTCACCCATTGGGTACTATATATATATATATATGCAATAATTAATGTGCACGAGAGCAGTGTTTCTCAACCGGTGGTCCGCAAAAATTTTCTGGTGATCCGCGAATTTTTCGCGTCCAAATGCCTTTACTAAAAATTTCAATAAAATCAACAAAATCCTGCACGTGTTTGTGCATTGTGTTTTTGTTCTTAAAATAAATTAATGGTTTTACGTGACGAAATTAACCGCGATCTGATGTCACTTTACGTTACTGTATAAATAATATTTATTTCTGTGTTAGCGGTTCGCAAAACGTTTCTCCTATTTTCAGTGATCCGTAGATTTTAAAAGGTTGAGAAACACTGGGTTAATGCATAGAGGCAGAATCATTTAGCACTTATACACTAATGTGTTCTTATCACTGAGATTAAATGCATTTCTCTTACAATATTTCCATCAAAAACACCCGTACGATATAAATCAGATGTAGGTACAGTGTCACAAATTTATTTGTAGAATTGAGGGGGGAACCACAGTCGAAAACTACCCAATCAAGACTTGCAACTGAACAGAATCTGACAGTTGAATGACGTATTCAATATGGCGTCATTGAATTTCCATTTTTGTCCGCTCTGCAGATAAGTTTGTGGGACTGTACTTAGTAACCATAATCTATCTAACTAGAGTATTCATAGATGCATAATTCACTAACTATCGTCCAATAAGCATTCTTTGCTACTAATACCTAGATGCAGACATTGCCACACCCAAATATATGAAAAATATAAACATTAATACCCAATTTACCAAGACGCTCGGTTGAGTGGCAAGTGATGACAATGTCTAATCATCTCGCCCTCCCGCTTTCTCTTTTACATGAAGCCGTCGTTAGCTGAGGTGTCGTATGATCTTCTCAGAAATTTGGTACGCTGACATTCAATTATACAGGTATTTGGTTATATTCTGCCATTATTCAAACCAGTGAAATGTATCCAAAAACATTAAATACAAAATAAATCTTCTTAAAACCATTATACAATTAAGCCAACTCATAGTAAAGTTATAAGGCCGCCGAAAGGTGGTCAATTTAGTGGATGTTAATAGATATACCTTATATTATAATTTTGACCTTGCCTATATGACTGCTAATCTGGTGGAAAGTTTCTGAATGAATTTCCCTTATTATTGACCATAAAATACTGAAACCTTTCTAATGATCTTGCTCCTTCTTTCGGGTGTGACCATTGATAAATTATTACCGACCTTATGGGAAGAATATAAATTTCCTCTAAAGAAAAACTTTCCGTTTTCCCGGAAATGGTCTTTATTTCGATTTATATTCAGCGACTTTTCTTCTTCGTGTAGAATATATTTTTCGAAAAATCCTCTCTCGCCACTTAACATAATATAAGACGGCTATTCCCAACATCTATCTGTATCTACACACTGTTCACTAAGTTCGCAACCGCACAATGATTTTTTTTTATCATTTAACTTAAATATAAGATTGAAGGTCCAACACAGAAAATATGCATAATAATTCAGCATGATAATTTTCCGCAATGACACGAATATAATATAACACAATTTTGTGTTTTGCGTTTCGTTCACAGGGTGAGCATTATCATACAATTCATTACCAATACTGTTTGTTTTAGAAGAAGAAATTTATGTACATAATTCAAGTCCGCTTTGGCATTGTTTAACCGTTAACTTGTACGGAAAGGGAAAAACTGCGTTCAAGTCGTTTCAATCATCTGTTGGGCCCATCGGACCATCTGACCTGGTCGCCACAAAGGCCAATTTTGTTGCATTTAGAAATGAAATTAAAAAAATTGCGGCTTCATACTGTCAATATACATATCTATTTATTTAGATTATTGCGCAGTTTAGCTTTTGTTATTTACTACAATTTTTAATATTGGTCTTATGTGCTCCTCTCTTTATAGGGGTAATTCAGTCAAAGCACATATTACCAGTCATAAAAAATACCGATGCTTCTCGCGTGATATTTACGATAAAGACTGGGCGTGGCTTGGTGGGACCATTTACTTCAATGGTATTTAAATTTATGCATTCATATGACTTTAATATTGCTTATATTAATCCCAATAAATTTGTTGGTACATTTAGGGAAAACACATTTTGAAAATAGCCGATCTACTGGATTATTTGTTAGGTTAACCTTACCAAAGCTAACCTAACCTAACCTACCCCAACTTAACCTAACCTAAACTAACCCAAACTAACAAATAATCCAGTATATAGGGTATTTTCAAAATGTGTTTTCCGCTGTATTCCTCATAACCGAACTGTACCAATTTGTTTTTTAGTCAATATCTATTTCGGTTCTCACACCATTATCAAAACTATACTTACAAATAATGGATTAATTATTGCAGAAATACTATCTTATCTGTTATTCAATACTTCAAAAATAATGTCGGTATTGCTACAACTGTATTAGCTTATTCACCTTCAAAACTCGAATTGACTAGTTTCTATGCTATTCGGCATTTACTGATATGTATTAGTAAAAGATTAAGTATTCTTGCAAAATCCACACTGAATAACATCTAAATATTATCAAGCTGAACAGATTTGTCTATACTTTTATCTATAGTTGTATATATATTTGTATATAATTGAATCAATTCATGCACTTTCCTTTAGCGCCGTAATTTTGAATATATAATATGACAAACGTCTTGTTTAACGCTCTGTAGAAATGCTACATCACTTCCGCTGTTTGGGGATAAAGAAGAGACCTTGTCTTCCGGTTTCCGGTTTCCTTGCGCAAGTCGATCGCAAGAGTGTTTGGGGAACGCCCGTCCTAATATATTATTATGATTATTACACTGAAAGTAACATGTCATGGTATGACTGGTACTTATATATTTTAATAATTTTTATAATAAGTCTATAATATCATCCATCATACAAATAAACGAACAAAGTTGTAAGTCGATCTTTAAATTTAGAAAAAAAGTTTAATGTTTTACTCAGTAAACTACTTTATTCGTATGCTGCCGCTAGTTGCCGTTAGTCAAGCTATATTTCACATTAAGAATGATAAGTGTGATAACGAAGATAATAAAAATATCTATACTAATATATTGTTACCTATTTTTAATTACGCAAAATGCAAAAAATACAGTATTGCTTACTGTTGACTAAAAATATGTTTTGGTTAAATTTTTCACCCAGTCGATAGTCAACAGTTGTTTTAGGTCCTCTGCCATTTTTTTATTTAGGTGTTAAAAGTGTTTTCTGTATCGAAAAATGTTGGTTTTAACGCCATAGGATTGATGTATTTTTACATGCCTACTCAAAAACGCTGGATCTGACAAGAAAAACGGTAAGTTGACAACGCAAAATAAAGACTAAATGAATATGATAACTCATAAAATACAATGTTTACTTTTTCATGAATCGTATAAAACTCTTATAAAGTAAATTCTAATGGATTTAAGTTTTGTATTATTCCATTTGAGTCGTTATTTGCAACTCGGGTTTCGCTTTTCGGCATCTTCAGGCACAATGTACACTCACCAAAAGCCAAATACACACTGACTGTGTATTGCTACTCAGTGTGTGTTTGCCTTTTGGTGAGTGTACATTGTGCCTAAAGATGCCGAAAAGCGAAACCCGGGTCGCAAATAATGACTCAAATGGAATAGTACAAACTTATTATATCCATTAGAATTTAAATTCAAATTTCATCAGTATGTACCTTCGGTCGATAGTATTAATATATTCTAAAGTATGTCTCATTTTTTTGTGAAAATGAGTTACTGTTCATTGATTGTTCACCAATTTTTAAATAATTTAAACATTTATATTTTATTAGTATGGACAGATAAATTCAAAATCAACCTTTTTCATACAAAATTGCCTTTTTATAATCTACATTATACAGGAAGTAAAGGTTGTTAAATATTAATACAGAATTGGTAACTTATTTACAAAATTTGACTTAACTGAGGAGAACTTTCGTATATTTTAAACAATAGTTTGATGAAATCCAAAGTAAATTGACTAGGTACGAAGCAAATTTGAGGAGAAACATTGACGAATTCGAACTCTATATTAAATAAATATGTACATTTCGATAAAATCCAGCGAAGTTAATGGCCAAGTGTAAATGCAGACTTTCCTCCGTGAAAAGGAGGGGACGATTTTTCCTACCCCTTCGCTGCGCACTCCCCCACTTCCGTCTACTTCCAACTTCTCTATCTTAAGCTACAAAGCTTCCTGGAAGTGAGGTAGGTCAGGGTGAGACCGGGCACGTGTAACTTTCGTTACATAAAGCTTTGTACATTAATACAACCTTTTTTTATATTTCATAGAACTCAGCACTTGGGCTTTATATTAAAGCTTCGTATTGATTGTCTGTATATACTGCGGACATATTGACGTGTGTAGGTTCTTTATTCTAGTTAATATAGCTTCTCTATATTAATATTAATTGTTTATTTCTGAAGATCAATAATTGTACTAGCAATATTTAGTTATTTTGATTTTAAGGGGGTACTTACACGAGTGAAATACAAAAAATTAAAATTTTCGACACACTTTTCATAATTTTATTGTTGTTATGTTGTTCATATAAGGAAAACAATATAATATAATCGTTTCGAAAGATAGATTAGTGTATGTGAATATCACATACATATTACATGTGCATAATATGCATGCGACTTTTGTAAATAAATATACTTATTTTTTTTTATCCAATATTCAGAGGATATTTTATGACCCAACAAAATATATAAAGTTTGCATAAAATTATCGAAAAAATAAAAGCTATAATAATAAAATGGTTTTTTTATACCTATGTTATTATAAAATAATATTTAACTATTGATAAGCTATTTTGTTTTTTAAGACACCTTGAAATTCGATCGCTAAAACATAAATTACAAAATGTCGAGACTATTTCGGTAACTTACAATTCCAATATTACTCCGCAAGACGTCTGTCATATCGTGTAACAGATTCGTCAATTATTTCTCCCAACATGAAAATAAATAACCATATCTATTTTTATAGCCATACGTTTGCATCGTCGATTCACTTCGTGACTAATGTGCAGCCTTAATCGATTTGTATCATTCTTCTAACGTTTCATTTCCTATGAAGTTGGATAGTAGATAATATATTGTTTTACTTTTTCTTTCACCACCCGCCATTTCTCCGTACCGGCCATGTGGTATCATGGCATAATTCAAGTTATAGGCCCTCCAAACTTGTGCCGGAAGTGTCTGGATTTACGGAGTTGGTAGTACCTATAAGTATCATCATCAGCCTGAATCTATCCACTGCTGGATGAAGGCCTCTTCAAGCTGCTTCCACTTCTCTTGGTCCTGTGCGTTGCGTTGCCACGTACTTCCGCAGAACTTTATTATTTCATCGATCCAGCGGCCTCTAGGTCTACCTTGCGGACGTTTTGTACCTCTTGGATACCACTGGATGACTAAATTCGTCCAACGATAAGTATATGAATTCATAATCTTCTCTTATTGTACATGACATTTTTTTACTACTCCACAATCCCCGATAGCATTTTTCGTCATAAACCTAGTATGTTTCTATTGCACATTTAAAGCTGAATTACACCATTATTCCCATTTCTCAATATGTCTTTATTATTTTCCACTTTGCGATAAATTGCTTTCATATCTGCTTTTCATTTAATTTATTCCGCTACCGAGAAGATCATCTTTCTTTATGGTCTTAGGCATGGCTCCCACAAGGGCGGGTCTGACAAGGCTCTAGCCTGGGGGCCCGGGCTCAGGAGGGGCCCGGCGTGGCGAATCGACCAGATACGTGAGGTAAACACACATCACAAATTTGCTTTAATAGCAAAAAAAGTCGCTATTTTCCTTCGATAGTGTTATTATTTTAAATTATGTGATTGTACAATACAATTTTAATTGTGTATCGATACTCGACAACTCCATAATTCAAATGGATGTATTAAATTATACAAAAAATCACTAAATATACACATTAATTTTACTGGGTACACCGTTTGAAAAACGCTACTGTAGAACGTCACACTATATTTATCCTTAGCGATAGGTAGGGGGGGGCGCCAAAGATCCTAGCCTGGGGCCCGCTTCGGGATGTGGGGCCCATGGTCTTAGGTATACCATAAAATAAAAAGAAATACTGAATCTCTGAATGAAAGAATGGATTACTGTAAGATATGCCTCCAGAAAAATCTGTGGTTATTTGGTCACACACCCAAAGACATCACAAATTTGCTTTAATAGCAAAAAAAGTCGCTATTTTCCTTCGATAGTGTTATTATTTTAAATTATGTGATTGTACAATACAATTTTAATTGTGTATCGATACTCGACAACTCCATAATTCAAATGGATGTATTAAATTATACAAAAAATCACTAAATATACACATTAATTTTACTGGGTACACCGTTTGAAAAACGCTACTGTAGAACGTCACACTATATTTATCCTTAGCGATAGGTAGGGGGGGCGCCAAAGATCCTAGCCTGGGGCCCGCTTCGGGATGTGGGGCCCATGGTCTTAGGTATACCATAAAATAAAAAGAAATACTGAATCTCTGAATGAAAGAATGGATTACTGTAAGATATGCCTCCAGAAAAATCTGTGGTTATTTGGTCACACACCCAAAGGAGAGACAAAATAACTTGTATGTGAAGGGCAGTGGCAAAGGGTGACTTTTGGATAGAGGTAGGCTGTGGAGATCTGATAAAAAGAGCACACTCAGGTATAATTACGAGAATAGTACGATATTTACTACTAATGAACAACGACACACTAATTCAATGAAACTTCAAAAACTCATTGACGACATAAAAATGAGCGATGTGTTTAAATTACGTATTTTTCAAAACATGTATACCCATCAAAAATCATTAGATAAAATTTATTTTTATTTATAAAAACAATCTATACTTACTTATTTATTAATATTCGATTAAACGCCGTTGAAATTATTTTTTTAATTATCTAATTATTAATGATTTTGGACAAAGTGCGCAGTCGTGACAACATTATTATGCGGGAATGTTTTAGGCTCTGCGATAGGAGCTTACCTTATTTCGTACAAATCAGCAGACTTGCTGCGGTTACGAGACGTAAAGTCCATACGCAAAAAATTCAGAATTATTTCACACATAATCGGAGATTTATTTACGTCGAGACGTCGCGGCGTTTATTATTTATTTACGGCGCGCTGTGGTATATTTTTTAATACCTTTGCAGTTGTTTTGTACACTGTGTAATACTGTAATACATTCCTACATATACGACATCTCTCGTCGGCAAAATAAATTATTTTTATATAACATAAAATAATGAAGTGATTAAGTATATAAATATGTCAATATGCAATTAAAAAATATTTTTCTTAAGAAGGTAGGCTTTAAATAATCGCCTAGTATGGAGTCTTCGCCACTGGTGAAGGGTGATCATCATCATAGGAAATATTGAAGTTCGCCTGGGTTGCCTAAATTAGTTAAAGGACTCTGCGGGTCGGGTCTCTTAATACCTTCAACTATGCGGACGACAGAATGATGGGTTCATTATAAAAACATTACGTTACTCTGATATTCAAAAAGAGTCACAATCCTCGACAATAATGGAAACGGAGGCCTTTGTAGTTCAATACGTAAGTCACTGATTTCTAATCCGGGGACTCTTAGTTCGATTCCCGTTTAGGTCACAATACACCTATATGGTATTATCAAAGTTTGGATGTTTCTGTGATTATTTCATTCATCGGTATGAGGCCCGTTAGTTATAGTGTTAAAAAAGCCATAATGCCACTACTTATATTATATTAAGGCTATAAGAATAAAATTATATTAAGGCTATATTAGTAGATAATAATAATATTATATTCATTGACTCGTTTTCTTTTTCGAGTAAATGGGTAACATTTTTTAGTCATCTTTACACGATTTAAGATTATATTCCTCCGACGCCAACACAAAACAAATTGACGTGCTCACATGTCGACTATCGGTCTCCGATTGGCAACGAGTGCGATATTACATCCCACCTATTGTTGAAAATTATTAAAATATTATAATTCGTGATGTACGATAGATACATTTTATTTAATCTACTGTTTTCTAGAAACCCTTATAACTTTCAAACGATTAGGTATATTATGTATCAGAAAAATTGCCGTCGGCAGAAAAGTTTGAAATTTAATCTGTGTTCTTTTTTTGAAAAATTGATATTGATTTTTAACTTTCGTGTAAGTACCAACTAAACGCGTTGAAATTTTCTTTTATTTGAATAAAAGTACTTATACTTTTCGACACACAAACATAGATTACAAGTTAAAAAAAAAGGTTGTGAGTTGTTATAATATTGTAATGGCGTGCGTGAGGGTCGTCAATAATAAAATGTTTTATTATCCGGCGCAATGTTACAGCCGGGTGTTGGTTACATAACGTGGCAATGTACTTAACTGTGACCCACTATTCTGTACTTGCGCGTACTTTTTGCGTTGTCATTCGGTGCCAACAGTCGTGCAAATGGCATAAAGCCCTGTATGCACACGAAAAAAAATGTTCAACCTTAAGCCGTGTACATACAGAGGAAGGGTTTTACAACCTCAAACATAATTAGGTACTATAATGATAAAATAATTGTTTTAATGAGCCTGGATCAAAGATGTTACAGGCGTAAATGTATGAAATCGAAGCAAAAAAGAACATCTGGTATACTGATTAAGGTGGTCATAAGTGACTTAGAATTTGAGTATCATTTATTTATATTTCTATTCTTGCTCATCAATTGTATGTAGTCCGCAAAAACCAATACATCGAGCTTTATTTTTAACATTAATAATCATGTAAAACACTGAAACATAATATAAACAAAGCAACATAGGTTCTCCAAACCACGTGAACGCGAACTGCCATTTGTTTTTGGGGATGCCAATAGAAGAAGAAAAAAAATGTTATCAATACAACCGCATATAAAATCGTTCGATTCGAAAATCGAACTGCCTTCAAAATTCCTAATACGGAATGTCTATAAGACTCGTTTTATCTAAAATCAAAATACTTTCAAACATAATATGGTCAAGTACATCCACATCTATGAAATGTCTTACTTTTATTGTTTAGCAGTCGCGCCAGTATCCATTACCCCGTAGCCGTATAGTGTATGTATACACTCTATTGATGATGCTTAACGGCTTTCCAGGACAATAATTGAAAACGCATTCGTAGAACGTGGCCGAGCCAAGCCTCACGTCACAAGTTCATCTTAGAGATGACAATCTTCATTTCTGGCAAAGTCATATCCCAGAATCAATCGCAAGCATATCCTGTTTTCAAAGCGCAGCATTTCATTTCTTTCCTCTCTTCAAGCAATACCACCCACCGTCAGAGAGTAAGCGTTTAATAGGCGGGGATTGGCACCATAACACTATGTTTTTAATTCATATTTCAAACGCGAAGTAAAGTTTAATCAGTTTATGATATTTGATGAACTATTGTCTTTATTCAACGAATAATTCACAAGATTTAAGAATCTAACATTATTTTTATTAACATAAGTACATAATTTGCATGTAGCATTGTGGTCGATGTGCGTGGGCGCGAATCTCGATAGACTCAGGTTCGATTCCTGCTGGGTGTCGTATTTTTTTCAAAAAAGATTTTTTTCTATTGTTTATATATTTTCTCAGAAGTGTTTCCAAATTATGTATATTATGATATTTGATTTGACACTTTTTATTGAACTTTTGGCTACATATTAACAATCTCAAGTACTCGTCCCCTCGTAGTCAAAATGTATGATGTATGTACCTACATAGGTTTATCCCATATTAGAATTTGATAATATAGAAGCCTGTCTTGCCCACTTTAACTCAATATTATAATTTTTAATCATATATCCATAAAAATTCGAATAAATTTGATTCGTTGCAATTTAAGACTCTTGCGGACCACAGACACAAACTGGCCGTGGTTCAAAGCCCCATGTCAAAGATGGCTAATAAGCTAACTATATTTCTTTATGACCGGGATATTGGGGCACTCATCGGCAAAGCATATGGGTAAGTCTGAAAGGTAACCGACCTATTTTAATAGCTTAACTCACAATAGTATTATTAAAATTAAAATAAGTTATCAAAGGACGTGGAATCATTCGTCCAACACACACATGCTTTCCCTCCACCATCCGTCATTTACTATATCTTGGCGTAACGAATGAGATATTCACTTCAAAGTTGTGCTGGTAGTGTTCCAGAAAAGAAGTCTCTAGTTGTAAATGATAATAAAAATACTGACGATTCGAAACATAGAAAAATCATGCTTATTTGAGACTCTTAATGATGTCCAATTTTTTATAACCAGACGTCTTTGCCGTCTGTAGGATAAATCGCCACTGAATTTGATGTAATGCAGCAATATAATATATATTTGATATCCATTACTCGCACTTATCAATAAGTACAATCATTTGATTTCATCAGGTAATTAATTGGTATCAATTATTTTAGTTCCCGTTTATAGCGCGGTGTCGCGGAGCATCGTATTATCTACCGGCTCGCACGGTAGAACCGTGTCAAGGCCACCGAGAGACGACTTCCCCCTCCACTGCCCCACTTGCAATCATGCACTCCCCCACTCCTCGTTCCCTGCCGCCCTGCTGCGTCATGACGAACGCCCACCGGCGAGAGATGCAAGTGGACTCTGCTGCACCTTTGTAGGCCCGTGTGCGTTTCGGTGACCACTGGTTTGCAATTTATTTCCGGGACTTCCGTTTTGTGGAAAAGTGGCAGAGGCATACTTCCTTTGTGTGAAAGATAAAGACAGATTTTTCTGTAATCACTACTTTTCAGGAGAGACAAAGGATGATTGAGTTTTGGACAACGTATATTATGATTTTAATGTATCGTATGTGAGTAATTTTTAGATCCAGCGACGTTGATCCGACTATTCACTTTTATCATTTGCACATGCAACTTTTCTGAAGTATTCTCTATATGAAATATTTATACGGTCGAACTTGGTTATTACGAGGAAGATGGGACCGACAGAATTTGCTCGTTATAAGCGGTACTCGTTATATCAGAGAATAGATATTTTTAAATAAGCGGTCACATAACAAAAAAGTCGAAAATAAAAAATCTGAAAACCATCGTAATACTCCCCGAAACAAGCATGGCCTTCATAACCTACAAAAGAAGTTGTTTGTTGTAATGAACGCTGGTAGGTACCTACGGACTTCACAAATCTTGAATTTTTTAACCATGTGCGTGGATACTTTTTAATTGTTGTCGGCGAAAACAACAATTAGAAACTTAACTAGTGTCATAAACGTAATCCGTCCCCGGCGGCATCCTGTCAGATCGGATTTTATTGCTTAGGATCGAAATGTTTTTAAACGGTCGACACATTAACAGTATTTTAGCTCGGTATATCCGATAAGTTGCTCGTAACAACAGTGAATAAATGTATGGAGAAAATTATAAACCAAATGTCAACGAATGTTTCCTCATTACATCTGAGATCTCGCTATGTCCGAGATGGTAATAACCGAGTTGTTATGTAGTATATAAATAGTATGTATTTATTATTTTTCTGCTTATTTTCTCCATTTCTCGATGATAATAATATACCTAATATCGATGAAAGTAAGTGTTCATAATGCCAGGAAAATAAAAGAATCAATCATTATGATTCTCAGACCACAATTCATTACGAAATATTATGAAGTAGGCATTAATTAGGCCAGTATATTTTATGATGCGGTGTTCGAAGGCACCTAAACCAACCTATTAAAAATAAAGAATTTAAAATATATTATTTAAAATTCGAAACAAGTGAAATGAATTTACCTGCCAGATTAATGAATTATGTAATTATATATTTTTTTCTTTTTCTTTTGACCATGTCCTTTCCACAACATTATGGTCCTCCACAGGGTGGAGGTTTGTATTAACAAATTGTTGTTTTTTAAAAAAAATGATATTAGCCACTTGCTTAACCTATTAGGTCCATACTCTGACTCTAAACACGAATTGAAAAACAATGTGAATTTGCCAGACCCAGGATTCGAGCCTGCGACCCATGACACTATATGTCGATGCGTAAGCCGCTCGGCCATCGTGAGCGTATTAAATTTTCGTATTTATAAAGTTATTAATTAAATCTTTCTTCAGTATGAGAAAAGACGATTTCCTAGTCCTAAATAAATATGCTTAAATTGTATCTTAATCTTTATTGTATGCTTAATCACTTCAATAATATTACGTCTTTTGATCTCTTTTATTTTCTGGTTTTATTTGTACGAAAAAAGGGGCGATAAGTAATACAATTTGAAAAATGAGTTGAATAAGCTAAATTAATGAACCATAATAAATACATACATATACGTATGCATTCACGCATGCACACATGAGAAAAACACATCGAATCAACGCTTCTGAATTACTAAATTTTACACAGAAATGTTGGAGAAGGTACCCAGTGGTCAAAAAATCAATCTTCTTTCAATTCTCCCGAAAAGTAGTGGCAATTACCATTAACGTTATTCGTGAAAATTAATATTCACCCTACTTTTAATATGAGTGCACTCTTATCTAGTATAAAATGCTACTTGGCGAGCGCGATGACACAACAATCAGGGTCATCTCAAAGTAATAATAGACGGGTATAACATCATTACGCCACTATCGCGAATACCAGGCGGCGGTAATGACTACACGATTGAGCGATGCACATATGCATAGGTACTATGCAGGTATTATTAATCTCATACGACAAGACCCAAGCATTGACAAATTTTGAATCACCCTAAATATTATGCCATTATCAGGCGAGGTCAGTCCACTGCCGAATGAAGGCCTCCCCTTGCTCCTTCCACCCTTCTCGGCCCCTAATTCTTCGCTGCTACGTACATACATCGAACTTTATGAAGGCATCCATCCAGAAGGTTTTTATGGCGTCCTTGTGGTCCTTGTGTCGGCATAACAATCTTAAAGACAAATAAAGTTTTATTTCATATTATCTTCTGTGCCCTAACTACAAACATTACTTACTTACCTTAAGGACAAACTAAAACACTTTTTAAAAAAATTGTTTATTTTGTGCATTCCGGATTCTAATAGGTACCATCATGAGCTAACAGCCAGAACCCTGGATATGACAATTGGATGTCTAGCAAATTGCCATTCCATCTTTTTAGCGACCTCTTATATAGGTACCTATGTAGGTAATATAAATATTTATTTTTTATTTTTCACATACTTAAACAATTTAAATTTCCGGATCCGTTAATTAAAAATTTTCGTTCCAAATTCAGATGTTAGAATTTTTTCTTTATAAAGGCTAAACGCAGGTTGCTAAAACCGACCTAGGGTAGGTTTATGGAATGGTAGGTATACAATTATTTTTAATTAAAAGCTTGCTTAGTTAAACGTTTCTTGCATTAAAATATTATACTGAAAGTTTTTTTAAACGTTTTGCCTAAGTATGTATATTAAATACATTTAGCTGAAAAAAACGACTTTCACACAATAACCCAGTAGTTTCGCATCGAAACTCTACATATAATATCCAGTTGGATTAGCACGTACAAACGAAGACGCCGCATCTTTCATCCAGCCACACTCCAGGTGTTTGGGTAGGTAGTCTAGGATTTAAATGAAATGTTGGGTTCGCCGCCCTAGCGGACCTCTGCGGCAAGGGCGCAGACTGCCAGGAGTGGGGGAAACAGGGGCTGGTGAGGGCTCAGGGCGGCGAACCCGGTCTGCGCGTCCGCCCTTCAGCGGATACAGCCGCCCCGATTGCTTTATGACGGGGATCTAAATTTGCTAACATCGCAAGTTTCTTTCATAGCATTATGTATCTACGTCTCGAAGTCTTTTATTTTTCTATTTCTCTGTCAGATTCATTGACAAAACTCATTATAATTTCATATAATGTTATGCGATTGAATAAACTAAACGGTTCGCAGTGGCGAGGAGGGGTAGAGATAGGCTGTTAAACATGTTTCATTAAACTAAGAATACAATTTGCAGGTAGTGCTGGTTAGTTTTTAAAATTCAATTAAACCCAGCTTAAACTAAACCATGGCTGTTAAACATGTTTCTTTAAACTAAGAATAAAATTTGCAGTTGGTGCTGGTTAGTTTTTAAAATTCAATTAAACCCAGCTTAAACTAAACCATAATAGTTTGGGTATGCTATGGACGATCCGTCAAAAATAGTGCCCATTTTGTCAGCCATACTTACTTGTTTTCGTTGAATTAAGAATATAATATATTACAGATGGTGCTGGCTATTTTTTTTAAATTCATTAAACCCTACCCTCTCCAAACCCTAGTCTATCTATGAAATATCTAAAACTATGGATGGCATAATTTTAGATATTCTATAAACCCGGATTATGTAGGATTTAATTGAATTTTAAAAACTAACAAACACGTTCTACACGTTGTAGTCTTAGTTCAATGAAAACAAATATGTTGGACTGACAAAGTTTAGTATACATTATTTATGTCACATCTTAACAGCCTACTTCCACCCTTCGCCACATGAACGTACTGTTTTGCACTGCTAATTTTTGATAATATGAATGGTAATATTTTATGTAGGTATATATTTAAATAATAATTATGTAATCGATTTTTTTAAACGGTAACAATTTCGATGTTATTTTATTGAGTTTGCGAATCTTTCCGCGTATGCAATATTTATTGTCCAACTATGCATGTCGCCATAATGCATTCGGAGAAGCTCTGTAATCAAATATTTTTTTACTGTTATTCAATAAATAAATCAATAATAAATATACTTTAGCGTTATACTAGGAACCAGTTTATCCACTGCCGAGCTACGCTGGCATCTAAAATTGGCAGAAAAATGCTCATATCAAACATTTTATTATTTTAAACATAACATACTAGATAGTACGTCATTCGCATAATTAAATAATGATCTGGACCGGTTTCATCGGCTCAGAAGGATATTGCCAACCGCGAATAATTATATGAATATATTGTTTTAAATGCCATGATATTTTGTCTAATAATAGTATTTTTCGTAAGCAGTATTGTGAAACAATAAAAAAAGAAACAACTTCTCAACCTGTGTCTATTTTAAGAAAAATGTCTGTCAAGACTATTCATTTTATGAATGCAGTCGGTATTATAATATGATTTAGTATGAAGATATGCACATAAGTTTTCTGCATATACCTATGTGTATTTAAATTAACTGCATAATATACAATGCATGATTATTTAAGCCACTTCGACGCATTCACAAACTAAACAAACATGGTGATGACGTCATAAGCAATATTATAAAATGCATTGGTGAACTAGGCGATTAGCGATGAGCTTACGGCACACAAGAAAAATAAAACTGTATGTTCGAAAAATGATGATTCTAAGAGAATGAATGGATTGAGACTCGGGTGTTTAATCACGGACTATAAAATAATATTTATTGATTTATACATTTAATTAATACATATCTTGATTAATTATACAAAAACCGATAGCCTACATTGCAACGCAATTGTATAACCATATCATGTAAGAACCACTAGTTAAAATTGTCGTGTATTTGTAGTCGAGTAGGATTCTTGTAGCTTACATTGAAAAGGTACACTGACGCGAATTCATCGGTTACAAGTTCAAGTACCGTCGGGATGCTGTTATGATCCGCCATAAATAGTGCACATTAAACTTTGTTAGTCATACGTATTTGTTTTTATTGAACTAAGACTACAATTTACATATGGTTTTCACAGCGTTTAATTGAATTTTAAAAATTAACCAACACCATTTATAATCTTATTCCAATGAAAACAAATATGTATAACTGACAAAGTTTAGTGTGCACTATTTATGGAGGATCTAAGCAGCCTATCTCCACCGTTCGTCACTGCCATCGGATGTCGTATTTTATTTTTAAAAAGTTTTTTTCTATTGGAGATATATGTATGAGATGTTTTCAAATTATGTATGTTCACTTTAATACTCGTATTATAGAATGTTACATTCTCAAATCTTGTGATTTATTCGTTGAATAAATGAAATAGTTTTGTTAATATAATATTATAAATATAAATTTTATTACGACTAATTTGCGTAGGTACTCCCAAGTAGATATTATTAAAATATATTTGGATAATATGAATAAAATATACAAATTATAATATACGTGGGTATTAGGTTATTACATCTTAATTCTTATTAATAATAAATAACTAATACTACATTATTTAATACAACAACGTTAAAGTATATACTTTTGTCGGTTACCCATTGGTTACCGCTTACCTCCACCAGGCACTACTAATATATGGGACAGTGCTACCATACATGACTCATAGATATAACTCGTGAAAAGCGTCAAAATCAATCTGATTACATATAGTGCGGCGATTACGTTTCCAGCGCGAGTTTTTCCTTTCCGAGCGTTTTATTTTTGTAGACGGGGGCAGCGAATTTAGCGGGGGAGGTCCCATTTGCGTTACTGCGCCCCAGACGCTCGGTGCGTCAACCCCGTCGGGCCAAGGGTAGCGGAACACTCTCGGTCACCCCTGAAAATTCGGCAGCTTTGCCCCGCCAGACGGAGGCGCACTAGCCACCCCATCCACCCTTGCGATTTTTGTTTATTATTGGGTGCGATGTTGTGTTATTTATATCGGCATGTCGAATCATTAAATAACACGAATTCGAATAAGCACTGACAAATATTATTATTATGGAATGACTTTTTTGTGATTATTTGAGTGGAAATTCACTTGGGAAATGTCTAGGTTTTTATAACCGGTTGATTTTGTTGTTAACGGCATTCCGTTTACGTTTATGGTTACAATCTTAACGTGTTTTTTAATATATTTTTATACCTATCTAAAATCATTTAAACATAAACATGTATGTACCTACTACCTAGTTTAAAACAGTGAAATTAATAATTATGGAACTGTTTACTTGTAAAATAATTGAAGGGTTTGCGACACCGCTCAATGGGTCTAGGACGATTTGGCACCGGACAACTGGACGCCACGGAATTCGAAAATAAATAGACGTTAGGTACTTATAGGTACTTTAAAAAAAATATTCAATATTATTATTTATACTTCAATGATTATATTATGATTTAATAGTTGGTAAGAATGTAAATATGCAGACGTAAACAATGATTTAATCGTGCATATGTTTAAGTTCCAACGAAAAAAGAGTTTTTTATTTAATATAAAGCCTTAGGCATGGTAATTCTCAATCCGCGATAAAGAATACATTATGTTAAGAGTAAAATGAATTCAAACTACTAAGTAGTAGATAGAAACTGATGAAAATACTTCGTTTTCACGTGTCTACGACAGTGCGGCGTCCAATTGTCCGGAGGCCAGTCGTCCCATTCCCCGCTCAATATTGATAATATAAGAATTTGTAGTTTGACTGTTCTTGCTGTCTCCACTTCGTGGTTCTTTATTTTCTCGTTGCTAAGTCTTCTGCCAATCTTTATGTGATTAGTCTCTTTGTTTCCCTTTATGTCTTTTCATATATTTTTAATTAAAAATAATATTTAAGATAAATGGTTTACAACACTTTATTATTCTTGAGCTTTTAAAATTTTCGAAATTAAAAATGCTGGAATCGTGGGATTTTGGAATTAGTTTTCATACGTTTGTTTTTTTGTTAAAATAAACAAATATATATTTAAATACAATGACATATTCTAAATACATAAATAAAATAATAATGTTTTAAACATCGCGATTAAACTCATTTTAAATTAATATATATGGCTAAATAACGTTGACGACAAGTTAGAAATATAATTTGACGAGACATTTGTTGTAATTTAAAAGGACTGTATGTATGGGTAGGTCGGAATTGCGATAATGTGGGAGCATGATCAATAGTCTTAATGTTGGAGTTTTGACGATGCACTGGCCTAAATACGTGCAGCTAAAATGGGTCAATCACTAACTGTATTTTTAATTACCCTGTTGATTTGCGATCCCGGTAGGAGTGCGTACTTTTCGCGGTAATGTCTTGTTTGTAGATTGTAGAACACCAGTAAATTCCTGTCTTGTTCACGGTTTTTAAGACACCGATTCTAACTGAGTTTGTTCGGTGTCTTTTGTGAGTATTATTGTTGTACGGCCGTGAAGATAAGATAATATCATTTTGATCAATTGATAATTTCATTAAACTAAACCTTGAATGAATATTATACGCTGCAGATTTGACAAGGCGCAATAGTGTGCTTGCTCTATGCTGCGATGATTACGCGTAAAATGGTAATACAGTTGTGGATAAGTTCATAAAAATATAACTACACTGTACAATTAATAGAGATACTTTTTAATACATATATACAGTGGCGCATGGCCCCCACATCTTGAAGCGGGCCCCCAGGCTAGAATCTTCGGCGGGCCCCCCTAACTATCGCTAAGGTTAAAGTCACTGTGACAATCTACAGTTATGTAATTTAATTAGTGTTCAAGGTAAAATTTAGGGTGTTTTATAGCGATTTTTTGTATTTTTAGGTAATACACCCACTTAAATTGCGTAGTTGTCGAATATCGATAAACAAACAATCGAAAATTCGTACAAGTACATTCTTTGAAATGTTAGTGTGCTAAAAGTGAAATAGCGCCGCAGACGACATTTTTTACTATTAGTGCAATTTTGTGATGTGTGTTTATCTCACTTGGCTGGTCGATCCGCCACTATAAACCCCCCCTTGTGGGGGCCATGCAGTGGCGGCTCGTCCATATGCACTGCGGAACTGCAGCACCCCCAAGCAAATTGAGAAAAATGTAATATTATAATATACATAAATTTATAAATATTATATGAAAATGTCAATAATATTTAAGCGTGTATTAAGCTCGCCCGCGCACCGATACATCCAATAATTATCATACACCGCGGTACTAATACCAGAAAGTGTCTATCTTTATGATTTTATGCAGTACCGTTGTCAATGGAATATGTTCGAATGGGCTAAGGAGTGACGCGGGGAGCGGGGCTCGCAGTTGGAAGCTTGGTCTACTGCGTTCTCACGTGAGCACGCGCGCGACAGCGAGGGAAGAAATATAGCTTTAATGATTTATTAATATTGTTAAAATTTATTTTTGCAAGCAATTTATGCAAAGTTCTTTATTTTAATTATTAATATAATTCATAATTATTATTTAATTTTGATTTTAATAGTAAAATATAATCCAAATAATTTATTTTTTATATTTATCAACCGAAACACCCCCAGATATCATATCCACGAGCCGCCACTGCATATATATGTAAGTAAGTGATAGAGAATTTTTAAATATTCTTTCTACTACATCTAATATGTCAATAGGAAAATTAAAATGTCATCAACTTTCCTTAAAAACCATCGTTATAAATTCACGTTGAGTGATTGAATGTATTTGTATTGTCATTATACCCTAGCTTTTTAATACCTAAGTTACTTTGAACGATTAAAAAACTTATTCATGTATGTATATCTATAGAAAATCATAACTTAACAGTAAAGTTATAAAATAATGTATGAAAACATATTGTACTGACGCAATGTTACCGAAGGCGTAACTTGGCTTGGGTATGTGTGGCGTAGACGGAGCCCTTGAAAATGTTGGGGTCTTTACCCTGGGCGTCGCGAAGGGTGGCGGAACCTTCGGCGGTGACCCCAATGTCCTCCAGGGGCTTTTGGGATCCGTGATCCGAGCCCTAGCTCCGGCCCGGGCTCCATCCGCCAAATTCTGGGAGTTTGTTAGACAAGAATCCCCTATTTTTTGCCAGAGATATCCTTATAATATATTGCTAAATTTTATATGAACACATATTTTTTTATTTTCCTGATAATCGTTCCGTAGGTATAATATTATTTTTATATGTCTATATCTACATTAATATTAGTTTACGTTATCGATGCCACACTTCAATAGGTAAACAACTAAAAAAACCGTGTTCAAAGATAGTGGCGTTTGAAGATTTTGCACAAATTGTCATTTTCTCATTTTTGAGGAAAATGTGTTTATTTTTTATTTAGTCTAATGGAATGAGGGAATTTTACAGTTTAATAAAAGAATTAGCCCGGAAATTTTCGTATATAAATGAATTAACGATTAATCCTAGAAAGGATTATTCGATTTTGTGACTCATTGTAGAAAATTTTGACTTATTTGTAATTTCCCTAATTACTGACCGACGTCCGGATCATTACAATTTTTTAGTTATAACGTACTTGCACTCGCTAATAATTTAATAAACTATTTATTTTATTCAACGAATACTCACAAGATTTGAGAATTTAATATTAGGGCAATCAATTAATTAACGCAATTTGTACTCTAAAGTACTCCACGTAACAACTACTAGTTAAATTCGACGTAATGATATAGGATGCCCACAGCTTAATTGGTTAAAGCAGATTGGCGCGAATTCAGTGGTTACAGGTTCAAGTACCGTCGGGTGTCGTATTTTTTCAAAAAAGATTTTTTCTAATACGTTGAGGTGTTTTCAAATTATGTATATTCAATATATAGAATGTTACATTCTCAAATTTTGTGGAATATTCGTTGAATAAAAGAAATGGTTTATAATAATATAAGTGGCCACATTTTTATCATCATTTCATGTCGTTTGTATGCGTAAATTTGATATTTGAGTTGCGACCATACAACATATCTTCATCAGACAATAGCCTGATATTTCTAAATTAGGTTCGTATTTTAATTCAAGGCTAAATACACAAGATACGCTCGTATCTTGTACATAACCACCGTCTTCAACTACAACAGCCTTCCTCTTTTTGTACTATATCCGTTTCACATGGTTTCGGCTATTTTTACCTGTCTGTCTATTCTCTAAATAGGGATTTCTGAAATCGAGACGTTCTTCTTCTTCAAGATCTTTCCTTGAATGCAAAGTTGATATCTCTTAGGCTGCCACGTGACGCAGCCAAAATTTGTCAACTTATTGTTTTTTTTTCTTCTTTGAAAATGCTTTTTTTTTTAAAGAATGTGACTTCAATCTAATCCATTATTATCTGGTTGAGCAGCTTTTCCAATCGAAGTACCGGGCCAAATATCAATGTAAAATTCTGACAATCAATATGCATGCAAAGCTTTATTTCAAATTCCGCTAATATTGGCGGCCATCTTTTGTAATTTTAATTGAATTAATGTATTTGTTGACATTTATATCCATGATTCGTTCATTCGTGGCTGTTCGAAATTATTTATTTATGCAATATCGTAATGTTTTATTTCTTTTTATAATATTTTGTCTTGCAATATAATAAAGTAGTTATAAACATACCACACAAGCGTGAAATTTGACAGTTTTAACAGAGAATATGAAGTAGTTAGAGCGACGTCGAGGGAGAGAAAACGATGCACTACGATTCATACAAGAGCAGTCGGAAATAATATCGATAACAATAATTAAAATTATCCTATGTAATTTATGCGCATGAGAAGAAATCGCAATCTGCGCAATTTCAAGTTTAAGTTGTTCCACTATAGTTTCAACGTCAGTTACCTCCATATTTCACCATATTGAGATAATCGCAAAAATCCGTTAAGTAAGCACATTTAGAATTGAAAATATATATTTTCGTCTTGCGAATAGGGAATAGCGAAATAAAATTTCCTTACCGTCATTCAAAATTATAAATAAATCGTGTTTTAAATTGTAGTAGTACAATATAAAAAATGGCGGCTGATCAATATAAACGACTCTGCAATCAATTATGATTTAATTCTACTTGGTGGAAAGGTAGGTTACTTACTTTACTTTACTTTTAGAATCAGAATCAAGAGAAATATCAAAAAAGTAGAAATGGAAGTTACCGACTTTGAAACTAATAGCCTTGTTTGTAACTGAAGACGGTAACATATATACATGCAAACAATTTTGTCTATGATAATATGTACCTTTTAAAACATAATGTCAAAGATAAATATTTGAGTAAATATATTGTATATTCGCTGTCTATGTATTATCTTCTCTAGTTTCTCAATAAAATATGAATCTGGCATTTTGTATTTTCATCAAATTAATCATACATCTACGTGATGTTGCAATCTCGAAAATTACACTATAATAGTGCCGAGGCACAGTCTGCCATCGCAGACATTCAGGGGAGGGGTGGACAACAATAAAAAAATGATTAATTTACTTAGAGGTTTTGTCAGATTATTTGTTTTGAGAATCAACTCAACATAACCGTAAGTGCTTTATTGTTATTAAATTTGATGCATTTATAGTGGCATTCGTGATTATTGGAATAGACATCGATTTTAAGATTGCTATTTATGACGCCCACGATGGCCGAGCGGTTACTAGTGATGTTTATATAGTATTTAGTATCGTGGGTCCCGGGTTCGAATCTCGAATCTGGAAAATTCACTTGTTGTTTTTCAATCTGTGTTTGAACCCTAAGTATGCATCTAATAAATTGAGCATGAGGCTAACATCCATTTCATGTAAAAACAATAATCTGTTCTCTGTGGATGCCCACATGATCTTAGGATCGAATATGGTAACATATATATATATATATATTACAAATTGAATATTTTGTAAATGAAGTCCAGTTTTTATGATCATTGATTAATTACCATTACAAGAGAAAAATATAAAATAGTTTAATTAGAATTTTTATTGTTTAAAATGATACAACAGAATCAAGAGGTTCTGAATAACGGATCCTCACTCCGGTAAGAGGCGATATGATAGAGGGTCGCAGTGAAAACCTCGGTAAAATGATATATATTTAAAATTAATAATACATATATCTTATTTAGACAATAATAACACTTTATACACATGAGTACCTATATAATATAATATAATATTTCATAAAAGGCAGTTACATTTTTGAATCCGCTTTCATTTATAAATATCAATGTTGTGACAAGAGGTTTTGTGATTGAGAAAACTCGTCTCAAGGAATAATCGGAAAAGGCCAATCTAGACTCTAAATAACTTTCCGAAATTTCGAGATTTATAATTTCTCGAGAAATCATCAACGAGATTCTCGTCAAAACGAGAGACTGTCACAATTTTAGCCGAAAGAGATAAAAAAATACTTGGTCGGAGAAGGAGATTTTCCTCTTGAATCCAAATATAGAAATATGTGCGGTATTAGTATAATATACTAATACCGCACTCGGAGTGCTCTGTCGTATATTATACGATAGGGCATAACTCCGAGTAGAAAAGACTTTGTCTCAGTGATTAAAGTTCCTTATGAAGAATGATCAAAACTTCACACACTTATAAACTAATGACAATTCAAAAAGTTATTTTTATCCCTTATAAAAAATGAAAACGGGATTATGTCAATATAATTTAAGAAAAAAACATAATTTCCACATTATTTTTACTATAACACACTATATTTATTTTAGAAAAACATATTTACCAGATTTAACAATACATTTTGGCAAGTAACTTCTTTACCCAACGCACTCGAAAACACCTTTATTAAAACAGCAATGGCAAAAACTTTAAAAATTTTCAAAAGTCCGTATATCTTTGATTCCTAAGGAGAGGGTTTTCTGGTAACCCCGTGGATCCAATCTCGGGATCCGGAGAATTTGAAAACGCTTTCAAAAGATATAACTTACCATTGAGGCGCTCTCAAAAAATCGTTATAAATACATAATGTAAAAGCAATTTGAAGTTTATCCCACACAAGAAGGACTATGAATCACTGGCATAGATAATAGATTAATATACTGACAATTCTTGTTATAAATAAATTTCTTAATGTTACTGATGGTAATAAAAATTAAACATATCACACACTGACGACTGTATTTTGGTAGCTATACTCGTACAACCAGATATCTAATCCTCTTCCATCAGTTTATTGGTGAAACACAGTTTGGTCCATATGGAATTATTTAAGTAGGTATTGTAACTACATTTTACAGGCCCATAATCAGCCACTTGTTGAATTTGTAGGATTTGAACCTAATGGGAATAGAGCGTGGTTGTTATAACCAATTCATTTGTTACTGAACTGATTTTTTAAATTCACATTTTAAGCAGTTTCTCTGAATATTGAAATTTGCAGACGTTAATGTTCGTAATATAATACTTATTATTGACACGAGAAACAATTATTTTTCGTAATGGATATCTACATATTATTGTGTCTAGTTTGTCGTATATTTTTTTATTCCTTCGTTTTTTGTTTCCTGTTTCAAACCAGGCGTCGGTTAGGTAATACATGCTTTTTTTAAAATTTAATTTATTGACACAACTGTAAAAAAATATATCTGTTAATGTATATGTATTTAAGTATTCACAAAACTCTCCCCTAGAAATGCGCATCGCCCCACCCCGAAAATATATACACATAAAGCCATCCGCATTTCCTCTATCGTGACGTCACGTCCGCGTGCCTCCTCCCCCCGGCGTCCCCCGCGCGGCCATCTTGCCGACCTTCTCGGTTCTTTCACTTTCTCTGGCATTGATCTTGACCTAGGCGCTGGCGGGCGTCGTTACGTGACGTCGACGGCGAGCGCCGCGGCGCCTGGCGAGCGTTCGCACAACTGTGCACAATGTATTTTTCTACGTCCACTAAACGACAGTACAGTGCAATCAATCATTGTTATGTTTTCGCCTTTTTGACAATCTTTCATTTCGCTGTTGATTTTTGAATGAAAAATAGTGTACACATTATAAAGAATGATTACTTGCAAATTTGCCTAATTTTTTTGTTAATTGAAAGAAAAATAACGCTATGAAATATGAATGAAAAATATTTAATTATTAGCAGTTATTTCTAGTTTCGCATCATCATTCAAACGAATCACACGCTAATATTTGATAGTTATGGTAATTGCATACGTAGAATAACATATTATATGAATTTTGTGTCATCATCATCAGCCAGAGTCGATCCACTGCCAGATAAAGGCGTAGCACCTTCTACTCTTTTTAATTCCTAGTTCTTCGCTGACATGCATATACATACGCGTAACTTTATGAATTCGTCGATCTAGCTTAGTTTTAAGGCGTTTAGTAGCACTTAGATACCACCGTATTACAGCATCTATCCAGCGGTTGTCCACACGACGAGCGACATATCTATTTCATTGTCATTTCATCGCCATTGCGACATCTAGCACTTCGCATATTCTTGATGGTTTCCTTCTTCATCAGTTTATTTTGTAGTTTTCCCACGTTATAATTAATTATTTAATATATATTCAATTTTAATTGCATATTGACATATTTATATACTTAATCACTTCATTATTTTATGTTCTAAAAAAAATATTTATTTCACCAACGAGAATATAATATGTAGGAATGTATTACAGTATTACACAGTTTACAAAACAATCTGCAAAAGTATTAAAAAATATACCACAGCGCGCCATCTATCTCGACGTTAATAAATTTACGATTATGTGTGAAATAATTCTGGATTTTTTTCGTATGGACTTTACGTCTCGTAACCTCAGCAAGTCTGCTGATTTGTATGAAATAAGGTAAGCTCCTATCGCAGAGCCTAAAACATTCGCGCATAATATTGCTGTCACGACTGCGCACTTTGTCCAAAATCATTAATAATTAGATAATTAAAAAAATAATTTCAACGTCGTTTAATCGAATGTTAATAAATAAGTAGGTATAGATTATTTTTTTTAAATAAAAATAAATTTTATCTAATGATTTTTGATGGGTATACATAGTATACATGTTTTGAAAAATACTTAATTTAAACACATCGCTTATTTTTATGTCGTCAGTGAGTTTTTGAAGTTTCATTGAATTAGTGTGTACCTTTACGTTATTTATTAGTGCGTACATTAGTGCTAAATATCGTAGTATTCTCGTAAGTATTATACCTGACAAGTGTGCTCTTTTTATCAGATCTCCACAGCCTACCTCTTTTCAAAAGTCACCCATCTCCACTGTTAAGCACAATGTGAGATCATTTTTCACCCGGTGCCAGTTTGATTCTGCGAGCAATCTCGTCAATGGACATTTATCGTGCGAAATATACGTAGTTCTTTGCCCACTCGATTTGAGTGCAATCGAAGAGTAACGTTTTTCGATCAGCAAAGCAGTTTATCTATATTTTTGTCTTGGAGACATTTATCTTTATGCCTACTTTATGGATTTAATTCGAAAACTACTACATTATAATATCCTAAAGGCCTATTAGATCTTTCGGAAATACAATTCCTCTGTTCTCCCAGTCAAGTCGAAAGAGTGATCCAAAAGCTTGCCTGTTCAAAGGACTGACAAAGGAACCAATGGGTGATGGAACGTAAGTACATAAAATATTTATAACAATCTATGTATAAAGTTAATTGGTGGATAAAAAATAGTCATACAATTGCAACCGTTTAATTTGATAAAATAAATTCGTTTGATGTAAATACATGGCAAAACCATGGACCGACAATAATTTACAATATTGGGAAGTATCCTACCTTCATTCAGCATTAAATTTATGACAATGATTATACTAATTAAAAGATTATTGATTTGTAATGTAGGTACAATTATTCATATGTGAATTTTCCCTGTATGATGAATTATATATATTTTTTAAATCTACCTAATAATTGTAATGTTTTTAATTAGATATGAAAATAACCATAATATCTTATGATCGATTCAATTAACAATTTCAGTCATGACATCGATTTCTCGTAAAAACAAAAATCTGTTAATAAAAATCTCCACAATGTGGAGACCCATGTAATCCCATAAGGATCGAATATGGTCAAAAAAATATATCTATAATATTACGTCTTAAATATATAAAATTATTAATGATACTGATAGAGCATCTTCCATCAAAAATGTCTCTATAGGTATCTATGATAGACAGTGGGAGTGAAAAATACATTGCCCATCGTTTGTCATTTTATTCGGTTAGTTCAGCTAGTAGGGAACCTTCCTCGACCTCTGCGTCATAAATGAGTTCAGGAAAGGGAAGGGCACCGAGTAACAATAATAATTGTGGAATCGAGAAAAGTGTTATATCATCGCATAGATAATTTACTCTTTGGTATCTTATCATGAATCCACCATTTCCCATTATATTCTCGTGAAATTACAATTCTTTCGAATTTTAATAGCATTACTCTTTAGATATTTTAGAATAAAAAAAACACATAACGACAGTTAAAAAAAATAATACAATTCTAAAACAAATTGATTTATTTTATAAATATTTTTAATATATAAAATATTTTAGCGTGGCAGGCCGAGGCGGGGTTTATATATAAAATCTACCAGATTTACAAATTTATCCCGGCTACTATTTACAGCTTCTCGTCGCTTCAATCGCGGACCCCGGCATTCTCTGGTTACATTCCCCGTACGCAGATACTCCGCACTTTGAGTCTAACGATAAACACATGGACTGCAGGTATAACTAAGAGTGCTCGTCAACAAGTTATTGCCAGCTGTTGCATCCACGAGAAGTTATAAATTTCGCATGGCCTAACGGCTATAATTATAAGGATCGTTAGTGTTCGTTTGTGGAATCATGGAATCATGTCGCATGTGTATGCCTTCCCCGAAGGAGTTTCAGCCATACGCCTGGCCAAACCGGAAGGCATTGCTTGAATTGATGCTTTGCCGATTTCACATAAATAACTAACTACATTATTTATATAAATAGAGTAAAAATATTTAACATTATAATTTATTATATTCACCAAAGTATAATTTTCTATTGCTTAGAAAATAATACCTTCCACAGAAAATGTGAAGAATGTTTGTTTTATTGTCTTTTGTTAATTTATGATCGGTGTAAAATTTGGATTTTTGGAGTAGGTCTCTAGTATACCTACCTATTTACATGTTTGCTTATACCAAACTATTAAAATAATGATAGTGTCTGACAATCAGATTCGATCTCAATTTACAGAAAAGAATAAAAATTTCAACTCTTTAAATGAAAAATATTAATTTTGTACTGATAATGAATTTACCAAATATCAAAAATTTATTTTAATTTTTCAACCCCCCCCCCCCCCCCGTATGATACAATAACATACTATAATATCTATATTGAAAAACTGAGCTTGAATATTAATATCTCGTAAGCAATCAAACCAACAACAATGCGTAGTAGGTATATAATATGTATGACGTATGCTATGTTTAGAAATTTCAAAAGCGTCGTATGACAATTCCGTCTAGGTTACAAAACAAACCTTACATGCAAACGTAGAAAGGGAGCAATTTTTGGATCATTGACCCAGACGCATATTATGCTTACTTACAAAGCCTTCTGATTTAGAGGTCCCCCCCTAATCGCCTGCCACCCTACAGACGCGCCGTGTCGCGAACTCTACTGCCCTTTTCAAAAGATTTTCTCGTAGGACGTCCTCTATTTGCAGGTAAAGGCCGGTCAAGTTTTCCCTTTTGATTTTGGAGAAACAGGCTGGGAAAGCGTACACTATAATAATTATATTTCAGTTATATTTCAGTTTTACCAATCGCGTAATGTAATAAATAATCAATCACACAATCATTATAATCATAATCCAATATACAGATATTTTTTATTTCTATTCCTCATCATCTCTATTCCAAATTCAAATTTAATATTTTGACGTTTAATTTTAATTGTTTTGTTTATCATTAAATTTGGCGTCAAATAGGAGGAGTTTGAATTTGGAAATGACACATTAAAACTCAGTTTTAATATGTTAGTAGGTATATTAGTAACCTATGGTTGCAAGCTGCATAAGTCGGTGATTTATATCATGTCCTATAATGACTTATAGGTAGAGTTGGGTATTTCCCGAGGAAATCTCAATCTCGAGATTCGGGATTTCCAGAAAAGAATTCTCGATGAAATCGGGAAATTTCAAAAAACCTGTAAAAATCCTAAAATCAGTGTAAAAACAGACAAATTTCAAAAAATATGATTTTTAAGAAGACAAACAAAATAGAAGTAGGAAAACAAAAATAATTCAAAACATTACTTATTAAAATAGAATTTAAAAAAACAGAGACTCTCAATTGCTGTGACTGACAATCGCGTACGCTTTTGAGACACAAAACTCCCTGATGTTGTAAAAATTGCGCTAATTTTGAGTCGAGGTTGGCTTAATTGTGTTAAATGCCTCGATCAGTCCTTGAATTTTGTGTTTTCTGTCCACTTTTTCCATATAGAAAATCGTTTTTTCAATTAATATTTTATAATAAAAAAATCCCGAATCCCGAGAAAAAATTCTCGAAATCCGGGATTTCCCGAAATTCTAAAAATTTCAATTCTCGAGATTCGGGATGGAAAAACTCGAAAATTTCTCGAGATTTCCCGTCGGGAAATTCCCGAAACCCAACTCTACTTATAGGTAAATATTATTATAATCGCGTTAGCCTGTGGGTATATGTATTAATAATAAGATAATTTATGATATTTCCTTTACTTACTTTCACTTCAAACACTCGATTGTAGTAACTTTACTGTCAATTCTTGACAAGAATCCTATAGAAAGCTATTACTGAAATTAAAAAAGATCACATCGTACTTCTCTACCGTTCTTATATTTACTCTTTAGCTTGGGACAATTTATTCCTGATTTTATCAGACATTGGGTACCTATTAATTATTGATACCAAATAATGTACCCTAATTCTACACTTAGTTCTATTTTTGTTTTTGGTCTTCCAAAACTTGAGTTATGTTACCTACCTGTTTTGTGTTAGACTTTGAGCTCTATCATTGTAAAAAATGTATCTAGTTTTATAAAATAAAAATAAAACTGTAATTACTGTAAGTATATAATATAGTTCGGAGTATTTGACTGCCTTTCTATGTAGAATAATAGTCACATTTTCATTATAATTTAGGGTGTGTTTTCGATTACCACATTTAAATAACACGTTATTTAAATCTAATGGCCAACGACTCCAAACGCACCAGTCGCGGTGTTAGCACTAAATGAGTTATAATATTATAATTTTTTTCAGGCACGCTGTTGACAGAAGTTACATATTATTCAATTATCGATGAAATTTTCTGTTTAAATTAATCTAAAGTTACTTACGGCCATTGACAAGTGTGATCGCGAGTTTGCTACACAATAATCTGCAGTGTAAAATGACTTGAGTTTTAATCTCCAATAATATGTAAGATCCATCTAGTACAGAAGGTTATCTTCAACGCCTTTGACATAATATTCGTTTTCGTATTTACACGTAAACTGTGTAAAATATATGAAAAATTCATTTAATAATTTTATTCAAGACATTCGTTCGAGGCGTTCGTATTTCCCATACTATCCCAGTAAATCCGCGTCGAATCGAAACGACGGCGGGCGTCTGGGTGTGTATCTATGCGTCGGTTCTTCGCGCGCCGTTCTCCAGGCGTCGTCCCTATGCGCCTCGCTCAGCCCAGGCTTTTGCGCTCGTCCAATGTCGATCAAGGTCGTCCCGAACCTACCCTATGCGAACAAGTCTGAGACAGCCTCCATAAAAAAACTACCCCCACCCCGTTCGGGCGGCCGGGAGGCGGTGGGGTTGAATTTTGCGGAAAAGCGATCCGCGCTATGGCAACGAATATTGTTTTTATTTTAGGAGTAAGTTGTTTAGAGGTTATTCGATATCGACGGTCACGTATGCAATTTTTTTAATTACCATTTGTTTCGAAATATTTTTGTCATTTGAGATATTTCATAATTATTAAAACATTCTTTTTTTAGCTCATAAAAAAATTAAATGATTCATTCGTTAATTGAAAATATCTAAGGCTTCCGCGAGACTGTGTTGATACTGAATTTGTTTGAGAGACTTTCCCCATAATAATATAATGTAAAGTGACCTAAATAATTCAATTTTGTACAATATTTTTGACTGCCAACCCAAGTAATAATTTCAACATTGAACATACACATAGTCAACATCGTTACATGCCTATTACAGGTTTCATATTATTGTCCCTTTATAAAAATCATAGAGTATATTATTATACTGTGGAAATCATACAAAATATATTATAATGTACTTATAAAAAACAAGTTGGACTATAACTCAAGTTTTATGAACTCCTTTTATTACAACACTTATTTGACATTTCAATAGCGGTTTTAGTGTATTTTAAAAAATAACAACACACTCAGTTCCTATATTAGTTATTTATTTGTTAAATATATTTTACTTGAGGTAACTTTTCACATTTTTATACCTGTCTCGTTTTACGACATTATAAATTAAATAAAAAACCTAACAATTGTGTTCCAATTCCTTTCAACTATTATGACTTTCCACCAAGAATAGCACTAATTTTGGTTTGAATTGACAGACATAGAAAAGGTAATATTATATACGCGGATAAGTATATTATATTAATTAAAGATGGTAGTTATTAACTCGTCTCTGTTCTAGCAGAACACACTAACTGGAGAATACTAGTTTTGAGTAATTTGACTTTGAAGTTGTTAAAATGTTTGAAATGGTCTATCATGCGAGTTTATTAAGTAATCGTTAAAAGGATGACTTTAAAATAAAGACTGTTTATTTATTAAGAAGGTTTCCAGACGGTAAAGTTTGAAATAAGGAACATTTTGGTATAACTAACTCAATATGTCATTTTTTCGAAGTAGTGTCTTCTGTCAGAACAGTGACGATTACTTTTGTTTATAGACACTATATTCGCTGCCTGTTTTAACGTCTCGCGTTCAAAATTATCTATGTTTGTATTAATTAATAAAAAAACACCATTCCATTCATAATGAATTCAGATTTCAGGGTTTATCTTCGCAAATATGCTTATTTAATGGCTTATGGATACGATTAAATAACTATACATCTTTATTACGAAATAATTTACATATAATCTAATAATTCGCCCCAGTGACCATTTTCTTAGCTTATCTTTCACATGTTTTTCATTTAAATGTCATGCTCTGAACGTTTTAAATTCATAAATTGTAATGATCACCATGTATTTTAAAAAAATAATGTCACTGCTCCGCCCATTTAAATAAAGTTTTGCATACGTCTGTGTTAATGTTAGTGAAGGTTGCAGTTAATAGTTAAATTCCAAGTTATAATAATGTAAGAACATTTTTGATAATTTAACCTTTTACTTGTACCTATTCGATTTTGGTTAGTTAGTTAACAACAGTTAATTATAATACATTACACAGTAGGGGTTCATATCTGACATGTAATTGGTAATTTCTCGACTCGAATTAGGATGGCATATAGCTCGAATAAACATGCTGTCCTGCTTTAACATTTCCCTTGTGCAATGACCAAAAGCAAGGTATGTACCACGTGGTATCTTATATCAACATTTGCCAATACGATGTAAAATTATATAAGCGTCGATTGCATTATAATTTGAACGGTTTATGATTAGCAGCATTACTGAGTTATATTCTGATAATGACATTAATAAAGAAAAAAAACAAGTTATTTAAGGACGAAATCAAGAATTCATGGTTAAACTACGTTATTGACTGATTTATTGATGTTTGTTAGTTGAAAATTTCCCTCTGAGGCGGACGAAACCGGTCCAGATATTAAATAAAAGTGGAATAAGTACGATAAAAATTTGCGTTTCATTAAATTAAATTAATAATACAATGCATTTCCACCATGAATTGACAGTTAACACAATAAAATAAAAATTGAGCATGTCCTATTTAACTATCTGACTTCGTACGGCGAATAGACTATATAAAATCGTGTAATAAGTGTTACGTACCATACCAATTAACTAATTGAATAATTTACCAAATTTTTGTTTTTATTTTGTTACAGGTAAGTCTTCAATTGATGCTAAATCGACTTCATTATTTCAGAATGTTGTAAGTTTTATTATATTATACCTGTTAATATTTGACTACACTAGTCTAAATCATTTTTCATCATATTTTACGTGTTACGTTTACAATTCATGTGACAACAGTTACTTTACCTTTATCTACGAGCATTAATTTTGGATTACTCCAGTGTAGTTCTCAAGGATTCATTTTCTCACCGCCTTGTCGTTATTGTTTTACTAAATGCGATAATATTTCAAAGTAACTATGGACGGTTAGTCGCAGCGTTCGCAGTAGACATTTAGTAAAGCGATCCTCTCTGAAGGGTAGCGAGGGTCTGCAAAAAATCTAAATCAGTCACCGGATTCCCTCTTCCCTGTGCCTCCAGAAGTGTACCGCCGATGTCTCGATTGACCTCAGGCGGTTGGTAGGCCGCTGACCCGACCTTGTCTGCCTCAGTCCCGCCCTGGCTGAGTTATTCACCTCGCTAGACAGGGGGGGGGATTTTGTTTTGGGGAGAAATGCCACTTTTATTTGACTTGTCACTACGTGCTGTTTCGTATTATTTCGTAATCGATGCATATTATATTCGACTTGCGACATTGGCACTAAAACACAATCAATAAAAACTAAGTAATAATCATAGATGGCAATTGAATAGTGCTATTATTACTAAGTAGATATACCTATATATTTTTAAATATTTATACGTTGTGCATTTAAACAGAACTCTATTAGGTACCTGTATACCATGAACAAACTTAAATTTCAATTAAATATAATACTGTACATATAATTATAATACTGTAACAAAACGCAAATTTTTGTTTGGTTTTATTGTCCCTTATGAAATATTAACATGCAGTTTTATTCATTTTAATTAAGTGTTATTAGCATAATTATTATTTGATACGATACATCAATGTATTGGTTGATTGTTTTTGACACTTTTTTGAATTTGTTATTGTAAATGCCGGTTGTCTGGAATATTCATTAGTTGAAAATGTCCCTCTGAAGCGGACGAAACCGGTCCAGACTTTAAATAAAAGTGAAAGAAGTGCGATAAAAATTTACGTTTTATAAAATTAAATTAATATTTAATACAATGCATTTCCACAATAAAAGAAAAAAAATGTAATAGGTACATACTAATTATATTTTAATCAACTCAAAAATTAGTTAATATATGTTTTTAAAACATATTATAGGCATTACAAATTATTAATTCTAGACTTTCACAATATGACATTTACAAAACAGAATGATTTGAACAGATATTGTGGTAACACTATATTAAACTATTATAATATAGGTACTATATTAAACTATCATAATATAGGTACTATATTATGGCAAATATAGGTACCAAAATATTGCAAATTCTCTAAATTTACTAATGGATTGAAAATTCCAATAGAAAGTTTACCAAATATTGTTTACAATATTAGGTATATACCAAGAAAAATAAAGGTATACTGCACCCTCTAAAAAATATTTTTCTGTGTGCGCGCCTGGTCAATTGTGATTATTAATCAAATAATAAATTCGGCCAATTGTAAATAGGAATATTATATCTATTGTTGCAACATAGTCAGTTTTCAAAACACCCTAGTATCCCATCCACCCAAAATAATGGTGAGTTCACTGGGTGAATTGCGCCTCGCGGTGACCTCGAACGGACCGCGGCCCGCGAGACAACCTTGTCGAGGGGAGCAGCACCCCTGCCATTGCCAAAATGCACCCCCATCCGAACCGGAGCATTGCACTCAGCCCCTGATTTTAAACCAGGGATTTTAGCTAGCTGGAATATAAGTTATTGTGTTGTTAGTTATTGGTTGCGTGCTTTGTTATAAAATCTTTTTTTCGCGTCTCTAACTGCTGAAGATCGTGCATGATGCTAACCACAGCCTCTGGAAATATCCTGAAATATGTACGGAAAAGAAAGATATTATGCTTAACCAGCTGTTGGGCCAATCGAGCCTTTTCGCCACAAAGACCAATTATTATTGTATTCCATTTTTTTAAAATCGAACGTGATCTCTTCACATATTATAATCTTTGTCAGTTTTGAATTAGCTTTGTTTTGTATTATTTTTTTATAATCTTATTTTTGTTGATTCCATGTGCTCCTGTCTTTCTTGTACATATTTTATAAAATAAGTCAATTTAAACTCAGTCAAAACACACTTGAGTGCGTGGCGACCTGGGTAACTGCTCTGAAATATTCGCAGGCGTAAAAAACTTCACATCCAATTGTTCGATTAAGACCGAGTGTAGGTTAATGTTTGTGTTGTTGATGATCTTGGCTCATTTAGAATGTTCTAGTTTTGTCTTTCCAGCGTTCCCTGCATTCCACCGTTCACATAACTGAACGTATATAGAGAGATTGAGTCGAACCATGGTATAAGTTTCCCCCTCTTTCTCGTCTGTTTCCGCCGATAGCAAGCCTTTACAAATTTGTATTTCCTTTTGGTATGTAAATTGGCTAAGAAAATTTATATTTGTGGCTAGATAGGATATGGGTATCTCTTGGCGAAGACATGATAATTTCCCATTCAAGAGAGGACTGCAGTGTGGAACGCAACAGGAAATCACACTAAATTTACAAAAAAAAACTCCATAAGTACTTATTATAAAAATAAGAAATTAACAAAATAAATATTATTAATATTATCTTCTCGGGGTGCTTGGTGGAGTTCAAATTTAAATCCATAATTCTTCAAAATTCATATTTCAAATATGGATTTCAAAATAATCTAATCTAATGTGTAATTTTTATTAGCCTTTATTAGCCATTGCGGCAGTAAATAGGTACATACATAAATAATTATTAATAAGTGCTGACCACACCCTTTAGCCCAACAACCCTATGATATAAGGAGGGCTCTTAGAAAATATATACCATAAAAAAGTTGACAGGATAGAACTCTTTTCATGCATAGGTTATAAAAGATGAATTTAATAATATGAGTATAAGCAATTCTGAATTAGATAATGTCTAATTTTCGTAGATGAAAATCATTGTTTCCAGGTAAATGTTGCATCTCCAACTAGTTACCTGCCTGTTATGCATTAAATTCGTATATCAAATTACAGTGGTGAATACCTAATGAAAATTCCATTCGGACTAATAGTTTTGGCTAATTTTCATTCGTACAAATGTTTCATAGGTACATCTTACCAGACACTTAATATTACGATGTCTCCAGTTAGTACCAAAATGAAAAGGTAAAATAATTTATTGTTCTAAATTCAAAACAATATTTTATACACAATTGCGCGCCTTTGGAGTACAATAATTTTAACAGTAACGGGTTTTAGAGTACAATTTTTAATTAACATTGAACTCGTAAAGCGGGCAAACTTTCCAGACAGGCATTACATAATTACTTCCGTTCTTTTTTGTTATTATTTTTAAAGCTGTCACGCGACCATGGAAACCGTACATCAACGTAAACAAAGGAGCGAAAAAATATGTAAATGTGAATTATTTTCTTTTAATTTCGTCAAAATTTATATGGCTAAATAAATTAATAATTGTGACATCTCCATAGGAATGATTTTATTACCATCAATGTATTTATACGATGCTGAAATTGTTGTTTTTATACCGATTCCATATATTTTAAATTTTATCAAAATATACTTAGGTATATTGTATTTAAAGGCCGTATAAAAATTCTTTTACAATATTATGAAAATCCATAAATTTAGAAACCGTCAGAGAAAATAGATCAATCAAGAGAAATCTTCGAAAAAACATTTCTTTTCCCGGGTGAGGGTTTTAGTCATTAGGCTACCGGGCCAGGTCTATAACTAATAATGTAATCAAATTTTTTAACAAACGATTACTGTATCTATGTTGAATTAAGCTTACAAACGGTGACTTTATTTGATTTATAGATAGCGTCTGGATTGTTCAAACGTGTTGGTGTGACATTACATTACTCAAGGTTTGTAAACTGGAAAGTGTTTTTTTTTATAGACAACTAAGTGTAAGCGATGGTGCCCACAGAACGCGTCGAGCGGGCGAAGTCGGCGTATTCATAACCATAATCACACGTCTCTCGCCGCGCATTACCCTTCACCTATGTAATAAGCGGCCCAAGCAGCACAAAACAATTATTTTTACAGCGTCTCTCATAACAAAGCAATAAAAATATTATATTATTTCGGGGCTTGTAATAAATATTTACGACGACATTATTCAACCAGCGAAATATAATGACACGGAATAAAATAAAACAATGGGTTCTCTGTTATTAAATAATTGCTTTTGGCCCGTCGATCGACGACGCCTCAAGCAGCGTAATTTTGGTAGCCGTGTTCAATGAATGGACTTCTTTGTATTTTCATTACATCGTATCGCCGAGAAGCGAAAAACGGTGACTCATGCGGCAGGCGGCGCGCAAGGCATCGTTAAGTCCAGTGGGCGCTGGCGTATTTGATTACGTTGTATTTTTGATGATTTACGCGCCACTTGTAGAAATTTTGCGCGAGCGCCGCACTCGCTGCGTCAATGGGCTTTATGCCTAAGGACAGCGTTCGGCGGGGCGTGAGCGGCGTGCGCAACTAAAACGTGTATCCATATAAACGTATACTTAACCAAAAGAAGACAATATTGTCTACAAACATTTTTACATACGGTTATACGTTTACGGCTATTACGGTTATACGGCTCACGGCCTTACACTAAGGAAAATCCTTAACTGACAACTGATTGGGATTTAACCACAGGTTTTTAGCTTGTCGCGTGTGTGCTCCGACCTCTAAAAAGATCGCTAAAAACTTACGTGTATCCTACGGATTTAGAAGATTGAAGATGTGCACTATATTACTGCAGTGGTATAGCTAATATGAAAGTTTTTTTAAAAATTAGTTACGTATTAAACTATGTACTTCTTATAATGTAAGTTTGTGTTGATGAGTGTGGTTTTGTTTATATGTATATGACACGCCATCTACATCCGGTCGATGTTTGAATGAATGAATATTTTTTTTTTTATTAAATATACTATTTCTAATAATTAATGAGTGAGGATTATAAATCTGATAATAAGTTGATGATAGAGTCTCTACGTTGCATATTCACAGTCGTTTTCTTTAATGTTTCCTGAATCAGACCGTCGCACGTGACTGCGTTCACTTTGTCAGACGTAAACAAAACATAAATTATAAAGAAACATTCGAGCTCTCAAGAGTGGTGGGTATCTGCCGTCAAAACAGCGTCGTGAAAATGCGCCGCTGAGGAGAAAGCAGCGCCGTCAACCCCTTCCATCCGTCTGAGCACTCGTTATGCGTCTGTTGAACTTTTCAAATGTCATTTCGGGCCCGGGAGAACGGGCCAGCACCGGGTTTTCAGAGGGTCAGCCTAAAAGATTTCATAAGATTTAGTTTACGCGACTCGACTCTAAATGAAATTTTGTATCAGCAGTGATTTGATCTTCCTGATAATCCGAAATTGATGCCGATTCAGTTTCCAAGAATCCCCGTCATTCACTAGTAGTCTTGCGTCTTCTATCACTAGGTAGTATCTAGCAGTCTTTTAGGAAGTCAAAATCTAGTCGAATTGACAAGAGACAGATCGGATGGAGACTTCGTTGATGCATCCATGGCTAACTGACCAAGTCAAGTCAAACGTCGCATCTTCAACTCAGATGTGACGAGATGCCGCATGGTCCACTGTCTTATCGCCTTGAAAGTGTTGACTCTTCTTAAGTGATCACTTCAGGTTTCCGGTGTTACCTGTATTGAACAGATACCGTTCTGCATAACGTTGGCTTTCTTTTTTCGTAATAACTTACTTAGTAATCTATAAATCGACTAATAGTATTTTTCATTCATGTATTACCAAACTCCATAATATGTCGTTAGCATCATTTAGTATTTATTGAACTGTGGTTCAAGACTAATCAGAAATCCTGTTCTAGTAATACATGAAGTACGCCAGATAGAACAGAATGACGTTCGGTAGGCTCGGGAAGATTCAACGTAGAATATGAATTGTGGACCCAATGGAAAAAGCATTTCAAGCAGCTCTGAATGCATTGTTTTCTCAACTTATACATTAATATTTTTTAATAAACTATTTTTTTAATCAACGAATAATTCACAATATTTAAGAATGTAACATTCTTTAAATAAACATATATAATTTGAAAACACATCTGAGAAATATATAACTACTAGAAAAAAATACGACACGCAGCAGGATTCGAACCTGCGCCCCTCGGGAATCGCGCCCATGTGCACTGACCACATGCTATAGGTATTTTATCTAATTAAGATTTTTTTCTAGTGTTTATATATTTCTTAGAAGTATTTTCAAATTATTAAGATTTTTAGGATGCACTTAGGATGTTCTGAATTAGGTATCTACCACCTATTCGATGTTTTATCGTACTGTGGCAATGGAAATAAAATCTATCGAAATATTTACGAGTGAAGACGTTTTTCTCGGCATCCCCAGTTGTATAAATCAGAATTTCGTCTCTTCACTTAACGCTGCATCCGCCCACTAAAAAGAGCAAGTTCATCGGTGGTGGTAAGTAAGTACACGTAAGGGGAGTCCCATCCCAGACGGGGATGTCCCCGGACCCGCTCAAACGTCCGGACGCCGGTTCAAAGCCCCTGCGCTTCTCCGGTGAGTGGCCGACCTCCAGACGGCCGCTGCAACCGCCCTCCCCGCCCACCTTCGCCACCCCATGGCATTCCTTCTACCCCGACTACACCCCTGCTATCAGCCCACACGGGAGTCTACCCCAAATGCTTGCTTTTAGTTTAATACACCGGTAAAGTGGAAGTCAATCATTGTTGTTATGAGTGACTATAGCGAGGGTCTCTAAAGAAAAGATAATACCAAAGTAACAAATGAACTGTCAAATGAAAACCTTTTTGTTTGAAGTGAAAGCTAATTGAAAATTAAAATATGTCATTGTATAAAACTGGGTTGGGTTGGGTATCTATATTTTATATAACTTCATTTTGTAGACTGTGATATAGAAAGACGTATTTCTATTAAGCTATCTTCATATCATATAACAATTTATTATCTGTAATGAGTTACATATTTTGGCCGCCTCCTGCGGAAATCATACCCACAGGCAAAATCAACGCGTCCTGTAAATTTAGTAGCATTATGACGACCGTTTGGCTTGTAGGAAATATAAAGCTTTTAAAAAAAAGCTAAACATGCATGGTGTCTTGTCTAACCAAAGACCTAATACAATAACAAACAACACTGTGGAAGTTTCGAACAATAGATCACAATAGTGTTCGCGGTGTTTCAATGTTTCGATATACAACGGTCAGATTCGCAGATGGTTGTCAAATCATTACGAAATGTTATTAATATCTAATATATTGGGGCATTTTCATGTTCTATACTCGAGACTGGCCTTGGGCGGGAGATGCTCTGATGCCTTTACCTGATTTTCGATACCCTCAGAAGCTAGCTTTCCATGTGGGTAGTTGGTCCTCCACGGATGAGACAAAGGGATGGTTTTTGCCTTATTTACGATTTAAGCCTAGTCTTGTTATATAAAACACACGCGTGTCTATATCCTGACGCCAGAGAGCTATCGTTGTTGATAACTGGATGGTAATAGCGGTTGACAGAGTGCCTTGTAGGTGGAAGATTAAAGAGGCTAGAGTTGGATTTGGACTGTAGCTCCACGAAAAAATAATGTCGTATGGCTTAGGCTTAGACAAAGATGATATTGTTGTTTCTAATTCCAACATGCAGTTTTCTAGCCGGCCGAATGTCCTGAATTATGGCAACCCCTACTATAAAGTGCATTAACCCCAATTTTATAGATTCCGTGAAAAAATGTGGTATTGCATAACGTTATCGGAATCTTTTGCACTAAATGAAAATAAAAACTTAAGATAAACTTCCATTTTTCTCGAATTGTATTATTTACCCAGACGGAGGTGGGCGAAATACCGTCACGTAATTTTCCAATTTACCTTTGAAATAGTTACATTTCCTCGGCAAAGCTCATGCAATCATTTTAAGTTTAGGCAAAAAGATAACATGGTGGACTTAATTTTCTAACTTTATCAGTGTTGCTCGCAGGAAGGAAGTAATCAATATACGGAAAGTTTAAAATATACATGCTTATTTTGCAAAGGGAGAGGATTTTAAAGATTTACATTAATTAATCAAGTTTTGTTTGTATACAAGCTGCTAAACAATATAATTTCTCTTCGCGTTTACAAACAGTGCGTAACAATAGGAAATTTCTACCTTGTGCAGGCGAAGGCTTTGGCTTCTCATAGCGGGGCTTCATATTTGATTCTGGTGACGTCAAAATACATTCATGTGATTTTCTCAAGCCTGGGTGTTTCTGTGACTGTCTGAACGCTACTACTGCATTACTCTAATTTGACATGTTGTAATATAAACAGATAAACAGAATAATATACCTGTCCGTAGGGATAAGGAGACCATACACTGCTTATGGGCGGCATAACATTAGAGTAATACGCTAGAGCCTCGAGTTGTGTCGTTAATGCGTTCCACGAGAATGCCACGAAACTAGAAATGGCTCAACTTGAAATTTCATTTTGGACACATGTAAATAGGAATGAAAAATAAGTTCTTTATTGATTAGGAATTAGATATAATATTTATTGCAATAATAATTAAGTAAACAAAAATAACAACATGAATATTTGTAATTCATACAAAAAACACAGTATTTTTCTTTATAGAACATTAGGAAAATAAAAAAATACATTTTTTTAAATATATCAGTAGTACCTACATATACATATGTACATAAATAAAATCTAATTTAATTTAAGATAAACCATTTTTTAAGTTGCGTCGCAAAACGACGCAATTCGAAAACGACGTAACTCGAGGCAATAGTGTACAACTATATATCGGTTTTATATTTAAAATATTATTTTCGCCTGCGGCGCTGACAGTTTTTTTATACTTCAATCATCAGTAGATATGCGTTTTAGAATAAAAAAAAAATGATCTTCGTAGTAGTTCATTTAAGATATCTGAGAGTCACTAATAAAATACACCTAGTAAGTTGAGAGACTAAACATAGAAGGGATGGCATTTTCACCCTACTTAGGGATGCCACTATAGTAACCAACGTGTAATAGAATCTTGCAGTTAAAATGAAGTAAATGCGCCATAAGTAGGTAGGTACTTGAATGTAATATCTCACTATTTCGTGACAACTATGTATCATTATCCATACAAGTATTTTATGGATTGGTTAATGCTGTATCTACAGGTAAAGATCTTGCTGTTGAGTGAGAGATACCGAAAGATTTTAAAGACATTCTTTTATCAGATGGAGCCTTCTATACAAGTAGGTACCATTTTTCCATACTACCTCAATAATTAATTGCTCCTCTATTTATTCACAGTCTGTATAAAAATAATTAGTAGATCAATTAAAAATGTTTATTGAATGTATTCGGTACCTACTGAAAAAAACGTATTGATTTATCGATATATTATATAGAATACCTAATCGTAATAGAGCTATTATAAAATTTTAAATACGTAGTCATACGTATAATAACAATTTGGCAACCAGTGATATTTATTCATACGGGGTTGTTCTCAAATGTTTATTTTAGTGAGCAATATTAATCGTAGTTTAACCTTCTGTTGATTTAGGATTCCCAATAAATTGTTAGTAATATTATAAATTTTAGATTTTAAATATCTGTCTAGGAATAATGTATCAATATGAAAGAGGTATTATAATATTATTATATAGTTGTTTGCATAATATCGCACGTGTAACGTCCAACCGTCTATAAGAGGTGAGTGTCGGATTTGTCGCCCCCCAGACACCGTAGGTTCTCACGAGTTAGCGGAAACTGTGAACTATGTAATGGGTGTGAACCGACCTTTATCCCGATAGGTCGCGGGCTCGAATCCCTCTGAATAAGTGAAGCCACTGGGTCGAGTAAATACCTGGCTAGCAACCAATGTGTAATTATCATACAAAGGTATTAAGACTTGACGGGAAATAACTACTTCTTTACAGTGAATAATTTAATTATTGAAAAAATTCAATTTTTATCAATTTATTCAAAATTGTTTGAATGGACTGAGATCCTCTACTAAGTAAAGTATTTATCTCCATATATAAAACGAAATCAATTTTCGTACATTTTTCATGCAAAAAAATGCAGAAAAGCATTCTTACTCTGTAAGTGGGTACCAGTAGAGTTGGGTATTTCCCGAGAAAATCTCAATCTCGAGATTCGGGATTTTCCGAAATAATAAAAATTTGAATTCTCGAGATTCGGGATTTCCAGAAAAGAATTCTCGAGATATCGGGGAAAAAAACCTGTAATAATCCTAAAATCAGTGTAAAAACAGATAAATTCCAAAAAAAGATGATTTTTTTTTATTTATGTAAGAAGACAAACAAAATAGAAGTAGGAAAACAAAAACAATTCAAAACATTGCTTAGATATTAAAATAGAATTTAAAAACAACGAAGACTGTCAATCGCTGCGGCTGACAATCGAGTACGCTTTTGAGACACAAATTCCCTGATGTTGCAAAAATTGCGCTCATTTTGAGTCGACGTTGGCTTAATTGTGTTAAATGCTCCTCTTTGAACGTTTTGTGTTTTCTGTCCACTTTTTTCATATAGAAAATCGTTTTTTTTTCAATTAATATCTGATAATAAAGAAATCCCAAAATGTTAAAAATTTCAATTCTCGACATTCGGGATGGAAAATCTCGAAAATTTCTCGAGAATTCCTGTCGGGAAATTCCCGAAACCCAACTAATCCAATAAACAAAAACCCAACAATCTAGGTAGGTACCAGCGTTGCCAGACGTCTTTTAATCAAACATAGATTGTCCCACGCGGTACAGTTAAATTCATGATTATTCAACAAATACAAATAAGACATTTAGGTTAAGACAAAAGAACGCTATGAATGCTTGCACGTGCAGACAGTAATTTCATTTATTTTAAGCATGCCAACATCGAATTACTATACCGAACGAGTATATTCTCAGATGAATTTAAAATGGTCAGATGAAAAAAACAGGTGTTCTATTGAATTGATCAAGTCGGAATTACCTGTTCACTTCTACATGATATACTCATGTGCTGAGTTTTAGAGATACATTAAACAGCGAAAAGAAACTCTTCAGGAAGTAAAATCTTCAGCCAAGTACAAATAGGCAAGTATCGTTAAAAATATTGTTTAATGTTATTTTGATAGTTTAGTAGAGTTTTTTAGTATGTGCTGAGTCATTTATGGTTCACATTATAGTAATAAACATTAGAAGTATTAAACTATGCGTTTTTTACGTGTTGCCTCCTTTTGCCCATAAATCCTGATTTTTTTTTAAATTTCACATGGTAAAAATCTCAATTTAGTAAAATAATTATCTAGGACTGGTGGTAGGTATTTACTTAATAGGTTTTATGTTTCCACAAAAGTTATCAGAAGTGAGATATCCGGTTTTAAATAGGTACTTAGTGACAATAAATAGGTACACTAGTTTAATTAAACTTATTCTGCATACGTAGAATAGATAGTTCAGTTAATTTTAAACAGATTATTTAAAAAACACCATTAAAATTATGCAATTTTAACTATATAATAATATATATGATGAAAAATTGTAGAAGTGTTTATTAAGTACCTTTATTTCATTTCACTAAAATAATTATGCATTACTCCAGTGTTTTCACTTAATATTAAGACTTTACACATCATTATGGTTGCTATTAGTCTATAAATCAAAATACATATAAATAAAAAGGATTTCAAGTCACACACATTTATATTTTTATAAAAATCGATGTTTTTTAAAATAAATATAAAAAATATTTAAACGTTGAATTAGTCAAAAATCTACACGATAAAAAATAGAAAACTTAATAAACTAAATTTTAATAAAAAAAATATGACCATAAAATAATGTAATAATAACGTAACTTATGACATAAATATGTAACAAATTCACATTTATTTTTTTTACAATTGAAAGTTTATCTAAAAAAAATCTCAAATTATAAGCTTCGTATTTTTCTGCTAGGTTCTCTGTTGGCATAAGGACTAAGAATACAAATTATTGCAGATGGTGTTAGTTAGTGCTTAAATTCAATTAAATCCTGTCTAAACCAAACCATACTTGATAGAATATCCAAAAGTATGTATGGTATACATATTTTAGATATTTTATATGATAGAAAAATATTTTTTTGTATTAAGGTTTGGATTAGGCAGGGTTTAATTTAATTTTAATAACTAACCAACACAGTCACTAAAAACAAATAAGTATGCACTATTTTTGTAGAATCTCCACAAGATTCCTCCCCACCCTTCGTTACTACCTCAATAATCAGGCTTTGTTCGAATACTTAGTGACGTTGTGAACTTCTACATAAATGCATTCTTACAGTTAATTGTAATTATTTAACTTGACACGAAAACTAATCCAATGCAATACGTGCTCTAAATGAATATCGTATATCCAAGAAAATAATTTAATTTACACAGAATGCAATAATAATGGTTACAGTTATTTTCTTTGAAAACATCTTCGAGTAAAATAAATTATTATCAAAACACACCGCGTACAATATTAATGTTTTCAGATATATTCTTTCGCGAACATCTGTATTTTCTTTGTCGCGGCAGGATGGGAATAGTCAATCAAGATTATTTCAAAAACTATTCAAGTGGATACAACTGGTACAAGCAATTAGTTAAACACGTAGACTCACAGATCATTTATTATTTTTATAGTTGAGGGTCTCTGACTGTATGGAGATATTTTTGTTTCAGCGTTTCATACAACTCTATGTATAAGGGCACAAAACTTGAGAATGTTCTTTTTTTGAACATACTATTTTTGTTGTTCCGACCATGTCCGATCCTAATAGGATCATATGGGCCTCCACAGAGTAGAGGTTTTGTATTAACAGATTTTGTTTTTTTACTAGAAATGGATGTCAGCCACTTGCTCAACCTATTAGGTCCATACCCTGACTCACACACAAATTGAAAAAAATATGTGACTTGCCAGACCCAGGATTCGAACCTGAGACCCACGGCGTGATAGTCCAACGCTTATGACGCGCGGCCACCGTGGGTGTCAAACTATTTTTTAACTATGTATTATTTAACATACACAATTTTGAAAACACAAAATCTTTTTGAAAAAAATAATCGCAGGAATCGAACCTGCATCTCTTGGATTTCGCGCCCGTGCACATTGACTAAAATGTTAAAGGCACCGTACTTAATTGCGACAAATTTAAACTAATGGCTCTTATACTCTCTAAAGCGATTTTCAAAATTGAGCTACAATGGCTATCGGCTTTTGAACTTTAAATCAAAGTAGGTATTGCTTTGATTACTAACCGACGTCTCGGATTACTCCAAGATATTTTGTTGTAACTTACTTGAACTTGCTAATAATTTTTAATGTTTAAAATTTTTAAATTTTTTTAACGCACATGGCTCAATTGGTAAAATATTTTTTGCGAATCCAGTGAATGCGAGTTTTAATCCTACTAGGTATCGTATTTTTTCTAAGATATTTTTTTGAGTACGTACTTATATATCTGAGATGTTTTCAAATTATGCATGATTATTATTAATAATCTGTTATATCTGTAAGATATATGTTAATGGGGTTTTGACCCGTGACATTTCGAATGCTAGACTACTAGTCCGGCGGTTAATAAATAGTATATCCGTGTTTTAATCCATCGATTTGTAATAATCGCAGCCCCATTATTTGGGCGCACGTGACGCGTTGGACCAGCTGGGCCCGATCGATTTTCCGCCCCTTAATAATAGCTTCTCGTGGGCCGCCCACCACGTTTCGCAACACCCCTTGCGAATGTGAGGCAAGGTCAGGGTCGGCAGAGGAATTCTGTAGGCATGTGGGGTAGTCCGGAGGACGGGAGTTTCATGGTGGCATTTTGAGAGTAACAGAGGCGCCGAATAGTTTTATACTGTATTATTTGGTGGTTTTCAACATATTAAGTTAATTTCTGATACTGACAACTCTGTCAGTGTAAGATTTTACTCAGGCATACGTTTATTTAATAACTTATTGGTGATGTATTTAAAATATTAGTACAACGAATTATGGTGAAGGTGTTGTGACACCCCCGTATGGTCCCCATTTGGGAATGTCTTTGTGTATCTGGAGAGGCCCGAATCGGTATCAAATCCAACAAATACTAACGGCTGATTGCGAAAATAATTAAATAATGTTAAATATATGCCGTCAACATTGTCTGAACCTCGCGCTATCCGTCAAAATTAAATCGAAACGAATTTGTATAAAAATGTAACCATTTAGAATATATTAACTTAAATATACCTTGCCGTTTCCAAAACAATTCCGGTGTGTTATTTGTTCACCTCCACATCCCGAATCCAGACGAAAAACCAGACAACAAAATAAAAGTGACAGTTTGTTTCTCACTTTCTAAAATGGACGGAAATGATAGTGTGTTTTACCATCTTATAAGTTTTTACACTTAGAAATATAGAAAAATCTCTTTTATGTAGTAGTCATTTTCCTATTCTTTTAAACAAGGCTTATTTAGACACTTTTTTACATTCCATTTTTACAAGATTAATGCTTATAATTAATATGAATATATATATATCATTCATAATTATCATAATGGATAGGCAGGTACTAAATATTAATTTTTTTATCAAGAAAATATTTTAGTTTCAATTATCTGGTAGGTATTATACTTATACTTGAAGGTAAAATTTTCTCAGAAACATTTGGATGCTTTTAATGTTTATCTGAGCTATACACAAGATTAAGTGGTACTTAATTGATATTTACAAGAAACCTTTGTCCAACTCAGGGAACACAGAATTAATGGGAAATAAAATACCTAAATGGTGTGGAGTAACAGGTAACCGATCTCGAGTGTGGAAGAATTTGTGATACACTTAAACACGTGTCAAGAATGCGCTTGTCCTTCGTTCAGACAACTGCTGTCGGTTTATGCACGGACGCTCATTAAATATTGGTGTGGTTGGTTCGTTTTCGTAGGACACTCAGACATTTAAAACTCTGCGTCGAAATTTAGTGTATTTTGTATCACATATATGGGCATATATCTATCTAATTAGGAATCATTTTGTTAAACATATTACCTATTGGAATATAGGTACTTACATTGTTTTTACTTGCCGCAGCCGAGTCATCCTATACACTTTATTTGAGACTTGCTGTCCTGATATTGGTCTCATAGCATAAAACAGCAATGTACTTTCTGATTATATTGTAGTTCTCAATACATCATTTTAATCAATTACGGATTATAAGTTATTGTTAATAATATAGTCCTTCTCTGTCTTTAAAAACAGACAGATTTAATTAAACATATGTAATTAAACTCTTATTTTAGGTATAACAAATATTCACTGTAAAACTGTGGAAAATAAAACGTGGAGTATTTTGAAAATAATAAATAAAATTGTTTTGGCAAACTGTCACGGGCTGTTACTGAGACGAGCTTTCCGCGTAGCGACACTCCCTCTACGGTTCCTCGAAGCTCTACGGAGCGTAGCGGAAAGCTCACAATGTGATATAGCGCAGCCGACTCGCGAGAACTAATCTATCACTAAGTCATCACATAAAATATTTAATGATTCCTCCCTGCTACAGTGTATCATTTTGAAGTCTCAGTTTTAACGATTCAGTTGTATTTAAGTGCTTTATGTCTTTTTTGTGAATTTCGTACGTACCTATTTGTTGATCTCCAATTAAAAATAATTTTGGTACCTTCCGTAGAGATTATGGTTCTATAATTGCAACCGCTCTTATCTTGTTTAATCAAAAACTATATTATTACACATAATGCAGGCATTGTTTTACTAAATCATGTGTATTTATTATTTGTTCATTTTGCTATCACAAATCTTTTTTTTTGTTTTAAATAACTTTTCATATTCATCAAAATAAAATACAATAAACCTAGTACTATAATTTCTCATCGATATAATTCATTAATAATCAAGACCGCTGTCGTCTGGTTCAGTGTGACATTCTTAACTGATACAAAATATACAATATTATAGATAATATAACAACGTTAAAGGGGGGGTAATATATACTATAGGTACATCTTCATATGAGCACACTTATATATACACTTATGATACATGATCGAAATTGGTAGTGATATAATTTAAATGTCTGATAAAAAGCCATCGTTATAAAATAGTAAAAATAAGATTCTAGTTAACTTTTTACAATTAAATTATTCTTCCGCGTATTTTTAAATTAGGCAATTGATTAGTTTAAATTATTCTTAATTATTACAAGTCTAAACAGTAATACCGACGATGGCCTAGTGGTAACGTGGCAGGCTAATAATGTTGTGGGTACCGGGCTAGAAAATTCATATATTGTTTTTAAATTCTCTGGTAGGATCAAACATGGTGAAGTAATAGTAATAGTAAATAATATTTAACACACATAACAACATAAGCAACAATAACAACACATATATATATATACTAGACTTTTTTATCAGCGTCGTATTTTTTTCAAAGTATAGGTGTTTTTTTATCACGTTTTTATTAGCTCGTATTCTTGTTTGTCCGGTACAGATTTTTCTTGTTTGTCCAAGATTTTTAACTAACTTCCCGACTAGCTAGACATTTGAAACGTTTAGAATATATCAGAACACGGCGACAATGCATTCTTTTAATAGTTTTGGCCATCTTTAAGCAGAATTGAATTCATTTTCAGTTAATTCTGTTTTGTATGTTTCGGAAAAAAAAATCGTTAAAAGTAATATTTACTACTCACTATTATTGGTTGCTAAATGGGTCCTAGCAACTAAATTATTAATATATTACGTGCGTTACTATGGAAATCAATATGACATTTCAGTCAAATTTAAAAACGTGGTATATAAAAAGTTCTTTTTATCTTGTAATTATTTTTCTTAATGTTGCTAGGCAAAATAAATTTGATGTTTGTTATGAATTGGTATCAAAGCAAAAAAGTACTTGAAATTATCTGTAACTCATCTCTCATACATTGCAAGTTTTAATAATATGGTTACATTTTAATGTTTTAAAAGTTTAAACACAAAAATATACCGCAACAAGCTTTTTCTTTCCACTTTCAATTTAAACCGCCGTTAACAGTATGCATATTATTAATTAAGAATGACGAGTGGTTATACGTTGGTACCTAGTCAGATTCTGTTAATATAATCTGTCGTTGTTTTGTCATCATCATCACCATTGCCTCTAAAATCTTGCGTTGATCTTGACTGAAGAGATAGGATGGTTTCTTAACAGTTTATAAGGTACAAATATAAGATTCATGCTCTAGGATTAAACATTTTAAATGTATTTAAAAAAACACTATATACATTAATTGATTTTTTACGGCGTATTGACAACCTATGTTATTAAAAATCTATACAACATAATAGAGATACGACAATTTCGATATTATTTTCCCCTAAATTTTCATAAATTTGTTTATCGCTGTTCTGTTTTGTGTTTTGTCACAGTTCTGCCTATTCATGGAACCGATTTTTCCAGAACTGGGATTTACGGCTTCAAAAGCTGACATTTTACCCGTCGAGAATATTTACACATCTTTTACTTTTAGTTTTCTTGTTTAGATATATATTTTTTGCAATATGTCGAGGATTAATTTATTTACGATTTATAATTAATTTTATTCATACTATTACATGCATTCACACATTCTCTCAACCCTTCTCCAACCCCAAGAGCGTATATCGTGGCGTGCATGTAGATAATACCCAAGATGCAAAACCCGCATGAAACAGTGTGGCGAGGAGTGGAGATCACATGCTAAAAAAAACTTATTCTATGGGGAGGGTACTATTAGGTAGGGTATGATATAATACTGAAACCGATAATAAATGTACTCTATAGTTAGCTATAAACCATTTTGCATTTGAAGCAAACTTCTAACTGAGATAAAAAATATACCATACAATATTATTATTTTAAGATGAACAATCGCATAAAATCACAAACAGAAGTACGTAAATCGGTAACCAAATACATACTTAAACGGCATTATGTCTCAAGAGGGCTGGGTCCTTTGGGACGGGGCGGTCCATAAGCACCGCTATAAAAATCTCTTTTCACCTTTCCCGTAAGAAGGGTTGTGTTCAGGTTCCTTTCACGGAACAATTTGTTATCTCGCAGATAGGCGACGTATTGATCCCTTCTCGAGCCTTCCTTGAATCAAAGGCTCAAAAGAATCTCATATCCAAAGAGTATCTAAATCCCCACCCAGTCCGCTTCTGCTCTATCATACAAATATATCTATATCTTACATAATTCTAAGTTCTGTGAGATATATGGTTGATACGAGTGAAGTATTACATATTACGGCAGACTAATCGAAAAAGTTTGTTCGGAATTGTTTTCTACCAAACATAAAATTAAGGTGTAAGAAATAATCATTCTCATTAATAAAATGACGGACCTTCACCTATTTCTATAACATGTTGTTTTTATATACTTCGTAAACTGGCTCAAAGTTTATTAATAAGTCCACCTCTGCTCAGTTCACGCACTTTCATATTTAAGAGCATACATGAGTGAAGCGGCAAATAATTTTCAACAGTAGGTGGGACGAAATTTTTCACTCGTCGCCAATCGGAGACCGATAGTCGAGGCGTAAGCACGTCATTTTGTTGTGTGATGGCGTCAGAGGAATATATTCTTAAATCGTGTAAAGATGACTAAAAAACGTTATACATGTACTTGAAAAAGAAAACATGTCAATGAATATACTATTATTATTATTACTAATATAACAATAAACATAACATTAAATGGAGGCATGTTGAATTTTTATGACAAATTATATTTCGTTTGCCTCGCGTCATTTGCACAATCTGCGCATCGCCTAGTCACGATCTTTTTAGACTATGTCTCAACTGAAGTATAGCCTTTTAATGATTTAATGAGTAAATACGATTTAGTTGCAGTGGCGAGGGTTGGTGGTAGACTGTTAATATTCGACATAAATAATGCACACTAAACTTTGTCAGCCATACTTATTTGTTTTCATTGAACTAAGAATACAGTTTGCTGATGGTATTGGTTAGTTTTTAAAATTCTATTATTATAAGCTAGTTAGGATACCTCTCGTTCCTGATAATACTGTAGCAATTAAATTAAATATTAATGCCTGAAGTGAATTGCAACTCCTTGCTGCAGTTAATCGTTCACACAATTATTGTAAGATCATAATATCATACTACATACTGTATCAGGTCAAAGGCTATTTGACGTATGCATTCAATGGATAGCATCATATATTAAAACTTACGACAATATGGGTATAATAGGTAGCTGATGGTCCGACAACAAAAGCTGATTAGCGACACCATATCATTGAAAATATACAAAATAATGTGGATACATTCCACTTTTCACACAAAATAATATTTTTAAAAGATTTTAATAGATATATTTAATTGATAAGCACCTACTTCTGTTTTTTTAATGTTTAAGAAATGCCGGTATTAATACCGGTACCTATTCAATAAGAAATACCGAAAAACCGGTATTGACATTTTCATTCGGTATTGCAATCCCTAGGCCTCACCATGTGCAAACGATTTGATGGTCTCACAGATAAAAACGTTTTGTAGCTCTGCGATGAATATAATATATTCAGAAGGACTTTGTCACAAATTTTAACAAAACAGAGTAGCTGTGACTTAGAGGTGCCTTTGAGAACGTTAAGGAACTGAAAAATTCCCTTAGATTGGGGAGGACGGAAAAGCTCGGTCTATTAACAGACTAACGGATTCTCACTCAGGGGAGAAGAGGCTATATGACAGCGGTTCGCAGTGAAGGCCTCGGTAAAATTATATATTAAAAAGATATGGTATTTTTAGGGCTGCCGTGTGTATTCTTAATTCAACAAAAATAAATAAGTATGACTGAAAAGGCGTGTACTATTTTTGTCGGATTGCACATGGCATACATAATCTATTATGGTTTGGTTGAGACAGTGTTTAATTAAATTTAAAAAAAAAACTAACTAGGTAGCACAATCTGCAATTTGTATTCTTTGTTCGATGAAAACAAATTAGTATGACTGACAAAATTTGTTTATCTCTCGGATCTTCAGTCTACTCCTATCTCCTTCACCTCTAACTACTGATAAATAGGTAGTGTTAAAATATGAAACCGAAAAAAAAAATTGGTACCTCTAATTTTCATACAAACATTACTTGTTGCTTCTTTCTTCTATACAAAAATGTTATGTCAAACTGGAAACTTACAAGGAATTAATTACACAACGCCTGGAAGAAGATTCAATATCTTTGATACCTACAAACATTGTTTTAAAAAAATTCGAGCTGTTATCAGTTCTGTATGAGAAGCGGCTGATACAAATAAATTCAACTAGCGTTGACGACTAGCTAACAAAACAAAAACAAAACTTGTGATAAACTAGATTCTTCGACTAGCTCTTAATTATCTTGTTAAATTACACACTCAAGAAAAAGGACCGCTTATTGGAACGCCGTTGGTTTATTTCTATACACTTTAACTTATATTACTAAATTATATAATTATATAAATATTTTTTAAAGTAACAACTGCCACTATGACGTTTAATTGTTTGTTTACGCAAGGAATTGCAAACGGCCGACAATAATAAATTCGCTGCCTAGCAACGGAACAATTCTAATACTTAAGACTTAGACTGTATAATCGTCACGATTGCAGTATCATTCTGTGGCGTAATGGTTGTGCGTTCGGCTGATAACCGAACAATCGTTAGTTCGAATCCAATCGAGAGTGTTTTTTGTGTGAAAAAATGAATTATGTGTTACATGTCACACGCCAAAAGTACACTTTGATCTGATTTTCCAAACGCGCCTAAAGAAGTAAAACTTCAATAAAATTGATTTATTTAATTTATACTTACTAGCATTGTAATTAAAACGTCGTATTTGTCATGGTTTTGACTGTATCATGGTCTCATGGAAAATATATATATATATATATATATTGTACCTATAATATACAGTTTTCGCTTATTTAAATATTGAGCATTTCTCTCACGTTACTTCGTATATAGGTATATACAGTAGACTGTAGAGATTTCACCTCGTTGCTTAATAAATTATTAATATATTTCGTCTGCCTCCCTCTGTTTGTGAACTTCTGTCTGTAGAACTGTCTGTCACTTTGGCAACGGACGTCTGGAAGGGCAACTGTTCAACAATAAAGAGGAGATAAATGCTCGGACCGCACACCAGATGTTGGCATTTTTTAAAAATGAAAATCAAAGAATAACCTATTCTTAACGACCGTTTAGTTGTGTCAACAAGCATAACCTTCTAAAAACTGTAGATAGGTACTACTTTTTTTAAATACAGAATGTATGAATTCATGTTTGAATTTTGTTTAGTTGTTGACAATCCAAGTTTTAGTGATTTTTGGCGGCATTTAGTATTAACCTAGCGTGGATCAATAACATAGCTTTATAGCCGCACGGCGCTGTAACTTGTCGCAAATTGTAGCGGCGTGTGGCTTGGTCATAAGTAGGTGTACAAAATGTTATGATGATGTGACTAATTAATAGTCACAAAATTTTCTAAAAAAAAAATTATACAAATCTTATGCATAAAAGCAAATTGTAAGTGGTTTTCATCTCAGTGCAGTTCTGTCAAATAAAAGCCAAAGCACAACAATTATTATTGTTTGCTACAATTGAATCAGGAAAACTCATAATGATTTGCAGTTAATTTAATAATTAGCCTTAGTAGTATGTGACAGTCGCAATTCTTTATTCTTATATCTTTGATAATCTAGTTTTTTTTTATTCTGCGAACAATTCACAAGATTCTTTATTGAATATACATAGTTATTTGAAAATAGAGTGCCAACATTAACACATTTTATTAAGCCCATCAGAAATGTAAAAACTACTAGTTCATTTCGTCGTAATTTGATACGACGTACATATTCAATTGTCAAAGAACATTCGAGCGCGGATGGTGCAGTCGATGCAGGTTATCCCGCTGGGTGTAGTATTTTTTTTCAAGAAAGATTTTTTCTGCAGGGCTATTCTAACATATCACTTAACTCCAAAATCAATAAGTTAACCGCATTATTAGTTTAGTATTAGTTATTAGTAATACAGTTAACACGTTTTACTTGATTCCAAATGCAACCCATTAGAATCTTTCATTGGACTTCTTTACCCAATAGGAGATGTGATGCATTTGGAATCAAGCAAGACGTGTTAACTTTGCTAACAATTAATGTAAATAATAAGTTTATGGAATTGCTCCATGTGATATCCGTGTTATTTTGGACCAACAAAATTGACAGAAATGTGTCACCGTGATAACTATTTAGAATTGCCCTACTGACGTATATTCAAATGATGTATGTGTTATATCTTTGATATACCTATGTATTAGGTACATTAAAAATTTACTTCCCCTGGCTATGCATGGGGCCATTTGATTAGCAGGGTATTGAGACGTTTATGATTTCGCTTGCTTTTTATTTTTATATTACGAGATTTATTGTACTTTAAAGATTATTTAACTATCAGCTATTACTAATAATATTATTTATAATATAAAACAGAAAATATAATATTCAATACATTAATTTTATTTTGATTGTCTTTTCTAACAAAATTAGGATATATAAAGACATATATCATACATACACATAAGTAGAACAAAGGATTCGCAATGTATTGTAATAAAATACCATACCTACATAATATTATTATATAACCTACTTAATTTCGGACCCGATGTCCAGCCAATTTCACGAATTTATTACCTACCTATTACTTCATAGTTTGTCACCACTGATCATATCAACCATGAAGAATTGATTTAATACCAACATTAGACTACGTATATAATCATAGTCTACATTTCGTCTTATTTATCTAGTCAGTTAACTAGTATAATATTATGTTTTAGTTTTACTGCCCAGTATTATGTAGGCATATTGAATCATGTGGTATTTGCATCCTTCATCAGTGCCAGCCACATACAATATTATAGTATAAAGTGGAAATCCCAAGTATATACGGAAATATATCTAAATTCTTGTAAATTATTAGTAAATTTATGCTGGTATCTATAATTTTGGAACGTGCCTCGTGAAAAAATATTTCCTGAAGTCTCCCTATATAGTAGAGTATACGTTTTATAACTTTGCACTTTTTTGCACTCTTTACTATACTGATACATCCCTTTGCCTGATTATCTCGCATAAAATTAGATCAATTGATATATATATTTGTATTAATATATATAGCAATAAATAAATAAATAGACAGATAATATATGTAAAAAAAATCGGTGTGTGTACTTATGTACGCGCGTTACAAGTTATACTTCTTTGGCGTAACAAAACAAAAACAAAACTTGTGAAAAACTAGATTCTTTGACTAGCTCTTAATTATCTTGTTAAATCACACACTCAAGAAAAAGGACCGCTTATTGGAACGGCGTTGGCTTATTTCTATATACTTTAACTTATATTACTAAATTATATAATGGTTTCTCGTTGTTTTTGTTTTTAAAGTACCAACTGTCACTCTGACGTTTAATTGTTTGTTTACGTAAGGAATAACAAATGGCCGACAATAATAAATTCGCTACCTAGGCAACGGAACAATTCTAAACTATAATATTATACTGTATAATCGTCTCGATTGCAGTATCATACTGTGGCGTAAAAGTAGTGCGTTCGGCTGATAACCGAACAATCGGTGGTTCGAATCCAATCGAGTGCGTTTTTTTCGTGTGAAAAAATAAATTATGTGTTACATGTCACACGCCAAAAATACACTCTGATCTGATTTCCCAAATGCGCCTAAAGAAGTATAACTTCAAAAATATTTTTAGAACATATAACATAATTTTCATTCTAGAGCCGGAGTGCAATATTATGAAGCATACTACACGCGTACGGAAATTTGTGCGTAATTATGCAGTTGGCCATGTCATAGTTCAACGTGAGCTGTGTATCGGAAATATCTAAATAATCAAGGGAAAGTCATAAGAAAATGGGTAGGTGAGAAAATTACAAATACAAAAAGTAGATTATCTAGTAGGTGCTCGTAAATATCAAGTCGTACCTATCACATTAACGTTATTATTGAATGTAATAAAATTGGAACATTACTGTCTGAAATGCTCCACGAACAATGCATTTTTTTTTTTCAGTAGAAGCGTTTTTGTGAACGCATATACAATAGTGTAGATACCAGAAATTGGATAGAATGAAACCGAACAATTGTCATTCAGTAACTAATAGTTAATAGAAGTCATCCAGTATTACAATATACCAATGAATATATTTTTTAAATAATCACAAATCTGGTTTGTGTGTTTATGCACCTTTTTTTTCGGAGGTAAATAAGTTACGTGTTTAAGCTTTTTTGTAATATAACATTTTCCAAACAACTTTTGACTTATGTGCTTTTATATTCCATAATGTAATACTTACAATTTGCATGTAACCTAAAATAGGTGCTTATTTACCTAATCTCATCATGATCTTTTTACTACCGCCTAGGAAAATGCCTTGCGTATGTAAAGTATTATTTCCACAATTAATATAATTAATTAAGTCATGGAAAGAATATATTTATAAACGTAAACCTTCCAATAAATTATTTGCAAAATGTTTCCCATTATTTTTATGGAACCGCCCCAATTAGCCCTAATAAAAAACAATTTAAATAAAAATTTTGAATGGCCATTTGAAATAGTACATTCTTTATGTACCTACTCTACAATAATGTCTTAATTTCTTTTATTTTGTTAACTGTCAATTCATGGTGGAACTGCATTGTATTGTTGTTTTTATTTAATAAAACGCATTTTTTTCCTACTTATTCCACTTTTAATCAATAGATTAGGACCGGTTTCGTCCGCCTCAGAGGCTCTCCCCTCTGAGGCGGACGAAACCGGTCCTAATCTATTGATTAAAAGTGGAATAAGTACTACAAAAAAAATGCGTTTTATTAAATAAAAACAACAATAATGTCTTACTTAGTGTTTTCCTTACTGGTGTTATGCACATTCAAAGCCTCCCCTTGATGGGATTTTTTCCAGGTAAAGAAAACTGGACTAATATCGCAATTCCAATTTTGTTCTAATTTATTATTATAATATATATATATATATATTAATTATTATAAACATTGCATTACAAATTGAGATAATACAACAAACATATCGAGCGCAAACAAACTCCGTTTTCACTCTCCTCGAGCGTTCCTATCAAATTGACCGTGAAGGAAAATTTTAAACGTTCGCAACTAATCACTTATTTCTAGCGTGCACATATTTTTAACATACCTGTGTATATATTTTCATATACAACAAATCATAGGGTATTATAGTAAAAGAGATAATCGACTGAATGTAAACCGGAACACCAGGAAGGTAAATTACATTCTTAACTATCTAAAATCTAAAACATGTACCTACTCAATCATAAAGAGACCTAGAAAAGTTACAAATTACATTTTTGACAATGAGTTCATTTTATGTAGTTTAATTATTTTAAAATCGATATACATCTTCTCTTCTTCTGGTACGCTGTATAAGCCCGGTCGCACATACAAACTCGTCTCGACTGCATCAGGTCGAATTTGTCGTTGTGATTCTGTTGTCATTTACATAACTCAATGTACATCCACACATAGACAGCGTCGGTGCGAAACTGTTGGTAGAAAAAAAAACATCCGCTTGTCACATGTAAAAAATGTTGCATCGACATAATGTACAGATGCTACTTTTTTTTTCTTTTCAACTAGCTGCGTGACATCACTGTCCCGACATCTTTTTGCCTGTGCGCAAAGAGTAATGCAACATTACCGGCGTTTTTTTTTTTAACGTATGACCATGTCCCAGTCGAGACGATTTTGTATGTGTGACCGAGCCAAGTATTATTCACTTGGTCGGTCCACTTGGAGGGAACGTATCCTCGTATTGTCTGACATTCAACCTAAACAAATACGATAGGTTAGTATTTCCAGATTGCCATCGTCCCAGCAGCATATAAAACCAATGTACACCAAACGCCCTTAAAACAATATTAACACATTTCTTTCTTAAGGGGGGACATGCTCAGCGTAGGTCGAAATGGAGCTTTTGTTCTATTTTCAAAGCATGATCCTGGACATACCTTAAATGTTGTAGATAATCTATTTATATAATTTTGAAGCATTATTATCCTTTATATTTATTTTAAACATTTGCATAATTACATAAAATAGTATTCTCTTAAACCTCTCGCTCCAATGTTTTAGAATATAGTCATATTTCGGTACATAACTGTGCAGTGGTGTTAAGATTTTTTACATTTATTAATTTTACGCATTTATAAAACCATTAGTATAATTTATGACGAGATAATTATAGTAAAATATTTACGATAAAAAAATATATTGATAATCTCTGTGATCCCAAATTTGACAAGAATTAGGCATTTCATTATTCAAAAAATGGGTAAAAATAAATATAAAAGATAATAAGGCTTCAATATTATACAAATAGATTATCTACAACGTTTAAGGTATGTCCAGGATCATGCTTTGAAAATAGAAAAAAAACTCCATTTTGACCCACGCTGAGCACGTCCGCCCAATATCGCTTCTGTATGTAGGTGCATAGTCAAAACAATAGCAATGCTAAATCGTTTATTTCAATAGTCTTGAATCTTAATAATGGTTGATATAGCGCAATTTATTGGTACCCACTTTTTTTAAACGTACCTCAAATGAATTTCAATCAAATTATAGCTACGTAACTCAATTAATTAATATTTTATTTAGATTTTTCTGATAGATATTAATTAAGTCATTAAAACTGCAGACATAATTACATCCTTGTTAGCATGTTTCTGATAAAAATTAATGCAAAAATGTCAATAAATTCAATGACACATTGCTTGCATGCAGTTTTTTGGAACTCCTGTAAAATTTTGAATTTGGGTTTGATAACTCATTACCGTTTGCGGAACGGTATAATTTTTTTTACATTTTCCTTAGCATTTTCATATTTTCATTGTAGAATTAATCAAAGTACGAGTATCAACAACAGGAGCATCGTACTTGTCACGTCGACCGAACTCGAACATCGAGTTTATCGTATATCCAATTCCTATGTCATTTTTGTTTATCGCGTTATTAGATGACTAACAAGCAAATAAACATCTTTACAAAATAAATTTTGTTTTTCGTCACATTTTTTTTGTTACTTGTCTAAAATATGCAGTTTGCATTCAGCTGATTGAAAAAACCTGCTTTTAGAGTGACCAAGTAACTATTTCATTTATGTCGGAATAAATAGTTAAATTATCTGTAATTAGACGGCTCTCGTGGTGCAGTGCGTAAGGCGCTGGCCTTCCATCCGGGAACTCTGGGTTCGATCACGGTGAGGACACAATATATTTATGTGATTTTTTCAAAGCCAGGGTGTTTGTGATTATTCCAAATAATTACTAACAACCACCTTGTACGAAAAAGCAAGGACATGATTATTAATAATTCCAAAAAAAAATACCTGTAATTAGCGCTAAATTTTAAGATTTTAAAAAAAATAGGAAACATACCTTTCATATAATGCATACTATTATTGCTCACGTATTCATACCAGACTTGTTCCCTAAATTCGAGACATTTAAAAAAAATACAAAACGAAACGTCATACCCAAAGTTGCATGTTGGCTATAACGCGGAAAGACCACAAAATAAACCGATAGATAATAAAGCAGACAAGAGTACAAGTGACGTGGTCTCCACATGCTGATATTGAAAAACACCAGACATGTCTGTCGGTGAGTAAGTACGTAACTTCTATGGACGAATTTGTCCTTGCAGGAACTATTCAGTGATAGTTATTTTAGTTGTATATAAATTATCAGCGAATTAATCATCAACAAATTCCACATTCGATACAGACTCTTATCAGTTTTCCTTCATCGGACTCTTCAATTCTTATATAGTCTACAGAGAAGATGAGAACCTGTAAAAACTCTTGATATTGGGTCAGGTCGAAGATTGAAGAGGCGACTAACACCTCCCTTCAGATGCATAGACTAACCCAAAAATACCATTTGAGTCACATCGCGCGCCGCTGAACGCCGCGGAGGAGTATCAGACGGCTAAATCATCTGCGTCACGATCCTCAGTCATGACGTCCCGACGAAGAAGAAGATAACATGATAATTGTCCATTTCATCTATAGGAACTGTAAATAATGATAGAACCAAAGATATAGATTCTTTTTCTAGATCTAGATAGAGGTTTCTGTGATATCCCTAAAAAAATTTGCTGAAGACAATTATTTCAGTTTGAGTAGTTTGACGTATGTGCTACTCTCGAGGGTGTCTGTGTGTGAGTACTGTGCTGTGCTGTGCTGTGTTGCGCTGCGTTATAGTCAAGTCAAATAATATAGAATGTAATAATTCTTGAATTATGTCCCGATTCTGTTACTTAGCCAAACTGCATGGTCGCCGCATTTTGCCGAATTACTAATAACGCGATTGAAAAAGTGACCGCCCTTTTTGAATGACATCGGTTCAATAGACTGCGCTCAAAAGGCTGTTTTTGTTTTTAGGATCAACTCTATAATAAGGAGTGATTAAAAGCGTGACTTGTCGAAAATTGCACAAAAAATCCCTATTCGCAGCGCGCGTCATCACGCGCTAAAGATTTACAGGTGCACCTGTCAATAAATTAACGGATTTTATTGCTTAATTTTATGATTATAGTGTACGTTAAAAACAGGTAACTAATTGATAGCATTTTGTATTACCTCGGAAAGTGGTTTGATTTAGATTCGTATAAATGCAGTTAAATCTTACCCGCAAACTGCGATGGGAATGTAAAACATAGCCATACTAATCGTGTTGGTATATCCTGCAGTGGCGAAGGGTGCATGTTGAATGACGGTAGGCTATGGTAGATAACAGAAAAAGTTCTTTTTTACCATGTTCCATGAAAATCATGTTGACCTCCACATAGTGGATTTTTTGGTGTTTTTTTTTTCGAGAAATAGTTGTAAGCTATTTGATCAGACTATTAGGTCCAAATACATTAAAAAACAATATCGATTGCTTAATCTGAAAACCAGCTAACTCCACTTTTGATTAAAAATTAGATTTTGATGGCATTTTGTTATAAAGCATGTTTTCTATGCTCACACAAAATTTCAAACTCCTAAACTTATAAATAAATGCGTTATCGTTCTTCAAACAAAACAGCCAATTGCAGGTGCCAAATTTCCAATATCATAAATGGAACCACTCCGCTCTTTATATATAAAAGGGAAGCTAAAATATTGTATTAATTCATATTGCAGCTTATTTGTAATTCTTAAATTCCGCTCGATAGTTAAATTTTAAGTTTTAAAGTTTTTTCTCCTTCCTGAACATTTTGCCCAAATGGAGTTAGCCGGTTTGCAGATTAGGCAGTCGATATGTCAACATGGAGTAATTGGAGAACCACATGACAGGACAAATAGTTTTGGACAGATATAGAAACGACCAAGATCCACACTGAAATGTAGATACAATGAGAATTTGTTTTAATATTCCGTATAAAAATTAGATAAAAGTATTTTTACTACTTTCATTTGTCAAGATTATATATCTACTCATTAATCTTATTTAGTATGATGTGACATATTTTTTCCGGCATACATTTGAAAACAACCTTACGTGTTATTGGAATGAGAGCTATCAATAATTAATTATCATAAACATACATTTTGCTGTAATCAAGTTCACACATCACTGATATCAAACAAAATGGCCGCTCCGTTCAATCAAGATTCGCTCTCATCTCTGGAATCTTCGAAGAAATTATAATTGTTTGATTTCTCCGCGAAACACGGAGTTTTTGCTACATTTTCCAACGCGAGAAAGTGTTATGGAACATGATCTGGATTCTATCGTGTGTGCTTAGAGATGCATAGGTACTGACTTGCTGTATCGTCACCTAACAGTGGAAACATGCATTTGTCTACGTATGGATGTAAAAAATGCAACCGTAATTTTCTTTTCGTTTCTAATTAATCATTTTAACAGTGCAAACACAACACTGTACCTATAAATCAGGTAATCATTATTGTATAATGCAAATGATCTATCTATATCATGGCTCCCACATCCGGAAGCGGGCCTCCAGACCAGAATGTTTGGTGGCCCCCCCTACCTATCGTTAACGTGAATGGCAGTTTGCTTTTTTACATTAGGGGTCCCCAAATGGTATTCCACGGAACCCCAGGGTTCTCTGAGGTCAAATTATGGGTGTTTCGTGTATTTTTAGCGATTTTTTGTATTATTAAATAAATACAGTTAATTTATTAAGTTGTCGACACTCAGCATCATAATATTACGAAGCACTAATCGAAACCCTCTTTGTGGTGGCCAAGTAACATGCGACCCTTCGACATATTGGATAAATAGCCATTTTCATAGTCAGGAAACATACTAAAAATAATTATAAAATAAAATTCTACACATGAGTTATCATTTTACTATATCAATCTTCATATCACATCAAATTGCATCGCATAATATATAAATATTTTTATATAAGTACCATTAAAGCGCCGCAGGCGACTTTTTTTACTTTTAAAGCAAATTTGTGGTGTATGTATATCTCACTTAACTAGCCACGCCGGGACCTCAGGCTAGAGCCCTGTTAGACCCCCCCTTGTGGGAGCCATGATCTATATAGGCATAACAAGAAGATTGATCTAGTACTCAGCCATCTTACAAAAAATAAACTTAACCGAATATTATGCTCATATCGCTGCAAACACAATAAGTCAATGTATAATCTTCTCAATTTATATACGACCCTAATCTTATATTTTAAAAGTTTCAATTTTACGTCGTTATTTTTGCTTATAGTTCAATTTCAATACCATAAAGAAATATAGCGAATACCAAGAGTCTTGACTAGGGGAACTTTTGTGCTGAACTTTGGTCTAGTATTATTGAAGAGGATCAATAATTATTAATTATAGTACAAAAAAAAGAATATAAAATAAGCTAATAATGATTTTTATATTGCATGATAACTTTTACAACTTCTCGGTAGAGTGGGCATGGCGTGACTTTGTACGTACAAAAACTCACTAGGCGTAGATATTATTAATTCTTAGGGGAAATTGAAAAAGTAAAAACTTGCAGAAATAGGCTGTTGATGCAGTCAAGTCGGCTCTTCTTGCATCTAGGGCGATTCACGAGAACTGAAGACATGTTATTTTTGTTTTCAATTAACACTTTCTACTGAGCGTGCTTGACGGAACTTGGCCTATATTAGTTCTCTAAACCTAATGTAATTAATAAGGAGTGATCTTATATATACCATATGTTTGAACTTAACTAAACTATAACCACTCTACTAACACACACCTACTTTAATGTAGTACAATAATTAATTACCTTCAGTAATAATAGTGTATCAAAGAATAGTTAAGATCTTAGTATTGTTTATTTAAACTGGTGTATTACTGTAAATCAAAGTAAATTTCAATATTTACATGAAATAACAGAACTATCTTGTAATAAAATGCGAGAGCGTGGTAGGTACATAATATTTTGTATTAAATACGGGGCGATCCATAATGTCGTTGTAGGAAAATGAAATATAACTAAAAGATGTTGCAGAGATACTCTATTATCAAAGTATGTATGTCATATCCCGATGGCGATTGTGTGTTCAATTACAGGATGCTTTTCAGAAAATCGTGTTGTGTATAGATGGAGCCTAAACTTAGGAAAGTAATGGCAACAGGTAGTACCTAGGTAGTCAAACTGAAATCGTCTTTAACAATTTTATAATTACCTATAGTGCGTCTATTCTATACACAAGACTTTATCGGCGGTTATCGAGGGTAGTTTATCTCATATTTTTGTATAGAGGTGATTAATTGTTAGAATAATTTAACTGGCTGAACTGTCAAAAAGTGCTATTTTTTAACAGTACATCTCTTGGCTGTGTTAATTTTGACAGTTTAGACGGCTAACTTATTGTAACAATTATAATTCCTAAATACATAAATATGATAAACTACCCTCGACAGCAGTCTTGTATATTGCGCAGGAGGTTCAATCTAGAAGAAAAATAAACTTTTAACAGAAGCGATTTTTCTACTTATGAAATGATTTTTAGAATTACAATTTTGTATACAATTTCAGTTTAGTTATTGTGGCCATCGATGTCTATTAATATGCAAGTCCTTTTATGATATGCGCTCACCTCTTCCTATCGATTGCTCCGTAGGTTGGCAGTGTGATCAGGGGGGGACTCGGTGGCACAGTGGCCTACATCGCCGTGTCAAGTTGTTTGTTGCCGGTTGCATTCGCATAGACGAGTCGGCGAATGCAATTATTACAATATTATCCAAGTGCAGCGGAGAAACTATCCTGTTATGTACATAGTTGAATTGCTGCCATTTAATTTTTTCGATAACTAATTATGATGTTTAAAATAATTACAACAAAAAGTCGCTCTAAATTGGAGCATAGTATTATTGTCACTCTGGAAATTGATTTTTTTAATTGCCGTGATAATTGTTTTTAATTTTGGTATCTCTTCTGTAAACAATACCATATTATTTTGATTAATCCAGTTAAACAATTGCTACCTGCGCATCTATTCTATAAACAAGACTGCTTTCGGCCACTACGGTAGCTATCTAGTGTAGGTTTGTATCGAAGTATTAGCACTTATTGTAACAATAAGTTAGTTGTAATTGTTACAATAAGTGCTATGTTTTAACAGCACCTCTTTTGGCTGTAGTAATTTTTAGAGTGAAATAGACAGTTTTGACTGTTTAGACGGCTAACTTATTGTAATTGTTACAATAAGTGTTAATAGTAGATATATTAAATTCATTAAACCTTGTTTACTAAACCATAGAGACCAAAAATATTCTTCTATATATAAAATGTATGATTAAATGGCATAATTTTAGATATTTTATACATAAACAACTATTTTTTTACTATTATCTATTTATTATGACCTGGTTTAGGATGCTAGAAGTCAGTTCCTACATAACCCTCCGTTTATTACATTTATTGATGTCAATACAAACATTGTAGGTATATATTTGGATTCAATGTTCAACTGTGTTATTTTTTCTCTAAAATTTCAAGGTTCCCCAAACTAATTTTATTATGATCTTCCGGGCTAAATAAAAAAAAATATTAGACGAAAAAAATATGAGCCTCATATTCTGTACAACCAATTGTAAAATTTCCCTTCAGAATGAGATTCGAGTATTTTGTTATATCTTCTGAGGTGCCAATCGAATAATATGGCACCGGAAACTTCTATGCTGTAAGCATAAGGTAAACCATCACTACACCCAGGATGTCAACTTTCCCCACAGCAGGTATCGGTGAATCTATTGTGCAACTGCGGCTGGTTTTACGATCATATGTGTAATTTTTTCGATGAACTAAAAACCTGATCATTTTTATAGAAAGTAGTTTCACAATAGGATCTATCAATTTTACTGACAGCATTAAGAGTTGATCAACGAAAATCACTGATAATGTGATTCGGCAGTCTTTACAATATCTTAATATACACAAGACTTAAATCGAATGCGTTATTATATTTATTATATTGACTATTCGGTGCCAAAATCGGTGCGGTTTCCATGCTTCTTTAACCACCAGTCTCTCATCTTTGATAACAGAGTTAATTTAACTATCAAGTGGGGGTGGTGATAATCTGTTGGATGAAAATACACAGAGATTTCATTTGAATCTTGCAAATTGATTCGGATTAAAGTGGGTACATGCGGTTCGTAGAAACTTGTCGGTTGCACGACTCGACACACAAACCCGACACTACTTTATTCCTCTGCAATCTGTCGGAAGAAAGTGCATTTGACGTGCATTACGGACGAGTGCAGCATGCTACGTTTTTGTAAACCGACTCTCGTAAAGTGAACTTATTCTAATATGATCTGATCAAAGCTGAAACTTAACGAAAAAACTTTTATTCCTAAAGAAACTTACATACTTACTAATTTTATTATTAGAAGTATTATGGCGACATTTTACAACCCAATGCGAAAACCATTGTTTATTTTTAATATTTTTATAGTTTTCAAAACATCGTCATGTCATCAGTCCTTTTCCTAATGTAAACGAAATAATAACATTTAAGTACGTTTGCCTCTTTCTTTCAACCATAATTTTAAATATTGGTAAATTTAAAAACAAAATTGATTCTGCTTTCTTAAAACGAAAAGTTTTAACTCACGTTCTTATGAAAATTGAAACGTTAGAAGGCTGTTTGTTTTTTATATTAATTCCACCTACCAATTAGCAGTTTCTTTTTTAAATTCAACTGACAACTTCTAACCGGACCGCCAATCTTTATTACATTTAAAATTTATAAATATTGTGACTATAAGTATCGTTTCAGAAAATAGATTTACTGAAATATGAACATTAAAGTTAAAATCTCTAGACCTGTCCACCATTCCCTTTATCTAGTAAAGCTTATATTATATTTAGGACAATGTTAAGTCTCGCCATCATTCGACGTAAATAATGAATGTACTTGACATTAATAAAATTATCCCCCTATATTTTCATTGTACTTGATAAAACACCTTAATCAAAAATAACTAATTACCATAATATTGTCATGAATGGTTTCGCTCACCATTTCCAACTTGCGCTATGTGAAAATCAAACGCATCCACCGCCAAAGTCGTTATAGAAATGGAAAAAAGCGGCAAAAACGACTTACCGATGCGAATGTAAGTAGGTACTTATCTTGTAGATTTTCAACATTCTGTATACAGTATGGGCGAGTATCAAACGAAAGTGGTTTAAACTACATGTGTATCTTATACATACTCGTCCACTATCGCATCTTTGAACGATCTATGTAAGTGAGTACACAATTATCTGTCAAATGTACTTCTAGCTGTACCTAATTAACAGTGTCACTTTTCTTGTTGACAATTTCTTGATACTTATCTCGTTTAGTTACTTATATATCGAAACTCCAGTGCTAACGTAACGTAACAATAAATGATTTATTTTCGGTAAAATTACAATCTTATTTTTGAAATATAGATTTCGTCTGATTTTTATACTTAGCCATGTTATAATTTTAAATGTTCGATTTTTTTTCAACTTGATTCGATAAATGGTTCTTTTTGCGAGAATCCAACATCATTAATTAAGCTGTTAAAACACTGTGTGACAATTTTGCTAAAATTATATTTTTTCTGTTTACGACAGCATAGTTTAAAAAAAACTATTTATATATTCACATACAATATCTGAACAGAGAAATATGTACATTTCAAAAAAATATTATAGACATCTAAAAAAGATCTGTTAAGAATCACCCTTATTGCAATCCAGGACTCATTGGGGCGAAAAAGCCACAATGTACAGTAATTGACAAATTAACTCAGTTTAAAAATTGACCCTTATTAAAATGCACGTGAAGTTTATTTTTATGTCACTTTCTTCTTTCTATTGTATCTATTTGTTACGAAATAATACAATTATTATGTCATGATTTTAAGAAGTAATTAACAAATTAACGCAGTTTAAAAATTGACCCTTATTAAAATGCAGGTGAAGTTCATTTTTCTGATACTTTTATCTTTATATTGTAACCTTTGACTTGATAGGTGGGTGATGGAGTTTTTACCTACTTTATTGTATTGATTTATTATATAAGCTAGAGTAAAGAGAGTTCGTTGTCAGCGTGCGTTTGCCTTTGTTGAGTGTATGACGCCTGAAGATGCCGAAAGGCGAAACCCGGGTCGCAAAAAACGACTTAAATGGAATAGTACAGAGCTTGAATCCATTAGAATTTGTATCTGTTTGTTGAAATAATACAAATATTGTGTCAAGATTTTAGCAAAGTAAACTTTACGGAAATTTTGTGTTAATTTTATTTTTTCCAGTCTTTGTCCATATAAATGAGTAAAACCCTCAATGTGATAATATATAACTCCAATAAAGCATGCATTATTTCAATGTAGGTACATAGTCTGTCATCGGAACAACTACAAATAATACTCGATTTGACCTCCTTCCACCCCCCAGTAAGTGTTATTTATATACTTGAAAAGATATTGAAAGTCAATTTTAATTTTTGTATTTCCTGGAAAATTTCAATTATACGTATCGCAGCTTTCAACAGCTCATCTAAGATTTTATGTAACTTACATGATGGTGTTAATAACTTTTTTGTATCATAATATGTCGCTTAATATATAAGTGGCTAAATCGGTGCGGTTAATACAAAATCAGTACTATAAAATATGTTACCATTCTCAGTGAATCTCATTCTTCAGATGACTAATAACAATATTGCATCTATTATTAGAAAATGCATCTGAAATGAGCGCAATGCATCGTGCATAAAAATAAATATAACGAAGAAATGTGTGCACCAGAAACACATTGCATAAAATATAATATTCAAAAATAAATCGTCCTGTCTGGCACGTGTTAAATGGTTTATTGCCCCCCACTAAGATTGCGTCAAATGGATAATATTTTATTCACAATCATTATAGTATTGCCAATTAAATGTAAAACGACCCAATTTGGGCTTCCATAATAATTTCTGAATATCACATTACACAAAATAAAATTTAAGTTAAATCGATTTTTTTTCATGTAATTTTAACCACAAATCAGCTTATATTCTAAATCTGAATATGCATACCCATGAATATAATTTCTTCCTGGTGATGATAAAAAAACTCTTCGGTGATTTTTAATACCTAACTATATTTTAAAATATTATTATATCTTACTTTCTAACTAATTATTTTCGACCGAACACCACATCTCAATATACGTTATTCTTCCATACGAATTGGGCACACCAGACGTCAAATCAAATTGAGTTGATTTTTTTTTGTGTCATCTTTTATATTTTCCAGTGACCTTCCATAGGCAGATTATGCGTTGCATAGAGCACATTATAAAGTATCGACATCTTAGTTTTAAAAATAATTATAAATAAACATAAAAAATCCTGACCCCATTGTACCGAATATGCATCGTAATTGTCGTTTATCAAACATAAAAAGTTTTCACAAGGTGCCTCTAATCCTTTCAGCGCCACGTAACTAAAACCATCACAGTGTGGGTGTAGGTATGTAAATTTAGGATTAGGTATGTAAATATAAGATTTCCTAAAATAAATAATAAATTAAGTAAGCAGGTAAGTACCTGCCTAATGAATTTACAGATAATTCGAAACTAAAAATGAAAGAGGACAGTATTCTAGCTCTGCTAAAGGGCGGAATTTTACCAAGGGACATCAGTAATATTTTCTATTATTACCGAGGTAGGTATATCGATATTTTCAACCAAGGGTTCCTTTCCTGGATCTGTCCGTGGCATTTATTCCAGCACAGCGTTCCTCAAGTAGGGTTAATCGAGAAAAAAAATACACATTAAAAGTTAAAAATATTATAGTGTAATTTGAAGGAGCATATTATTATTATTTGGCATGGTTGATGATGATATTATTGCACAGTTTGTGTACTAAAATGCATTTTTAATCGAAATTCAGAATTTGCACATTACACATTACACCGACTGTATATTACAACACCTACCTGCTTAAGTATCAGGAAATGAAGGAGTATAATCGATATTGTGAATATTGTGATACAACATTAAATTTAATATCAAAAGTAATTTTTTATCGAACAATGCCTCGATGTTTGAATGTGGATCATGTCACATGGAATTTTGTGTTTACAATTATTTATTATACTTATAAATTTAAAAAACCAACCTGTTGTCTTAGCTCAATGAAAACAAATAAGCAAGACTGACGTGCAATATTTATATCGAATCTTTACAGCCTACATCCACCCTTTGTCACTGGTGGTGGGTAGTAGGTATTATACTTTTTGACATCCAATTTACACCGTCGATTAAAAATCAGAGATTCCAGCTAAACAATGTCTATAAGAAAAAGTTATAGGTGTATAATGATTAATTAACATGAAAAGTTTATGATTATATTTAACATGTTTTTACGCCCTTGATGTATTTTTATACGAATTTAGTGGGTATTGCAGGTTACTTGGCAATTAAACCCAATCGCGGCGGACCTTTTAATTACTATTTAATTACCACCTTTAAATAACATGCTAATTATACCTATCTAACGGCCACCTGATGGGCAACGAACCAGTTGCGTTGGACGCAGCGAAAAGGAGTTGCCGCGATTCGAAAAGGTTGAGAATCTGTGTGAATTTGCACTTGCATGATAACTAAAATTTGCATACCGTGGATATCCACACATATGGAAACTAATAACCTAGGTGGCCTTACAATCAACACGTACCTTTTCCGACCGATTATAAAACAGAATGTCATTTTGATATTTAATGATATAAGCACTGCTGTCAATATGTTATTTTCGCCTGAGGAATTGGGGCATCATGACATAACCAGTAGGTAATCAATCGGCGGTCTCCGGGTTCGCCGAACAAACAGCACTCGTGGCGGCTTAACGACTGGCCCGGGGCGGTTCACGAACCTGCGACTGTTCGACTGAAAGTAAGGTGACATTTCCACTTGGTCATTATTCATTTGGGTAAAGTAACATATACATTACATTGCGTACTGACTGACTGAAGTACTTTTCTCCCCGCACACATTATTCCTCACAAGACCTTGCATGGAAGCTGGAGGCTGCTAGAGTGGTCGTGATTCCCTAGTTTATTTTCCTTCGTGAAAAGAGATCCACATCTAGTTTATTATAAGACGTCGTTTGAGATCTACGAATCTTTCCCTCTTAAAAACCAAGTCGGAATTAGCCAACCAGTCTAATAATTGTGGGTCAGACTGACTTGAGAAGCTCGACCACTTCTAACGAAATAATATTAGGACACTATTAGAGGATCGAGAGAGGTATCGAACAAAAATATTGTATTAGGGCAGGGGGGGGCAAACTTTTTGGCTGGAGGGCCAAATTCAAGAATTCAAAATGAGCGGCGGGCCGCAAGTAAAATGCCATTTTTAGATATACACTATTTATTATCACGAAAAATAAACATTACAAAAAAAATAATGAGAAAAATGAAACTGTTGTACATTTTTTAACATTTTTTTTTAAATTCAGGTGTTAATTTTGTAGTTGATATTCTCAAACTGCTTGTAAATGGGCATCGGAGATATTTGAACGTAAAGAATTTTTATTGAGGTTCATGATCAAAAATGATTGTTCACATATAGGTTGATCCAAAAATAACGAACATTTTTCTTGCATAATCTTTAAGTTGGTCGAATTTGTCTGAATTAAGGGCATTGTAAAATTTGGAGATTTCTTCACGACGATGCAATTCTCTTAAATCAGTGTCACACCGCAGATCAATAATCTCAAGTTGTAGCTCTGTCGGCACACTGTCAATATCTATTGAAATCGATGTTCAACGTAGAAAATAGTGGTTACATAGTATGAGACGAGACGCAAGGAAGACGTACTGAGATAATACATTTAGGAAACAACAAATTCTTCAAATTTTAATCTATTGTCAATATTTTTTAAAAAAAATTATAAAAAAATTATTCGTAATAAGAAGTACAATTAATGATGGTGGGCCACAAAAAAATACCCGGCGGGCCACATGCGGCCCGCGGGCCGCAGTTTGCCCCCCCCTGTATTAGGGTATTAGGCAATGCTAATTGATTCTGGAGCAAAACTAAAATTCCAGGATAAGTACTGAAAAGTCCAATTGTCTGGAATCAATCTGCTTATCTCCATACTGACTGTCACAATATCTGGATTAGTCAACAGTTTCGATGGTGTAGTTAGTTCTACAGTGGATGTTGGTAACTTGTAGATTGGAAAGAATCAGGCGAAAGGAGGAAATATCTTATCTTATACAGCGGCGATTTTATTCGACGCAGGTGACGCAATCGATTCGTCAGAATATTAAAAATGGGGCCTCGAAACAGTTCAAACTAGTCATGTGATTATTAAATTATACACAAATCTTAAACTTAAAGATATAATTCGTATAAAATATTACCCAAACTCTAACAAAATCCATGCAATTAATATCAAAGAATTCATATAATATAATCTGGAAATACGCTGTGTAGAGGACAGGCGTGACACTTCATGTCCACAGTGACGTCCCTAGACAAAATGCCGCCCTTGATCAGCGCCACAATGCCGCCCCATTTTTTATACAATATTTTTTATCATTCGTGCCCGTGTCGTTTCTGGTCACCAAGGATGTCTAATGACAATGGAAGTAAACTAGATATCGCGAACCCGACAAAAAATTACAGTCCTGTTTATCCTTTTATGTTAATTAATAGGTACATTTTGTTTCCAACCAGTGAGCTGATTTTTTTTAAAGAAAGATATTTTCGTTATTAAGTACCCAGTTTAGGTAGCTATTTCTATATATGCCAAATGATTCTCCTCGATTTGCCGCCCTCGAGTAACTGCCGCTCCCAAGCGACGCTCAATCTGCCTACCCTCACGGGACGTCACTGCATGTCCATTTTGCGTTATTTCTCGTATAAATGTAAAAAGTAGAAAAGTAGCAAAATATCTATCGATATATTATCTACTTAACCAATAATTATCACACAATATGGGAACGAGGCTAAGACAGACATAGTTGAGATCGCATAAAACATAAAACAATAAACATTTGATCTGAGTTGACGATGTGGTCAGATGGAGAAGAAATCGAAGATAACTCTGGAATACACACGTGGAAAAGAAGGGCGAACTAGAATCAAAACATTGTATTTCACGGAAGACCCGCTAATCACTAATCTCACAAAATGCAGAAAGATAGCTGGTAATGAAAACGAAAACTCAAACCATGAACGAGTCATTAAATCGCATCAACAAATTGTTTACCTGTTTCTGTTTTAGTATCTTGATAATTATAAGTAGGTATATAATATGTATAACAAATGTATCACAATTTTCTTAGATTATAGAAAATATTGTACGTAATACATTTTATAAACACATTATAAAATGAAAGATAATTTCTGCACACATCCCATGGCATGTGTTTGATCTTCCATGTATTCTATACCTATAAAATTTACCGAATAGCTTGACTCGCGAAAGTTAGTCTACGTACAAAAACAACGAAGCTACCTATAATAATCGTACTGACTTATTAATAATGTGGTTGAGAGATACATTACTAAAAATGTGCATAATGAAAATCTGTAGTAATATCTTTACAGTATATATATATATATATACGTTTACACCCACGATGGCTGCGTGGCTTAAGTGCCGGTCTGTAGTGTCGAGGGTCCCAGGCTCGAATCCTGGATCTGGCAAGTACATATATTGTTTTTCAATTTGTGTATGAGTCAGAGTATGGACCTAATAGGTTGAGCAAGTGGCTGACATCCATTTCTCGTAAAAATAAAATCTGTTAATACAAACCCCCACTTTGTGGAGGCCCATATGATCCTATTAGGATCGGACATGGAATAATAATAATATATACGTATATACGTAATTCTGCTAACGTGGCCACTAGTGTCCACTTTCACAAATACATTTAAGAGCGTACATAAGTGAAACGGCAAATAATTTCCAACAGTATGTGGAACGAAATTTCGCAGTCATTGCCAATCGGAGACTGATAGTCGAGGTGTCAGCACGTCAATTTGTTTTGTGATGGCGTCGGATGAATATATTCTTAAATCGTGTAAAAATGACTAAAAAACGTTCCGCATGTGCTTGAAAAAGAAAACATGTCAATGAATATACTATTATTATTACGAATAAAATAATAAACATAACATTAAAAGGACGCATGTTGAATTTTTATGACAAATTATATTTCGTTCGGCTCGCATCATTTGCACAATCCGCGAATGGCCTAGTCACGATCTTTTTAGACCATGCCTCAGCTGAATTATAGCCTTAACCAATGCAGTTTAAAAACTAATTCTACCTATATTGCAATAAGGGTGCATATTGATAATGAGATTTTGTATTTAAGTCGATGAGTAATAATTAATTACCCGAAAATCAGCGAACATTGTGTTACTATCAGTAACTGATGTTCATTTTCCGCAAAGTACAACATACAATACTACAAAAAACATGACGTTACTAAGAAATTTAAGTATGTCTTGTTTTAAACAATAACTAATATTATTCTACATACATAATTTTGAAAACACTTCTGAGAAAATATATTATAACCGATAGAAAATAATCTTTTTGAAAAAGTAAGACCCAGGAATCGATCTTGCATCTCTCGTGTATCACGCCCACGCATATATACCACTATTCTAAAGGAGTCATACTTAATAGCGACAAATTTTAACTAATTGCTTTTAATACTCACTGAAGCGCTTTCCAAATTGAGCTACTATTGGCGATCTGCTTTTGTATTTTAAATCAAAGTAGTTATTACTTTAATTACTAACCGCCGTCACGGATCACTCCAAGATTTTTTGTTGTAACTTACTTGAACTTGCTTATGTTTTTAATTAATTAATTATTACTTTATTATTAATTAAGGTTAATTTATTCGTTGAATAAAAACAATAGTTAATTAATATTATTCTTATTGTTGAGAGTTTTCTATTACATATGAATCACTTTTAGCGGCAGTTTCTCATTTCTGCAACTTCAGGCTCTGTTGAACGATGTTACTTAGGTACAATACATTATAAGTACCAATAAACATAATAATTGCAAAAATATTGTAAAGTTTTAAATAATACTTAGTCAATGAATACTTTTCAGTATTATTTAATGTGTCATTTGTATATATACCATTGGCTCGCTATTAAGAGCATACTTCAGTGAAACGGCAAATAATTTTCAGCAATAGGTGGGACGTAATTTCGGCCGCGTTGTCAGTCGGAGAGCGATAGTCGACCTGTTAGCACGTCAATTTGTTTTGTGATGAAGTCGGAGGAATCAATTCTTGATTCGTGTAAAGATGACTAAAAAATGTTGCGTATTTACTCGAAAAACAAAACATGTTAATGAATATATTATTAATTATTACTTAAATAACAATAAACATAACATTAAATGGACGCATGTTGAATTTTTATAACAAATTATGTTTTGTTCGTCACGGGTCGTTTGCACAATCTGCGCGTCGCGTAGTCACGATCGTTTTAGACCGTGTCTCAGCTGAAGTAAAGCCTTAGTGAAAACAAGGCTTACACTTATTAATGAAGTGTAATTTGAATTATTACTGATGTTGTATGTTGCACATAACTTATTAGATATCAAATTCAAGACTGCAATTTTTTAAATTGATTTCATTTTTGAAAAGTATTTATCGCTCTAGTCTCGTGCGGGCGTCTAAATGCACCTATATGCATTCGTATGCAGTCGCTAGTAGCCTTGAAGTAGTTCGCTGCACTTGTTATGCACTCCCCCTCTCTTTCCCGGCCCTCCGACCCTCCCAACACACACACACAGACAACTCCCTCCCCGCTACGTATGCCAAGATTCGACCGGCGCGGTGTTTAACGTAAACTACGTTTAACGTTGCGATTCCGATAATGGTTCAGAAATAATTACAAAATTAGTTGGGTATATTTAAAAAATATATTGTTACATTGCTGGTATTGAGTGGCACTAGTACAAAATCAAACGTTTACTGGCTGAAAACAAACAATAAATCTTTTTTATTGTAATATTTTCCGCATTCAAAATACCGACGAAACCAATGACATTCAAAGTCCCGCTTTGCTATTATCAGAATGTACTGCAGTTCGAAAAAGGAATGAACGGCGAGATTAATTTTATTTACAACGAGGTTGTTACAAGAATAAACTATAGCGCGTACAATCATAATTTTATTACTTTATATTATAGTATTGTAATTTTTGCAGCATCGGCGTGCCGACAGCCAGAAACCCGAGTGACAGTTTTGCTCTGGATAGATTAAAAAAAATGGAAATTCTGTCGCCGAATCACAAAAATCTCTCGTCTCTCTCTAACTGCTCTGGAGTTGACTCATCTCTCACTCTGCGTCCACGACTTTTTACCCAGGTCTCGTGTTGCTCCCGCTTTCATGTTGCGTCCGTCTACTGTCCGACTACAAGATCTCGTCGATCACCGGAAGTCGCTGTAGTCGCATATGGAATACTTCTCAGTGACGTACCTATCATGGCGGCAACGCATGTTTAAATAATATATCAGCTCTCTTTTTAGATGCGACTCCTTATCTTCTTCGCAATAAACCAAAAGTTTACTAATAATAATTTTAATATCATTCCTGATAGTTTTATATATATTTTTATTATACAAAGCATCAAATTACGTAAATTGGTAGATCCGTACAGAACGGAAGCGTAAAATGAAATTATAAATTTAGAGGCGTTCCTCATTTGAAACGGAAGTACGATTAACTGCATATGGGGGGCTTGTTCGTTCACAGTTTTAACACGTAGACAAGAAGTTCTTGTTCCACAATACCCGTCTTTCATGGTATTTGCTATGTTTGCTACTACAAAATATGCAGCTGGCCGGTATTCCTAAAATATGTTTACAGCTAGGTCAAGTAATATTATTATTTATCTCCGGCCCTAATGATATTACAGTATTTACATTACTTTTAATAAAACATAAATCCTAACAAATTATTTTACATATAATATCAAAAATTATTATGACATTATTTACTTATAGGTACAAATTTCTCAGGAGCGAATATGGTAATATAGATTTTTCATTGCGCATTGCTAGTGTTGTAATGTTACATTACACCTTCAAACCATCGGCAGGAATTTTCTCTCACATTAATAAAATTTATTGACATCCTACATCACAGACTAGCACAGGCGACTGTGCTATTGGCCGGAGTTGTTAAGGTAAACGGTCTGTAGGCGAGCATCATACATTTATTGTGCCGAGACGTGAAGATATTCCACCAAAATCGTTCGCGGTTGTTGAAGATGCGCCTGTCTACCTACATACATGGTAAATAATAACAACATAAAGCTATTATGACTATCTACTGAGAATTCGCACGTATACCTGCAATTTATTGCTAGTGGCTAAGTAACGCAATAAGGAAATTGCCACTTTTCAGTAAGGCAAAATCAAATAATTAATTTACATCCTGAGGTAGCTACTGGCCACCTCTCCACGCAGGAATGTTGGGGATGCGACACACCCGGGCGGACAGCTCTTATTTTCTTTGACGCAGATGACGCTATCAATCTATCAGATGATTTACAAAAGGGCCTTGAAACAGTTGAAATATGTCACACAATTATTCTTTTTCTTATTGTGCCATCCCCTAGCGGAGGTCGGCCACCATCAAGGCGATCTTATCTTTGTCGTCTGCTACCCGGAACAGTTCAGTGGAGCTGCACTCGTACAAATCACGGAGGTTCTTAAACCACGAAATGCGGCGGCGTCCTCTGTCCTCGTCACAATTATTAAATCACAAATTGAGGATAGAATATTACTAAAAGTACCGAAAAGAAAATCCCTACAAGTCTACAACTAATATCAAAAAGACATATTATAACACATTCATTTACACAAATATAATATGTAAATACTTGTATGTTTCATCATGAATGTCATCAGCGATCATAATTGGATATGAAATATAAACATTGTTATTTTGACTAGGTACGCACTTGTAGATAATATAGATAGGATTTATGGTTTTTATTTTTCATCGTGGATGGCCTCAAAATCAGTCAGTGCATCGGGCCTCCAACTCCCTAAACCCGCTACTGCAGGCGGCAGCATTCAAAGGGCGTTAAAAGTTGGAAACAATACATTTTAACTGAGTTAAGTAAAAATATATTTTATTCAATTATATCAAATGAATCTTCCGATGAAAAATATGTAATGGAATACCTACATAATATGTACGTTTCCGCGTACGCATATGAGCGTTAAAGCGAATTATACAAGCATTACCTAAGTACATTCTTATTTAGGCTTTTAAATCTCCGATCTGGAACTATTTCATCACAGTAGTGTGCAGAACCACCGAGAAGCATTCTTTCAAAGCCACTGTTCTGTTTTGTCATGGAACCTTTTTTCCATATCATCTTGTGAACGTCTTAATTTTTTAAATAAATAAATTGAATTTAAATTTGACCTGCTTACCCACCCCCATTTGACATCACTGCTAATTATATATTTAATTCATGCACAAGTAGGTACTAGGTAGCATTATTAAGGCACATAATAATAATTGTAAGGCATTGTTTACATTTAAGATTAACTTGTACCTTTGAATTCGTTCTCATGGACGGTGTAATTCTAGTTGTAATAATTTTGTAAACAAACATTATTTGAACGTCGTGTCGGTAAAGTAGGTCGCACTTCCTCGCCTATCAACTTTACTAGCATAATACAATACAATATAAGTACAGCAGTGCACACTTGCTATACCTTACCTCTCGAAGTGTAAACTTGTACTTTTTGCAGTATTTATCACTACCTTTATTGCGACACTTTCATCGCTTCTCGAATCAAATGCTAATTATTCTAATCGTCTTGCCTGTGTTGGTCGCATTGCGTACTCTAGGTACCGACTGGAATTGGTAAACTTGACCATTTTGGCAGCAAGACTGCAATGTATAGATAAGATTTTTTTTAAATTCAATTAAAGCTTGCCCAATCAAAGCCATAGTAAATAATAATAAAAATATATACATTTATCTATAAAATATCGAACATTGTGCCATTAAACCATACATAATTTTAGATATTTGATAGATAAAACATTATTTTTTATCGATTGTGGTTTGTTTTAGGCAGGGTTTAATGAATTTAAAAAAAACTAACTAACACCTTTTTAGTATGTATTCTTAATTCAACGAAAACAAATAAGTATGACTGAAAATTTGTGTAGGTACTATTTTTGTCGGATCGCCCACAGCATACTTATCTAAACTATTATGGTTTGGTTTACGCAGGGTTTGATTAAATTTTAAAAACAAACCAGCAACACTTACAAATTGTATTATTAGTTCAATGAAAACAAATAAGTATGACTGAAATTTTTTAGTGTGCACTATTTATATCGAATTTTAACCTTCACCCCTCGCCACTCTTGTGACATAATATGTTTAAAATGAGTGAATCGTTAGTTATGTGATTTGTATGTGGGAACCAGGGAACACAGAATGATTTCGAACTGAATTACCTAACGGGTGTGGAGTAAGACAATCGATCTCGAGTGTGGAAGAATATAAGATAAACTTAAACACGTGTCAAGAATACGTCATTTTAAGCACGGTTTATGCACAGAGGCTCATTTAATATTGGTGTATTTGAAGGTTTCAACACACTATTGCACGTCTATAATGTGTGTTTAGTTTTTGTAGAACACTCACACATTCAAAACCCTATTTCAAAATGTAGTGTATTATATAGCCTCTCTGAATTATATTTATTAATCTATTCTGTGGTAGGAACAGAGAACAGGGAACAGTAAATATGTGGTAGGTATCTACATCTACTCTATTTTATCTCGTAGTATGGCTTTCGTATCATGAAACCCGTTTGCACATACCTAACCAAATATAAATAGAGCAATTTAATATAACCACTTATCGTCTTCGGTTCCAATTGATTAATGCGCTGCATCAGAATTAGAACGCACTTTCGGGGTAAATTGGCATAACATGGAGTCCATTAGATCGATACGTGTACCATGACGCAGTGAAAAACTCCACGCGTGGCTGAATGCTCCAAACGAAATCCAGTTGAATTGCAGTAAATTGCATGGCTCTATCAGATTCACTTGAGGCTTGCGTTTCGCGCTTCGGTTTCCACTAACGTATGCGCTGAGAATTCTGCTTTCTACGCTTTTCACTATTAAGTTTACAACCGATCTCATCCGGTGGTAGGGTAGGGTAAACTGTGTAAAGTTAACTGGAGATGACGCCATTTTATTTTGTCTACAAAACATCAACAGGGAAGCTGCGAATGAAAATATTTTCCTGGCATTATCAGTATTATGATCATCAGATTCAGAGTTAATGAACCAATAACGTTGCCATAGAAACAGAAATAATATCCAGTCAATAAGAATGAGAAAAAAAATAAATAGATATAGGTACGTAGTTAGGTAGGTACATGAAAGAATCCTTTTGGAATAATAATTCGTACATCGAGACATTTTCTTTTTTTAAGTCGTACAAAAAAAGTGTCTCAAATCAACCTCGTTAGGTACTTTTTTCCCTTCTTTGTAGGGTACTCAATTAGAGAGTAGTGGCAATCTGTATTTTAATAATAGCACGTTTCAAATTGTCTCTACTGGGACATACTTTCCATGTACTAACAAGAGTTAATATTTATTTTGTTTGTGTATGTATAATATTATTACAACACAATCTGTTGCATTATCAATAGGCTCAGACACATACCACTGCAATTGCAGCACGTCGACGCAGGTCTTAGGTACTTGATTCCAAATGTATCCTATTTGAATCTCAAATTGTATTATTTATCTAACTGTGTGTCTGAGCTCTTATTAGCCGTGAAAATATGCAGATTCACAGTAAGTTATATCATCACAAACATTACCAAACATTTTCAACTAATGAACTTAAGTAGAAGAAAGTAGATACAATAACCGTCCTAATCAAACAATTTTTTGTTATTACAACGGAAATAATAATGTTGATATTAATATATATAATATACATTATATATAATAATAGGTGATTGGTAAAAAGTAATTATGCTAGTTTTGATAATTTACTTATTTATTTGATTACTTAAAAAAACAGTCGAATCATTAACTTATTGCCAATAGGTACCGAAATAATTCAGTTAAATGTGTAGGTAGGTACCTAATTCATGTTTATATTGTTATTTGGTGATTTACCACCGCGATTGTCCACATTCAACTTCTCCGTAGGTAGGTAGGTACTAAAAATAGTCAAACATAAGTAGTGTATGCATGAATAATGTTTAGCCTTCCGGAAAATCTCATAAAACATCTGAGAAAACGGTCAGTTCTAAAAAAATAGATATTGTATTATAGACGAGTGTCCTTTATGTACCCAGGTCCTTAATATCTACCTTTCTCTGTGGGGAAAGTTACAAGTATTTTTCTTTGAAATCCGATCTTATGTCATCGGTTAATTTAATTTATTATACATATTATGCGACCTTAGGTAATGTAAGTAAATTTAATATCTAACTACAAACCTTGTGTAGATACTACTATTTTATAATACATACTGTGGGTATAGCAGTGGACAGTATGTGGCAGCGCATGACACTTGTAGTGGTGAGGGGTGGAGGTACGCTGTTGATTCGACATAAATAATGCACACTAAACTTTGTCAGTCATACATATTTGTTTTCATTGAACTAATTATACATTTTGCAGATGGTGCTGGTTAGTTTTTAAATTTCAATAAAACCCTTTAGGCAAACCATAATAGTTTATGTATGCCATGGGCGATGCGACAAAAATAGTGCACACTTTTGCTGTCAGACCTATTTATTTTTGTTGAATTAAGAATGCATATTACAAATGGTGTTGGTTATTCTGTTACTTACTAAACTTTGTCAGTCAAATGTATTTGTTATCATTGAGCTAATATTACAATGTGTGCAACAGTGTTTGTAATTTTCTGCCTAATTCGAGCCATAGTAGATAATACTCAAAAAATATTTTAGAATGAATGTAGATTTTTGAATTCACCCTTATTACAAAATACTTGTATCTAGTATTTATTCATTTTTATGTACTTATATCTATCTGTTGATAAAAATTGGAGTAGGTATGTAATACCCAGAGTAGGGCGGTCTCAGATTAGTATGGTAATTTATGAGGGTCCTTTCATTTTTCACACACTGCGTTTATTTAGTATGTCGATATTATATTATATTATTTATATAGCTGATAAATCCGTGTTGAAGCAAGAGACGCTAGAGAAACACGGTTTCTGTCTCTATTCACGATCAGTGCCATCGTAATAACATGTCTTGAGCAAAAATTAATGGCTCACATCCTCTACGATTAACTTCCACTATCGTTGAGAAAGGGTTGCAATATAAATAAATCCACACATCGATTAACCCTTTAAAACTATCAAATATAATATACAAATTAACTGAATGTGCTTTAAATTAATTGTGTACAATATTAATAACGTTGCCAAATGATCGGAAAAGACAGTCGAACACTTATCACAGCCACTACTGTAAAACTAAACTAAAAAACGAATTCAGTATTTTTTTATTTACGGCAAACATTCGAAGTAAGCAACGAAAAATTCCCGGAAATAGACGGCACTACTATCGTAATGCATTATTCGGCACCCAGGCTGTTACTGGCGAAGGGCACCTGTTGAAGATAAGTGGGCTATGGTAGGTTACTGAAATAAAGTCCTAGGACAGAGCCATATTTACGTAATTTTCAGTATTTTACTCAACTTTTCTTTTTTTTTATATTCTATCTTTTATGTACCCAAGAGATATTTCACGATATAAAAAACAACATACACCAAAATAGATACAAAAAAAGTAATGCCCAACCACGATTCGAACTCGGGGTATTGTCTCGGTAATTCAGCGTTTTGTCGACGGGACCGTTTCGCATTGAGTCCAGCGCGAAAAAAATAATGAATATATAGATATTGTAATCATTTCAGGCTTTTATACCTATAGCCTCAAGTTTGACATTGTGTGCGTGTATTTTTACAATACGTGTGTAATCGTTGGTATGTGCTGTATGCGTGAAATGTACCAAATTAGTTAAACCCTTTGCTAGATTGTAATAGCCCCGTTACGTATTAGTAGAATTGCTACATGCCGCCTGGTTGACCAAGTCGACAATGTAGAATATAAAATAATGAAGTTATTATTTAAATACTTTAATATGCAATTAAAATTAGTTTTTATTAAGAGTTTTCGCCACTGCCTGTTACTATATAGGTAGTATGGCGATTTGTTTACACTTATATCATCGAGATATTTATTTCTATCACAAAACACTACGTCATACGTCTTCTAAACATTATCAATCATTGTACAAACTTCCTACTTTCCTTCAAACACCTACAGAAAGTCTTTCAACTGTATCTACACACGATTGTACTGTCGTTTCGATTAAACTTCCGTCACTGCCAAAACGGATACTGCAGTAAGTCGACGCTATCAGGTTAAATGCATCGCCTAGTATGCGTCTGCGAACACCAACTGGACACGCCCTTCCTTTTGCTTTGTCTCTGTTTTCTCATTATTTCCAACTAACTATACAAGTTATTAGTTTGTCGTAATGTAGAATTACCGACATACTCGAATCGAAAGTCATTTAATATACTAGTCGCATTAAATTATCGATTATACCTAATTGTCGAGAAATCATAACGCGATTCATTATCGGAACGTAATTAAATTTATCAGTAAGTAGGTTAATCAATTTAAAAACTTCGGGCTATCTACAATCTTTGTATATCTTTGTTGGCTTATTATACAAATAACATTCATAGAATTTTAAGACAAAAAAAAAACAGTTTTGAATTATTACTATTAATTGTTGTAACATTACTAATTGATTTTTTTCTCTTTTGTTTCAGGTATGTTCCAGATCAACATTAATTTATTTTCATTGAAGAATATCTAATAAGCTATCATATTATATTAGTAACTGGACACTTGTATGCGGGTAAGTGTTTTAATATAATTTAGAAATTTAAATTATGGTGAAATTACTACCACTTTCATAAATTTCTAGCGTCCTAAGTAGACATAAGTCCTTTGGGTCTATTCTATACTTATCGACCGATAAAATGATACATATTATCAAACTTAGGGTAGGTTTGTATCAAAGTATTAGCACTTATTGTAACAATTACAATAAGTTGGTTGTAATTGTTGCAATACGTGCTATATTTTAACAGCACCTCTGTTGGTGTGGTATCCAAAATGAACATAATATTGTAGAATTGAATCACACTATCCAATACAATATTCTATCATTACCTATTGCGGTCAAATATACCCATGTTTGATTGTATCTATATGCGAGTATTTTAAGCGAAAGATTATAAAATACAGTCTATTTGGAATCCACTATGTTTCTGGTGTGATTCTATGAATAAAATCAAATAAGCATTTTCCAAGTTATGTATTTCCAATAAAACTCGCAAAATTTATCAATATGGTGTTTGATTTTGTCTAGAATACAAAAATAGTATACATTCATTATATTTTAAATGCCTAGTTAGAATCTTATTAGACAAATTTCTAGTTTGTAAAATAAAAACATATTTTATTTTCAAGATTTTACTTGGTGATGTCTTAATCATGATAGGTAATTTTTAATCACTTATCAGCACATATGGAATATAAATTGCTTGATGACACGTATTTTGCTCACATGGTGAGATTTATCTGTGTATATATGTGTAACAATAATGTGTGATGGGAGAGCTAGTGAATAAAATATATAATGTGAGAAGTTCCTAGTTAGTAAATTTCCAAGTTATAAATGAGAATAGGGGTGGGAATTTTTGATGGGAAAATCGTGAGGAGTGGGGTGCAATTAGGGTTTTACACGTTGTTCTAAACTAGGTATTGATAGTTATATACTCGTATTATTAAATTAATACTTGTAGGTAGTATTTATTCTTAAATATTATTACAATTTGAATCTACTTTATTCGTGCGATGAAAGATTTTGAAATCCTACTGTCTTTATCAAAGTTTCATTTTCGATTAAAATTATTTGATGAAATCATTATTGGGGCAAGTCTTGGTTGATTCCAAATGAACCCAATTTGAATCAAGCAAGAACCACAACGGTTTGCACCAATTTGTTCTAAATTACAGCGCCCTGTGTTTAGCCCTTGTTAAACAAAATGTTTTTTATAATCATCACCATTTAGCGTTTTCAATTTTCATTTAGCCTTTAGATTCTCGGTGAGGTCACAATATATGTATTTATGTTATTTTCTAAAAGCCTTTGTGTTTGTTTCACTTACCTATATGTACTAAATACACCTGTTGTAGTGTAAGTAAGATCTGCATCTTAGCCCTTGGTAGGTACCATCATACGTATTATCCGAATGAGTGCAAATAATATCGTCGTTCCAAAAGCAAAAGGGCACTTGTGCAAAAGTAGAGTTTTGAGAAAAACTCATTTTAAGTTGAGTGAAAAAAATCGTGTGGACGTTATTTTTCAATAATAATTACTTCGAAATGAAATTCAGAGCACAGGTGACTTACTCAGAGAACGAAATGTATTTATTTTTCATATTATCTTGTGACGATTCTCGTGACAATGGCCTCTTTTTCTGCAACAAAATATATTTTTTTTGTACAAAGCCCTTTACACATTTAAAATAATTTACATACTTATGTACCCTTTTCTTATTTTATTTGTGTAGCCACTGCACATAGACTGGCAAAATCGTGTACATGTTACATTTTCATTGTACGCTAATTGAAGATTAGTTTACAAATACACAAGTGACCTTTATTTTTTTCGTGAATTGTGATTTCGTGGATTTTGTCATTTTGCCTATCATATAGAGAGAAAAAAAAATACGAACAAAACTACATCCATAACTCAAAGCCGTCAAAATGTCACAAGTGCCATTTTGCTTTTGGGGCTACGATATAGGTATAGTACCTATGTGGGTATATATCCATTTTCTCTTTTATTCGTAACTGATTAATTTTTCGACTAAAAAATCGTTTGGCAGTCAATGAACTACAATGAAAAATGATCATTTTTAATAACATACAAAAACTTTGTGTATTGGCGAAAATTAAATCTGTAATCAGATATTTTTTCTTGATTATATCAATGCATTTAGTTCACACACAATTTAGCGGTAATTTGATACGCTTTATTTGAGGTAAGTCAATGATATTTAAAATACCTACTTATGTGTGCTCACAGCCCTTATAGATAGGTATATTTAGGTACCTACGACTTCATAGGTAGTAAGTAGATAATAAATAGACTTTCGTAGAAATGTTCTTTATTTAAATAATTTTAGTTAGTCCACTGTAGAAACTGCAAAACCAAAAGCAATGATGTTATTGAGACACTTCATGACGGTTCTCGAGGACTGGTTGTTAGGCGTATTTACGAACCGCTTGATATACCTAGTATTCGTCAATTGTACATAGACACATTTTTTGCCTATTATTTGACAACTTTGGCGAAAACTTTATATTGTGCGATATTTGAACGTTTGCTCAAAATTATAAAATATTATATAGGTACGAGATTTTCCTAAAACTCAACCTGCGTCGACACAGGTAAACTGCACTAACGTGTGTCTGAGCCATAATAGGTACCTACCAGTGGTGAGGGGTGGAGGTGGGCTGTTAATATTCGACATAAATAGTGCACACTTATAATCGTTTACCTCCATCCAACAAAGCATTCCTACTGTATACTATAATTTATTAACCTCGACAAGCAACCTTACTCCATAAACTGTTTCATTTTTCTAATTTTACCGTTTTTCTAAACAATTTTGGTTAAATTATCATAAAAGATGTTTTTTTCGTAATTAATAAGCAAGTCCATTCACACCATTCAGGCATCCGATATCTGAGATGTCTGCAAATAACCAAACCTCGCAAAGTGCTCACAAAAATAATTGATTTTTGCAAATTTTGTTTCTTCTTCCAATTACAGGTTCAACAGACTTATCGCATTATAGTTTATGACGTTATTAATAGAAAATGGACACCGCTTGTTGTTCTGTTGTTTTTGTAAAAAAATAATATAAGAATGTTTAAATAATGCAAGATGAATGGAAATTAATTTATTATTGATATAGTAATATTATACTATAATATTACTATATCAATAATATTAGGTATTATTTTGTCTGATCCTTAGCGAAGCATAATATAGGTATAATAATATATGATTGCAAGTTGTATTAATGGGCTTTTACGATGAGTAGTTATTGGCCATTCACCCAAGCCATTGGGTATTTGTACCTTGATTCAAACCAGAAAAGACAGTTGCCAATAGTATCGCAAATTGTAAAGCTCGTCAATTGTATAATTTTCAGTTAATTTCGGCACAATTAGGTAGGGTGAAGTTGGCTTAATTGGTAAACCACATCGATCGGTATCTAGTGGCCTGTTTGGAGCCATATATTTTTTTTAAAACTTTTCTAATAGATACTTTCGTGTGTTTAATAATGTATATCGAATTGTCTTTAATACTGGGTTAGAATTGAAGCTATTAATTTATATTCCTATTTTTTTTATTTTTTTTTTTAAATATTATTGCTTTCTCCAATACGCTACGAGGGATCGATCGTTTCGTCTTTATGATATTATTTCATTTATTACTAGTTTACTGAGATTCGACAAGAACTAACCGGTAGACATTGAAACATGTGGAACTTTCCTTATATCACGAATACTGTGACTGCATATTATTATGCAAATGTACCTACCTACTTATAACAATGAAATATCGGAAGGGTTTATTTATTTCTTTAAAAAAGCACACCACTTCCATTATAAATAAACAAAAAAACTAGCTAGGCTACTGTCTAGAATTTACAATTATATATATGTAATCGTATTAAGGCGATAGCAACACAAAAATGGTTAATTAAAAAAAAAACACATTATAAAACAAAATCATAAAAATAAAGTCACCATAGCTAAATCATAGAACCATTAACATAAAAATACAAATTATCTGTATTATAATTATGAAAGCTCGATGTAAAACACGGACCCTTTAATAGAGATATTCAAAAACTACGAGTGACGCAACGTGGCATGGAAAGGTACATGTTGGGCATAAAGCGATAAACTCACAAATAACCCAATGGATAAAGAGACAGATAGAGCGACATGCTGTACATTTCATTTGGCGAATGGACAATCACTTGATAAATGCAGATGTACATGGCACCGTAGAATAAAAGATCGAGAAGATAATAAGGAGCTAGGGGTGGCCTTTATAATATCAGTAGATTCGCCCTGGCCACCGCCATCTTTAGATTAATAAAGCCTGAGCATAACTTTTTGCACAAGCAACGAGTGGTTCACTTTTCAGCTGTCAAAATCAGATCCCAGATTGCTTGACATATTGATTCGCCCTTTCTCGTTTCAAATTGAATTATGAAAAATTCTTAAATCAAATATATTAACTACCAGTGTTATTTATAAATAATATACATTCCTGTTAATCATCAGATGTCAAAGGCAGACAAGTCCTTCACACAAAAACCGGTGATTATCGATTTCCAAAAAATATGTAGCATTCATCTATGCATTTGTAGACAGTGTATTAATGCTTGTGTATTATTTATCATTTAACTCATCTATCCAAATCAAACCATTCCCTACCACTAAATCCAATGAACTCCAAGGTCTCCAGATACGTTAATACAATCTAAAAGAATACTCCAACAAGTGAACACGACAGACGCGTCAGTATGAGCACTCTATAGACAATTACAGGCAATGACATGTCATCCATAGACAACGGGAGGGGCGAAAAGTAGGACCAGTCGTGTAATGTAGCAAATTGGCTTCCTTCTTCAGTGGGCAATGCCCTGGCTGATGGATGATAAAAAGCTCTTTTCACGTATAAAAATATTCACCAACCAGAAAATAAGATATAAATATGTATCGCCAAATTTAATGATAATAGTGATTAAACAAAATTGGTTAAAATAATCTTTAAAATACCGGATGAAGTATCAATATGGACAAAAAAGTCTGTAGATAGAGAAAACCTAGATATCGGCCAAATCATGAAAATGTCTAATCTAATATACATTCTATACGCCCTACTTATCCAGTAGTAACGTTTTAATTAAATAATAACATGTTTTTTGTTTGATTTTCTCAACACCGGTTAACCGGCCATTACAAGATTTTTACGAAACATCCGACTTCCGTTTAAATTTCATTTTAACAGCGTATATAAATTTTTTAATACGCCTGTTAATGATTATTATCTGGGCATAAACTTTATATTTGTTTTAATGTCTGTCTATGATATTGCGGCCTAGAGGGACTATATGGCGATCTTCAAGACTAGTAATAATTGTCTTTGGTACACTTTCCAATCATTAATAATAATTATTGATTCTTCAATGTATTTTTTTATTATACTTACTTTGACCATTGAACAATAATTTCTCCCATTGCTTCTTCTTCTTCTCAGACATAACATAAATCGGTGGTTTCTGTCGTCGAATGTGCAATAATAATTATTATTGATGACACTAGATATTCGATTCAAATCCATAAATATTATGTACAGTGGCGAATTTAGTAATTTATATGCCCGAGGCACGAAATGATTTTGTGGCCAACTAGTAAAAATAAAATAACAAAAGATAGTGAAGACACATAATAATATATATACTTATATATATTATATACTTATATAGTATACGTATTTGTACCTAAGTATATAATATATATAAGTTATATATATTATATACTTAGGTACAAATACGTATACTTAAGTATGTTCGAGTGGTTATGTTATAGGCTCTCTTCATTTTAGTTAAGTCATGCTTTGGGTACTATTTTATAGGTAGGTACTCAATTTGTGAGAAATGCATATTTATTTATTTTTAAATTAGTAGATATAATTTAATAATCGTATGACTGGTTTGAACTGTTTCGAGGCCCCTTTTAAATCTTCTGATGAATCAACTGAATCGTCTGCGTTAAGGAAAATCGCCGCTTATTATGTAGGACTATACTAGGTATTCTATAACAATATTGCAGTGATTTTGTGTTAATATTTTGTGGCGATTTTCTTCGACGCAGAAGACCTAATCGATTCGTCAGAAATGTTTTAAAAGGGGCCTAGAAACGGTTCAGACCAGCCATACAATCACCAAATTGTATCGCAATATAAAAAAAGGCGCATTTCTCACAAATTGAGTAGGTACCTATATAATATTAAGTATACAAAGCATAACAAAATTTCTGCTACTACATATATATAAGTATATTATATATGTATATATATTATAACACCAAAAGGGTGGACACCTAAAATAACCACTCACAACAGATACCTACCTACTTACGTTTTTGTATACAAAAAAATAAATCACTAAAATTATTCATTACTCATTACTGCCATGTTCAATAATAATTTGATAAAGAAGAGGTACCTACTATTGCTATTTTAACTAGGTACGTTCGTAGTTTAAATAATTTATTACTTATACTTTTATGGTAGGGGGGGGGGGCTCAAAATCAGTCAGTGCCTCGGGTCTCCAAGTTCCTAAACCTGTCACTGCTGATTGTAGATAATTGTTTTTTTTGCGTTCGCAAGCTTGTGTACCTTTTCGCGGATTCTTTGATACCCCGTTGTTCCTTGGTTAAAAACCTTGGTTGGAGATCACCAGCATTACTACATTTTTAAACTGATTTTTACAAGGTTTGATAATTAACCATTCGGTCAACCTTCCACCCAGAAGAAAAATAAAAAGGAATCTACAATATATGTTTTCTTTTAAACATTTGCACCCTTTGCAGTGGACCTGCCCTTTCATCTTTCCAAGAACCGGTGAAAGAGGAGGTTGGTAAAACGAAATAACAATAACAATGTAATAATCAAGGTGTCTATATATTTTAATAATTACCATCAAAATCCTTCCTAAAATGATTTTGTTTATTATTCGATTTTTTTTAAATTTTGAAAGATAAAAATTAAGGTGCCTATCGAAAATGCATTTTACTGCACTTCTGTTCGGACCGTGAAGTTGTTATATTATTATTTTATTGTTCCTCATTGATGCAGGAAATCGTAAATAGTTGCATACAAAGACAACATGAGCAACCACACAACAAAAGTTTAGCTGGTATCCGTCGATCTCAGACTCAGACATACAACTCTTTACTATGTAGATTTGCTTTGATTTTGTGAACCTACAGTCCTACACCAATGTACGGCGCTGTAATAGCGGGCCGCCAGACGAAAAACGAAAGTTACCGACGGCGGCCGAGCTTTCGCGAACGCAGCGCCGGCCAACATATTCGCCCGAATGTGGGACAACGAAGAATCAGTTTTTCCTGTGCGTTCAGGTTGGGCGCATGAGAGTGACTCGGCGTGCCAAATAACACGATAAATAACACAAAAAGAACACAAATTGAAAATTCGAAAAAAGAACATCTCTCGATTTTCGCACTGGCCGTCGAGACTGACAGCTGAGCCGGTTAGTTGCTTGCCAGAACGCCGCCTCGCCGGGCGGGAAATTCATTGCAACATTTTCGTTCCAAATTCGAATTTGGTTTGAAAATTAGAATCGAAAGAAAATCCTCTGTTCGGAATTTAAAAATATATTACAAACAAACAACGCTGATTTTAACTGAAATCATTACCTTTTTACAAAATTGAACTGCTAAGAAATAAATTATAAACATAAACATTTTGCACAATTTAGTTTGTTTTCTTCTCTCAGTGACCGAGCTTGAGTCAGGTCAGGAATCTTGTTTTATTTTCGAAGTAAACTCGAAAATCAACATCATTGTGATAAAATTGTTTACGTTTATGGACTCTTGAGAATAATATATTGGAACTGTGTTAACTAATGGATTATTTGTGATTAATTGTGAAGAATATATTTTACGTGTGTTGGACAATAACATTGGACATTGTTGAGATTTGTGATTACTGACGTGACAATACTACACAAATAACGGATAATAATATTTACGTTGTGGAAAATTGACGACTATATTGTCATATTTTAGCACTCGTGACACTGGATTTTATTTATGTGATTTGTGTGAAGTTGTGCATGTGTGCTGTTAACAAGCAATAAACACACTTATGTGACAGACTTTCGTTAATATAGTGAACACTCATTGGATTTTTCTCGGTTAAATCTATGTATACTTACGAGTAACGTATACGATAGTTTTTCGGTTTTACTAAAGTGTATTTTATTCATTATCTTATCATATAACGGTAGTTACAGCCGAACCAATATTGACTTTGCCGAAATGTTTTAGTACACGGATATATAGATAAATTATTATTAAAACATTGTATAAAATACTCGTAAAAAATAACGCATCGACAACATAAAGCATTGAGACAAAAAAAACAAAACAAATCGAATTCAACAAGTGGTGGATTTTCGAATTTAGAAGAAGAGCGTTCTAAATTTGATAGTTTTTAAATATTTATTCGACGTACAAATTTTCGAAGGGTGCGGTTGACAACCAAAGAAAAAGTCATATCAACTTGTTAAATAAACAATATAATATTGTAATACCTGTGAATATAAACACTTATTATCTCTTAAAATGGAAAACAAAGTGAAGATGTCATTTTCCTCCCAAGTAGTACGATAGACGTTGAGAGTGGGGATATATCTGGATTATTTAATGCAATCACAGATCTTACGAAAGATGATGCTGCTGCAACAGCATCCGATGGGTACGGAGACCAGGACACCCGGCGGAATCACATTCTCCGTTGAAGTTCCTCGGTTCTCCCCTCCCCCATCTTCCCCTACACACTCAGAAAAGAATGTGGAATCTGCTTATATTAGCAGCGTGAAATCTGCTGTGGCCAAGAGGGAGTCGTTCCTCAAATACGCCGAAAGAAAACCATCATTTGAAGAACACCCACCCGCTTCTCCAAAAATGATGGTTAGGAGTCACAGTGTTGAAGACATGGACACACATTTTATCAGAAACTACCCGGAACGAAATGTCCACTCCGCTGGACCAAATGCTACTTCTCCTCACCCTTCAGATCCTATTGTGACGGTCACGGCTGCTGGCAGAAAGATGTATCCTCGCGAAGAAGCTATGGAAGTATCGTCAGCCTCAGCAATCGAAGACGGATACCGCGATCTTGCATTATCAGCAACTAAAGTCATATCCAAACAAGATGCACACATTACAAGTTCAGATAAATTCGTTGACAGACCTTCATTCGACAGTGATCACGAAGATGCGAAAATTGAACGCAAAACTTTCACTCCTGAAATCGTTGATAAAGATCACCAGGAAGAATCAGACTGTGAAACTCCTCTTGACCTCAGCATTAGCACTTCTGTAAAAGAAGAGAAATTCTTCAGGCACCCTCGAGAAATCACTGTCAGAGACTTCGCGAGAGAGCCTGCGTCCCATTATCCCAGCCACGAGCGCGAGGAAATGGCGGAACGAAGAGAATTCATCGCGAGATATTCCAACAACTTCCTTCGCGATACGCTCAAGGAATCCAAAGAATACATGATCAGGGACCCTAGAGACTTTGTGGCGAGGGATCCTCGTGATTTCATGGGAGTTCCCGGTGAATTCAGAGATCCCAGGGAATTTGTGAGACATCCTAGTGATTCTGGAACGGAGTCTGATGACTCAGGAGGTCGACTTAGTCCTTCTGATGATCCTCAAAAAAGCGGGAAAGCCTACAAGAAGAGCCTCATGAAGCGATATTGTAAGTGGACAAGTACAGTTTTTTTTTTTTGTTTAATTGCTTCTCATTAATAATTTGCATATTTTAGCAGATTTGCGAGCTGCGGATGTGTTACTGCTATTTTTGGATTCTACTTCCTGTATCGTGCATTTTTTATTATTGACTGGCTACGAGAAAGATGCTGATTTCTACACATTTTATTGATACCTACATATTTACATTATAATGGTAATTCTAGATAGTTGTGCTTGTTTTTTCTTTAGTTGCTACAATATTTTTATATTTCAGAGAATTCTCATATGAAAATTAAATATTCATATGAAAATTACCTACCTACACAAATTTAAATGATTTCATTGTTTTCGGTAGCTATTTTTATTATTAACTTGTACAATCATTAACTTATTATGTATTGCCACGAATAATAATAATAATAATAAATTTAGTAGTACTTAGTTTAACATACACACATGTAAGGTGCGCAGATCTTATTCATTTCATTGCGCATGAAGTGGGGGGTTAATTTGTATTTTGACTACGGTTGCTAATGTTGCTATTACTGACAATATTGACATCATGCCTATTAATTGTATTGGGTGTTCTCTTACCTTATCTGAGACTAAATTTTTTTTTATTTATTTACGTGCCAATACTAGCTTTAAATATTTGACTAGATACCTACTACCTAGTACTACGAGTAAATAAAATAAAAATATTCTATAAATAACCATTCCTTATGTCATAGAAAACAATACAAAGAAAAACATCATTTCTATTAATCAATAAAATAGTCTATGGTTTTACGATATTGCTACCAAGTTAATAGCAATAAAAAATAAACCTGCGCCCTTTGGACGACCAGATAAATTCATTTATCCATAGCCGTAAAACGCATAACTCGATTAATAAAAGGCTGTCTACGTCACTTCCGCCTGTAAAGTTGCCCTGTAATAAAACAGAGATGTCTCATACTGAACGTCTGTAGGTCAAGAATAGGTCATTGTTTGCTTTTTCATTAAAGTTTACAATACATTTATATTACAAGACCATTGATAACCTTGTGTTACCTATGTATATAATTGGAATATGGTATTGTATTTAATATCTCTAATATTATGTACCTATTAATCATACATTAGGCACGTATGCAGATAAATGGTTTATTGATAAATTATGTTAAAATTATTGAACATGCTGATTGTCTAATTTTAAATATATTAGAATTGGCAATTTGATAAACGTCGTTTTCTTTATAAACGTAGTTATTTCGTCAAAGTCAAACAGCCTCTTTCTCTTCCACAGACGAATTGGTGTTTTCCTTTGTTTTCCACGGTATTATAAAGTTTTATAACAATATGTGAAATTACATTGTATGACACTTACCTATATCGACTTGACTTACCCATGATATTTATTTTTTTGTTAAAGGAATGTGGTATATATTATAATACTCGTAGTATATCTAAGTATTTAAATCATAAAGGGTATTTTGAGATGTAAAGTTTTTTGAATATGTTACTTTACCTTATTAGTTCCACTGAATTCTTGACGACAGATTTAGTTTATTATTATTTAAGTACGATATAATATTATGTAAGTAATCACATAGGACATTTAGTAAAAACTCGGTCACTTTTTACGATAAAGAGAATCTATTAATTTATTTGACACAGAAATCGTTGGTTTCTGCGGAGGAAGTTATGACTCACATCAACTAATATTCTTAAGATTTTATCACGAATGTTGGTTATAGGTAATTATTTTATTATGAGTCATCGCTTACCTTTTGAAGACTCAACTTTCATCTCGAAATGCCGGAAATGTATCTCTGCTGTACATGAAATTAATATAAAATACAAATTCCGATGAAACTTTGTTCACTAAACGACATTAAAAAGAGGTGTCATCTCTTTCTCGCTTGAAAGATTTTCACTGAAGTGAATGAGGCGAAAGTCGTTTACCTCACAAATCGTAGGACGTATTGTGTAAAAGTATTATCAATAAACTTCGTTGTGTGCACATAGTAGATACAAACACTGTTATCTTTTCGAATAACCTTGAACCCGTATCATATATTTGTTACGTCTGACGCCACATCCCTAAACGCGATAGTCACATATTATTATTGCTTTAATATTATGAAATCTATCCAGTGATAGGCGATCGGATTGTAAAACTCGGGCTGGATAGCTCAAACGTAATCTCTTGGGAAAGTCTTGTAATGGGATAACGATATTATGTTCTCAGTTACATACCTACATATATTTGAGGGAGGTTTATCTTAATTATTAACTTTTTTTAAAATATAAACTATCTGGCAATATTTTAGTGTTCCTCAAAGTTCATTCTTGGGCCTTAAATTGTCCATGTTGTTTTTGATGTTTACATACAATACGATAATGTATATTATATTATTATGAATAATGCCTATTCAGCGCCATTGTTTCATTACACCCACCGCGACTGGAATGTGTCTAATAAAGGCGCATGGGGAGATGATAATAGGGTGAAATTTCAATAAATTCTATCAAAACCTATCAAATATCTTATAAATTCCTTAAATTAATATGCACGCAAGATGTAATCACTTTTAAGTTTTATTACATAGGTAGATGCGAGTTCGAATCGGGTTGGAAAAAGGTTCATTTTCAATATAAATCGTTGGATTCATGTTCTGGACAAAATCACTTGAACCAACAAAAAAAATATATAGAAATATGAAAGCTGGTCATCATGAACCAATGTTTTAAAGACAGATTTGCGACCATACAACCCAAGAAATACAAAAAAAATCGTCAGAATGTTCTTAAATATCAATTTTGAATGCGCGTTTCGTTTATCTGATAATATTTAATGTGTAATATGATACAGATGTAACTATTGAAAATAACACATTATTTAACACAATATGTTTAAGTTTATCCCGCATTTATATACACAAGAGTTAAACCTTGTTATAGCCTCATCCAGAAGGCGGGGGCATATATTATAGAACATGTGATGTTCTATAATATATGCCCCGGTTCGAAACTGAGTGCTATGTTGACAAATGTACATACTTTAATCAGAAAATATAGTTTTTTTAATATTAATAAATATATAATTGTAAGCGGAATTATTTATTAGTGTAACTTCAACGTCTGATAATGATGGTGATGGAACTTAATTATTGAAAGCACGTGCAGGTTCTAACAACCGGTTGAGATAGGAGATAGTTTTCATCTTAGAAAGATGTTTTTTTCTGCGTACATACATGGTTTGATAAAAAATATTTTTATTTAAATTGGTCGGTATAAAAAAGGTGAAATGCCATACATCCCTTACCTGACCCAAAAGAAAGTCTCCTGTTTCATATTATTTTCGACAAAAAACCCAATCCTATTGCAGTGGCGCACTTGAAAAGCTCACTATAAAATATAATTAAATGCACGCAAATAATGCCATATTCATATTATTGTAGTTGTAGATATTCATTTTGTTTTCGTCGATATAAAACTTTGTTATAAAAACTGAGAGCTTTAAAAGCTCTTCTAGGGAAATATGCCAATTGTGTTAACATTAGAAATCGATTTGCTTATTATCATCCAGCATTAGGGTAATAAATAATAGTACCTAATAAATTGACACTTATCTATGAAATGAGGTTTTACATAAAGAAGCGTTCCTCAGAATCTGAGCATTTAGGAACCAGAATATATGTACCTATGTATTATTATTTTGTACATGACTATAATAATTATAAACATACTTTCTTAATTGGCGTCGCAGGTGAAATAAAACCATGTTCTTCTTGTACCTGTATAGTAAGTATGTGATATTATGACATATAATAATAAATTAATAATAACATAATAAATGAATAGAAATTTCAATTGACGCGGTAAACTCTATAATGTCAATGAATAATGGGACAAATCAAAAAACATTAAGTTGAGTTATGGTTTCACCAATGTCATTTTGATTTAACTATGTACCTACCTATGTTATAAAAAATGATCAAATCTTAAAAACTGTTATTTTTTATATATTTAATATATTTTACCGTCTTTGAGATTGTATGTGTAGGTTCTGATAAATTTACATGTTGTTTTTCAATGTGTGTTTGGATCCAGAGCATGTGATTAATACCAATTGGCCAATATCCAGTTCTTGTAAAAAAAATGTTTAAAATATTTATCTTGGCGCCACACAGTTATTTAAGATTGACCACTAATGGTAAATGCTGACATTGAACTTCTTATTATTTCATATTTAATGATTCCACAATCACGACGATTTTGATAGACTTGTCCCGTAAGGATGATGCAGAGTTTGATATAATCATTAATTACATAACATACCTACCTACATATTATATATTAAAATAATGAATTACCTAAGTAAATTTTATAGAGGCCCTCTTATTCAATTTTCATATTAGCACACTTTTAATACGTGCCGCCTTTGTGTAAAATGTAGATAGATATTTTTTCAAACATTTTTTCTTCGAAATCTCTCTTCCGCACCGTCCTCAGATAACGGTGCATTTTTTGTTCATTATATATATATTTTTTATTCCAACTAAGGGATGCTTTTTTATCGATCAGGATATGTATTATTTCGGCTCGTTGGTACATGTTCCTTCGCCTACGCCCTAACCCAACGTAGTGTCTTTTTTTATTTATTATTTATTTCTATTTAATAAACGATAATCCTAACCCAACGTAGTGTCTTTTTTTATTTATTATTTATTTCTATTTAATAAACGATAATAGGGCCACATTGAATGTTTATAATGTGAAATGTAGGTCATATAATATGACGGATGCACCTTTCATTTCAGAAAATGTGTTTATTTGTTTATATAAAAATACAAAACCTACTTTGAAAGGTGTGCCGGTTATCCTTGGGTGTAATTTTGAATATTTAAAAAAATATTGAAAATTTTTATTAGTATCCTTGAATGATCTCAACCATAGCTACTAGCATGGCCCCCACAAAGGGGGGCTGATAGGATAGCTTTATCTTGGGGGCCCGGCCTCATGAGGGGCCCGACGTGGCGAGTCGACCAAATTAGTGAGATTCAGACACACATCACAAATTTGCTTTAATAGTAAAAAAGTTCCTTTATTAATGGTTATATTTTTAAATATGTAGTTGTACAATGGAATTTTTAGTTGTGTCATTACTTGATAATTCCCACATTCAAGTGAATGTATGTATTAAAAGTACACTAAATACCTACCCTTAATTTTGCCGTGAACACCATTTGGGAAACGCTACTGTAGAGCGTCACACTGCCTTTAACCTTGGTGATAGGTAGGGGGGCTGGGCGACAAAGACCCTAGCTTTGGGGCCCGCCATGGCTACTAGCCAATAAAAAAAATCTGTTTATGTGTGCAAGTATACTCGCTGATATACTTTCTAGGATTTGGCCTGGTCAACGACAGATTTCCACTGACTCCAGTTCCCAGACTTCCCCATGCGTATCACGTCATCATCAGCGCACTCATCCCATTTTACAAATATATCCAGTATCTATGAAACCTCAAAAGATGCGTCGAATCCATAATTACGTCACACAGTCTATATCACTGTGCTTACTGCTAATGTTGTTTAATGACATTAATATTATTAATTAGGTTGAATCTCATACAAGATTCGTGCCAAGTGCAAGTTGCAGTTTTGCCGCCATGCTTAATTATAATGCAATTTCATTCATTTTCTAAGCATCTAAGTTAACGGCGATATTATATTATTATTATTATGACTAACTGCACTTTCTAAACTGCACTTGCAGTTCTCAGGAATTTCTCACAAACTGCAGTGAATTTTCGAATTTACGCTCATCTTCAGAGGTTTGCATTTTGTATTTAGGTACATGCCCGCGAACAACGTGCCAAAGTAAATCATTATTTAATTATATACATACCTAAGCACTTTTCTATGATTTGAGCAACACCAAACTATGGTTTTCTAATAATTAAAATATGTTTCAGGCCATTAAGTATATTATACGTACATATTTTTTAAATTAAGTATTTAAATTATCTTAAAAAAATAGTTGTTATAGGTAAGCATACCATATAGGGGTGGAGTTCCATAGTTTTTTACAGAAAATATGACACAGTTAAAGCGATGCCGAGAGAGAGAAAACGATGCAATAAACTTCATGCAAGAGCAGTCGAAAATAATAATGGAAACGATATTTAAATTTACTCTCTATAATTCGTGCGCAGTAGAAGAAATCGCAATCTGCGCAATTTCAACGTTAAGTTGTTCCACTAAAGAAAAAAATACAATGACAGACGGTTCTTTGTCGGAATCTCGGAATAAAATGTTGTGGAGGTAAACTGGTAGATTTACCTTGTTTATTGGATTGCAAATGAATTACCTACTATACAATTAACTTTTTAACGTCCGTACCGTTTCCCGGCCGCGTGCGGCGGTTAACATCCCCTCACCCAAACATCTTCGGAGTAAATTTTCTTTCTCGCAGACAATGTCAGTTAGTTATTCCATGAACTATGGCACATGTCATATTACTTGTCATATTTATTTACCAACTGCAACACTTGCATTGGGAATAATAGTCATTATTAAGTTGGTATGTTTTTAATGTCATTCCAAACGCTTAATCACCTGCGAACAATGGCCGTCTGTGTTGCCATTGCATATAACGTATTTAGTTTGTTAAATGTTTCAGAATGACAACGAAATCATTTAAAAAAAAAAATGGCAAAATATTTTATTGGCTAATCTTTTGTGTTTTGTGAGTTTTTTGCAAATTACCTAAAATCCCACTCGCCCATTATATTTCTTTATGATTTCTTCCTTTCGTCATGTTGGGTATTTAAAATCCTTTTTGTTCAAGATCTAGGTAGGTAGTTTGAATTTGTTAAATTTACTCACATATTGTGTGAGTTATTAAAATAAGTGGTAGACCTTTGCTTAAACTTTTGGCGAATATCTTGAAAAAATTATCCTCTTAATTTATAATTTGCCGAACGCATAACGTGATCAAATGTATTTATTATTGACAGTATTATAAATTAGGAAAAGGATTATGAAATTCTAATGGATTTAAGTTTTGTACTAAGTATTTTATTTAAGTCGTTTTTTTTGCAACCCGGGTTTCGCCTTTCGGCATCTTCTGGCGCCGTGTACACTCACCAAAAGCAAACACACATAATATATAATAAATCAATACAATAAAGTAGGTAAAAACTCCATTACCTACTTATCAAGTCAAAGGTCACAAAAATTCAACAAACAAATTCTGAATAGCTGAAGAGTCAGTAAAAATCTAATTAGTAAAAACCCTATCTTATTAAATCCATTAGAATTTCAATTCAAATTCCATCAAGTACCTTAGGTCGATAGTATTAATAAAAGTATGATGATTTAAATATTTTTAATTAACGGGCTCCTCGAGTTATTTTCGGTAAGTATCTAGTAGGACCTACCTACATACATAAATATTGTGCAAAGGTAACCGGCTCGTAAAAAATAAACTTGTTACCTGTCGACGTTCCGCTGATTGTGATCTCTCACAAAAGATTTGCCGGCAATGCAAAAAAACTGCACCCGCATTTTTTAACAAAATAATTCCACCTTTGCAAAAAAAAACATCCCTTATTGTTGTGTAAGAAAGCATTTTATAAAATCAAATACCACAGGTACCTAGCCTGCTAACTACATTTCAATACAAGGTGTTTAGATATTTTATATAAGTTCTATTAGTTATTTATAACAATTAATTAATAATAATTGTAGGTAAAGTATTTTTAGTTTATTTTTTAAATTCAAATACGAGTATGTTAAACAATTTAGTGTATTAACGGCATTTTGTTTTTTTATAGTCATTCCCATCCCAATACCTCGCCATTGTTAATTGCAGAATAAAACACATAAACAATAATGAAGTTCACAATTTATTGTTTCAAGAAATATGTAGATAACTACCTAAATGGCACCATCTAGTTCAGGATTCGTCAACCTTTTTCGCCCAACGCCCACTTTTGTATCTCTGTCAGTGGTAAAATTTTCCAACCGCCCACCGGTTCCACAGTAATGGTGATTTATAAAGTAGCGAAGTAACTTTACTTTATGTCAGTCTTTCACTAAATTTGGCAGGAAACTTCGTTATAAACAGTAGTTAAATCTATATTTTTATTTATACTTCAATATAAATCTATCTTATAAGTCTGATGAAATTACATTGAATTACACGGGTATTTTATGAAAATATAACGAACCTGTTTTTAAAACCCCTACCGCCCACTATGAAAGCTGGAACGTCCACTAAAGGGGCGGTAGGGACCAGGTTGACTACCCCTGATTCTACGACTTCAAGACTTCTCCGCCCAATGACAACAAACAACCTGGCTCACCCCCAAGTCTTCTTTGTCGGGATCCATTATGGTTTACTGTAGTACATACTATTATGGAAACTATGTACTTACCTGTGTCTCACGAACTACGCCTGTTGACGCCTATCAATTTAATATCGCATTTTGTTTTATTGCAGTCGCTTTCTGATAGTCACAGTGTTTTTTTTCCATCAAACCATTCAAACCTGTCAGTCAAAATACTGCTGCAATTTTCCCGAGCACCGTGCAAATTTTTGCATGACTCTGAACAAAACAAATTTGGGTCAATAGGAGTGCAAAAAACACAACGAAAACGGTATTCGGTGTGGACACAAAAACTAAACATCCCGCTAAGTTTTTTTTTATTGCAGCTATAATAAATAGCATATTCGAACTGGGCTCATTTTGTCGTATTTTCTTCTCATATATTACTTGCACAGTAATAAAATAAATAATAAGGAACAAAGTAATAATAATGTTGCCAGTACCGTTAGCCATTTTTCTAAGGGCAGTGTATTATATTATTATATTGTTTTATGGCTCTCTTTTGAAAGTGCTTTCATTATTATATAGGTAATATTCTTTTAGACAGTTCATTCCCCTTACTTAACTCACTAAACAGTTATGTGAAAAAATACTTTTGACCGTTATTTCGGAAGAAATGAAACTGTTAATTATTATCATTTAACTAAGTACCAATCTGCTTACTGTACGTAAATGTAAATCACAAGGGTTGAATGCCATCGTAGTTTTTTCATGCCGAAAAAGCAACGCATTATCAACGTAATATAACAATATTAAATTCGATAAACTGATGTCAATAATAATTCTTGATGCAGTATTGGTTTCCCAGACACAAACTATCCATCATAAAGCATGATCCCTGCGGTGTAATTAATACCAAAACAATCATTAGTGCATGTATTTATGGTAGTACCTAGGTGTCATATTCTACGTCGAAGTCAGAATATTTAATGTAGACTGTAATATCCACATACACTTATTCTTCTTCGGCGATGTCCGCTCCTTAGCTGGACCATACGGAAATCACATGGTGCCTCCAAGAATCCCTGGGCTTTTTGTCAGAACTTGCGAGTTGTAGTCGCCCGGTCGACATGACGTCATATGACATCATTGTGACGTACTACCGGAGTGATAATAGCATTCGAGAAAATAACGCTACTAAAATAGTGGCGTTATCCATTGTCCCCATACACAAATAGGTGTTTCAGCATAATAATATATATGGTGAGCCGTGTGCGTTGGACGGCTTGCCTCGAGCGTGTATTGGCTGACGTCACAATTACATCATGTCGTCGGGTGACTTCATATCACTAGTTAGAACATTGGGCTGCCTGTCGCTCGCCTGTCTTCTTGCGTCATTCCAGGTCATACCAGCATCCTGTAGATACGCCGTATACACTATAGTCTATAGAATATATAGTATACTATTAGATAGTATTTAGCGGTCTTTCAGGTTGCCTCTTCACTCTCTTATCTCCTCCGTCACTCTTTTATCTTCTCGTTACTCCTAAAGGAGCACACCGCACACCCAGAATTCGTCGCAAACATCTGTTCTCGAAGCTCAGTATACGGTTGCCGAGCCTTCGTAAGGTGCCATGATTCGCTACCGTAAAACAGCACCATGAGAATGTAATCGTCGGATAGACGGTAATTAGTTTTAACCGAGTACAGTCGTAAGTCCTACACATACTTAAAAATACAATTTTGTTTTTTTGTCTACAGAAAAACTAACCCTTGAATAAAAAAAAAATACAGATGGCCTAGGAGAGTACCTAGTTAATTACCCCGTTTAGTACGGTTAATTATTATGATTAGCAGCAGATTTATAATTCTACGCACGATTAATAGCGACGTATCAAAACTACAGTGTATCTATCTATAACATATTTTGAACGTAGCAAAGCTGTGTACCCAGATCGATCTGTACAGTTTTTTTTATATGGTTTCCTTTCCACTGTTGATTTTGTGAATGTGGAGTACCTACATTAAAATTCGGCAATTAAGTCTTGATCTACCTCCACTATCAATGAATATTATCTACAACTCTTCAGCAGTTTCCGTATCCTCTGTGTCGAAAATTCACACAATATACACATAAATAATTAATGATGCTCTACCAATTCTAACGCCAAAGATATAGTTATATTGTTTTTCTAGTATCCGACAGTCGGTTTGTATAGTCGTTGCGAAATGCTTGTTTGCACCGGTGCTGTTTTCGAAAGTGCGTTGTGTCGAGATTCGCATCCGGAATAGGCAAAATGTTATTATTACCTCTTATTATTATTTACTCGACTGCACTAGCCGACTGCAATTCACGGAGTAATTCCAATTAGGCTATACAATACCTACTATTATAATATAATATGTGCAAATTGCTAAATTCATCGAAAATCATATCACATAATAAAATCTTATGTGTAGATATCTGCCAGCGACGAAGACTGCCTGTTGATGATCTGAAACTCTTTGTTTAAGCACTAAGGTGCATGATTGCTACATCAGTCCTGTGCAGCATTGTTTTCATTATGACACGTTTATAACGTTATGAAAGGTGGCCGTGCACTAACCGTGGCTGCATACAGATGGCGGGTGGTGATTGGGTAACTCAAATCATGTTGATTTAACCCGAAAAATTCAGAATGAACAGTTTATTTTATAAGTACCTGTAGAATCTTATGAACCTTTCTTATTTCCCCAAAGGTCGGTGCTATAGAGTAACAACTTAACTTAACTTAACTTTATTATTTCAGACTGCTGTTACATGAAGCATATTGCATCGTCTTCTCTCGATCTGTCAAAACTATCGAATTTCATGCTTATGTTATATGTTTATAGTTATATTAGTAATATCAGTCATAATAGTTACAGGAAAACAATTTAATTACTTGTGGATGCAATGATAATCGATTCTGACTAGACGTCGTTTATCAATTAATTCTCACATTTAAATTACTTTTTAAGAGTCAAATACGTTAAATAACCATTTAATTGCACGACAGATGTGTAGAGAATAAAAAAAAGATAGATGCTACATTTGAACAATGTCTAGCTACCTACTACCTACATGCATAGTCTCACAACACACGTATGTAACGGAATATTAATCCTAACATTTTTCATATCAACAGGTCGCAATTTATTTATTGTTCTGATTTGCTGAAAATCATTTCATATCCTACTTATTTTTTTAATATTATGTGCACACTAAAATCCCATATAATTATTGTTGTGTCTTTCGTATGCGTTCGAGTCACAGTTTCATAATAATTGACAAGTGTTATTCAAGTGTACATTATCAGTGGATTCTGATTCATAAAAGCAATTTTCCGACTATTTTTCTTCTGGGTACGCTATCAATGCAATCCTTGTCCACCCGAAGAGTGATTGCTCTTTTAGAGCATTTATTTTTACTTCTTCGTGGGTTCATTTATAATCCGTATAGGTATACTGGCAAATATTAATTTTCATGTTCCCACCAATATTACTCGTAACTCTACGGTTTTCACGATACCCCGGACAGATGTGATGTTTCATGATGCTGTGTATCGTGCGATTAACTTATTAGATGGCACCATAAAGGTTGATTTATTTTTTATTAACTATAAATCATGTTTGTGGACGTGTTAAATTGGTTAAATTTATAATTGTACCTATTTATCATTTAATTTAATATCTACATAAGCGCATACTTTCTTGTTATACTGGTTGTTGTTACTGTATTTATTATGTATTATGGCGCATTGGCCAATCGCTGTAATGCCATAATTACTCTTTTCTAAATAAATAAATACTAGTTCTTAGTTAGAATTTTAGTTCACAATTATTGGGTTGTATCAATAGTATGACAAACGAAGGGTGATGTTTATGTGGCCGGAATCCTTCTGTGAGACAGTCGCTTTATGTTGTTTTGCCTCGAATTATTTCCGACGCAAGAACGCCTTACCTCGGGGTCGATTTCAAAACAAATTAATAATCATTCCTTTTCACAGGCCTTGGTAAATAAAGTGTTTTGTATGGAAATTGTATTATAAATTATAGTGACTGAATTTTGATACTGTAGTAAAAATCCGACGCGCTGCGGTATTTGTTACGAAATATTCTAATTCGTACCTATTGCCAAACAGTCGAATGACCCAGACGGTTTAAACTACGTCAAAGTTTTCCCTCAGAATGTTAAAATAAAACTCATAATATCAAGGTTTGACAAGCCTAAATGGTGTAAGGAACGTTTTATCGAAAATGAGCAATTTATGAGGTTTCGAAAGTCATCTTCAGCATCCTAAAAGTGCGTCATCGAGAGTCATTCCATGACGAAGATAATATTATGTACATCCATTTTTTTGGTGGGGTAGTTGGAAACTTGGAAACCAAAAAAAAATATAAACTAACTGTCAAACTACTCTCGTGTAAAGTTGTGAATTGTTACTTACGGCCTTTTGACGTATGAAACTCGATATGTACCTTAATAAATATAGGTAACGTACCTACTGTTTCGGTTTTGTTATACTTTTTATATGACTCAATAACCAATGTTTCGTGATTGTGATTTCATTGCACTGTATGGAAAGAACGGAAGCGAGGGCCGGGTTATAATATACCGTACGTGAAAGCGCGAGGAGATTAATTATTATGCTGTTAAAATCCGACATAAATAGTGCACACTAAACTTTGTCATGACAACAAATAATTAGTATTGCCATGGAACTAAGAATACAAATTGCAGGTGGTGCTGGTCAGTTTTTAAAATTCAATTAAAACCTGCCTAAAGCAAACCATAATAGTTTATGTATGCTATGGGCGATCCGACCAAATTAGTGCATACTTTTTCAGTCGTACTACTTATTTATTTTCGTTTAATTAATAATACTTAATAAATATGATAGATGGTGTTCGTTAGTTTTTATTAAATTCATTAAGCCCTTGCATAGACCAAAACACAATAGATAAAAAATTATTCTATTTACAAAATATCTAAAATTATTTATGATTTAATGGCATAATTTTCGGTAGAGACGAATATTTTTTGACTTAGATCTATTTGGCACAGTTTACGCAGGGTTTAATTGAATTTTAAAAACTAACCAACACTATCTGCAATTTGTAGTCTTAGTTAAATGAAAACAAATATGTATGACTGACAAAGTTTCCTGGGCATTATTTATGTCGGATTAACAGTTTATCTCCACCCTTCGCCACTGTGAAAAAATACTTAATGGTAGTAATAAAATATTCGTCCCAGAAATATCCTTGCAGCGGATGGATGTTCGTCAAACTAGCGAAGTCTTCTTATGGGCTTCCATATTATCAAGAAATAATTTTTGCATGTGTGGAATAGGTATTTATTATTCTGCTATCTATGTTCCAAAAATCCTATATTTATAATATAATAAGTATAATAATAGTATAGTGCTATTTTCATTATTATTATTATTATTACATGTTAGTTTATTATTATAATAATAATATTATTTTCTTTCGCCTGTGATGATAATTTCCCCGAGCCGCCTCTCAGACGTAGTCCGTCCCGCTCGCACTCGTGCGCCCGTCGCTTGTTGCCCGCCTTGCCTCTCGCTCTCCGCGTCACGTCACGTAGGCAGGGATCTCCCTTTGCTGATTCAATGTCATGGTTAACGCTTTCTGCGCCGAGATTGGTTAATTTAATTTATTTGATATTTTTTGTTATCTATTGTTAAATTTTATATTTTTTTCAACAGCCTCAGAACAATAATGTAACGTACATTTTTTTTATAATTATTTATATTAAACTAAACGAAATATTCACGTCAAATAGCAATAAGAATAATACACCTACATATATATTTATTTGACACAAACACGGTCGCCGATTTCGACATCGTAAATTGGACGTAATATGTTTAACTTTTGGTTCTGAATTACACTTTCATATGTGATACTTTTGAATACGTCAAGTACCTACGTCCTCTCTAAAATGTATATATTATATGAGTTGGATTAATCCTAAAAACTAATATATTATTATTATTGATGGGTCTAAGAATGATCCAACAATGAACCAACCATTGATCGATGTTGTAAATAATGTAGACTAACTGTGCCAATTTTTATTATCATAAAATAAAACGCCGCACTTCTGCTTTATTTTTCATATAATCATGCTATCACAGCTTTTAATTATTGATTCCGGTATTTTATATCATAAATACTAAACATAAAACGTTAAGTTATTCTTAATATAAATGAAGATATTGGTAGTTAAACCAACTTTAAAGAATGCAGTTAATCGTTTTTTATGTATTAACGATTATTTTATTTCTTTACGTAGCAACTTTACACTTGTTTACAGTGTATGTTTATTTAAAAAAAAAAAGAAAGATAAAAATAGCCGCAGTTTCGTCCAAACACGTCCTGCCGGTGTTGAATTTTGTCGGTGGTTAACTCACACTCCGATCGCTGGGGCTGTATCGAACGGCACTCGGAATGTGCCGCCCTTGCCGGTTTAGCGCTATACCCGCATGGCAACAAACAGCTGATCGACTGCCCCACGTTGGGCGCCACCCGCCTCCCACGCGGAAACGTTTTGTTCGGCAGTTTTGTTTTTATTTAGCACGGGGGTGTGGGGTGTTAAGCATGACAAAGGTATACGCATCCGTAACGCCATTATACGTACGTATTATTAGTTATACGCTCAAGTCAATTTTGTTGTCATTTATTCAACAATAAATCCTCTTTTAATAATAATTTTAGGCAATTAAGATATCTTAACTCAACTCTTCTTTATGTGACACTGCTTAGTTATGTTTGAATAATTCCTGGATAAAAGTTACAACATTATGAAGATATACCGACATGACGAAGTATTTATTACAATATAAATCTCGATTAATAAAAATTTAATATAAACGTTTTAATGGGTGTAACAAGTCTTAAACTTTATTTGATATTTAATATATTGAGTACATTTTAAACATAATTATAATTGCCTTCTACTGAGTTAATGTCAAAATATTTAGACACCGTTTATTTGTGTTTCATATATTTAGATATTTTATAAATACTATTTTTTAAAACTTTATAAAAGATATTTTATAAAGCTTGATTAACATTTTTCTTCCGATTCACTGCGGAGCATTTAATTACTTAAGGATTAATACATATACAATTTTAATTATTCATTTTTAGAATTTTTAGATATTGGCGTAATATGTAGATATATGGGTACCTACCATAAAATGTAGTTATATTTTTTATTTCGCTGTCATGTGTAATATATTTATATATGGTACTCGTAGAATCAACTTTTGGAAGTTCTTTCTTTACCCAGAGGTGACGTGCAACTTTAATAATAGTAGGTATTCCTTATGAAAGACGTTACAGCTTTTATGTCGCCAGTGCTTATTCTAAAGTCGTAAAGCCTCCATCGTTTGTCTTCGTCATGTTGCAGAAACAACACTGGGTGACATTCTGTCACCTGTCAGTCGATATAAACAAAACCAAACTGGCAGCGAAAGCCGGAAGTTATCAACGGCCGGCGCGAAAATGTTTTCCGGAAATAAAGCCGCCGCAACCACCCGGACATGACGTCACGGTGGCCAGACGCCTTCATCGATCCGACGCCGGTTACTCACCGACCGACGAACCAACCTACCCCGCGGGCGTCGTCTCCACCCGAATTTTCCTACCGCTCTCGTGAGTCCGGATTCGCAGACTAATAAATTATTACCGAGTCATTATGAAATTATACTTAAACACATACTTAATAAAGTTTTCGTTTTGTAATATGACAAACAAAAGGGGTAGTTTTTAAAGTTATCCTAACATAATTAACTTTGACTTGTGAACGTTAGAGCAATTATGTATGTCGTACTGCAGACCACCGATCGGGGCGATCAGGCCTCCACTCTGAGGTGGATGAAACCGGTCCAAATTTATTTATTAAGGGGGGACATGCTCGTCGAAGGTCAAAATTGAGTTTTTATTGTATTTTCAAACCATGATCCTGGTCACTCCTTAAACGTTGTAGATAATCTATTTATATAATTTTGAAGCCTTATTATCCTTTATAGTTATTTTAAACATTTGATGACTGCATACAGTATTTTTGTTACATAAAATAGTATTCTTTTAAACCTCTCGCTCTAATGTTTTGAATATAGTCATATTTCGGTACATAACTGTGCAGTGGTGTTAAGATTTTTTACATTTATTAATTTTTAAACGCATTTATAAAACTATTAGTATAATTTATTACTAGATAATTTTTGTAAAATATTCACGATAAAAAAATATATTGATAATCTCTGTGATCCCAAATTTGACAAGAATTAGGCATTTTATTATTCAAAAAATCGGCAAGATTAACACATTTGAAGATGATTCTAAAGATATTTATTATAAGCTATGTCTTTGACCATTCAAGTGTGATAAACATCTTATGAATAATGATTGCTTTATAATAATTATTGACCTAAGAATAAGGTAGTGTTTTTTTGAAATACGCCATTACTTTTGGCATTCGCCAGTGGTTAAGCTACAACATACGGCCGTAGCCATAAATTGACAAACTATAATTAAAATAGGGAGTAAAATTATGTTAACGCGCGTGTTTGAACATGTACCTAACCGAATTTTTTTTTATTTTTTTTTAAACGGTAATTTCCTAAATCAAATCAATAATATATTACATTCCCCTTACTTTCCAATCTTCTGTAGTCCAGGTTATTCTGAATACCGTCAAGACACCGTATTTCCGCTGAACATAACTTATACGTATAGTTAGGTCCCCACTACCTCTTCATTTGTCCAGCGATTATCCAACCGCCTGTTGACAGGGCCATCTTCCAACTTTTTGTTCATATACTATGGTCTTCCGTGATATGCCCAGCATGCACATTTACATGTCGAGTATCGCTATTCTAAATTCGATTATTTTTTTAATCTTAAATTCTGGGCTCATGTTTCACATAGGTAGTGCATATTTTATTTATAACGAAAAAAAATCATGGCAACACTAATTTAACATAGATATCTGCACGATATCTCTATGAGTGAAACTTTTACTATTCGATTCCTGCCGAATTGCATCATGTGACGACAATTCGCGTAAATATCGACGCAATCCTTCACCCATCGTGGCATCGAGTCACGACTTCATGAAATGGCATCGGGTATTTAGTGCTGTCAAGCGAGAGCCACCCACACTTCCTCCTGTAATTCGACCTCAAGTTGACAGCGCCACTCGCCGCGTGACATTGAAGATATATTTCCTTACCCAGAAACTTTCGCCAGAGAGGGGGTTCCGGCGAAAAGCGACGCAGGAGATGGGGGTGCGTTGCTTCTCGCTCGCGCAGCCTGTCGCCTGCTCGCTCGTGCACCATTTTCACTTTTCGCAGTACCAACCCTTTTCAGAGAACTTCGGCGAAGAGGTACTCAAGTTTTCTATTGAAAATTGTTAATAATTTTTGTGAAGTTATCCATAATTTCATAACACCGATATATGTTTAATCCGGCGTGGACTTGGTTGCATTTTAAAAGTGCTTTTAATTTAAACGATCACTTTTGTTATTAAACTGACGTGTAACTGAAACTGTAAAACTGAAGCGGCCGACTGAAACCAAAACGGAGACAAGATGAGATGGATCAGTTATCGTACCAATCCAGTTGCCAGTTAAATTTACGTATAAATTACTATGTTGCCGTATTTTTAATACTACTTTTCTAATTTCTATTGAAATATTAGTATTTCTTCAAATATAGGTACTACCTAGGTTCCCACCATCACTGTATTAGGTATACCAACCAATATGTTTAGAAAGTTAATTGTCAACTGAGTCTTAAAAAAACAATTATAAATAATACGAAATAATAATTATGCTTATGAGCTATTTTCTCAAATTAATAAATGCTACATCTGCCTAAATGATGAATAAACAACACCGACGACCGAAATAAGAACCTCCGTGTTTGGTACAAGTGCAGCTCCACCGAACTGTAAGAACGATAAGAAGAATACCTACTATTTGCAAATATCTACTATTTTTTGTACGCCAGTGTAATTAATTCTTGGTGGCACGTTAGTCCTTTCCCAATACGGTTGATCACAATGCTCAGAGATCAAGCTCCTGGGATGGAGCAAAATAATATATCCAGATTGACAGTCCATGGCGTTTTATTCAGCAGCGTCGTTATCGAAAATCTCCCAATCCACGCCGCAGGAGGCGTTCCACTAATCGATTCCGGTCCTGTAAGTAGGTATTTATTTCCTCGGCGCAGCCAAAAAATCGGATAAATAACCGCCATATTAAGCTTCCCACGTGAACAAAAAAAGTCCACCCTGATTTTTCCGCAGCGGCTTCACACGACTCGTCATCTATATTGTTTTTACAAAAACATTCAATGTTTATTTAGTGAGTAAATAATAATATGTACTAAATTATGTAAATAACTTGGTATTCAATCCTGATTCCTGGTGTATTGGTTGTCTATGTATTTATCCACGCTATACAGACATGATCAATGCAGTGTTTAATGGATTTGGGTTAATTAATGGAGACCAATCAAATTAACAATCTTCTTGTAGGTACATTATTACAAATTACAAAGATAACCAACGGTGTTTACGAATTTGTCTGGTTGAATTGTTAACTATTGTAGAAAACTTCTTAATTATCTGTGGATTCAACACTGTAAATAACTAGATTTATTTTCTTATACAAAGGCTCAATCTCCATAGAAGAAAAACGTTCTTTGATATTTTTTAGCAAATATACGTACAATTTTCGTAGATATTATACGGTAATAATATGAGACAGCAACATATTGATCACATTGGATTAGAACCATCGATTAATTACGATTTACATATTCTGACTGAGCTGCAATTATTGAACCCAATATATTATATTATACGCTAGTCAGATGCTTCTTCGACTTGACTATAGAATACTACTAATGTAATGAACATATTTTGATTTTCTCGTATTAATTTGGTCAATAATTATCCACTTTTTGGACGTTTCCCATGCTCACAATCGCAATTGGAAAAACGGTGTCTTTTGCCAATTATTGCCAGTATAATAATATTGTTTTGTACATCTTTCATCGCGGGGTCATTAAATAGAGAATAATTTACACACGCGGACAAATTTGAGAACCGTGGTCGTAAATAACTATTACGTAAGTACACATGCTGTATTAATTAAAAAAAAATTACAAGATAAAAAGATTTTTTTATATACAACGTTTTTAAATTTTCTGTTGAATCATATAAACTTGACTTGACTAGCTTAAACGATCAAAAAAATTTGTACTTGATAGAAATAATACTAAAATCTCATTTTGACATGTCATATTGATTTCCATAGTAACGCACGTATATATTAATAATTTAGTTGCTAGGACCCCAGACCCCTAGCAACCAATAATGGTGTCGAAATAACTTTTCATACAAAACAGAATTAACTGAAAATGAATTCAATTCTACTTAAAGATGGTTAAAAGTATTAAAAAATGCATTGGCACCGTTTTCTGATATATTCTAAAAGTTTCAAATGTCTAGATAGTCGGGAAGTTAGTTAAAAATCGATTGCAAGATTTGTACTGGACAAAGAACCACCGGACAAATAAGAATACGAGCTAAGAAAAACGTTGTAATAACTAAATTTCCATTATCGCACCTGCGCATCTATTCTATAGATGAAACTGCTTTCGGCCGCTACGGCAGCTATCTGTAGTAGGTTTGTATCGAACTACACTTATTGTAACAATTACAATAAGTTAGCCGTCTAAAAAGTTAAAACTGTCTATCTCGCTCTAAAATTTAGCACGGCAAAGAGAGGTGCTGTTAAAACATAGCACTTATTATAACAATTACATCTAACTTATTGTAATTGTTACAATAAGTGCTAATATGCTAATACTTCGAAACAAACCTACCCTAGATAGCTGCCGTAGCGGCTGAAAGCACTCTTGTGTTGTGTATAGAATAGATGCGCTGAGCGGAGTATATATGCCTCCACAGAGTGACGGTAATATTAATATACTCGTACAATGAACTATTCGCCCAACCTACTGATTTTTTAAATTGCTCTGACACACATTAAAAATGACAACATTTTTTGCCAGCCGGGGAGGATTGTACTCGCAATCCATAACAAAATTCCTATAATTGTATAGGTAGAAGTGTCTCCTTTAGAAGAATACTTGCTAATAGTTGCTATAAGCGGTTTTATCGTTCTGTTCATTTCTGATTAATGCCACGATAAAATAAACAAACATTACTTTTTTAACCTGGAACTGAAATATTACTTAGTTTTTTTTTGTTCATGTTCAATTCTACGTGACGATAAAGTTTCCTTGAACCCCTTCAATTTCTTTACGTCGTTCAATTTCCGCATCATTAATACATAATATGTGTTATAATATAATATTATGTTATCTTGTAATGTATTTAAAATTTAAATAAAATGATTTACGGAAGAGAATTGTCCGAGCTCTCGAAGTGCTCGGCGAATGCCCACCGCCGTTTTTTTTTCAATGGCAAACACAGAATGTCTGACATTGAAAATTTCACGGTCGCCTCCGGAAAATCAGAAATAGGCGGAAGCTTTCTAAAACTCTTCCACCGTCACACATTTTTCACAATACAAAAGCGCGCAAGACTTTCTTGCGCGAAGACATTGATCACGCGTTATTTTTTTTTTCACTCTTGTCAGCTTATATATTATTATTTATTTATATTTTATCACATTACTTGTTTACACCATCGGCGATTACTCGATACTAGACGATTATTCAACGTTTATTTTGACATGTAAAATGGGAATGTAAATTAAAAACGAGAATTTATTTTACAAGGCACAATACAATTTCAGTGCAATTACCAGTGGCGAAGGGTGGAGGTAGGCTGTTAATACATTGACTGCTGACCTACTAATTACCCCTTAAATACCCCAATTCGATAACATGCTAATAACATCTAATGGCCTTGGGCCAAGCGCGGTGTGCGCACTCAATGAGTTCAGATCTGACATAAATAGTGCACATAAAACTTTGTTAGTCATACGTATTTGTTTGTATTGAACTAAGGCTACAATTTATTTACAGATGGTGTTGGTGAGTTTTTAAAAATCCATTAAACACTAGATACCTAAACCAAACCATAATAGATTGGTATCTTTAAGGCGACCAAAAAAAACTGTGCACGCTTTTTCATTCATACTTATTTGTTTTCAAATTATTAATACATACATACCCATGTTGATGGTTAATTTTTTTTAAATTCATTAGCGCTGCCTAAACCAAACTATAATAATATATAGTATTACGAAATATATTTATAAAATATCCAAAATTATGTATGATTTAGTGGCATAGGTAATTGTAGATATTTTATAGATATACGAGTATTTTTTGACTATTATCTATTGTGTTTTAATTTTCGCAGGGTTTAATTGAATTTAAAAAACTAACCAACACCATCTATCTATAAATTGTAGTAATTGTTCAATGAAAACAAATACGTATGACTGAATAAGTTTAGTGTGCACTATTTATGGCAGATCTTAACAGACTACCTCCGCCCTTCGCTATTGGCAATTACCATGAACAAACAGTACGTATCGATTTTCTATTCCATCCGTAAGTAATTCAATTACAACGTTCTAAACTAGCGATATGTTTAAAAACTATGAAATTATTGTTTTGTATGTATTTGTAACTAAATTTTTTTTATATAAAAATAACGAAGTTTCAGAAGTTTATATACAAAAATAAAATTTAATTGATTGGAATTTCAGCTTCATATTGATATTCAGTTTATTCTGAAAATATCCGCTTATGCCTATTATGCCGGAACAAATTACGTCGTGCTGTTAGGCGTTACTATCTACTGCAGCTTGTTATAATAATTGTTTATCTCCGTGTAATATGTAGTCTTCGCTGCTGGTTTATACTTTTTTAATTAGTAATAATGGTAGGTCTATGATTCACAATTTCATCGTACTTATATATACATACTTCGTTAATTAAATTTTTTTGAATTATAAATTAAGAGGAATTTTTACTTTCGACACTCTACAGACTTACCATAAAACAAATTAACAAACTATCTCAATTTCTGAGTTGAAAAACAATGCTCATTCACGTTTATGTAATCGGTTGTCATCTAATAGTATTTATAATATATTTACGATCAATTTTATAAAATTTCAATAAACTAGGGTCCTTGAAAATGGTGTTTTAATAACATGCATCCGAAAATTTGACCTTGAAAATATCTACTAATTATGTATCGTTACGTGTGTTATAATAAAATTTACAATTATTACAGATTTCTATTAATAAAAATAAAATCAGGTCAATCACCTTTAAATTACGAATATTAAAGATATAATGCATAATGCCATAATACGGAAACCACAAAAACAATTCAATATTCTACATTTAAAAGTATGTTTAATAATTATCAGTTGAAAGATAATTATTATGTAGGTTATTTTTTATCTATGATTTTCTCTATGCTCGTTACAAAAAATAGCACTGCAAAATTAAGTAGGTACGTACACCTGTAGAATCGTTATATTTAATGTGATATTGATAAACATAGTAATGTATTTATAAAATTGTTTTGAGAAGAACGCAAAGTCACGTAGGCCAAACTCGCAAAGCTGAAAATCTCGGAACTAAAATTTTCATAACGGCTTCTCCTCCCATCCCCACTTTCCTTTTTAGGCTAGGTATAGTTTCCCGGAAAGGTCGACTCCAGTGACGCTCCAAATGTAAAGGTATTACCTACAGCCTTTGTTGTCAAATACTAGCGGTATTCAAACTTCTGTTGGGTGGGTACGCAATTTCGGAACAAAGGATATCAGAAACAGAAATATTCAAATCGTTCACAGATTAATTAATTAACAGTAATATTGCGACGTTTTGGCATTCACATCTGAGTAATTCATTGCCTTCTCTAATATGAATTCCGACGGGTAATTATTTTCAATTTTTACCGCGCTTTAGACTGCTGATGGATTTTAATTCCTATAATGATAACGTCGCTTTTGAATTCTCTTCACGTGTTAATGTCAAAGTTGAAACAAATAATAATCGCATTTTCATTCTAAAGAAAATATTGATAATTTATTTTGTTTTCCTTTAATTTCTGTTTATCTACTATTTAAATTAATGATTCTTCTGTAAGGAAATCTCATGATTTTCTGCTAAATTGCTACTAAATTTTATGCTGCATGTTAAATAATATTCGTCTCTAAACTGCAACACTATAACGTAATATTATGTTGATTACTTGATCAATAGGTATTGGCTAGTAACTAACAACTTAACTTATGTCAACTTATATAAATATATCAATTATAGCTACTTATAATACATACTATATAAAATGTTTTATGAATGTGATCAGCTAAACATAATGATATAGTAATCGTCAAATATCAATATTACACCTCTTTGTAAAGTGTGCAAAAATGGAACGCGATGAGATTGGTCATGTGTCAAAAAATGATTACCGACAAATCAAACTATTTTACGGTTACGTAAAATTTATTTAAACTGTATTATTGTCATACTATGTTGTCAACTAATAAATAACAATCCATTACATATTTAAATATTTGAAAATAAATCCACTCTCATTGAATTATTTATTCATCTTTCTAAAAAATGTGTGATTTACTTTCTTTGTATGATTGAAAATAAATTAGCTTCACGTGTAGTGTGTAGGTAGCTATATTATTTTTACACAAAATGCAAACATTCTTTTTTTGAATACCTACACCGGACGGAAACGTTGTAGCTGTCAAGTGTGTTGCCAGCCCAACGTTGATATTCGTCCAAGAATATTTTAATATGAAAATTGTTGCCACACGTATTGTAAGCTTTTTCTTTCAAATTGTAGGTACTTACATGCGAATGCCGTTTTTATAATAATATCAACATAATATTCTTTAAGTATGTGCCCATATGCCAATGCATGAGGCTTTTTTTGTATCTTCAATAGTGGTAATCACAAGTCAGTTTCATAAAGTCCTTAAGCATTTTCAATTTAAACAAACGCTATCTAACGTATCCATTGAAAACAGTGTGATTAACAATACGTACTTATTCATTTTTTCCGATTTAAAGCTGAAAAAATAAAATCAAATTTCTATTGTTTTGTCAATATATAGCTGCTACATTAACGAGTCCGTTCACTTAGTTTGCAAAGTTAGTGTACAAGGTTTATAAGGCGTCCTGTCTATGGTATATTTATTATTTCTCACGTTAAAATCTACTGCTTATAATTCTCCGAACTTTGGTAGACTTCCGGACTCCTCTCGTAAGCCATGTTGAGCTGTATCCTATCGGGACCCATTCCTTCCGGTTTCGCCCGGTCCTCCACCCGCTCCCCAGCATATTTCCTCCGATCATAGCGTCTTTTCCGAATGACCTTCACCTCATACCAGTCCAGTAGCCTGAATAACGTTTTCAATATTATTTTTCGGCTATTTTCGACATAAAAAATAAACGACTCATGGCTGTAACTAAAACGTCACTTCTTGCGAACGAGGAGGTTTCACAATGTTTATTCCGATGGCGCCCATTAAAGCTTGAGGTTATCAAAATATAAAAATATCATCTCTGAAGTAACATTGTATTTATATTATGCATGCTCAACAATAAATCTTGTCACAACATTAACGATCAGAGAATAAACACACAAGTTATTAGGTGTATGCCTTATTAAATTCCACGAAATGTATTATTTTGATTACAGGTAAGCATTTCGGTTGTTATCATTATCAAGAGTCAAGACTGTAAAAATACACGTGAATAAATACTATGTAGTTTTGATCAGGGAACACAACATTTTGGGAGGTGGGCTGGCTTCTAAGTGTGACTGTAAGATAGCACAATTTTCGAATGTGGAAAAATATTAGATAAATTGGTACTGTTCGGAGCGGATACAGCGGAAAACGCATTTTGAAAATAGCCGATAAACTGGATTATTTGTTAGGTTAACCTAACCAAACCTAACCTAACCTAACCTAAACTAACCCAAAATAACAAATAATCCAGTTTATCGGCTATTTTCAAAATGCGTTTTCCGCTGTATCCGCTTTAACCGAACAGTAGCGATAAATTTTCAAGATTATTAAAATACTCGTGAATAATACTATAACTAACACATAATATACATTAAAATTTAACTAAACATTTATTACCTATTCGAATCAAAATAAAACACTTCTATAAATTAAGGGTTTTTTTATAATGTGCATTGGTTTTATTATTACATATTTGAAATATGTGTTGTAAATAAACGATTATTTTACGTTAGCCTAAAAATGGATTCTCAGTCTTCAGTTTGTGTTTGCATGGTTAATTGAGGTACTATTCTTTATCTGTGTACGATACAATGCCTCAGGATGCATACATAACTCGTCCGATCAGCAATCAAAAATTCACAATATTTTCCCAACGGAAGATTCCGCTTTGCACAACAACAGAGTAATAAACAAATACTAATTTTGAAACGTTCTAGCTTTGACTATCACTGACCCCATTGCGATAAAATACCTTGGCATTTTTTTTTCAGTATTATTATCGGTTCAACAGCCGGTCTCGCTCGCTCGCTATTTATCGGCCCTGCATCCATCGACCAAAGGCCGTCCTGCGTGGTTGCACTTTAAAATACTACCAGATAACACAAAAAACTATTCACAATGGATCTATTTTGCTGTAAACAACAATGTACAAAATAATAACGATGACAGCTCTGCTCACCTGTAGCGTATCAGAATTAAAATCGTTTAAACTTCGCAGTAGTCTATTGACGGACTGATTAAGGTGCATTGGCGTTGCCTACAAATTGTCACGTCGGCATTTTGATGTTGCACTTCTGTTTTTGTCACTACGATTGCGACACATTTGTTTTTTTTTACCTAGCCTTAAGTACCTATCTGACAAAATAGTACCTAAGATAATCTAAAGACATTGTATATTATAATATTTACATACCTAACTCATGAAGAATTATAACATACCTGTTACAATTAGATGAATCCGCTCTGTGTAAGGATCGTTAAACCATTTATGATAAAAGTCTTCCACGCTGTTATAAACTACAAATTGTCACGTCGGAATTTTGATATTGCAGTAGTTACATTTTACCACGTTTGTATTTTAGCTCGTATTCTTGTTTGTCTGGTACAGATTTTTTTCTTGTGTAACTAGTATAATTTTTTTCTTGTTTGTCTAAGATTTGTATTGGACGATTGAAGATTTTTAACTAACTTCCCGACTAGCTAGACACTTGAAACTTTTAGAATATATCAGAACACGACGACAATGCATTCTTTATTAATATACGTGCTTTTCTATGGAAATCAGTTTGAAATGTCAAAATGACATTTCAGTATTCTATATTTATTCAGTATTTCTATCAAGTACAATAAAAAGTTTTTATTAATACACCGTTCAAGTTTATATGATTCAACAGAAAATTTAAAAACGTGGTATATAAAAAGTTCTTTTTATCTTGTAATTATTTTGTAACTATAATTACGAAACATGTGTGTTTTTCTTTATAATATTAAAATGTCCTTAGGTAAATGGTAACATATTTAAAGATTATACTTTATAATATTAAGCAATATTTACATACCTAACATTAAAAATGTCCAAATTACAATATTTACAAATCAACAATACGTAAATGAATAGTAGGAACCTTCCTGTTACAATTCGATACTACCGTTGCACCGTTAGGAACCTTCTACGCTAGATACCTCTTTGGTCTTCTACGATCTACGCTGTTCCATTACTCTGAACGGCATTGTTTTATAAACGAACTAGAAATTTCCGCCGTTTTCTGTGAAGAGTTTTACTATGGTTTCGTAACCCCAGATTATTATTTTCGCCTGCAGTTGTGTTGAAATAATAAGTTGACCAAATTGTTTATCCTGTTTTCCTTATACTACACATTAAAATAGGAAATCTACAATATATTATTGTAATTAGGAATTTGCTGACTCCGTCCGTTAGTTCGTCCCGTAGAATCAGATTTTCTTATCATTACTAATGAAAGAGAATATTATATTTGTGCAAGAAACAATGCAATGTACAGGTATGTTTAAATTTAATATCTAATAACTATAACTAGGTATATACTTCTTTCAACAATGAAGTAAATACAAATTATTAATTGTATATCAAACTTTACTCTTATATGGATTTAAAATTTCTTAATATAAGTGGGTTTCAACGATTCAGCTTTTTCAATTAGAAGTGCTAAGTATTTAAATTATTTATCAACTTAATATTATCATAATGTCATAATCGAAATATTATTTGAATACGAATCTTATTAGAGATGTCTCTCATGGTCTCAGAATTGAAGTTACATTCACCTGTTGTCTAATGCAACGGCTGTCACCTTGCATCGATTATTTCAAGAGTCCAACGTCACCGTCCACTGTCATGACACCATATCGGATCGGAACTGTATCTACTGCGAGTGGGGCGATGCGAATTTATTGTACCTCTTCAAATAAATAAAATATACATTTATTGAACCGCAAAATTATAAATGAATCATTTTATTATTGGCTGTTATTTTTTTATCTCCTTAGTTTATAAGTCTTGTAGCTAGTCATCTCGTCGTATTTTCGCAATAGTATCTATATCCGTCAATATGAATTAAATACAAAAGTAGGTAAATTCAGTTGGTTCACATAGTTTATCGCCATTTTTAAATATGGCAGCGAAACCTAAATAAAACCTCACAGCGAAACCTGGTGGCGAAAAATTGGCAGGTTTCGCAAACACTCCATCCGGCGAAACGCAGGCAGTAAAACGATGTTGTTTTTTCCTGCATTGTCGCCACAGCAATGTCAGATATTTTCAATTCTTAATACCTATGTACATAATAATAATATTATGTTACACGAGCTCCTTAGTTGTATTATTTTATTCAAACGCTCGCATTTATTCAACAATTTAGTGAATTTAGTTTTATGTGTGTGTCGAATTTTTCAAAATTGGAACTTGAATTAGTGGTGTTTGAATTGATAAACCTACCCATGTAATCGAGAGATTTAAAACGTTTATTTTTGCTACGGATTCTCTCTCCAATGTAAACTAAATTCTATCATGCAGTGAATATTGTACCTACCTATATCCACAATTTTCCAGCAAATCAAACTACCTTAAATATATTGATTATAACATAAATAACATGCCCTTTATTACCTGAGTTAAAAGCAATAGTATCATAACATTGTCTAATTAATCAAAAAATATATTAAGAAGCTAATAATGGCATCTTATCATAATAATTACATTATATATTTGTCTTGATTTATCTGTCTGTAACGCAGCATAACATAGCTCAGCATGTTCACAACAGACACACTATGTAAGTTAAAGATGTGCACTGAACACATTGAACGCTTTGAGCGCCATCAACGAGAATGTTGACAGGTGGCAACCTGGTATTTTTTCTAGTATTGTGATAATCCAAAGAGCTTTTTTTGCTGTCAATTTATATTGAAAATAATACTTTCAATATAAATATATAGATAAAACGGGCCTAAATTGTATCAATCACACAGGAGGTAGGTATGTTCCAATTCCGCTTCTACTCACTATCATTAAAATAAATAATGTGTCGTTTTTATATAGGTATGCTTTTAAAGCAATCTCTTGATTATCGTAGCGTTGTTTTAGGATTGCGGTTCGCAGCTTGAAATATACTGCATTAAAAACCTACAATATTATTCATGCAAAGATATCTCGCAAGTAGCAACATTAACTGCCTCCTGCTTTCGTTGCGAATCTACATTACCTGCGACTTCGTAATAATTGTATCCATCCGTCGATTTGCAATCACTCTGTGGCCAAATTTCTGTGCAAATTAATATGACGGGCACGAATATACACCTCGTTTCATAGAACAAATGACGTTAGAACGTATGCGATCTGTGACTTCGAATTATTTCATAACCAAACAATTCGGACTAGGAGACTTATATATACATTAGTTCTGTTATGACATTTGAAATTATTTTACAAGCTAATGAAGTATGGTTAAGTTGGTATACTCCACAAATATTAAAATCGCTCAGTTACTATTCCCATTTTCTTATATACGTGATGGCGGCCATGGTTTATGGTCATTGTGATAACTTACCTGAGTGCAGTTTAAACGATTTTACACATTTTTAACTAAATAATAGATAAGTGTAGTATTATTGGCTGCTTATCTACTCATCGTGATGGATTGTCTTTTTCTACGTCCTGGAAATTGGCGAATAAATGTCACATCAGTAGTGTGAAGTTCTCTTCAAATGAGCTTGCAATTCGGGCATTTATAGCAAGTTTCATATCTGGACCACTAGTCCTTTTTTGCTTCAATTTCATACATTTAGGGCATTTAGGCTTTATCCCCATAGAATGAGGCTTTCAAAATCTTTATTCATAACAGATTAGATTTTGCTCAATTATTTTTAACTATCATTCCATTTAAAAAATAATATTTTAATGTCTTGGTTTTGTGTAATAATATACCTACGAACTTATAGCAAGGTACTCATCATCATCATCAGCCGGGGTCGGTCCACTGCTATATGAAGGCATCCCCTAATTCCTTCTACTCTTCTCGGTGCTGGTAGCTTATTAACAGTGGTATATAAACGTAATAAAGACACAAAGAAAATTATGTTGCTATCATTTTATCTTAGAAACCATAGTAAATTAGGCGTAAAAATACGAGAGAAGCGATTAGTCAGTTAAATTCCTAACTGATTATAGTAAAATGTGTTGGTATTTAGCATCCGTCGCTACGTATACGTCGAAATATTAAAACAAGTACAAGCGGTTATAGGGAAGCCAGCGGCAAACACATCTTAAAAATAGCCGATATATTGGATTTTTTGTTATGTTGGGTTAGTTTAGGTTTCCATTATTGAATTCATGAATTTTGCCAAAATCGGCAATGACAATTAGCGCGGTTGCCGCCTGGCTTCCCCATTACAGACTTGTACTTAGAAAAAGTGGTGGGTTTGGATGAATTGGGATGTTTAAAAACTGTCACCCGGCAGTGTTCTATTTAGCACTACACCACTGGTTATCAATGTATAGATGTATAAATTCGTTGTAAGAAAACCATGGTCCATTAATTGCCATAATAGTTTGGTTGTGTTTGCTCAGCCCGTCCGTCCCTACGAATTTAGCGAGAAGCGGTACGAAAAAGTGAATTCGCTTCTCGCGGCTTGCCACATCGCTCGCTTCATGGCGCGACGAAAATCCAGGTCAAGGGGAGTTTGTTGGTCGGTTGGTAAAACAGCGGCCGGCGTGGTGGGGCCCTGTTATTCGCCGCCGCGCCGTGGTCGCTGCCGCCGTATGTTTTTCCTCGCATTATCCTAAAAAAACAAACGCATACGTCACACTCTGCAACGAGCTGCCCGGAGCGACGCGTTTCGGAATACTGGCGACGCCCTCTCGAAATTTCATCGATCGCCGCGAATTTCGAAGGCTTCTCCTTGGTGACATCCACTTTCTTGGTTCTTAATTTTTTAATCGATACTGCAGGCTATTGGTCACCCTTTACTAATGTTGATATCTCTTGGGAAAGTATCACGATTTGTCCAGAGATTTTTGTTCGATACTTCTCTTGGTGCCTTCCTCTTACTCCTTGCAACTTTTGAAAAGGTTGGAAACCGTCGTACCTACTGCAAAATAATAATTGTAGTTTCAACTGGTTTACATCTTTTTGGCGTAGTATTATCGTAGGCTCGACGATTTAAAATAATACTCAATAAAAATACATAATTTACTATGTTCCTTCCAATCTTGTAACGCAGTCGATGAAATCTTATCTATTTCTTGTATTTATGTCACTGCGTTATCAATACCATGTTTTTGTTTTATTTTTGTAAGCATATTTTGCTAAGTATTTTACACTATATCCACACAAGTGTGCTTGATTTAATCCAGATGCATTACATAAATATTAACCATACGTAAATAGGTACCTACGTAATTAATAGAAAAATATGACAAACGCGAATGAAATATAAAAAATAATAATTAATTAACTTATATTGGGAAGTAATGACATTTCATAACATAACATTAACTTTCATTATCAATCCACTGCTGGAAGAATGTTTCTTTGAGCTGATTCTACTCCTCGCATAGTTTACGTTTACACTAATTGTTTTTAGTTTTTGTTCAGTCATTTTCATGTTATACATTATATTACTAGGTATCAAGTTAGTGTTGAATTAAGTAAGTCTCCCCGAATATTTAATTAACCTACAAATAATGCTTCCTAATTCAGATGACACATTCGGCATCGTCTCTTTTTAAAACATGGAATATTATATTTAAACTTTTGAACGCGTTGATCTCTCTGGTTTTTCGTTATAACGAATTATGTTACACACTTAACAGAAAGTGAAAATGATACGGATAACCACATATTATAATATTATTATTTAATTTTCCTAGCATGTCAGCAATGTTATACGACTGCAACACTTTGATTAATATAATGAATGCAATAAATCAAAACAGTGTCGTCGGCTAAAACATAACTTGCTTGCACTGTGTTCCAATTACCATTATATTTTTCAAACGTCAGCATTTTTGGCGGGATGATTGCTTTGTTGGGTATTAAAGTTCAATAAACTCTACAAGGCCCTGAGCTTCGGAAACTATGTATTTTTATCTGTCAATATTGAAACCCTCGATGTATTTTAGAATGAATTACGAACAATGAGTGTTTGTATGCGTCTAATGACGAAATTCTCGACAAAATCTTGTCAAACGCATTGTTTTTTTCTCTTGCATTGTTTTAAACTATCCAAAATAAATTCACACATTAAGATTTTTTTTAAATTACGTTGTCCTGATTAATTATCTTGCAGCTAGGTATACTTATCACTTAGGAAATACGATAAAAGTAACATTATTTTGAGAAATACAATATGAGTTTTATCGTACAATTGCCAGTTTTTCGCGATGTTTCGTTTTCTCTACAATATAAACTTGTTTTGTAACATTCATTGACCCATTGCAAAATGTCATTTATTGTTTATTAAAAACTAATAAACTCATCGGGGTTAAACGAGGGCACATGTTTTGACGAGTCAGATGTTGGTCAACTACGTATGTCGCTCATCCTTTTTAATATTTTAATAAAATTATTTTAATACCAATAAATATTCTTTTAATTGCAATCAAAGCAGTTTTACAATACTTGAACACTTCGGGCTGTATTTTTTTAAACACAAATAATGGCTAATCTATATTTGATTGGTTTGTCCAATTAATGATATATTGTTTTGACAACATAATTCGAATTCTTTTTTTGCTGTATGCACACTTCTCTTTGAAAAGAAAGGCTTCAGAAAGAAAGCAGCCATAAAAGATATAGTTACGTGTGACAAAAAGTTAATGCAGATCCATAGATAATTTTGGAAAATATTCAATATTAATAATTGTAGTAGGTATTTACTATAAATTTTTAATTATGTTTACTGTCCTATGATGTCAAAATGCATTGTATGAACTATTATGCATATTTGAGAGTAATATACTATATTTGAATTTGGAATTCCGTTTATTGCACTTAATATGACGTACTAAACAATCTATTTTTTTAATTAAATATATAGGTACCTACGCGTAGATCCAACTATTGTGAATTGTGATACTTAGGTACATAAAAGAATTTCATTTTCAATATTAATTATATTGACATTCAAATACTTCCTAGGGGTTTTAATAAAAATATAAGTTCATAGGTTCATAGTAAATATATATTTGACTACATGTAATGTAGCTTTTAAGATTGTCCCATTTCTACATTGGCCCAAGCTCCATTCTAGCGCGAGCTTTGGAATTAGTTCAACAATTTTAGGCGATGTCATTCTGCAGGTAGATGGGCCAAATAAATACTCGCCATTGCTAACATACACACTATCAAATCTTTATAAAGATGCAGTAATTATGCAGTTGCCTGACTACAATTATTGAAAACCTAATTTTATTTATAGTATGTCGGTTCATTATATTATTAGTGGTAGTGGTATGTTAACATCCTAGTTCTATACTCTATACTGGTAAATTATTATCAAATACGAACTTCATTGCAGTTCTGCGACGTAAAAATTACTGTAAGATTATCTGTAACCATCTCACAATAATTGTATTGGTCACATCACTAATCGTTTCATGCCAAAGATGCCGAAGAAATCTATCTTATCTCATTTCAAACTCTTTAGCATTATATATTATTTATAGATTATCCGCATCCTTCAAATAGTTGAATGAACTATCAAATGGATATACTAATATACATAGTAAGTGGAAATAACTTATTTAGATTTACATTAAATTAAAAAAAACAGACTCGTTTGGCCGGTATTTTGAAACGCACATTCCGGTATGATTGAGTCAACACAGAAAACAATATTGTTGATTTGTTTATTGCTTTACGTTCTCTCCTTCCGCGCCATTACTGCAACAGGAAAAGGAAATACCTATCCTACCATACTGCCTTTATTCACAGAACAATTACTAATAATAGCAATTTGAATAAATAAAATAGTTCTCGTGGCATTCATATTTTTATATTATATTAATCGATTTCATAAATAACTACGCATTTTATTAACTAACACAGCAGATAAATAATTCTATATTAATTTAAGATCATTGACATAAACAAAACTGCATGCGAAATTTCTGTCACCATCTGTCATATCTCATTCGCGTGAAGTTCGTTAGTAATTTAAAAAAGTGCATTTTTCAGGATGGGATTAGGTAGTTTTATGGCATTGTAAGGATATATAATAATATGTTAATTATTAAAGTAGTACTTACGAATAATAATAATATGCTTCGTTGGCTCCGTTGCTTTGTAATACATGGACTGCAGATATATCTCAGGACAGTTTCAACATGGCGTAGCACTGTCGTAGACTAATAAAATCATCGCTACGGTTGACACATCAATTACCACGAAGCTTTCTTCCTTTCTTTTTATATAATAATAACATTAATATTAGACTATTAATAGTGCAGCGAAATATAATTTGAATTACATACTTATTCACAGAACAACTTTTAAGCGATTTGTGAACGTAACGTATGTACCTACTTATACTTATTCATTTTCAGACAAGGCTTTTCATATTTATTCAAAATAGTTCACCATTTATGGAAATGTATTGAATATCTAAATGCGAATTTGCGTACATTATTGCGAGTGTACTTGTTGGCCGATTGGTGATTTTACAATACGTAAACGTGCCCGCGTGCGCTGATTGCGCAAGAGCGCCGATTATGTATGTAAGTAGGTATGTACTCACATACATTTTATTATCATTTTTTATTCATATGATGATAGTAGTTAAAAGCTCCCATACATACATACATCCAAACACTCACGACATTCATGACGTCACACTTTCGCATTCAGTATTTCACCAACGTGTACTACATACTTGTGTGCAGGTAAATGGTTAGAACTTCCATACTAATTCTATCAGACGACGTACAATAATATTGTTATACATCCAATCAATATGGATTCATTGATATGTTATTAATTATAATACATTTTATCGTTTACGCTATACTTAATAATAAGAATAATAAGAATAAATTGAGTAACTATTGTTATGTAAGCTTGTAGAGTTTTTTTTATTTTGACAATATTATACTAAATGAATGGCACCTGTTTTTTTTTAATTTATTGTCTGGAAAGTTTGACACTCGATTAAATGGTTGTTAGTGATTAGAGAGCGGACTATCTGATACTATTCCACCGCAGGCGCATAAAAAACAAACTTTAAAAATTGTCATTTAATTTACGTAAAAAATATTATTGAGCGTTATTACCTACATGAGTAATTTGAAGCTTTTGACAGATTACTATTTTTTTTTTTACATTTCAGCATAATTAAAACAGGTGCATAAAAATATTTTACATCGGTATATCTAGGTACGTTTCTATTTTCTTGATAAGATCTTGCTATGGGAAAATTTTTACGTTAGGTACCTATGTGAATATTTGGTGCGTGAGGTCGCGATTGCCGAATTATTGTCGAATGTCGGTATAGTTAGGCGTAACCGGTTGTCCACGACCGGTTCTTCGCGTTATCTCTGTGATGCAACTCCGCTTATCTGTCTTGATAATGTTATTGTTGAGTATTTACTTGACATGTAAGTAGGTTGAAATTCCTCATAGCCGAAAAACAACAATAAAGGCCCGTGTTTTGAACATTCTACCGGAAAATAGGCAAGCCGAGATATCAATAGGTATTGAATTTTCGTTTGTATTTTATAACTAGTAGGTACTTAGGTACACATTTCAGTCATTCGTAGCTACGTTGCAAATGTAACATGGCAGAAGTAATTTACTGATTTACAAGGTTTATTTTTACTTCAATTACTATAACTGATTTTTTATACTGGCATTAATAACATAAATATTAATAATGCCCTTCCCTTGACACGTGACTGTTTTTTTTTCAAACGTCACATTCAAAATAAGAACGAAACAAGTAAAATATTTTTGACGTGTTATATTATACCTACATCGGTATTATTTTCAATTGATATTTATGTATGTATAATACATTTATCGTCGTATTTGTACAAAACACTAAAATTATTAGATACAATATTTTATGTGTATCGGCATTGCATTTTAGGAACAGGTGGAATGATCATTGATTTTTAGTTAATAGATAATTAGGAAGCCTGGCAATGACGTTTCTAAAATATTCACCGCCAGCCGAAAAAATTCCAAATTTGAATAATCGCCTAGAAAATTCAACATGGTGTCTTCCATTATTTGTGTTTATGAGTTTATTTTTCAACGTCATTGCACTGTAAAATCGTGTAGGTACGCAATATAAGTACCCAACTATAATTTGGTAGGTATATCTACATTGTTGTTGTCTGATTCTGATATTATAAATGTCCGAATTATTAAAAAAGTGGATACAGTTATTAGCGTCCTGAATTATAATTTCGTTCCATTTTTGAAAATTATACTAATAAAAATATGTACTAGTATTAAAATTAAACAATAGTGTGTATTCGATTTACGTCCCTTTAGCACCGCGATTTTTCATTGGCTACGTCACGCCGAGAGTACGGCAGAAATGTGCAACAGTCTGTATTGATTCGTCTCGTGTCAAAACAACTCGCGTCCTTACAATCTTGGCGGCCCAGTTGGCATGCGATCGCGGTGGCACTTATTTACACTTGACATAACGGCGGTCGCCTCCGAGGGTCGCGGATGGAAAACATTTCGCCGAGATACGCGTTGTTCACGTTTGCAAATGGTCAAAAAATACATTACGTTATTTCTCACTGGTAAATAATAAATCATATAGTTATTTTTACACAAAAACACTTATACTTACTTCTCAAACAATGGTATGAAACAAATAATCACATTTTAATATTTAGTATTCAATAACTTGTAGTTTTTTCATTTAGAAATATGTAGTTATTAAATAATATAAGGTCAAGAGTATTTTTCATTGTCCATTTTATGTTCTGGATTTTATTTAATAAATTTATATTTTTAATTAATAAGTTCTTGTCCGCCAGCAAAATGTTGACGATACCATAAATTCAGCGAATAAAGGTCGCAGCCTCATTTGAAAGCAAAAGTTTTTCGCTTTTCGTTTCTGTGTCGAGTTTCGTCACGTAGTGCCCTCTCGCTCGCGCCAATGAATCCGTCCCTCCCGCACACAATGCTTCACACAAATTACTTCACTCTTCGTGCGAAATTATACCCGCGTCCCTTTCGCACTCGCCCAATTCGCGCACATCGCCGTCCCGCTCGAAGTATTATTTAATGTCAAATTTTGTATTAAGAAAATTGTGTAATCGCTTTTCGTGACAGTTTTCCTCGTCCGGCATACCCGAGACGAGTCTTCGTTAGTTTGTTAGTAATAATTATTGTTAAAAGTTTCAATGCTATTTAAAATTTACATAATATTTTGTTTTGTATCATTGTATTTTTCTTTTCTTTATAAATATTTTTTATTAGAACACACCTGTTGCATAATAGGACTCTATACATTTCGATTGATATAACAAACACGAGTATTATCTATTAGGTGGCTACATATTTCTGTACATTAGAGCTGAATGTGCGGAAGTCATATTTTTATCATTTTTTTGTTAAGTAGGTAGGTATGCAGATTTAAACGTGTATTCACGTTCTCTTAATGCTGAAAGTTTGGAAGTCCATTATCACATGGTTTTCAAAATACTTCTAAAACGATAGTAGTCCAATTATTATACTTTTAGAGCTGAAAGAGTGGATGTCCAATTTAACTCATTTTTTTCTTTAAGCTATAGCAAAAATATTAATTGCAAAAGTGCAGAAGTCCAGCATTACTGAGTTTTAGTCCGAGCGATAGTGAGTATTTTAACTAGATTAGATTAATTATGTACGTATGTTAAAACTGTTCTCCTGCAAAATATTGAAAATGTGACTTCCAGACTTTAAGCTCTAAGGTACAGACATTTATTAAGGCACAGTCTATTTTGATTGCCTTTTTACTATACCTCAAATGACATACACAAGATCGTGCCATTTTCTACTGTCCAACATAACGCCGCGCGCATTCGTCCGTTGCAACTATCCAACACCACTTTAAATATGCCTTATTCATAAATTTAAAAGAAACCAGCATTCGAGCGTGTGGCAAGATGTAAGAAGATCCGTGCATCATTACAATATTATCGACCGTGTGAAAACCGCGAGGTAGCTTCGTTTTTCTCTTTACAATATACTAGCCGTTCAACGCGTAGATCGCTCTCGTAGCACAGCCGAAAGATATCGTTATTAGTTCACTAACTCATCTTATACCACACATCGGGCCGTCCGACTTCGTTGCTACAAAGGCCAATTATCTTGCTTTTAAAAAAAAATCGGCGTCTTACTGCGGACGTGAAGATACTAGGGTGGGTCAATAATTCCTTAGAAAAAAGCATTAAAACAGTTTTTATTTTTGTATTTTTTTTTATTTCTCAACATAATCTCCTCGGAGCTCAATACACTTGGTTAGACGTTTCTCAATTTTTTTTAAACCGTCAGAAAAATAAATTTTCGGAAGGTCCTCAAAATAAGCATTTGTCCGATCGATGACTTCTTCATTTGAAAAAAAACGTTGTCCACTTAGCCATTTTTTTAAGTTTGGGAAAAGGAAAAAGTCACTGGGGGCTAAATCTGGCGAATACGGTGGGTGGTCGACCAATTCGAACTTCAATTCTTCAATTTTAGCCATTGATCGTAAACATGTGTGAACACGGGCATTGTCCTGATGAAAGAGGATTTTTTTCCTGTTTAAATGAGGCCGTTTTTCTTCAATTTTGTTTTTTAGCTGGTCCAGTAAAGATGCATAATAATCCCCTGTTATTGTTTTTCCTTTTTCCAAATAGTCAACGAAAATAATTTCACGTGCATCCCAAAATACAGTAGCCATAACATTACCAGCTGATTTTACGGTTTTCGCCTTCTTTGGACATGGTTTGCCTTCGCAATCCACTGCTTTGACTGTTCTTTCGTCTCGGGAGTATAGTGGTGTATCCATGTTTCATCTACAGTCACAAAGCGACGAAAAAATTCATCCGGATTGCGTTGCATGCGCGACAACAGGGCTTTAGAGGCCACCACCCTATTGCGTTTATTGTCGACTGTGAGCAAACGCGGCACCCATCTTGCAGAAATATTTTTCATGCCCAATTTGTCATGTAAAATAGAAATGACGCTACCTTTTGAGATCCCTGTAACCTCAATTATCTCACTCAACTTTAATCTTCGGTCACTTAACACCATATCGTGGATTTTATTGATCATTTCTGGTGTAGTCACCTCTACAGGACGTCCTGAGCGTGGTTCATCCTTTGTTGATGTACGACCACGTTTAAATTCATTTAACCAGTTATAAATAGTTGCAAGTGAAGGAGCAGATATGCCGTGAACTAAATCCAACTCATTTTTTATTTCCTTTGCTGTTAACCCTTTTATATTAAAATGTTTAATAACAGCTCTAAACTCAATTTTCTCCATTTTCCATTTTTCCATTTTCCACAAGCAAATTTTATTTTTAAATGTACGAGAAACACACAACAACCCGACCAATCTGATTGAAACTTCGCAGCATACTGAATCGGTAGTGCCGCTGCATGAAAACAAACCGCTTACAGTACTAGTCGCGCCACCTGTCGGCTTTTCTAAGGACTTATTGACCCACCCTCGTATCTTCACATAAGTTTTGCTGTCCGTATGATTAGCTTCGTTTTCATCTGTTACATATTCCTTAAATTCTTCTTATTTTTGTATAATTTCCATGTGCTCTTCTCTCCCCGGCACTTTGCATTAGAGTAAATTCTTTAAACTCAAGTCAGAGCTCACGTAGAGCGTAGCAACCTCAGTCCTGGGCATCTGCTCCCAGGACATTCCCAGTCATACATTAAATAGATGCCTCACAGTAGTAGTGTCCCGTGATACGCTCCATTAAGACTGAGTGCGGGGCGGGTTTGGTTTGGAGGGATTAACTTCTAAAAATCTTCTTATAAAATCATAATTGCCACATTTAAAATACATACATCCAATTCCTTCAGCTATGCCGACAGCGGAATGCATGAATCTCTACAGAGATATAACAGGAACATTATTTAAAAGGAATCACTGTTCTCAACAGTGAGTAACTCAATGTAAATGCAAATGAATAAGAATTTCCACATAAGTACTAAATAATATTATATTATTAATCTTATTCATTTCTTAACACGAATATTTTTACTATCGTGTCCATCTCACGCGAAAAATAAACTACACGAGTAGGTACCTAATGTACTAAATTACAATTTTGAAATTAAAACAGCGACGCTCACGACGGACGTAAGAAATTATGCTTTTTTTTCCATATGGCAATACCAATCACGATAATTATTCTTTATTTCGACTTGTAGGTAGAGGTCGACGTGTTTCCAAGACAAACTATCTCTAGATTCGACTGTTTCATCACAATCCTAACAAACGTGCTAAATTTATACACAGCGTCTATTAAAATAATTATAATTTGTATTATGTGTCACGTTTCATATAATATTTATAAATTTTTAATTTCATTAATCCATCTAAACCTAAACGAGGATTTCCTAACTACTTTTTTTTATTTAATGCACATTTATGGTAAAGAAGGGAGTGGCAGTCACATTTTTATCTGTCAACATCCTAGTCGGAAACAGTAAAATTACGTAAATTACAAACACAGTCTCTGTATAGGTAAGTAATCTGCACCATTTAAGTTTTGAAAGCTGCTATAACGCAGATAAAAATGTTTAATTTTCAATGGTAACGTTTTCAACGTGAGGTACCTACTGAAAATGTTTGTAATATCAAAAGTTTATCATATATTACCTCCTTTAGGTATGTAGTTTTGTTTATTACAGCGCAGCATAGTGCAAATTAAATATTAATTAAATAAATACAGAATATTCGTATAGTATTTGTATCGCCTTCCTTTTTCGAATGATGTTCTTCTGACAAATCTTCGTCATCAGATATGTGATCAGTGATCACTAATTACACACTGGGGGAAAGCTGACACAATACCTACCTACATACAGTATTTTTTATAACAGTGTTGAATTTTAATCGCGGCTTGCCATTCAAATTTTGGCTGCTAATAGGTAGGTACTATAAATCCACTTAATAATCTGTAAATATTTCTCTACTACGGATCTCGTATTTTTTTAAAATAAAATTAATATAATAATTATGTATTAATACTATTGACCAAAGGTAGGTACTTGATGGTATTTGAATTTAAATCTATTAGCAGTTAAAATTAATATAGATTAAAATTTTCCTGATTCTTCCTATCTGAAGACATTTCTATTTAATAATTTTGCAATGCATTGAGTTTTTTGCCATTAATCTCTTCTATTCTAACAGTTTTCTGACGTTTACACTTTTTGCAACAATTAATTAATACACATTACAATCATACAACGAAAGATTTCATTATTTTTATTTTTTTTTATTAATTACCGTGTAGGCATATTGTTATTCAAAATTTTAGCGTTTACAAAATATTTTTCAATTATTAGAATTAGGTACATATAATTCTATGCAGCGACCTTTAATAAACAACTCGTCCTGGGGGAACCGGTATTAACTTTGTGATCCCCCTCACGGCCCTTCGAGATTCAAAACTATCAGGAAGAAAATATTATACAAAAGCTTTATTTCGTGTAGGTATATTTTGGAATAATTGAAAATACCTAAGTTCAATCTCGTCAGTCTGTTTAGTCGCTCTTGGGTTATGGTTGAACTAAATTCACATTAACTGCTGATCCGTCGGATAGATCCTTTCTTTAAATACAGCTGTGTATGATGATCCATTCGGATGTGTTTGTAGGTTAATCTAATAGCATTTCTGCAAGCATGTTTTTACAGCTTAAATACAAATTGCCAGATAAGACAGTTCTCACCGAATGACGTTTGGCATTGCGAAACTATTTTATTTGATTAGAGCGAACTTGCACGTTTGGTTAATTATCATAATGCGAATACATTAATAACCATGACATTGTATGTTATTACTATTTGTATTTAAAATACAACCCTCATCAGAGGGACCTATTGGTGGTAGTCTGAGAGTGACCCGGGAAAATGTCTAGTCAATCGACCGAAAATTAAATTGTGCTTTTGGCAATAGTATAAAGTATAATAATAATATGTAGAATGGTTCGACCAAGTGAAGGGCGATATGAGTCTCTTAATACTTTTTAGCTATTTAGCGCACGAAATGTAGGGATTGCAGGAGAGACGTAACCGGGATATTTGGTAGGAGCTACGGTGATCATTAGTGAGTGTTGTTATAACGAAAAATGACATTTACATTTTAGTATTATCCTGAACATTGAACAACTCGAAGGACAATAAAAATGTAGTAAACATTATACTCCGAGGCTTCAAAAATTACTGTGTATGGTCTCATTTAACAGCTAAATAAGTCTATCTATCCTATAGATATTTATTTTGATTCTATACATACATGTTCACGGTTTGCAAAAAAAAATTGCTTTTGAGACTCCTTCGCCTACTGAGATTTCTCCCTATATAAATAAGTTATGCCATTCCTTATGGTAGGTATTTCCACATATTTCATTTTTTTTGAGATATTAGTTTGATAGATGAAACCAGTCATGGTGCAAAAAAAATGTTGAAAGGATGCCGAAAACGTGCTATTATTTTATTTTAACATTATGAAATTTCAACATATATTTTACATAAATACAATTCCAATTGACCAAAATTGTTTGCCTAGGAAAGAAGCCTGCCCATAGACGATCAAAAATAATCATTTATATAAGTCAAACTAGAGCTATGTGCTGCTAACGTTAGTATGAAAAAGCTTCACTTTAAATATTGATTTCGCTCGAACTTTTCTCCCTTTTCTATTTAAAATGTGGTAACCTCAAACATAGGTGACTAAAACGTGACATCGAATTTCCTGTAACTTTTTTTATCAGCGATGGCGAACCACTTCTGTGAAGAATTCTCTCCGAGCTTCAGAGTTACTTAGCAAAATAATAATGTCAAGTAAAATCACTATGTAAGTCTGTTTTACAAGTTAAGGCCTATTTTAATATTCACAAACACCACGGTAGCTTAATCACTAACTGTCATTAATATTATAGAACTGAAAGTATCTTAAGACTTTACAATAAATTCTAGCAGAAAATATTACTTACAAAGAAAATTTCGTATATGGTAGTTTTAATATTAATTAGTTAATTGAATGATTTTTTTGACTTTATCCGATTGTAGGAAGATCATATGGGCCTCCACAGGATGGAGGTTTGTATTAACAGGTTTATATTTTTACGAGAATTGGATGTTAGTCACTTGCTCAACCTATCAGGTGCATACTCTGCCTCTAAACACACATTGAAAAACAATGTGTGTAGGTATTAGCCAGACCCAGGATTCGAATCTGGAACCCACACATTATAAACCGACGCGTAAGCCGCTCAGCCATCGTGGGCCGTTTATAGAACTACGAAAAACATGTTTAGAATAAAGTACCTATTATAGCGATCAATGTTTGAAATATCTGATGATAATAATATGATGCTATTACGAACTCAGAATAAAAGATATAAATTATTTACTAAACAATATATGATAAATTTAATCATCATAGACATGGTCTTCGTTGGTTGTTGTATCAATGCAATACCTATTAGATTAGCTAGTGAAGACCCGTCAAGAAAAAGAATACCTAATAAAAAAAAAAATGTAAATCAACTAAATATTTGGAAATGGGATGCGACTGTCAGAAATAAAATTGGTCAGTCCTCACTAGACTCCAGCGATAAGAACATTTAAACGTTAGGATTTGTTCTTCTTAGTGTACTTGTGAATATCACTTATCAAGTTAAAATATGTGCTTCCAAATAGTGTGGCAAAATCGCCTGTCTAGCATATCAAATTTCGCGCGTTGACTTTTAAGTTAACCATCACTGGTGTACTAGATCCCCGAGAGTGGGTGACCTTGAAGTGCTGACACGTGTTTGATCTCTCATCCCTCATTCCCCACCCCCTAGATCTGGGGGTAGACCATGATATATTTAATCGAGTGTTGCTTAAAGGGGTTTTGTTTTAATGTCTTAACCAACCGATGAAAATTGTACCTACTTAAGCACTATTTGCTTTATGATAACTATAGTATTATATGTCTATTGTAACTACAGAGTTGTGAGCTTAGATTAACTTGTCGGAAATTTAGTAACCTTGGCATAAGAGATCTCAAATAATACTATTGTATGTCGTAAGAAGTAACATGACATTATAATTGTTATTATTCATTACTTGAAATTTGTTAGTCGAAACATTATTATTACCTACTCTCTTATTCTACGATAAAATATTTTTTGCAATCAAAAATATTGGTACATTCAAAGGTGACATGCCTGAGCAAAATGCCGCCCTTAGGCAAACTGAGAATGCCGCCCCATTTCATTCATTTTCTATTTTTAGTCTCAAATTATATGTGACATTGTTAGGTGACCTATGCCAACATAATTTATCATCTTATATAAATCCAATAAAAATGTTTAAAAAAATATATACACCTGAAGATTAGAGCATTTTCACAAAACCTATTCGCAATGGTTTTAATTACGTGGAAGTCTATTGTATTTTTTTTAATAAATACCGACGATACTTTCAAACAAAGCGACCGCATCGTCCGCTTCGTGAAAAGCGCCATTGCTTTAAAAAGCGTATTTGTTCCTTCATTTGTCGCCCCTAAGCAACGCGTGGTCTTCCTACACCCACGGGATGTCACTGCATTTCAGATGTCAGTAAGGTACATTATGACACTGTTTATTCAGTCAGTAGGTAGTGTAGGTACTAACTAACACCTGTGACACTGGCGGCTCTCGTGGTGCAGTGCGTAAGGGGCTTGCCTTCCGCCCGAGAGTTCCTGGGTTCGATTCCCGGTCAGGACACACAATATTTATGTGTTTTTCTCAAAGCCTGGGTGTTTATGATTGTTCAAAATTACTAACAACCACCTTGTACGAAAAAGCAAGGACATGGTTATTAATAATTCTAAAAAAAAAAAAACCTGTGACACCAAAGGAAATCATTGAAATCGAAGATTTCCCTAATAAATTGTAGGTATAACTCTAAATAAATATACTAACAATGTTCAACTGATTTAAATTGAAAAGTAATCCAGTGAGTATAATGTTAGATTAAATGTAGTTACAGGAGGACCTCGACTTTCGCACATAATTGGTTCCTGAAAATGTGTGCGAATGTTGAATGTTCGAAAGTAGAAGGAAGTAAATTTTTTTTTTAAATTGTTTACTAAAATTTGTGTTATTACTTTGTTACATTTTGGATTGGTTATAATCATTTTATTCCTAACATGAAGTCATGTAATATAATATAAACTGATGTTATTAAATATAAAATTAATTTATCACTTGGTATCCACCGCATAATAATATTATTGGTTACATCTTCACTGAGTTCACCAGGATCTCTTTAATTAAGACATTATTCAGTACAATAATAATATTGTTCCCGTTTTATTAATTAACATAACGGATGTATCTATTTTATAATTCACAATGTGAATAATATTTTCATAAGAAGTCACAAAACGATATGTTATAAGTTATAAGCAAGGCAAGGTAAATCCGTAGCATAACACGGTAGAGCTGGGTCCACGAATGTAGCCGTGCGACTAGCCATGATTGTTATTAGAACAATGGCAAATTTATATACTATTATATACCACATGCCGACAACGCTCGAAATACATTCGAGAAATTGTTAGAATTAATTATTTTCCCTTACAAAAACCTCCAAGCAGTAAAATAAAAAAAAATCATCATAAAGTAATGTCAGCTCTTCACTACAGATCAAAGAAATCCTTTTTTTTAACGTGTTAGACCAACAGTGACCAATAAATTAATTCCTTGTTACAATTATCTTTATTATTAGATTTGATAATAAATACTTTTAAAATAACTACTCACCATGCCTTTATACTTTACATTACAACACCATTTAATGATGTACTTAACTAAAAATAAGTAATTTAAAAAAACTTATCTTGTACTATATTTTATAATGCACAAACCATGTTACATGATTATACTTATTACTAAATTATTTTTTCTCTATTTACACTTCCTAAAATATTATTTAAATAATTACATTTTCCACTCTATGTAATGTATCTAGGTATTACCTGCCTCCTTCAAAATATCAACATGCTTCCAAGAATTTTCTCGTGAAGCTCTTGTCTGAGGAGCAAAATATTCATCCAACATAGTTTCTACCGTTCCTGAAAATTCTATTATTTCACAAAAGAGCCAAGGCCATGAGCACCAGCCTAATGTACGTTTATAGAATAGACAGTACCTAATTTGTTCACTCTATTTAAAACTAGTTACTATGTGGTGTGTCGAATCCATTTTCAGATTTGGATATTAAATTAGAAAGTAAAACGTAATTAATAAATACTATTTTTAATTTCTTTCCAATCCTATATCATGATGGTGATGAAACAATCATTGAATTAATTATATTAATACATAAATATAATTGGAGAAAACTTATATTCCGAATGAAAATATACGATTATAGAAATATAAATAAATACAAATGAATCAATTCGATCCGATTATATTTATTGCAATTAATAATTGAATAGAGAATTCTTCTTTTTAAACTGCATTATATAATGATGGCTTAATTCTTGTTTTCGTTGTATGCCTATGACAACTATTCCTGCATACGTCTTTATCTACCTACTTAGTGATGTTATTAAATACATGACCTACCTTATAATGTAAGTATCCTTTTTCATTTTCTATTATGTATCTAATATATTCACGTAGATGGATATTTTAATACATTGAAAGTAAAGTGTGTTGATCGTGAAAAATCCGTACAATTTTATTGAAAAAGATCTTTGTTCTTTTTATTTCTCGCACTTTCTTGTCATTTCTAATAAAGCCATATTCAGATAAATCTATATATTAACGGTTATTGCACTTTTCTAATTATTTTTATATGTATTAAATATATTTGGTAAAACTTTTTATTTTAGTTTGTAATTGACAATAAAAATATTAATATATTATTATGATCTCAAATAGTTGTCTTATCCATCTAATACCTATATGCTAAAATACTGTCTACCAATAATAATTACCACTTAAATTTTAGCCACCTAATAACTTACCTTCATGTTCGGGGTTAATTACGTATTCATGAGTCACCTTCCATCCAGTCTATCCCACGGAGCCCCGTTACACGGTGTACAAAGTGTACATGAAGTACCTAGCTACAGATTGTTCGCGAAGTAAACTGTTATCCGTTCTGGCTTGGCTTGGTAACAACTACCGAGAAAGTTGTGGGAAATCCCACCCGCGCTAAAACAACCACCCCCTCAGGCTATCCCGCTGTAAAGGGGGTTTCCGCTGTTTCCGGGGGGTAACTTGTTACTTTTAAGGGAGGGGCGTTAACGAATTCAATCCTGGGACATATTTTTAAATTTATATAACTGTTGATAGCATTGTTATCATACATTCTGTTATTTTATAACAGGTATCTTACAATCATAAAAATGTACATTTTAATGAATCTAACATGGCTGCTGTTAACACGTTTCAATGAACTAATTTGAAACATCAATTATAAACAGGCCGATGTTTACATTGTTTTTTTTTATATAAATTATTTCCACCAGGACAGTTAACAACATTAAAGTGATTATATTAGTTTTTATATACACTATGTCACCTAGTAATTCAATATTAAATAGGTATTTGGCTAATGCCTATTACTTGACCATGATGTGAAAAGTGATAATTAATAGTAATTATATACTAACATATTTAACCAACCCCGACCGTCCCGCAAAGGAGAATTATAAAAACTTAAATTAAAACAATGTATTTCTAAGAGAAATTTCTGTTTATGAAATCGATATGTACGATTAGAATTTTAGAATTAGTCTACCAAAGTTAAGATAGATTTTAAATGTAGGTACATAATATTATAAAATTATAAACATATTGGCATAACGCCAGCGTTACAGATGATAACCTTTATAAATGATCATTGTGTTACTGTCGTCTACATATTAGGTATTACATAATAATGTGGCATTTCTGGGTCTGGCAAGTACGCATATTGTTTTTCAATTTGTGTCTGTCAGGGTATGGACCTAATAGGTTGAGCAAGTGGCTGACATCCAATTCTCGTAAAAAAAAAACAAAATCTGTTAATACAAACCTCTACTCTGTGGAGGCCCATATGATTCTATTAGGATCGGACATGGTCGAAAAAAAAAACAAGTCTGATTATACAAGGTAAGCCAAGGGAAGCCAGCGGCAAACACATGTTGAAAATATAGCCGATATACTGGATTATTTGTTAGGTTGGGTTAGTTTAGGTTAGGTTAGGTTTTCATTCTTCAATTCATGAATTGTACCAAAATCGACTATGACAATTAGCGCGTTTCTGCCTGGCTTCCCCATAACCGACTTGTACCATAGTGCTATACCTAAGTATAAAATAATAAATAAATTTAAAGTCGTTACATAATACGAGTACAATAATTTAACTTAAGTATTCTGAAAAGTGAAAGTTTCACACACGCTTTCGGGGTCCTGCGGGTTAAACTACTAGGGATGGGGCGCTTCGGCAAGCTAGTCTACAGGCAAGTCTAGACGGATCGATTTTACACCAACCTATGTTGTTTTCTTAGAAAATATATGGAAATGTTTCTACTTATATAAAAAATATTTTTTCTTTACTTTTTTATTTATGAAGTGCTGAAGGATTATCACCATTCTTCACTTCATCCATTTTAGCTGCCGTGGCGTTTATTTGTTTGGTGAATTATTTATTGAGATCGTTTTTCTTTCATTTCCGTCGACACTTTCCTTATAAGAGCGACATAATGCTGTCTGCGTTTGTCGTATATTATTTTTTTATTATTCCAGCGTATTCAGTTTTTTTTATTGTATTTTTTTCGCATCATAATAATTTACTTCGAAGTACAATATATTGTATTCTTATTACTTGGATACAGCATATAACAGTCAATAAAAGCGACCTCGAAAACGACTCTGCTCATAGACATCTGTCTTGAGACCATAATACAATATACGGTGTATTAGATGTGGTCGAAATATTAAATTTACTTACGTGGCAATCGGTCTGGAAAGAATTGTGCATATTCGAATTCATGGTATCGACCTATTCTGACAACGTACCTATTCATTCAATCAAACATTGATATTTTGTTAATCTATTGTAGATATTAAATATTTTTAATGAACTTCGTTATAAATAATGTATTCTATATTAAAACGTCGCTAAGTTCTGACAATTCTATGATGAATACTATGGTGAGTATCTATAATTCAGGGTGCCTTTTTACTTAATTCGTTTGTCAAAATAGTACTGGAATGTCTGTTTATTCCTATATAGAGGCCTGAAAGAACCCGTAGTCAAATAAATAGTCTTTATCCGACTATGATCACACCGCTATTTCTTAACTCACTTTCCAGATTTTATGAAGTTTTTTGCAATTTGTATATGTGTACATTATATAATTTAGAAAAACACTAACTGAGAGAGTATATCACAACCAATAGAAAAAACTTTTTTTTTTTTGAAAAAAGTAAGCCAACCGGTCGGGAATCGAACCGGCATCTCCAACGGGTAAACGCCCCAAACTCTTTTTTCAAAAAAAAAAAAGTTTTTTTCTATTGGTTGTGATATACTCTCTCAGTTAGTGTTTTTCTAAATTATATAATGTTCAATAATCAGAATGATATATTCTTAAATCTTGTGAATTATTCGTTTGAATAAAAGAAATAGTTAATTGTATATGTGTGTTTGTGGTTACGGATTCACACATAATTCATTCAATTTGAAGCATCTTCCTGCTTATGAGAAAGTTTTCATTATTTCCTTTTGTAGATGCCCACTACATTTGATCGAATCTCTCGTCATTGAATACCTTGAACGCCCTGCGTCATGCCCTAAAACCTCAACCAGTATCAGCTGAAGCATTCGTTTCTCGTTGCAGTAGACACCGTGCTGCCCCTGTCGCAGAAGAACGTTCTCCCCAAGGCCCTGCTGCATGGTCTCCTCAGCGCGCCACACCACGCTGCCCATGCCCATCACGCCCACGCCCTGCTCACCCAGCACAGGACCACTGCCTACACGACAGGATCCAATGGTGAGACATCTTAATATAATCTAATAATACTACATATGCTTTCGTAATTTTCTAGTAACCATAGTAATAATATATCATTAAAAAGATAGAATGGCAATTGTTGGGTGTAATTGTGAATCGCTCTCTACAGTTCTTAATATATTATAATATTAATATCATATAGAAAAAAAAACTATGGGAGCGTATTATATATCGAGGTAGCACCATTTGACGGATATGCAGACATTCTGTACTTCTCTTAATATAAGCATCTAGTAAAACTACACTATTCATGACGCAAAAGTGGACAAAATACATTTAACTATTTTAATTAGTGATAAGACTTACCTTATCGATTTTTTCATGCTTAATCGATATGCATGCCCATTCTTATATTCTAATTGTGGTTATACAACATAACTTAAATATTTCTGATATTTGATAACTGTATTATGCGTTTTGTGTATTTTTTCGTAATAAAATTCAATTCTGAGACATTTAGGTACTCTTAATTTATGAATATTATGTCCTGAATATTAAAGAAAATAACTGAAATTGAAGTCATTTCTTTACGTGCCTATACTATTACTATATGTATATATCGTCACTGTTCTGGCAGAAGACACTAATTCGAAAAAATGACATATTGAGTTACTTATACCAAAATGTTCCTTATTTCAAACTTTACCATCTGGAAACCTTCTTAATAAATAAACAGTCTTTATTTTAAAGTCGTCCTTTATACGATTACTTAATAAACTCACATGATAGACCATTTCAAACATTTTAACAACTTCAAAGTCAAATTACTCAAAACAAGTATTCTCCAGTTAGTGTGTTCTGCCAGAACAGAGACGATATTATAATGATAGATACTAGAGATACAGAATCCAACCTAACATTTTCTACACATTATTATAATAACACAAGTGATACTATATTATTTATACGGGGGACATCTTACACTTACACCTATTCATCTGATGGCTGTCCGATAGCGTGTAACTTGACCATTCGTTTTAAGTTTTAACCCTGCCCTACTCTTATTGGTTGGACCACTTTGTCTCCGATGAACAAATTCAAAAGAAAACCGTTGAAAGTTTGTTATGACCGATCTGTCTTTTCTCAGAATACGTAATGTTGCCGCCATTTATAAAATTATTTAATGTGGATGTTTTAATAAAATTCACCCTTTCAAGTGTCTTATACCCGTTATGGTCAAAAGGAATTTTAAAAAATGATTACGTAACTACATACGCTAAGCGGTTATTTATTTCCTCGCTGAGAATTTTTTCAGATATTTTTATAAAGACGATTATTGAACAATGCGTAGTAATTTAATGTCGGACTTGTAAACGATCATTAAATTAAATACGATAATATCGATACAACATTGAACAGTATCACAAAGGCATGTTCATATTCCGCTCTCTCTTTCCAATATTTTAAAGGATTTTCTTAAGAGCATACATAAGTGAAACGGCAAATAATTTTTAACAGTAGGTGGAACGAAATTTGGCAGTCGTCGCCAATCGGAGACTGGCAGTCGAGGTGTGAGCACGTCAATTTGTTTTGTGATGGCGTCGGAGGAATATATTCTTAAAGCGTGTAAAGATGACTAAAAAACGTTCCGCATGTACTTGTGAAAGAAAACATGTCAATATTATTACGAATACAATAATAAACATAACATTAAAAGGACGCATGTTGAATTTTTATGACAAATTATATTTCGTTCGGCTCGCGCATTTGCACAATCCGCGCATCGCCTAGTCGCGATCTTTTTAGAACATGCCTCAGCTGAAATATAACCTTAATAAACGTGTTGTCTGCAACTGTTCAAAGTTGTGTATTTTCAATGAAAAGTGTAACATTTTGAAGTCTTCTGTATTCAGGCTAGAATAAAATTACAATACCAATTAATCGATAATCTGACAAATAATCCTTACAACACTGTCATTGATAGGTATCTAAAGATGCTGAAAAAGCTGTCTTCTATAAATCTAAATACATATATGAACGGGAAGCTGGAAAAAGGTTAGGTTAGGTTACGTTAGCCTTGCTGATTCATTTGCTCTTTAAATCTTTACACTATACTCTTGACATGTATGGCTCAAGACCACATTGTGATAAACTCTTTGCACGAGCTTTGCAAGTGTAAAAAACTTATATTTTTTATATATACAATGGACCACGCTTATTTAGGCTATGAGTCTACGAAAGGTTATTAATTTTTCCCATTGTCAATTTTATCATACTTGAAATCTTGTGTCATCGATATCATTTACATTATTCCCTCTAATTACCTACAGTCTAAAAGTTAGGTCCCGTACATTAATAGTTCGTTACCTAAGTATATTCTGACTATTTCAGTTTGTATCGATTTAATTTTTTGTTGTTCAGGTCAATACTTACACAGTTAGATTGATGAGCTTTTTCCACTCATTCACTACCTATTTAGCTTTTCGTTGAGTTAATTATAATTAATCCATTAATCGTTGCGGTAGGTTTCGGACGTTTATTTTATAATATTACCATATATTTGTATTACCTAGTTTTAGTATTATTTTCTTGTTTTAAGTGAATCATGTTAAATCGCTGTAGGTATATAAGTAAGTAGCTGACGCCAACAGCAATATGTAATAATTACGCAGAATTTTACTTGACTACAACCCGAAACCCATTGCGTTTCGTTATAATAATATAATCTCTTTCGGTGAGAAAAATAATTATAAAAGCTGCTTTCTTTATTTATAATGTACCTACTCGTAGTTATAACATTAAATACCTCCCTTCTTGCCTATTCACTTACATTAAAATATTTTAATTAAAATTCGGACATGGTATATTACTTGTCCTTTAACCGTTCTTTTTAAATAAATATATTGTGATGTTGAAAGAAAAATTTTCACATACGCTAAATGACCGCATAGAAAAATTCATCTCCAATGCTATTTTATATTATTACACTGACCATTGCATACGTAGTTTAATATTATGCAAGACTATTTATGCATTTTTATGCTTCTTGCATATAGAATAATGGATTAATTCGTGAATTATTTCATATGCATAAACGGTGCATCTATAAAAATGCATTATTTATGTTTTTCGGTTTGTGATGAATAAATTATATCCATTGTTTGAAAATTCCGTTGGGATTTTTGAGGAAATGTTTGGTTCGAATTTAAAAATTTACGTACAAGTCTGTTTACTGGCAGCCAGGCGGGAACAGTCCCAATTTTCATAACCGATTTAGGCAAAATTCATGAATTCAAGAATGATAACCAAACCTTACCTAATAATCCAGTATATCGACTATTTTCAAAATTTGTTTGCCGCTGGTTTCCAATAAAATAGACAAGAACCTAATTTTTAAATTAACATAATTTGTATAACTTGTACAAATAAATTTGACAATATCTAAATTTAACATTTAATGTGAAGTTTAACTTTTTGCACAAGTTTAAGGATAATTCATATATCATAGATTTTTAATATGTTCTTACATTTTGAGCCAGCAATACATATTATATGCCTAACATAACAGAGATTGCAAATTATTCGAACATCTATGTCCATCTCTTATTGACTTTTCAATTGAATTCTTTATATATTTTAATGCACAAAGTTATCCTGGAATCTAGATGTAAAACAAAGCACAGAAAATTATCTCCAGATTATCGTCTATATCCTACCCATGGGTACACATTCAAGTTACCTACTAAATGACCTAATAATTATGTAAGTACATAAATCGTTTTATTTTTCAAATGTAAACGCGTAAACTGAACTGGATCCACCAAATTTTTATATGAGCTCACTAGATAAAGAATATACCCGGCAATTGTACCCTATCACTTTAACAAACCCGCGTCTTAAAAAGACATCGCACCCTTGCAAAATGAATCGCTACCTTATTTCTTACCTTACCTATCAACCCTTAGAAATAATACCGTAATAGATGTAGATGGTCAGCTTGGCTGAATATATCACTTATAACCAGCGGAGGGTACTTTAGGACTGCGTACCCAATATGATTTTATTATTTAGATAACTATTGCAGATAATTATAAAATTCATTCACTGTTTAGCTCAATATGTCTGCGATGTAAACTGAAATTGAAATAGTGATTACTAATCTTTCATAAAAATATCAAACGGAAATTACTGTTTTTCAGCTTAATCTGTATATTATGTCACTATAATAATAATATGTACCCTTGAAATTATTAAGTTAAGTCTTTAAACGAATGTGTCGTCAAAAAATAATGCAAAATGTACCTTTCACGTTTTGGTGTCTTCATGACTTAATGTTTCGCTTCATTATGCTGTTATGGCTGTTTTGATATCACCTTAATATTACGTGTGTTCAGTAGACAATGAGTTTTAAATAATACTTAAAATGCAAGAATGTTTAGATCAAAAAATCACCAATGAAACGTGTTTCCGTTATGTAGTTAAAAACTATGCTGAACTGAATTTACTTATGATGATTTAATTATTTACACAAATTTTAGTTCAATTGACGGTTTTCGATCGCTGTCTTATGCAATACCGTCCATCTCACTGCACATTTGAATACACTTACTGTACGTGTGAACTGCAAAACTTCCCCTCTTTTCCGGAATTAAATTCCGAAAACCTGTTGCATTAAGTGCATTATGTAGATGCATTCAGCCGGCTGGTCAATGAGTGACCGTGGGCCGTTCAAAAGGAGACGAATAATGTTGCCTAGATGCCGGACATAGGAAGAGTTTTCGATGTTCACACACTCTACTTTCCGGTTTGCTTTTTGTGTTTGATTGATTTAAAAATTGTATCCGCACTTTTATTATGACGCTCGGATAACATCTGGAGCTTCTCTTGACGATTTCTAAATCGCCTTTTGTCATATTTGCTTTTATTATAAGCTTTTTTTTAACGTTTCATGGTGAATGATCATTGCTTATCAGTCAATTTAAACTTTAAAGTTAAAATTTTTAGCTATCATAATTCTCCACAATAATCAAAAACGCTGTCAAAGTCTTTATTATAAGGTACACGATACGAAATTACTATTAACAATTATTTTCGTTAATAACTCGTAATTTCGTAATTCAAACTAATATTCATTTCTGGATATGATGTGATGGCAGGTTGTACCTAAATGACAAAAAAATGGTTCAAATCTTATAGAAAATTCTTTTAAACACATAAATTTATTCTAGTTTGATGGCAATGTTACAACTGAAATGGCTATCGACCTAAAAAACATGCTGTAGAATTTAATATAATTTATATTTGCATTTGTAAAATAGAATTCTACCAAGTAAATGCTGACTCAATTAATTATTTTAATAAGACACGTGTATTGAATAAATTGTAAGTAACTTGGTAGAACGCCAATTTTAAATATTTAAATAAATTCAATACTTTTTAACTTCTCTAATCTTTCTCTCTTGATCTTATTTATTTGGAGGTACAGTCGTGATGAAAACTATGTACCTATATGAATAAATTAAAATTTCTTGCTCATTTTGGTTAATATTCGTTGTCCGTAAACATGTGTATCACAATAACATACTAAACTGAAGCATAACGCTTACTGCAAAAACAGTAGCCCTTATAGTGAAACAAATATTCTTGTTGGATAGTTCATGGGTTTAAACTTATGATAAACTAAATTGGTTAAACCAGATATACGATATATAATAGAGAATGCACTTACCTGTTCCCGTTTTATTTTCTTCATTTGATAAAATACCTATCGCACCTTGTAATTTTGGTTATTTATCGTCCAGCGAGAAATATATATTATACAGAAAACCGTCCCGATAGCGAAGGGCGAAAACTGGTTTGTAGTTTAAAACATGACGCTGTTGTAATAGTCTAACCGTGTCTGCGGGGGGAATGCATTTTCTATTGTTGTCATTTGCATAATATGCGTTTATGATTGGAATGATTGACAGCTTTAAAAAATACGAATGTTCTTTTTTTAAAAACTGTATTCTTTTTTTAAATATTGAGGGATATACGTTAGGCTTATTTAATGTAGGTACATGGTACGTATCTACCTTGTTGACAATGTTTTAAAGAGGACTATCCAATGACGTCATAATACCGAATAAAAAAATGTAATTTTCGTTCATCATCGGAGTAGGCATATGGGTGTCCTCGGAGTAGACATTATATTAACAAGAATAATTGTTAGCCATTCCCCGAGCTCATTAGTTCATTACTCTGGATCAAAGACATGTTCAAATACGTGAAATGCACGGATTTATAGACGTCCACCACCGCGTTATCTGAGCTATGACAAAACAATAATTTTATTAATTTCATGGCAATGCCGTAAATATGAAATACTGACAATTCCAATAAACTAGTGTTATAATTAAATGAAATGTTACATTTTCTCAAAATTGTGTTGATTAGAGTTTTAAACGTTTTTCCATAAATATGTGTTGACAGTATCTTTACAAGCGGACGAAACTGGTTCTGACAATATTATTAAATTGTGTAAATTATGTTCTGTAATATACCTATGGATCTTATGGTATTTTATTTTAATTACCAAAAACTTTAATTACATAGGTACCCCACCAATATACCCGATTCACTTTACTAATATGTATTTGTAGGAAAATGTACATTTTTATGTCAACACTTTAGTGACATGTATTACCTAATATACGCCTTAATCACCTAATATGGAGTTAAAACTATTTATTTTAAATGTGCAGTACCTACCTATTAGGGTTGCGCTATGATGTTCAAAAACTCTTTCATTGATATACTAAACGGAAAAATAGCCGATAGATGACCGCTGCCCATTGTGCATGTGTTTCGTCATAATAAATAATTCATTTATCCTCATAATAAATCCTACACAAAGGGTTGAAAACTTAATTTGCTTTTATAGGGAAGCGTTTCCGATTGTGATTCAAATTTGGAACAACAAAAAGAATTTATCAAACAACAACTACTTTTCCTGTTTTAGCCGAAACGGTCATATGTTCCGGTTTATTCGAAGTTAGCGGCGATGGCTGAATATTGGCGAGTTTTTTAAATATCCAAATATTTTAGTTAATAAAATAATATTTTCGTATATTTATAATATTATGCCTCGTGGCATCGATTTTTTTGACATTTCAAAACCTAATCCTAATGCTTACCGAATAAGCACCCGGGTCGCAAAAAAAATGATCAATGAGTGCGTGTCCAAATTTCAGTTAAATTATATTATGATTAATATAAAATAAGTACTTATATCAATTGACCCACGATGGCCGGGCAGGTGTCAGCTTATAATACTGCGGGTCCCGGGTTGGAATTTCGAGTCTGGCAAATTCACATGTTGTTTGTTCAATCTGTGTTTGGAGTCTTGGGCAAACGGCTAACATCAATTTCTTGTAAAAACAAAATTCTGTTAATACAACCTCCACTCTGTGGTTCCTGGAACCTCGTTAGATTATTATGATAGTCTTAGGATCGAACATGGTGATGTAATTATGTAAGTACATATTATTTATATCGATTGAATGGTGGAATTTTAATTTTAATACAAATCGGTGCAATGCTCTGTGTCATTCTGAGCCTTCCAATGATATATCATGGTTCATGCATAATATTATGCAGATGCATCGTTTCTAAATTAAGTATAAAATAAATCATTACTAACTATATACTTATTATGTAAAGTCAAAATATGTTTGCTTGATTTCCTTTTCCTAATTGCCCCAACTAACATCTAGGTACATAATATGTAATTTATAATATTATTATAAAAAATACAAAATTTGTTATATATACCTTAAATTCATTTTCTTTTTCGTAATTTACATGTCAGAGCTCACCTTGAGCGTAGCAACCGGGTATTTGTACAATTGGGTATTTTCTCCCAGTGCATTCCCAGGCAAAATTGAAATAGATGCTTCACATCGCCATTTTAGGGTCCCGTGATACGATCGATTAAGACCGAGTGTGGTGCGGGGCGAATTTTGGTTTGGAGGGATTAATTTAAATGTTCAAATTACCTTCCCTGCCAATTCCAATTTTGAATTGTCACTACAGATAAAGTAGGTACTTATGCATATTTTTGAATCGATTTAAATTTATTTTTATTACTCGACTGTCAGACCTATTTTCATTTTTACATGTTGTACGCCTAGATCAAAATATATTAATATTTAAGAATATAATTATTATTGTTTTAAGTAAGATAAATGTAAATCAATCAATGAAGAGACCTCGTGCGAAGCCGGGTTTTATATTTATGTGAACGAATAACATTTTCGTATTAAAATTTGTTGATAAAGCTGCCAGTACGCTTTTAAAGATGAGGTCGCCGCGGGGTCAGAAAACGTTAGGTCAGTTTGACATCGCATTGTAATTCATCAAACGCCGTCCATTGTAGGGTTAAAGCCCCACAAAAAGCGACGGTTTAACATAGAGCGGTGTTTTTTTCGCCCTGTGAATCTTCTTCGACTTCTTCTGTTAAATTATTGGTCAGCTTTGATAATAAATAAACTCGGCGGCTTTTGTCCGCTGACATATGAAGGGTTAATATGTGTGTTATATTAATATTGCCAAGTGAAAAGAAACCTTTTATTCTAAAGCTTTCGAATTTGTCAGTACATTAGTTAAATAAAATACAGCAATACTTAGTCACATCGCAGCAATATTGACGGCAATTTAATAGGCACTAACACAGATTGGAGCGTCTTCTTTAAAATTTTGAATAATTACAGTTTACAACCATTTTCCTTCCAAACGATTCTGAAATCCACTCGCCAAGTGTTAGGTATCAGTTGGTATCGTTTGTGATACTTTCGTGTCATGTCCAATATGCACCTTTCCATAACTTCCGCTACTTGTCTGCTGTAATTATTTATGTGTTGGAATTAATTAACCAACTTTGTTTTAAACTAAAATATTTAAACCATGTGTCCGCCCTCTTAACTCCTTATTCGGGGTTAGGATAATGGATATAAAATACTTTTTTATTTATGAAAACCAAGGCGTGTGTGTAGGTACCCAAAAAGGGTTGGAATACTATTTTTTTTTCATGTGCTCAGAAAAACATTGATAAGAAATTTATATTAATATTTTTGGTCACCAGTATTGTAAAGCGAATAGTGTTATAAGGGGAAACTTGCTGTGACTAGATATTCCTTTTAATAAATAATTTAATTTGTATTCAAATTAAGTACATACGAAAAAGTGGGACAGTTTTTCCAATGTTCGATAGTTGGCGTCGTCTGAATCAACAGTCTCTCATCTGATTCGGGCTGACCTTACATCATTACAGGTTCCCCATTGTACGATTCGAACCCGGGCCCTTCCCGGGGAAGTCCGTTTCACACTCCATTCATCCGATTATTTACTTGTGGGAAATTTCGGACAGTCTCCATGAGGGGTCACAGCCGAATTATCATATTTTGGACATAAAGGATTGCCGTAAGAACGGGCTTTAATGTAGTATCATTGTAATGGTAACTTCATTATTCGTTATCAAAATTCTGTGAACTATTTCAACATTTATAACTTTTCCTGAAACTCAATATCTATCTATTTTTCGCGCTCTATTGAAGAATACATATTGAAATAAGCTCGACTTAAAAAGGGAATACGAGATCAATTAGGTATGTTACCTAAGTGAACGTATATAGCAAGGATGGGGATACACGAGGTAAACGATAACCGCATTCTGGATTTTCATATACCTACCTATATATAAATATATATATATATAAGAAAATAAAAAATGAGAAACAAAACACACAATAATTAGTTATATATATATATATATATTAATAAAAATAAAATACCTATAATAAAACGTTTATTTATCATTTTATCTAAATCTCTGAAATTTGGAAACACGCGAAAATACAAGTATAATGGGGAAAGAAAATACCTGTATTTTTTCAAGATATATTGGGAGCCGCACTTAACCCAACGAAGAACCACATTTGCCCACGTCTGGTATAGTGTCATTTTTAATATCTTCTAGTCGTCGTTCGCTTTCAGAGTTGTCGTCAATGGAGACACCCAGTATACTGAAATCATTCATAACAAATTGTTCAGGTTATAACTAAATGGAGTTTTTTTACGACATAATATTAGTAATATTTAATCACTAGGCATAGTAAAAATATTATTCTGTACATTTGGGCATTGCAACTTAGCTAATATAAACTATTTTTAATTATGTAGTTATTTCATAAGAGATTTTCGTGAACGTTTATTTAAATATGTATTTTGAATAATCATAGTTCAGTGTATTTGGTATGTATGTATACATTTGTATTATAATATGAATGTTTTGGTTATTGTCTTTGATTCATACAATCAATTCGTAGCAACCACAAATAATTATAAATATTTATTACCTACTTCAGGTTGCTTTTTAAAAGTACACCAGGTAGATACCACTTGAAAAATAGGCAGGAAACTTACTGCATTTATATTTATGCTACTTTACGGGACAACACTGAGATATGTATTTATTTTTAACTGGTATAGATATTAAATGCATTACTTAATTCAAATAAGTGAATCATTGATGCTGGCTTATTGTCTTACTGTTTGACGTCAATAAGAGAAGAATTGTATTATATACTATATAGAATAAAATCAATTAAAATAATTAGCAATACAATACTCATATAAGACATGTTCTACTTTCGTCGCTCAATTTTTGACTATTCATAACAAGAGTAAGGAGTAAAAAATCTTATAAGTATCATTTGTTTGACTTTGCATTATGCGCTATGAGAGGACAATGCAAAAAAATATATAGTTGCAAGGTGCACTCAACTCTTTGTGAATAGATTTCGTTTGCAAAATGCATTCAAGCGAGGATGAATTGAATAAAATAATAATTTGAATCCGGTCCAGACAGAAAATCCATTGCACCTTTTGCCTGTTCTAGATATAAATGTATAATGTATCCATTATGAATTATTATTTACCAATGTAAACGTTAGTGGACTAATGCACCCCTAAAATGTACATCAATACGTCATGGGTATGGGAGATATTGGATGAAAATTTAAATTTAAAATAATTTTTCAATAATAGATATTCAATAAATTAAATATAATTATTATATTTAATTTATTGAATATCTACAGTAATAATAAAACCTAGGTTTATCTTTTTTAATGGTGATTACATAATATAGTCGGTGTTTTGTAAAAAGGGCGAATCAACCAAAATGCTACTTTACAGGAGGAGGATTTTTAACTTTTGACATTTATTTGTTTTTTACCTGTAGATGATTATAAATATCTAACAAGTTTATAATAAAGCTTAGAAAGAATACTGTCATTATAATAGGTATTATTATATAATATTTTAAAAGGCCTAATATGTCACATTTACTTTTTATTTCGTAATTTTAATTAATTTAATTTTAGTCGATTATCGTTTTTAAGTACTTTCCTGTGGAGATAAAAATTCGCCATTTTTACACAACAAAGCTAGTGGGGTACATATTGTATTCTCATTAAAATCTCGATTTCGCCAAAATGGTTGATTCGCCCTTTTTACAAAACACCGACGATATTACAAGCCTGTATTTTGTGTATCAATCAAAATTAGAACCATTATAATAAAGTCAGTGAGGTTTACATTTTAGGCAAGCAGAAGAAATTAACTCTCATTTACAATACAAAATATTTTAAATAATTATGGTGCCTACAGTTTTGTGACGTACTTAGTTGCGGATTCTAAAAAATATACAACTTTCAAATTACCTCGATAATTACGTGTCTTTTTCATTGTCAGACACGTTATCAGTTATCATAAATATTTCTTTCATATGCTACGTGCTTTTCCACATTGCAATACCTATGCATAGTGTTCGTAACGTATGAAAAACATAGAAATCGTGTTATAATTCACTCATATTATGACGTGGTTAGTATGACAATATGTACCTTTCATCTCATTACAGTAGGAGTGTTAGGGATTAGTATCTACACTTATATAAATGTGTTAGTATCTAATAAACAAGTTCGACTGTATAATATTCATCTGAATACGATTGATTGTTCAATATTATGTTTTCTACAAGAATATCTGCAGAGCATTTGACCCACCGCCCGAAATCTGATCACAAGCTGCACTTACCTGTGTTTTTTTTCTGCGTCATCCATTCCCGAAAAGTACCAGAATCGGCGCATTGTTTGCCCTGACAATAGAAATAGAACCCTTTAGGGATATTATTCCTACGCAAGGTGCGTGGTATTTTTTCTAACAGCCTCATCGTCCTTCGGCGTAAGTTGCGATTGATGTTGCAGCATTATTTGTTTACGAAACGCCGACGCAATCGTACGCCACAAAATGGGGTGCATTCAGGAGTTTACTGGTCCATCATTATCATAATAATATTATAATATAAAGTGTTAGCTTTTCCTAGGAATGATTATTAATTATTGGGAAGTAACCAACATATTTACTTTTGTTATAAATGATATCTTCATTTCATGTCTTAGCTAGTTTTGCAATGATTCAATTTTTTTCGTGCGTATGGAAAAGAATATACTACTTAATTAGATTTTTAAAAATTACAAATATGTTGGGTGTTCCAATTACCATAATGGGTAATTATAAAACAGATGATTCGAATCAGCGTATCTGAATTAGTAAATTTCACCCAAAAGATTAAATACAACGTGGTCCAGCAGGTCCAACATATCGCTTAATTCCAAAATCAATAAAAAACGTGATAAATATATGATGTCGTATTCAGGCAGTTAATTATCCCGGGAATTTAACCGTTAAGCGTATTATATTTTTTAAAACATGACCGCGTTAAACGCGAGGTGTCAAATGTCATTGAGTAACACAGTTAACACGTCTTACTTGATTACACATGCATCCCATTAGAATCATTAGAAGACGTGTTAACTATGCTAACAATAATTGTAGATAACACGTCTTGTTTATGGAATTGGTCCGAGTGATATCCGTGTTATTTTTAAGCTTTAAAAATAATTGAACCGTGTTTGGAACTATTTGAAATAGCGCTGCTGGACTCTTATATTGTCGCTCATGAAAGTGGTTTTATTTATTTATTTATTTCCATTTAGTACCTACACATAATATTATAATGAGAGATTTAAAAGAATATTATTTTATGGTACAAATGCGGGAAATCATAATAACACAAGATTATTTCCTGGAAAGTATCCGAATTGTTCAGACTTAAACCCTTAACATACCAAAAATTCTTCCTTGCCACATGTAATTTTCAGAATTTAAAATTGCCGAACAAAGATTTACAACACAGATAATGGGCAAATATTAAAGTTTTAAATAAAACCCACACATACATATTATCATCGCCATTTTGCTACCATAACCATATCATAAAACGGACGTATTAATGTAAATCGGCCCAATTTTGAATCGAAACCACCACATCAAAAAGGAGCAAAATTCACATACTTAATATATTCGTTGTTAATAATATATTATAATAATTACGCAGCATCTACTCGTACCTAATTGGATATAGTATAGATTAGGTATATTTATATTAAGATGGTACGCATTCATTTATTTTTAATTGCAGCATTATACATTTAATAGTAAACGGCGATCAATATAATATTGTATAAGATGTTTTCAATCCGTTATAGACTATATTCACGACATAGCTAGGCTGATATCGTTTATTTGAAAACGCATTTAAATTCACTTGGTCAATACAATGCCTAGATTCGGATCTACTAAATATCGATGCATCTGTCAGTGGTTTGAAATTGCATATGGACACATCATTTGTTTGCCCCTACAACCACGAAATCGATGAAGGGTGGTTATTACAAATGCAAATAGGACAAGAGTGAAGCACAAAAAAAATGATCGAAAGTTGGCGACCATTTCAATATGCAACGAGTTTTTGTCAACACTGATTCAATAATACAGCTTTCTTTTCCAAGGAATCCGACACCCGGCATGGTGGATGGTTGATGTCCGGTCGATTTAGCATCGTTTGAAGCTTATGTATATCTATAATATATTTTCTTGGTCTTAATTGGAATTTATCTTGCAATGTGTTTCATTAATAATAATTGGGTATAATAATAATATCTATTGGTACATAGGAAATAGGAACTTAAAAAATAATTATATTAGAAATAGTCAGTTAATTTACAGTGGAATGAAAATGAAGAGACATAAGATTTAGTATCTTACCTATTTCGATATTGATACAATTTTATGTATTTTTGTATGGCAGCACTGCCAAATAAATCCAATGGAAATGCTTTGGAATTGTTTACTTAATATGTGCGGTGATTGCGATGCTATGTGATTGTATATCTAAATAATAATTATTGTAATGGTTTTGATTTTAAAAATAATAGTTTTATTTCGTTAATTCTCCTATATCTGAGCTATTTATGTCATCTTCGGAACGGTCGACTTTATTTCCAATTATAAAGTAGAATTAAAAAGAAAATTATTTTACAACCGTTATAGTGAAGTCTACCACGTAAACGTCCGTTAGATAAATAATGGTTGTCTTGACAATATCTTAATTAGTATAATTTAGTTAGGTAGTAGTCTAAAATTGTGTTCAAATGTTAAAATGTATGCGATTTTTGACCGATTGCACCGAACGGTTTGAAGTTTACCAATAGAGAACACAAAAATAAGGAAGTGCTGAAGTGGGTTACCTTCTTGTATTTGGTATAAGAATGTAGGTACCTACCTACCAGTGGCGAAGGGTGGAGGTAGGCTGTTAAGATCCGCCATAAACAGTGCACATTAAACTTTTTCAGACATAGATATTTGTTTTCGTTGAAATAAGACTACAATTTACAGATAGTGTTGGTTAGTTTTTAAAATTCAATTAAACCCTGAGAAACCAAGCCATAATAGATAATAGTCAAAAAATGCATGTATATCTATAAAATATCTAAAATTATGCAATTAAATCATACATAACTTTGAATATTATATAAATAGACGAATATTTTTAATTTATTATAGTTTCGTTTAGGCAGGGCTTAATGAATTTAAAAAAATAACCAACAATATGTGCAATATGTATTTTTAATCCAACGAAAACAAATAATTATGAATAAAAAAGTGTGCACAATTTTGTCGTTTTGCCCAAATTAGACCAAAACTATTATGGTTTCGTTTAGGCAGGGTTTAATTGATTTTTAAAAACTAACTAACACCATCTGTAAATTGTAGTCTTAGTTCAATAAAGACAAATACATATGACTAAAAAAGTTTAGTGTGCACTATTTATAGCGAATCTTAACAGCCTACCTCCACCCTTCGCCACTGCTACCTACATACTACCTACTATCAATTCTCGAATGTGGAGACATAATTTAAACACGTGTTAAAATATGTTTTACAATTAAAAATATTTTATGTCTGCCTCATGATATGTATTAAAATTTGTCATGCAAACGAAACGCGCATTCAATATTGGTAACATTTCAGGACATTCAGGGCATACCTTTCTATTGTACTTCTTACATTTAATGGCCTGTCTCATTAAGTCGTAACCCAAAACTGCATTCAAAGTCTAGGTCAATGGCGACTGACTTTCACATTTATATTATATTATTTAATCTGTTGTGTGTTTACTACACATTAATCTTCTACATCTTGCAGCTAATTAAATCGTTAATTACTGGCCATGAGTACTTTAGTGTATTAAGCTAAAAATTATCATTTTGTAGTTAGGTAATAATGCAGTTTTATTCATTTTTTTTCTTTATTTAGTAACTCAAACAAAACGTGAAATGCGTTGTAAAGTTACTTCACTAAAGTATTTTGAACATATTTTAAGAAGTTGACTGCTTTACTATGTACCTATCTATATTATTAAGATATACTATGGTAATGCATTAATGTGATGTATATGTTGGTGCATTAGTTTATTATTTTGATATACTAAAGTCACAGAACAGACAATAAATAGAATAGCGATAGGCTATATTCAATACGCCGCATGGTGAAGCAGGCCTTTGAATGTGTGAGTGTCCTACGAAAATGAAGCACGCATTATGCACGTGCAAGAGTGTGTGTAATATACCAACATTAAATGAGCGTAAATGCATATACCGAGAGCAGTTTTCTGTATTCTACGTAAAACGTATTCTAGACACGTGTGTAAGTTTAACCCGGATTCTTCCTTACTCGAGTCGGTTACCTGCTATCGCCTTACCCGTTGTGTATTTCAGTTCCCATTATTTCTGAGTTCCCTGACTAAAGTATTAAGCTCATACGAAGTTCTTAAACTTACCGCAATATTACAGATATACCTAAATGATTTGTAACTTCAAACGTTGATATCTCAAAACTATACTTTTGGAGTTAATTACCCGTCTATATACTACGTACCTAATTGAAGCCTACAAAAATAAATTAAGTTACAGAGGGATTATTTTGTTATTTATAATGTGCTGATTTCCCGCACGTGCTGGGCCCAAAATAAACATCGGTTAGGTGAAAAATCATAACAAAAAAAAATCCTCCACAACAAAACAATAAATCTCTCGAATTGCACAAAGTCGCAGATGCTGACACAGTTTTATAAATAATATATTATTGTGGATGAGAATATGGACGCAGATGTTGTCTGATTCGGTCGCCTGCCTATTGGGTGCGAATCCGGGATGGGAGGGTTGTTTTTCAGCACATACCTATTTGGCTATATTATGCAATTGAGTGCTTTCTTATTCCGGATTCATATTATTCGGCGTCTTATTTTTGACAGTCGTAACTGAGAGCATATCAGAATTGACACTTGTCAAGTGACTGAGATATTTTCTGCTTTGGTGAGGGCGAGAGGAGTTGAATTACAATAATAGAGAGACTAATAAGAAACTTTCCCATTAAGTATGTGATTCTTGTTTTTTGAAGTTATACTTCTTTTGGCGCGTTTGGGAAATCAGATCAGAGTATATTTTTGGCGTGTGACATGTAACACATACTGTGACTGAAATCGTGACGATTATACAGTATAATATTATAGTTTAGAATTGTTCTGTTTCCTATGCAGCGAATTTATTATTGTCGGCCATTTGCAATTCCTTACGTAAACAAACGATTAAACGGCAGTGTATAGAAATAAACAAACGGCGTTCCAGTAAGCGGTCCCTTTTCTTGAGTATGTAATTTAACAAGATAATTAAGAGCTAGTCAAAGAATCTAGTTTATCACAAGTTTTGTTTTTGTTTTGTTACGCCAAAGAAGTATAACTTTTAACGCGCGTACATAAGTACACACACCAGTACAGTACATAAAATAATATAGATTTTTTATAAATAGTGCTGTTAGTAGGTACTGTGACATTAATATCTAGCGGTAAATTGTATAATTCAAAAAACGAATAGCGAAATCAATTGTTTCAAAGATTATATTCCTTCACTCAACTTTCGAAAATCCCCCCGAATAAGGGATGTTTTCCAGTGTATATACTGCTCCCCTTGCGACTGTAATCGATTGATTGGCTGGGGATTACTGACATTTGAGAGGAGGGGGTGTTGTTGTGCATTTGACGCCATTTTTGAATAACATCATAATAGTAGGTAGGTACGATCATGAGTCATCAGCAGAATATATTTTTTTATATAATTAAGACATGAACTAATCAATATGTTAATATGAGATCTTTGTTTTATCTAATGGCGATTTTCTTAGGGTGACCTCGCTTCGTCAAAAATATCCCAAATTTTAAACTGATGCATATTTTTTACAATCCGGAGTTTTTAAAATAATATATAAAAAAATTATTGCAGGACAAATATAATACTGTATTTTGAAACAATTCAATTTCTTAATTTCGTAATTGGCTCCACCGTGTTTTAAAATATGAGCATATAAATAAAATCGTTAAAAATGAATGATGGATTTACCTAGTAAAATAAATCTGATGACAGAAAATCCTATAAAAAATATTGTTTTTATCTCTCTGGTGAGCTCTTTCGTATCAATTTACTATAGAAATGCTATCTTTTTTATGTACATAGTTTATCAAAATACGTCAACAATAACAGCTAAAGATAGAATTCTACCAAATACGATAATTTTTAATACTTACTTATATTTTTCCTCATAAGGTATAAAATAATTACGGAGCTGATAATTAAAGGGACTCAAGTCGAGTAAATACACTTTCAAAGTCAGTATTTTCCCAAGAACAGTTGTATCAGTTTACAACTTTTCATACAAAGTAGTTACGCATGTATCTAATCACACATACAATAAATAAGTAAACACTCGTGGTGATTTGAAAATTGCTCGTAACATAGTTTTTTAATTTATATATCAATGGTAACCTTTCCGTTCTCAGACCCTCAATTCTTCACCTTTGGTTTTTGGTAAAAGTATTTCACCAGTTAGTTAGTTATCTATAATGCATTAATACAACAATTACTACTTTAGGAAACACATTTTTTATCCTGAAGGTACGTGTCTATATTATCATTGCTAACCAATTTTCATACATTGCCAGGTTCTCTTCCACCGAGTCCCGCAGACAGCGGAGTATCCGACGTGGACTCGTCCAGCTCCGGCCACGCGTCTGCCGAGGAGTTGGCGGCCGGGAGAGCGGCGAGACTGCGGCTCCTTCCGTCTTCGGGCGGACCCGGGGTCGCCAGCTCAGCTCCCTTCTACCACCAGCAGCACCAACCTCAGCACAATCCCTCATCGCAGCAGTCGCAGACGCAATCCCAGTCGCAGTCGCCTGCTGTGCTCCTCTCCAGCGTCAGCAGTCAGCCGACGTCTCTACTTCCGCCCCCTCACCACCCTGCGCATCACCACCACAACATGTTGCATCAACAGGTCTTCTCGGGAGGGCGGCCGCATGGTGAGTTCAAATTTAATACATAAGAATAGAATATAGTATGTTTAAGAACCACATTTGTCTATCAAGATGGTAGCTATACATTTATATGAAAGACGTGAATCTGATTTTTTTTACTAATTGTAATGATTAAAATTACGGCAATACTACGACACAGCACACCGTAAATCACATCTGTCAAACTTGGTGTGACAGTATTTTTTTCAAAAATCATCACTATTTTTATTTGGTATTTAAGTACCTACTCAGTGTGTTACTGTATACACTGCCGAAACGTGAAATTTACCAATAGGCCCATAATATGACCAATTTGGTGGCCGCTATCGAATCCTAAAATAAGCCGCCATATTCGGAACACGGCGCATGATTATCTACATCTACATTCTACGTCAATGAACTATTATTTAGCTTCGTATTTTCTGGTGTTTGATTGGTCCTACCATCACACTGTGCATCTTGATAGTCTTATGAAAAATGAATAACAATAAGCTATGGCTACGTTCAAAATAACAGGGATAAGTGAATAAAAACACACAGCTGTGTAGCCGCCTAAGTGTATTATACCAGACCAACGAAGAACGGAAGTCTGGAATACTACGAGTATATTCTTTGCGTCCGTATTTTGTTTTGTTTCCTTTTCCGTTTTTCGGAGGGTTCTTTTACGTTCGGATGTTTACGCAATACGTCGGCCAAGTAAATCGCAAGTGAAATTAATTGGCGAGTCCCAACCTACCGAGTTCGCGTCCCGTTCGCGGCAAAAGCGCGGCGTTATTTTTTACGGTGGTATTTCCTCCCGAAATGTAAACACAATAAACCAGAGACAAAAATAGCCGCGCTATTATTGGCCCGCGCGCTTCCGGCCGTTTCTGCCAACACAGTCTCTATGGTCAGCGGTGAAAGCATTTTTGCGACGGAGAAAATAACTAAATCTGATGAAAATAATATTTTATTATATTGATCATCTAAATTCTGAGTGTCACAGCGCGACGGAAAGTCCGTTACCTAGGCTCGACCGATGCAACAAAAGTAATCGGTGGCTAATTAAAAGGTTAAAGGTTAAAAGGCTAATTAAAAGCCGAGGTTTCAGTGCATCCTTTCTGGGATCAATCAGAATGATAGCAGAACGGCTAAATCTAAAGAAATAATTAATAACATATTATCTATACCTACGTAGGATGCGGTGGGGCAAAGGTGAATAATTATTATTAAGGATTTCATTATTTAAAATTTATTTGTTGATATTTTCTTTTACTGCTTTCGGCCGCTACGGCAGCAATCTAGTGTAGGTTTGTATGTAAGTATTAGCACTTGTAACAATTGCAATACGTTAGCCGTCTAAACAGTCAAAAGTGTCCATCCCGCTCTAAAATTTAGCATAGCCAAGAGAGGTGCTGTTATAACACAGCACTTATTGTAACAATTACAATAAGTTAGTTCTACTAATACTTCAATACTTTCCTACCCTATATAGCTGCTGTAGCGGCCGAAAGCAGTCTTGTGTATAAAAATAGATGCACTGGAATACTTTGGACGTATCTACTTATTTACGTAAATCTTAAATTTTGAGGATAATAATAGTGTGAGTGTCATTAGAGATTTGTGCAGTCCTACAAACTTATCTGGAGAATGAGATGGGGGAGCCTCTGTTGAAAACTACTCAATCACAACTCGTAACTGGAAAATTTTTACATTTGAATGACGTTTTTCAATATGGCGTCCTATGGTAGTTCGTGCTTCCATTTTTGGCCATTCTCCAGATAAGTTTGTAGGTCTGTAATTACTGACTACCTTTTCTCTATACCCGATCATTGTTTCGCGGTCGTAAAATCTTAAACACAAAATATATTTTTTAATATCAACAAAAGAAAATTCCTCGATTGGTTCCGTTGTATTTTTTTTCATAAATTCGGTATTTTACTGCTAATAAACGACTTATAATCGAAACAATGCAGAAGACGGCGTAATCTAAAACGGAAATTATTTATTTTATTGTATTTATAACGATTTATGACGTAATTTTTTATTAAAGTTACATTGATATTTTAAAAAATACGCAACAATTTAAAATATTTCGTAAGATGACAATTTCACTTTATTGACTGGGTACTAGTTAAATGTTAAAGGTTAAATATAGCACTCACTTTGTCTGCTTGTTGTATTTTTCTGATGAAACTAAAGTAACTTTTTGATCAATTCTATTGGGCTTCGACCCAGTATAAGACAAGACTTATTATCTATCTTGTTCCATGTGTCCATGCGCCCATCGGAGTCTACCAAGTTTAACGAATGCGGGGATACATCATTCTTGGTAGATGTTGTAGACCTCCAGGTTATGCCAAATATGCTATTCTTCTCATTCTAGTACCTATCTACAATAGCCCGTTTACGCGTATATGGATTTACTGCTGACAGTGCGTATTATCGTGCAAGTTACAAGATTGCATGCATGGATCAAAAAAGTTCAGCAGCTTTAGAATTTTCACGCGACAGTTGGAACTTGTGCGATATTTGCGTCTGTGCCGTAGAATGACAGTGGTGAACTCGCAGGGGAAAACGAATTACATCCCACAGAGCATTTTCACACCAGATTGGCGAGACAGTCAGCACCTTTACGTGTAAACAGTTATTATCGGGATAGTTTATTTTACACACTATTGATGCCAGTAAATCCATACACGTATACAGACAGGCGCTATAATACCACACGACAACAAAATATTCATTTTATTGAATGTAATTAATTTATATCACTAATTTGTGTGTGAGTCAGGGTATGGACCTGATAGGTTGAGCAAGTGGCTGACATCCATTTCTCGTAAAAAACAAAATCTGTTAATACAAACCACTACTCTGTGGAGGCCCATATGATCCTATTAGGATCGGACATGGTCGAAAAAAAAATCTCTAGTTGCATTACGTTTATAATATCGATCAGGTATTTTATTGTATTTATCGTAATCTATGGTTAGATTTACCATTTACCTATGTAGGTATAATCTATCCTATATACCTATAGAAAAGTGTGTGTTTTTTTTGAGTTATCTAGATTTTAATTATATTCTTATAAATAGTGCTTTGAATAATTTTCATAAATCTAGATTTTTAAAAAGTATAAAGCAAACGCACGTGGTTTGTGGTTTAATTTTAGTTCTCATAAACCTTCCACAATAAAATTTAAGTACAAATGAAGATAGTAACATTTAAAGAAATGCATATTGTCTCTAGAACTATGCATTGCCGATTTTTTCAATACTTTTCGTACAATATCCTTAGAACTATATATGAATAGAAATGTACTATTTGTAATGAAGGAATAAAATGAAATTGTTTGCGTGTTGAGCCATGCAAACACACTTCCATGACACCTGTATCAATGATTGTTTTCATTGTCTAAATATACTGCAGTTTACTTTTTATTGTACAAACTCGATTCAGCGAATACAGTGTATCAAATATTTTACTTGTTAATTTTATTATTGTAAGCTCTTGCCTTGTACTATTCTTCATATTATATTTTACACACTACCCAAGTAAATTCATACATATTTCAAAGCTCTATTAAGAAAGCTCAGAAAAATCCACATATTATGTATTGTATGTGTTAACATTTTTTCTTTTATTATTAATTATTATTTGTGTTCTATGAATATTCAAATGTTAAGACACGTTTACTTTTTAAATCTAGGCTGGTTTAATGTATTGCCAGATAATCACTGTTTGTTAATCAAATGTCAACGAAATAGCTTCAAGGACAATCTTCCTTATAACTTATAAATAAACACCAACGGCCTTCGCAGATATTTTGATAACAACATTGAGTGATACATAAATTATTAGACATATCAAATAATTACTTAAAATGGCCTAACACCCATCACAATATAAAGTTCTTGTTGTATCCATCACCAATTCATCGTACCTACCTACAGACGTACTCATCTTGAGATATTTTGTATTTTTTTTAAAATTGCATTCTTACTACGTTCAACGGTTTGGGTAGGTCACGTCCAGCGCTAATTTGCATTTTAAAATAAGAAGACATTCGTTCGTCTTTTGTTGTTTTTGGTCGTGTCTTTTTGATGGTTTTATTTGCCAATTTATTTTTAATTTTCTAACATAAAAAACATCTCCGATTAAGAGATCGTTATTAGTTTGACACCAAAAATGTACTTCAACATTCGTTAGATTAAAACTGCATTTTGATAAAAAAAAGCATCGTTTATTCTAAGTATACATTAATTTTGTCAGTTCAATGGATTAAACTTTTCAACCTAAAAGAGTAGATATTAAAAAAAACTTAATTCAGGTTTGCAGAACGTTGACAAGTCATTGGCATGTGTTCCTGTTTAGAACAAATAGTGAAATTGACGTATCGTTATCTTAATCAGTAGACCAGGGCTTTTTTTTGCTTCACTTTCATTCATTTAGTCTCCATCTCTATAAAAGTATGATTTCTTCAATGTGTTTCCATTGAACGGACATTTTATTAAAGCCCCCTTCTCGCAGTATTGTCTGCAAACAATATCTAATTAGTGTATTCAAATGAGTATTCTCAATAAATATGTTTCTCATAAAAATCGATGTATCCACCTATCATTTAAATTCTTTAAATCGTATTACCTACCTATTATTATAGTCAATTTACCATAATAATTAAATAATATTCATTCTGATCTAATGCCGGTAAATGAATGCAATAATAAAATATTATCATGGGACCATAAAAAGAAATTAATTGGATGCAATTGTTCAACGAAAGATATTTCCATTAGCGCATGAATCATGTCTCCACGCCATTGACCCAACGATATTCCTGTGTCCTGGCTGGGCAGACTCGTCTGACAGTTCTTGCGGCGAGTGAAATGATACTCGCGAGCGGAATTGACATTGATGACAGTTACAGCTGTCAGCTGATCTATTCCTAGACTCCGCAAACGTCAAACTGCAAAATTGACACGGCCTGAGGTCGAATGATACGGTCGTAGAACCGATTTTTGCTTCCTAATGAGATGAACGTTTTATTGGATCGTATTTCATTTTGATTTGTTTCAAATCAATAACTAGTATCATTTTAATGATTACAGAATCATCCATACACCAGTTCGTTGTTTGTTTGCTGTTTCGAGATGAATAATTTTCTGTATTGATTTATCTGAATCTTTTGGCTGGATTGCATTCAAATATTGAGTTAATAAAACAAATGAACACTGATAACATGTTTGGCTAATCTATTACAAATTATTATCATATTCAAAATAGTTAATATATCTTTATCGACGTGTAAGCTTTGCACGTAAACATATAATATTATATGTTTACATATTAAAAAATATTTACTTGACTTACCTACGTACTTATTGATGGAAGTGTAATAATTGTTCATGCGGTAGTTATTTTTTTCCTGGGCTGGGGACTTGGCTTCCTTTATCACCCTAAACGGTATAAATATAACTGTTTTAAAACGTTGTTGCGCATTATTTATAGAAACTGTGTAAGTGTGTAGATACCTACTGATATGTATGGGTTTAGGTCTGAGTGTTACAGTTTAATTAAAGTCACGGATTCGGAAAAATTAAATATGGATGGATATAGATTGAGGTAACAAAACTTTGGTGCGGGGAAGTTAGGTTAGGCGGTTTCAAGGGCTGCTTCCCCACTATCTACCGGATCTACCCCATAACCTCCCAGTTGCGCAAAGACAAAACAACGGTACTTCTTTTTCACTATTCCAATTTCACTTTCTCACTGTTTCGTTGTGCGTCCCGGTCTGGCATTCAACGATCGTTTCATTTAATTTATTTAAAAGTGTTAGATATAATATTTTTCTTGTGTCTAAATGTGAAATGTAAAGATTATTAAATTGGCTGAAACCGACGCAGCCATTTCATTGATATACAATTATTACTATTAATAATGCTATCGGAATGGATTTTAATTATTGTTCACCAAAAAGGTGATTATTCAGCGCACAGCGATTGCTAATTATTACTGCTGGATGAAAAGTCTATTTGGCCCGGATGTTTTTCGTCTATTTGTGAATCGGTATCATGATTTCGGCAACTTTACTTCGTATAAATGTTTTCGTCAAAATGACCATTTTTTGTACATAAGAAAATCTTTATAATGTTGTAAGTAGGTACTTACGTCAATAAACAAAAAAATCAAATGCCTCTCAATAACAAGATGACATAAATTATTTCCTTCTGCGTCGTTCGAACGGAGTAGAAATTAAATACATTTGGGGAAACAACAAGCACAGTTCCCACAAAACACCTGAACATTTATTTATTGTTTAACAAAGAATAAAGAAAATTAATGGCGTCCTCTGCTGATTCAAGGCCGTACGCCATGTTTGATCACACGGACGACATCAGCAACAACTGCATTTTATCACCTGATAATCAATAATACTTGTTGTGTGTGATTAAATATTTGAGTCGGGAACTAATATTCACAATCAAATAAATTAAAGCTTTCCACCTGTATGTTGGTATGTGGCCATATACTTACATCAATTTTATTATAAAATTGAAGATATTTTACGAGTGCCTTCATTTTGTCTCATGCACTCATAAAATGCCGTTCATACTCACCAGCAAAATATCATTAGGTTGTCTAAGAAAGAATTAATTGTTTGAGATTGACAGTCGTACAGATCCCGTCTTACGACTGAAGTGTTTAGTCTAGATTTGTATTTACTTCCATAGATATACCAATGATTTCGAACCAGTGTTTCGCGAGAATTCGTAAACCTATAACTTATCGCTATGTTTTGTACCTAACAAGTTAAAAAAAATAAACGTTTTCACGTACCTATCCTTTTAAAATAACACAATAAAAGCATTTGGGTGGTTTAGTATGGTTAGCTATTATAGTTACCTACTGTGATAATTATTATTGAATAATTTTATATAAAAAAAATCTTTAGTATAAAATACATAATGTTTGTTTGTAACAATTACGCTAGGCATGAAGATAAATAATATTCTATCTAATATATATTATTATTGTAGGTCAAGTAGGGGATTCTCGAGGAAGGATTCATTTTTTACAATTGAAATAGCATGATATATGTATTTGGTATCTATTATATACGTAAGGCTGCTATCGGCGGCTATCGAGGGTAATTTATCATATTTATGTAATGAGGTATTATAATTGTTACAATAAGTTAGCCATCTAAACTGTCAACACTGTCGTATCTCGCTCTAAAAGTTAACACAGTAAAGAGAAATGCTGTTAAAACATAGCACTTTTTGACAGTCCAGACGGTACCCTCGATAGCCGCTGATAACAGCCGTGTGGTGTGTATAGAATAGATGAGCTAGTATGATCAACGTATCAATAGCACACGATCGCGTCGTATTCGCTGGCTTACAATATCTTTATATACTCATGATTTTATATATTCTGAATTTGTAGCTCCAATGAATACTTAAATGATTAAGTAGGTACAACATACTGGTTGGTTGCTCACCTCTATGGATGATAAATTAATCGTATACTAAATCTACACTGGTAGAGTAATTATTGTATCAGATTATTAAAACCCTTTTGTTACCTCTTTCATCTTATCAAGTTATATCAGTGGCAATGACACAATTCTGTCACTACATAACATAAGATAAGTTAATAAATAATACTTATTCACAATTATTATTAATAAAATAAGTATAGTCTCGACTGTTCTATATTTAGCTATTGAGCCTAAATTAGCAAGTACCTATTGTCATTCAATGCATTATCATGAAAAGCTTTGTACGCTTTTGTACGTGTAAACTTGTGTTTATTTAGTGCTGGCAACATTGCGTCGGTATAATAATGTATATAATTATAACGTGATTGTTTGTCCCGGGCAGGGTTATGAACCGCCAATCGCTTTCCTGTCAGACTCGGCGCAAACAAGCGAAAACTCTTGAGCGGAGGTCGCATTCTTCAATGTTTGCACCTGTGTAAATGACAGACAGTATGTAGGTAACTGCATCAGAGTTTCAATCCTGTCATAATGATTATACGAATGATACAAAATCCTTTCATGCCTAATCATTAGCTAAAAAATGCAATTTTAGATTAGTATTCGCACTAGGCGTTTACAACATTCTGAAAATGTGATCTGGATTGAAAAAAATGCATTATGCATTTATGCATAATATGTCAAGGAAAAATATGTAAGCTTATATTATTATATATTTTATTTTAATTGATCTTGTACTTTCGTTGTACCTAAATCGTTTTTGCGACCGGTATTCGCTTTTCAGCTACTTCAGGTGGTAAATGTACGTGAAGATACCAGCAGAATATAATTAATTGCCTTTTATATACCAAATTAATACACGAAAAGATTTTGAAAACAATATTATTAAGTAGGTAAAGAAAGTGTTTAAGTGTGAAAATCAATTAGGATTTAAAAAAAAATACCTACGTATATGTCACTTATACGTAGATTTGCCAACCGTCCCGGTTTGGTTGGAATTGTTCCGGAAAATTAGTCCCAGCTTCCGATTCCGGGTGAACCTGAACAAGGTTTCACAATATTCCGGAATTTTTGAAGCGACCCGATTATTTAAACGTAGAACCTGTCAAAATTAGTGAGGAAAGGTAAAGCTGACGATGTGGTTTATCTTATGGCCGGGTACCGGGTAGCCGGTTTGGGTTGGAAATCATCAAACCAATCCCCACATTTAATACCGTTGACCAGAACAATAACTGTGTGTTGTTATGTCATCATTAGATTCTTCAGCCACGATATTGCCTTCTGTCTTTTTCCAAGAGTAAGTGGTAATTTCCACCACGAATCACACGTTCAAAATACTACAGTTTATTCTCTGTGTATAATGAATAGCTCTGGCTACTTTTATTCTCTGTAATACCGTGTTGTTTCTTATGCATTTTAAACATATCTACGTCTGTTACTTAGGTATACAGAAAACTTAGGTGCCTGATGTAAGTAACTGATACTTACCTAAAAATTACATGGTCAGTTCTACTTTTGAAACTTCGAGGAGGCAGTCGTTCTTCAAAAGATAGGGATTATATTATATAGACTGATGTTGATATTACGATAACACTTTATATTAGAAATAGTATCGACATTTGAGTGAAATGTCACAGCAATACTGTAAATAATGAAAATGTTGAAATAATCTTATGCTGTCGTTTCTTTCGCGTCAGCCACGTCCAACCTTGACCGTGACTTCCACCGACTCCAAAAATATATATCTCCACTGCCTCCGATCATAGTAATATAAAAAAAACATGCATAATATAGTAAAGTGTGTGTGTATGCATGCGGTGACTGCTATAACACATCACATGCAAAGAATAGCGCATACGGAACGGGATAATCAACAAGTTTTTTTATTCATTTTTTTGTTGCCTATTTTTCCTGGAGATTTCAAAAATGTGTTTCGCGGTTAAAGAACATTAAATTTGGTGGACGAATGTTGGTGGTGAATTAATACTATGAACAGAGAATACAAAATAGACATTAATTTTTAATGTTACAACTATTTTAAACTTTACTCGTCCATATTGTATAATATAGATCGTTTATCCTGAGTCGCGAATATACCTAGATCTTGTATTTCAACTTTAGCAAGACATCGTGGATATTTTTCTGATGATTATAAGTAATCTGTATAATTTGTATTTATGTAATTACTAATACATATATTGATATATTCAAACTCCAATAGTTTAATTAGGTATTGACTGTTAGGGTTAGACTCTGATATTATAATAGTTAATGAGTAGGTACATTTCAGATGCATAATTAGCATCAATCAAGATTCAAGATCAAGTATACCTACCATGATGGTATTACAATTATTTGAACTGGTAGTAAAGTAGAATTAACAAAAATTACCTTCACGTTTCAAAATCATGAACGCCAGTATACCTACCATGTTAGCAATCTATAACATTTTCTATCATATCGCTGTAATAAATGTATAGGTACCTAATTTATTTAGGTACCTACTTAAGAGCATTGTGAATTTTAAAATGTTTAAAGTATAAATAATATTCATTGAGTATATTGTGTATGTATGTAAGTATACATACTTATATTTATTTGATCAACAATATACCTATTAATAGAGGGTTTCATACAGGTCTTTTGACTATACGATTTGATTCCTGATCATTCCCATTTCCAAATTTGACAACCATACAATGAATATAAGGCTGTAGTGTAGAGTGTAGACACACGGCATTGCAGTCGACGTAGGGTCTTATTTGATTCCAATTGCATCCGATTAGAATCACCAATAGGATTTGTTTTATCTAATTGGTGATTCTAATCGGATGTAATTGGAATCAAATAAGACCTGCGTCGACTGCAATGGCGTGTGTCCACGCTTTAGTTGATCGCATAGTATTTTGACCGACTATGTATATCCAAATCTCGCGGTGTTATGCACGGAAAAAGTTTAATAATCCCCCAGATTGAACGGCATGCACACCGAAAAAAACTGCGCACCAATAATACACGAATCCCGACCTTCCGCAATGTCAAATAGCTGAAGCCATTTTTTTTCGCCGATCCCACACCAAGTAAACACGAATAAACACTTCAAGATTTTTTTCTCGCGCTGCATTTTTTTCCGCTAAATTATTTAAATCGCGGGGACCGTTTGATCGCGGCTCCATACGATAAACAGGTCAGTGATTAGTTGCTAGGGGGCATCGCGTGACGTCACAGGCGACAGGCATTATTGGATTTCTCTGACGTCTTCTCTTATGACAGTATCAGCTCCTGATAGTGATAACAAATAACAACACCTCTTTTACTTTCTCTTTGTCATGTTCTTCAAATATTACGTTTTTTACCCAATTGCGACCCCGTTAAACGGTATAGGTATGTAATACGTTTATCAGGTTAATTGATTATTATCCAAAAATATTTATTAAAGTGACATAGCAGGGGTAACGGTATGGTAATATGGATAGAGCAAGGCCATTGCTAAGCTGATTTGGCCTTTGACGATCTCGGTGGTACCTAAGCTTGTTGTGAATATTCCTATCTTGAAACAATGCATTTTTAATATAAAATTATTAAACACGAACCCGTAAAATATTATAGGTATCAAACCGTATTATCTCTGGTTTTTAAATATACTAGCAACACTCGATATTACGGGTATAGGTAAGTAGGTTCATAATTAATTCAAATAACGAACACAGGTCCTCACTTTGACTCCTTGTTATAAGTACAGACTTAGATAATATTTATTCTTTAGAGTACCTACTTTATAGTCTAAAGCTTAGACAATTTTGTTCATGTTCCAATTGTTTAGGTAAAATGACTGTCACGATTAAATGTACTTATCTAAATTCTTGGTTTTAATTAACATACTTATATAAGAGAAAATATAAAATACTTATTCCACATAATTTAATATAGATCGGGATCGGTTTAGGCCGTTTAGCAGAATATTCTTAGTATACCTAGGTCATGTTCACCCTTGCGATAGCACATTTCCGCATACAAAGCACGCCTAGCGGACTACAAAAACATATTGTATGAACTTTTTCATACACATGAATAACTAAATCAATATAGGTACTTACTGGATATTAATAATTAGCTCAAAGTACCTACCTAGTATACGATTGACGCTAGGAAGTGTTTGAAACTGTTGACAATTCGGAAAACGTAGCAGAAAAAAATAGTTTTTTTTTCTTCTTCTTTATAATGTGACCATAAGGCGACGCAGGGTCTTGTTTGATTCCGATTACATCCGATTAGAACACCGATTAGCTAAAACAAATCCAGCTGGTGATTCTAATGGGATGCAATTGGAATCGCATACGACCCTGCGTCAACGCACGTGTACTGCAATACCGTGTGTCTGCAGTTTTAGACTCAATCAATCATTAGTTTTGGTTTTTTCCCTCCGTCCAGCTCAATGTCCACGTCTACAAGAATCTTGCAAATATTGTGATGCACCAAATGAAACCTGTGTAAACTGTAATTTGTTGAATGTTTTGCCAAAAAAATGTTAATTATACACCGCACATTAGCGATGGTGACGCGTCGCGCATGTCCTAGTGCCCCCTAGATCGTTCACCTCCACAAAACACTCTCAGCATTATTGTTATTATGAGTAGGAAAATTACAAAAAATACAGCGGTCATCATCCACCCACCTTTATTTTGGAAAGCATTCCAGCCGCTAAAGTGATAAAGTGAAAAATATTATCAAACTTAGGGTAGGTTTGTATCAAAATATTAGCACTTATTGTAACAATTACACGAAGCCGGTTTTTATTGTTGCAATAAGTGCTATATTTTAACAGCACCTATCTTGCTGCTGTTAAAATATCGCACTTATTGCAACAATAAAAACCGGCTTCGTGTAATTGTTACAATAAGTGCTAATATTTTGATACAAACCTACCCTAAGTTTGATACTATTTATCAATTTAGTGTTCGATAAGTATAGAATAGACCCACAGAACAGTGATTGTTGGTCATGTTAATAATTTATATACATAATTTTCTAACGTCATAATCGAAACTTAATAATTTTAAAGCATTTGGATGTACATCATCTTTTTGGGAAATCGTTATTCCTAGTCGTAGGCCATTTTCCTAATTCTCAATGCGACAAATAACGTATGTATTTATATTCCTGCTTTTAGATGCATACTGTTTGCTTGTCATGATATTATTATATATACGACAAAATTAACTTGATGTGCGGCAACTTGGGGTCCTAAAGTCCCTTCTTGCGCTTCCCATATTCGTTCCCCTCATCACGAAAGCATTGAATGCTTACAATTTTGATGTTTCTTATTTGTGTGTGCTGTAAGTAATTTAGATGTGTAAAGTGATGGTAGACGGATTATAAGTCTTACTTCGAAGAAGAAAACAACAAGAAGAGCTGATTCGGCCTATAATGCTTCATAAAACAATCGCGGGGATGGCAGGATAATTCGTTTGCAATGTTGCCATTTTTATAACTTAACAAAAATATTTCTGTATTTATCAAGGAAGTGAGGAATAATAATATGGCGGCCCGCATAGTCCAGTTCGTAAGGCTCTGAACTTTCATCCGGGGCTCCGGTTTCGATTCCCGGTAAGGTCACAACATATTAGTAAGTACGATTTTCTCAAACTATTACTAATTACACTACTGTCATTGGGCCTTGTGGCCCGTTGTAGTATTATTAACGTGAATAGTAAGTTTTAAAATATATCTCTACTAAAATATTTCGATAATAACAAAAGCACCGCCGCCGACCTACAAGTTAAACTTGTCGCAATCTACCTACCTGCCTAATAGTTTTTAAGAATTTTTCGTTGTTCTCCCTTCTAATAGGTATTTATTTTCAATAGGTAGCTACCGCTATTTCAGGATCTCGAGATTACAAACCCTACCGCAGAATCAATACTTATTAAAATCTATTTCATATAATATATAAAATTATTATCGTTGTCTGTAAAAGGCAGCCAAAGGGAGTTTCTCCTGTGTGGATAGCCATCGGAGTCCGACATTTCGCTTGCCTTCCGGATGTGCCGCCATCTTTAGCGCGGAATAATAATAGACTTGTCGCGTCACTTCCTCCTCCCTTTCCCGCGCTTCGCTGCACCGAGCAAGACGTCTTCTTCCTTTTCTTCCTTTTGTTTTTTATTTATTTATTTGGCGCGTCGATAGCTTGGTTAGTGTGTCTCTGGTGTGCGGGTTGCGTTGGTATTCGCTGCATTTTGTATCCGTGTTTGCAGTAGGTAGAGTTGCATCTTTCGGTTACTAAGCTCGCTGACGAATTTGCGCCCTTCAATCATGGGCAAAATTTAGACCAAAGCCGCGACATAATATAATATTAAGGGGGAGGCTTGTAGGTACCTACCAGTACCTACAATTTGAGATTTTTTTTGATACTTTACAATTTGAACTGTATTAATTAATAAATATGTATCTGAAAACATTAAAAAGATAAAGATAAACTTACAATTGTAAAAAAATCTGAATTTGTTACATTTTATGTCCACAGTTACGTTATTATTACATTATATTTTATGGTCATATTTATTGTTAAAATTTAGTTTAAGTTTTCAATTTTTCCTCGTACAGATTTTTGACTTATTCATAGTTTTAATATTTATTTTAAAAAACATCGATTTTTATAAAAAAAATATAAATGTGTAGGTATAACTTGAAATCCATAGTTTTTATTTCACCAAGCACTTAGGTGCTAGATGCATAGTTTAGTTTTAAATAGGTGAATGTTATTATTAAATATGTAGATAGGTACCGACTACCGAGATAGTTGTCTTTAATTCATTCGCCGACGTGTCGCATCTGATAGCTGGTGATTTTTATATCTCAGCTTTAAAAATGATAAGGAAAACACACTCATTTGAAAAACTGCATTTTTGCAGTTCTGTGTTCCCAAACGTTTAATGTTTCGAGTGGTATGTGTTAATATGTGTGTGCAGGAGCGCATCAGTATAATATAATAAAATATCTATTTTAATTCAATGTTATTACGGCCAATTATACTGACGTTTCTCACTCATAGGGCCGGAAATTCAATTTATATCGTTTTATATACCTATATATATACTTCCTTCAATCGTCTGCCAGATTCCAATTAGAATAGGTACCTAATAATTATTGTTCGTAACCCATTTTAGTGGGTCTTGCTTGATTTCAATTGGATCTAATCGTAAGTAAGCATACCTACTCGGTCACATTTTCACAAAATGCTGTCGTCACATTGTTCCAAAACAATTCTAGTTGGGTAGTCAGTAAAATATCACCTCACTTTTAACTTTCCTCGTGCTCAGGGCCGTTAATACCTGCGTATTTTTAGAGGCCTCAATCTGAAAATTTTACCTTAAAAATACGCAATTTCTTCATACTTAATGGAAACACTGTTATATGACAAAGCTAGTAGTACAAGATTATATTGGATGGTGTATATGTATAAGGTAGATTTTTTTAAATCAGTCTTGCTGAATGTGTGCAGCCTACTTTTTTTAAAAACTTACTTGGGTTAACTGCTGTGGGGTGTTATTTAGCTAAACACACGGCAACGCAGGTTTTGATTCGAAATGTGGTCAATTGTATCAAGCAAAACCATTCCAATTGGATATATTTGGAATCAAATAAGACCTACGTTGACACAACGTCGACTGCGTAGGGCACACACGGCATTGCATTGGACGTGCGTCGACGTGTAGGTCTTATTTGATTCTGGTTAGAATCACCAATTGGATAAAACAAATCGAACTGGTGATTCTAATCTGATATAATTGGAATCAAATAAAACCCTGCGTTCGACGCACGTCCACTGCAATGCCGTGTGTTTGCAGCCGTAGCCATGGGTCGAGGCCGAGTCGATTAATGAATATTATGAATTAAAATTGGTACGGATTGCTTATTTGCGTATTTAGGTATATTTCCGGATGAAATATTGTACGCCGTAAAATATTTGTAGCGCTAGGCACTCTGCCTATTGTGCCTTATGGATAAGACTGCTCTGCTTGCATAATTTTAATAAATATTATAGCAGGCGCTATAATACGGTTAAATAAACACAGCAAAAAGGACATGGTGTAAATACTGTAAATTAATTATTTTTTTTAAATCCACCCACGGTTCAAATTGAATTACTATAAAATTCAATTTCTGTTTTGTACTCATTAAGACTGGAGCATCGATTAGCGATCTAAACATACCTACAGATCTAGTTTCCGGTGTATATTTTGCCCGCTTCGTCCTCACTCTTCCGGACCTACTAAACTATTGCAGTATCGGTGCATCGGTGCACCTACTGCAAGTTTATCTGTGTCTGTACATTCGTAGTGGCTTGACTGTGTTCGTGTCGTGTCCTTGGAATGGGTTGGTAACCTGTATCGGTTGCATCGCAAACAACTTGGCGGGAATGCATTCGCCATCTTAGATGTGGTGGTGGACTGACGGTACGAAGACGTCTCTGTGACCAGGGAGAGTCAACACCGAAGCTCTTGACCCACAATTACAAGATGGCTGATTAGATCTTCTATATTATACTCGTCAAATTTTCAATCAAATAGCTTGTTTGTAACGTATAAAATTTCTTTCATTAATAATAAAAAAGAATACTTATACTTTTAACGTGATCATTTATTTTTTTCCTCTAAACGGGACCACTATTTATACTATTTTATTGGTAATAGTATGTGTACTCAAGAAAACGCGTATTTCTTCATTGTTTTTATTTATTAATGAAAAGATCAGAAATGGACACGTGAACATAAATAATTTATATGGTCTTATATTTTTCTGAAGAACAAAGTATAAATTTGGTTTTGAATTCAAATAAGAATGAAATTATTCGGTAATTAACATTGTTTTAAGGGCTGCGACTTGAAACTGTGTTTTTTCATAAGAGAAAAGACCCTTTAGTGTTTTTCTATAGATTTTTTGATTTTTCGCGCCTCTTTTTGAAATTATTACCGTGGTTGCTCTCTTTCTGAAAATAGGACATTTCGGCGTCCCGAAGCTGTGCTTGGGGACAACGAGATAGTCTACCTAAAAACGAAACGTATGGTCACGTTACTTATACCTACTTCGAATGGAAAATTGAATTTTTCAGAAGAGCCGAAAGATTATCAACAACTCTGTATGTGAATTTCAAAATGTATCTCTAATAAGGCTGCAGACACACGGCATTGCAGTAGACGTGCGCAGACGCAGGGTCTTATTTAATTTCAATTGCATCCGATTAGAATCACCAATTGGATTTGTTCCTATCTAATTGGTGATTCTAATCTGATGTCATGTATCTGCGCCCTAATTTAGCTGCATTGACTTTATTTAGTAATTATAATATTCAGCTTATCTTTCTGGTGTACCTACATATTTATATTTTCCCTTTCCACAACATTTTGACGGTATAATGTATTTGGCTTGTGATTATTGAAATTATTGGATTGTCTTTATTTCTATAGACGTTTATTTCATCATCAAAATTTTCCTGGAACTTATATAAGTATTGTAAATTTCAATCGTCGCCCATCATTTATGAAATAATTCCACAATCTTCTATTAGTACCATCTCGTTGAACCATCGATGTCATAAACTACCAACCATCAACCCTATAGTCTTCATATTAGGTATATGTGTCATGCTAGGTATTCAATTTGCACAGCAATATTTAAAGTCGATTGATGTTTCAAACCTCTGTCTATCGCGTACACTCACAAATGTACAAAACACACACCAGTTGCATTTTAATGGAATAGGTACGCGCGCGCAGCCATCTTTGCTTTGTTTATGGTTGCATCGTTGCATGTCTATTGCCATCAATTGCGCGACCCGGCGTACGGCTACCGTGCCTATCGTAATAGGTAGCCAAGTAGTCAGTTCTAAAGGAAATGCCAGTGCCTTCGGTTATATTGGTACTCCTTTTCCATTATGGCGCCATCGAATTAATAGCTGGTACTTTTCGCGGCAGATTTCCCATTGAAAACTTTTCGATTCCGCTCACCGTAAACAAACATAATGTAATATAATAACGTCAAAATATAATTTTATTTTTACAATAGGTTTTAGATACGGAGACACCCAATTAATAACATAATAATATCTGCCATCTTAGGACACCACGCTTTTCATATTTAAGTGGTGATTTTACTTATGAGATGATCGCAAACGAATAGGATGGGTAGGTGCCTGCCTACCTCAGATTTAATTACTAGGTACCTATATAGATAGGTGCATAAATACAATATGGGTGTAGCAGGCGCGCACACAATATGGGGGGGGGGGGTTTCGTGTCCGAATCCCCCCAGCTCAGAATCGGAACAGATGATTCGAACGCTGTCGAAAAGACCTCTACATCGTATATTTCCGATGCAATGCATGTCTAAAAAACAAGACAGCGCGGATGACACAAACAAACACGAATGATCCAAATGATTATTATAACCATTATGCCTTGTGTATGCGACAGCTCGTATTGACTCGTAAGTAAACACCCTTAGTTATACCTACAGGCCATGTGTTTATCGCTAGACTAAAAGTGTCTGGGTGTGTGGAATGTATCTGGATAAGTGCGGTATTCCGCGGTTGAAGCGACTGGAAACTATCTATAGTAGGCGGGATAAATAGAACTTACCTGCTAGAATGCTAGAAGTAAATAGGTATGTTCAAATCATTTACAAATTATATAATTTTTTTTCCAAAATGTAGGTGCATCTCCCAAACCATTTCTCTGTGTGTTTACCCGGGGTGTAGTAGGATAACAAATAGCAATATTTTGTTAGAATCATTGTTTTTCCAATAAATTCTTTATGTTTTTTATCCTTAGTGTTAAAACACCCGATCGACCGCCGCGTAAGTCTTCCCGCCGATCATATACTTTCAATACGTAAGTACCTACACTCCTACAAACTAATCTGAAGAACGGTCAAAAATGGAACTGCGATCTACCATATGGACGCCATTTTAAAAACGTCATTCGAATGTCAGATTCTGTCCAGTTGCGAGTTTTGATTGGGTAGTTTTCGACAGTAGCTCTAAGTTTGTAGGTCTGTACTCGTGCTTTCTGTGTTGACCAACGCATATTTTAATTTGTGATACTATAATCATTGTCGCGAATGTTAGCTATATCTCTGCGAATGGTCATGTATTTAAAAAAAATCGAAATAGGTAAATTATTGTGAAGATAATAATGTGCCGAGCGCCAAAACACAAGCGGCAACTTCACGATGTTCCTCGCGAGCCAACAAAACCCGTTCCGTATTATGCACGACAATCACGTACGCCTGATGCAGCCAGTTTGATGCAGACTATTATTATTTCAGCTAGGGCAGTCTATAACCAATCCATTATTTGACTTGTTGAAAAGTATAATATGTCCAGGATCAATATTTTTTGTCAATAAATCCAACAGGACAATGATCGTTTTTGGTTGGTCGCTTCTTTCAAATATACATTCTAAATTTCATAATAGGAAATGTTAATGAGTTGGATAAATAATTAGTGCCATGTTTTGAGTTATAAAAAGTTTTACAAAAATGAATGCTTCTGAAACAGATGAAACCAGCCATACCTTATTTTGGTTGAATGAATGAAACGATTTATAATATATTCCACACGTTTTATAATATATTTCAGGATTGTTTGTTTTTCCGGGGACGTCATTTTGTCTCATTAGGAAGGGAATCACGTATTTGACGGTGGCCTTATCTTGTCTCTGATGGTGTTGCTAGTTGTGACAGGAAGGAATCGAGAGGGGGGCCGATGCTGCGTTGAGTATTGCCTCCCCCTCTCAGTCAGTCGATTCCGTCCTCCCTTCTCCTCTCACAACTGCTCGGCTTCGTGATTCTCTGCTATGTGGGACGGCCTAACACTGACCCCGTTATCTGCGCCACATTGGCCAGCTTTTGCAACGTTGGCAATGTTGTTTGCAGCACTGCTCCGCGCCACTCTCGTTTTCCGTGTGTTTCTCTCGTTTCGGTTTTACGCTGTTACAGGAGGCGGCGTATTTTCGGATGGCGTTGCGTCACACCGCTGGGCAGGCGGGCACGAACGTTGCGACACGGCTTTTGGGGAAAATTGCGCAAGCCTGTTTTGCCCGCGAATTGAGTTTGGCAATTTTTTCGGCATGGCAACACTGCGCAGATGTTGGACTCGAGTTTTCCTTGGACGCGTATTTTCAGTACTCGTTGCTCGTCTGTCGGTTAACTATTCAAATGCCACAAAGCGATAAATAATAAATAGGTATTTTGATCAAAGAAAAGCGTCTTTTTTACTCCTGATTTTTATACCAATGAACTACCATTGCAAAATGGCGTAAAATAGGGCGTTGTTATGCCGTTATAAAATATAGATAAGAAGATAAGTATATTGCATTGCAGATATTTTCACGAACTAAAGGTACCTACCTAATTAGCATTTTGAACGTGTCTAATCAGCGCCATCTTTAGATTAATAAAGCCTGAGCATATCTTTTTGCACAAGCAACGAGTGGTCCACTTTTCAGCTGTCAAAGTCTGATCCCAGATTGCTTGACATATTGATTCGCCCTTTCTCGTTTTAAATTGAATTATATGTATATATAATATATTAACTATCAGTGTTATTTATACTTAAATAATATACACTCCTGTTATTCATCAGCTGTCAAAGTCAGACTAGTCCTTCACACAAAAACCGGTGGTAATATCGATTTCCAATAAATATGTAGCATCGATCTATGCATTACATATTATGTAGAAGTTGTGTTAATGCTAGTGTATTATTAACGCCGAAAAGAAATGCATTGACGCCGGCAAGGGCTAAGAGGAATGGAAGTAACTTAGACGTAGGTACTTTTATCAAGCATTAGATTGATGAATATCCGACGATTATAAATTATAATTATTTAAGAATAGGTACTTCAGCGAACGCTCATCTTGAAATAGCTTACTAACTAACATAATAGCTATTAGGAATAAAAATGGTAAATGTATCTTGTTATTCTGGTTGGATGTTAGAAGATGACATCAAATGACGGAAAAATACCTCTTTACTTTCCTTCGTTGCAGCGTTCTCAGCATTTCCTGCTTAACCGAACCGTCCATTACCTGCATCAGCCTGTAATGGCGAATCCTGCAATTATGTATGTCACCGCGATAAACGAACACTATTCAACGCTACTAAGTACCTACATAATATAAAAAAATATATAAATAAGCGATAATATTAAATAAACTCGTTTAAGGATTTATATCTGACAAGATTCTTATTGTCTTTGTGACATTTTATTGTACACAAGTTTTAGATAAATATCTAATTAGATATATTAAATCAATTGACATTATTATTATCCACCGGTTTCTTGTTTTTATTCCTTTGTAACGTAAACAACTCCGCTGGCTGCGCGACATTCGGAAAATGCCTTCACGAAAAAAATGAGAGTGCTTTGAGGATCGCAACGACTATGTAATACCGAAATTGAAAGGGAAATCATACAGAGCGAGACGGCAGCAATGCAACGCGGCCACTATGTCAAGTGCGCCCGAGCGAGATGCGAATACGACATGACGTCTGATAGAAAGTGAAACGGGTCAACGCTTGAGAGGAACAGATGTAGCGGGAGTGTCTATCGGCGTCCCTCTCGCACGTGACATTCTTCACGGAGGAAGTGTGTTTATTTTTAAATTTATAGTATTGGAGAGTGAGTCAGTCGAGTTTCCTTTCAGCGCGTTTTCCTTATTTTACATTATTGTGTAGGATAAACTTTTATCAATCGCTTATTATTCCAATTTCAAAATGACGGCCATATTAATATTTTGGAGACATTTTTTAATTTAGTACTTAAGTATGTACTTACGACTTATTTCAAAAGAAAACTTGTCAACAACATATTAGCATCAGCGTTCGTACCATCGCAAATTACTGCATATGTACGTACAACATACAACAATAAAAACAAAAATCAACCGCAACTTATCGGTATCTGCGCATCTGTTCTGCACACAAGGCTGCTATCGGTGGCTATCGAGGGTACCTACCTAGATTATCAAATTTATGTATTGAGGCGGTTAATTGTTACAACAAGTCAAGCGTCTGAAATGTCAAAAAGTGCTTTGTTTTTGCAGCACTTCTCTTGGCTGTGTGAACTTTTAGAGCGAGATAGACAGTTTTGACAGTATAGATGGCTAACTTATTGTAACAATAAAATTATAATACCTCAACACATAGATATGATAAACTACCCTCGATAGCCGCCATGTATATTGAATAGATGCTCTGATGCAGTTTTTGCTATAAGCAGCCTCGTATCTGCAATATCTTGAGGTGATGTGGGCGCATTTTGAATGATAAAATCAATGCTTAGAATTAGATAGACATATTGACACAGACGCATTGTTTACAGACAGGTGTTTCAAATTTTTAAATCGACTTTTAAAAAAGGAGATTCTTTGTTTTGATTTAAGAAAAAAATCGAACCAATCAAAAAAGGAACAGCCTGTAAAAGAATATCTACTATATTTTTCAAAAATACACCAATACACACAATCTTTCGTATCTGTGATCGCCTCAACTTTCGGTAACAGACCTATACGTGGCATGTACCTATATACCTACATGAAGCATCGTTTTTGGAACTTAGTAATCTGATCGGTGAACGCCATAACAAATCCATAAATTGATACCATTTATCTTATTATGTACCTACTACCTACCTACGTTAAACAATAATCGATAGTTATTTAAATGGGTACCTAATTACGGTAATTTTATTGTTGATATATATTTAATTAAATATAGTTACTTATACAAAAAAACTTGTTTTGCTCTTGTAATAATCATTCAAGGTTTTTTTAATCTTAGTGCAGCCCTGGCGAATAAATGACGTGTGAACTTTGCTACAAATTAATCTGCTATATGAATAATTGACTGTAATTGTAATATAATGATTAGCCTTAGAACCAGGAAACACAAAAATAAAAGAAGTGTGTTGCCTCCTGGGTGAGACTGTGATAAGCTATAATTATTCTGAAACGCGGGATAAACCTAATCACGTGTAAAATAATATCCTATTTTCAATAGTTACGTCTAATTTGCATTAAAGTTTGTCACGTAAACGAAACGTGCATTCGATAGATATTGGTAATATTTGAGGACACTCAGCAGTCAGCCGGCTTTTGGTCTTGGTCTATAGCGAAAATCAGTCTCCATAAAGTTTTATTAACGTACTTACATTTTGTTTTGTACATATTCGTATGTTTTAAATTAAATACATAGTTAAATACTGTTTATCTATGTAGGTATGTACCTAGTTTGTAGATATTATTTGAAGTGTAAAATTTCCGCTTAGGTTTGTCTCATAGGTAGTGTATTATTATTTAGGTCATTGCGCTTTGATGTTAGCAATTAAATTGTAATCAGCAAGACTAGGAGTGTAAGAAGTTGTTATCGTATCTTGCATATTTAATGCAATATTTAATTATTTATTATTAAAGATTCAAACACATGCATAAGTACGTATTGCTTGAATGACATGATCTTATTTTTACTGATAACAATATTACTATTGCAAGTTTGTGCCTAGTTAATAATATAACTTGATAAGTTACATAAATCGTCAATTACTATTGTCTACCATGTCTTCTGGTGTGGGATTAGATCAAGAAATTAAAAACTAAATTTAAAAAATGATAATGTCGTTGTCCATCTGAAATATTAAATGCCTAAGCGCAGCAGATCTTGCCTGATTCCAGTTGCTTCGGTCTTTTAGCATATTGTACATACAAACGACATAAAGTGATCAAAAATGCAGCTGCATAACATGATTTAATAAGGAACAGATCGGCATAGGTATAGTCGTATTCATTTTTAGTTAAATTTATATTAAATATTATACGGTTTTAACTGTACTATAACAAGTTGAATGATCGCACCCGTAAAAAATCAATATGATATACGATTTCTACCGAGATTTATCTCTTCAGTGATGCAGGTGTTTTTTCAAACGTTAATCTCCTAATTGTACATTTATGTACCGTTTTCATATTGCAACCTGTGATGATTCTTGCTTGATTCCAATTGGATTGATGTGAAGTCATGCGAGATCTACGTTATAGCATAATTATAGCACATCTGTTTGCGTTGAGTTGCAGCGCCGTGTATATTGTCACTAAAAATGAAAACGGTACATAACCTAAATTATTTTGTTGATATCAGCATTTAACACTTAAGTATATAATATACCTAAATATTTTAAAATATGGGCCACTATTTTTTTATTATTTGACACAATAATAATACTTCTATTATAGCTAGGACCATGGCCCCCACAAGGGGGGGACTGACAGGGCTCTAGCCTGGGGGCCCGGGCTAAGGAGGGGCCCGGCTTAGCGAATCGATCAGCCAAATGAGATAAACACGCACACACAAAATTGCTGTAAAAGTAAAAAAATGTATTTTTTAAAACGCTATTTCACTTCAAGCGTAATAACATTAAAATATATGTGATTGTGCGAAGTAATTTTTGATTATTGTATTTCAATATACTCGATAACTCCATAATTCAAGTGAGTTCAAAGATACAAAAAAATCGCTAAAAAATACGCAGAATACCGTTAATTTCATCTCGAACGCCGTTTGGAACACGTAAATGTAGATCATAACACTGTGTTTAATTAACCTTTGTGATAGGTAGGGGGACCCTCCAAACATTCTCCAAACAGCTTCAGGATGTGGGGGCCATGGCTAGGACAGAATTTGAATTATTAATAAATGGTAATATTTTTGCTCTTAAACAATATATAAGCTAATTTAACTGTTACGGGAGTGAGTTTGTTGCAAAAATAAAATATATTTATAAAACATCAATAACGTATGTAGATACCTACTTGTTGCAAAAAAAGTCAAAATAAAATATATACCTACGCAGATATAAATTTTATTCCGGGAATCGGCGACGCTTCTCATCGACTTAGGTATATGCATACGGATATGTATGTTGTATATAACATACTGTGGTCGTAATTTTTATCAGGCGATGTATTTTAGTTGCGAATGTCATCTAAAAATTTATTCTGGTTTGTTTTTTATGTCATTATCATTAGGGATATTAAACCGCGAGCTGCAAAATGTCGGATATGTGCTACGTACCTACTTTCGTCATTGGACCGCGCGAATGGGTTTACATTTTACAAGCTTGTCAAGAAACTATTGACAAATCCTACAATAGATACGATATCGAAAAAAATACTAATCCTTATGAGTTATGACTATTACAAAACAATAATTGGGTGTAAGTATGTTTTACCGTAATTATAATCGTTGATAAAACGGATTTGAGTGACTTCGTTCTAACTCAAGTTTGCAGCCAATTAAATTATTTTTCTCTTCTCCTGGTATTTAATTAGTCTATGGTCTATGGTCAATTGTCAGCACGTTCATTTTTACGTGGATGCTTTATAATATAGATTGATATATGTATATATAGTATATAGGTAGGTACATACTATCAGGTACCTACATACTAACATACTATAGCTATATAGGTATAATATATTCAGTGTATGTGATTTAAAATTGACCGTCTTTTATTTGAACTGGGAATGAAATTTTATTATACAATATTAATGCGGTTTACTATATTTCTGAAAATAAAAAAATCAATATAGTTTTGTTTTTAATTCAACACGTCATATTTACAATATGTTTTGGGGGAATGGGACGACTGGACTCCGGACAATTGGACGTCGCACTGTCGTAGACACGTATATACAGAACGTAGACGAGGTATTTTAATCAGTTTCTATCTACTAATTAGTAGTTTTAATTCATTTTACTCTTAGCATTATGTATTCTTTATTGCGGATTGAGAATTACCATGCCTAAGGCTTAATATAAAATAAAAAACTCTTTTTTTCGTTGGAACTTATACATATGCACGATTAAATCATTATTTACGTCTGCATTTTTACATTCTCGCCAACTATTAAATCATAATACAATCATTTAAATATAAATAATAATATTAAATATTTTTTTAAAGTACCTATAGGTAGATAGGTACTAAGTAGAATTCCGTGGCTTCCAGTTGTCCCGGTGCCAAATCGTCCTAGACCCTGTTTTGGGTACCTACCTATTATCTACAGGTCTATAAGTAGGTATGTATTTCAACATAATATCCACTGTTGATGATATTAAATTATTACCTATATGCAGATAAATGTTCAGTTTCAATGATCGAAGGGCACCCCGAATTTTTTTTTCAATGTTGGCCGGGCTTATTACGTGGAAAAGCGCTGGAGGCGAAACTTTTGGTAATATTGTGATATAAATAATGAAATTTCAAAATACCACTCTTTTTTTTTTAATTTAGCCAACTTTTAAAAGTTTTATTACGTTATTAAGCACGTATTCTAACTTCCCTGATAAAGCAAAATACCTACGTATTATTCACACATATATGTCTAATCGCAGCACACTCTTGCCTAAAATCACACACCAATACAGCTGCACCGGCGACTGCATATGACCTTACCCGCTGTTGCAATGTCGAGGGTGTCATTGACCAAGAGGAACGCAGAACGGGCGGCGGCTGGAGAGGGACAGAGACGACGATATATGAGTAGAGGTCCACCTCACTCTCGCCAAGATGCATGTGTGCAAAAGAAAGCTACCTACCTACTATGCGATCGTAGAAAGAGATTCATATATTATTTTGAAAATTCGACGATTTGCCACTGTTCTGCAGAGCTGCCAAAATAACAACTTTGCTATCAAGAGTAAACCAAAGTGTACCAACCAAAAATTTTCTTTCCGTGTTGCATTTCAGCCATGCGAAATAATAATCGTATTGTCATATTGCTTATTTCAATTCAAAATGCGTCTCGTTGTCAAGCCGTTATATGTATAAATGTTTAATATTTTAGTAAAAATAATTATCAATACATACTTAATAAATCAACAGAACCATATTTAAATTCTAATGGATTTAAGTTTTGTACTATTCTTTTTGAGTTGTTTTTTTGCGACCCAGGTTTCGTCTTTCGGGATCTTCAGGTACTGGTGAAACCCGGGTCGCAAAAAACGACTCAAGTATAAAACTTAAATCTCCAATTTAAATTTCAATTCCATCAAGTACCTTCAGTCGATAGTATTAATAGAACCATATTTTTTCATACTTTTCTGCCAACAAGCCAGTTGCCATAGTCACAACGTTAATAATCGGTACATACCTATTAATAATAGTATCTACCTATGTAGGTAATTGTATTGCATTGTATAATAATGGTTTAACCCTACGTTTTCTCTATCGTTCGCTCATTAATAATTTTGATAATATATCTACTATTTTTAGTTGATTGCATATTATGCACATGCAATAAAAGCTATTCAAATTGTGTGTAGAGATGTACAGAACAATTTTATCATTCCGGCGATAGCGAGTTTATCTTCGCGGAAGTTACAATAATAATAAATATCAATTCTAATTAATTACGTCTGGACGCGTTACAAATTTTGCATTAATCTTGTCACAAAAACATCCGTTGTCATGTCATTAATATTGTGCATTATCGTCGAACGGTTTTTGGAGTAATATAGTGCCTGAGTAAAAAATACAGTGGCCATTAAATAGATATTCGATGGAACATATTATTATGACACGTTAGCTACAAATTTACTCTATTAAGTTAATTAAAAATTGAAGCACCTAGTTTCGTTAGTTAAGTAGTTAGCCTAGTTAGTTTTTTGAGTTAGATATTATGTATTTAGATGGATATTTTTGTAATCTATATAATGGCCAAAGATTAAACTTAAAAAACGCCAAAAACCGTCAATAGGTAGTAGGTACGTATGATCAAAAATTAGGGTAAATTTCAAAACCCGCTAAAATGGTTGGATGTGATTTTCAAATACCCCTCAAACGGAAAGCTAAAATACTCTTTAGAATGTAACGAATTAAAAAATAAATACATAAAGTTCACAGATTTAATAGATATGACTTTTTCTCAAAACTACCTAAAATCGTTTTAGGGGCTTTTGAAACTAAGCGCTTCAAATTTGCATAATGCAGGTTAACAATGAAACGTAAACATTAATGAATGAAATTAATCAACGAAGAAACGTTAAAATTAAACTACACAGAAAAATTGAAAAAATGTTGCCACTAATTTTCACATATTTACTCTGCGAACCAATCTCTGCACATTTCCGGGTACATACCCCATACCCAGACACTACGCATTTTGATTCAACAATAAACTCTTGACCAGCAGGTATAACTAACGGTGTTCATCTACGAGTTATTGCGAGCTGTCGCATCCACAATAATTGATTGTCGAATGCGTGTGGTTTAACGGTCATAATTAGTAGTGTCGCTGGTGTCCGTTTGTGTCGTCCGCGCTGTCTTGTCTTTTAGACATGCCGAATCAGAATAGTACCTAAAGCAAACATTTTAGGACCCTGATGAATGTACCAATCCACGAGTGCCGCTGGTCTTCCAATGGCCACAGGTCTTGCTTATCGTAGAATGCCGAAAAGAGTGGGGCCAGCGGGTCATTAAAAGAGTGGGGTGGGGTGGGGTCATACAAATCCCGGACAAAGGAAGAAGATTAACTAATTTTCCATTCACCTAAATAATTTGTATTCTTGCTTCTTTGGTGACATATTTTCCTTAATAAGGCTTTTGTTTTGGCGGGAAATGTGTTCGGTAGGTAGGTACTACCTATTTACAGTGTAAGAAGCTATCTAAAAGTAACGTTGGTATTAGTGGAATAAGATCACAATATTAATGAAATATGAAAGATAACATAAATATTTTTAATAAAATCGCCTGGACTATTGATACGAGGGTGGGTCAATAAGTCCTTAGAAAAGCCGACAGGTGGCGCGACTAGTACTGTAAGCGGTTTGTTTTCATGCAGCGGCACTACCGATTCAGTATGCTGCGAAGTTTCAATCAGATTGGTCGGGTTGTTGTGTGTTTCTCGTACATTTAAAAAAAATTTGCTTGTGGAAAATGGAAAAATGGAAAATGGAGAAAATTGAGTTTAGAGCTGTTATTAAACATTTTAATATAAAAGGGTTAACAGCAAAGGAAATAAAAAATGTGTTGGATTTAGTTCACGGCATATCTGCTCCTTCACTTGCAACTATTTATAACTGGTTAAATGAATTTAAACGTGGTCGTACATCAACAAAGGATGAACCACGCTCAGGACGTCCTGTAGAGGTGACTACACCAGAAATGATCAATAAAATCCACGATATGGTGTTAAGTGACCGAAGATTAAAGTTGAGTGAGATAATTGAGGTTACAGGGATCTCAAAAGGTAGCGTCATTTCTATTTTACATGACAAATTGGGCATGAAAAATATTTCTGCAAGATGGGTGCCGCGTTTGCTCACAGTCGACAATAAACGCAATAGGATGGTGGCCTCTAAAGCCCTGTTGTCGCTCATGCAACGCAATCCGGATGAATTTTTTCGTCGCTTTGTGACTGTAGATGAAACATGGATACACCACTATACTCCCGAGACGAAAGAACAGTCAAAGCAGTGGATTGCGAAGGCAAACCATGTCCAAAGAAGGCGAAAACCGTAAAATCAGCTGGTAAGGTTATGGCTACTGTATTTTGGGATGCACGTGAAATTATTTTCGTTGACTATTTGGAAAAAGGAAAAACAATAACAGGGGATTATTATGCATCTTTACTGGACCAGCTAAAAAACAAAATTGAAGAAAAACGGCCTCATTTAAACAGGAAAAAAATCCTCTTTCATCAGGACAATGCCCGTGTTCACACATGTTTACGATCAATGGCTAAAATTGAAGAATTAAAGTTCGAATTGGTCGACCACCCACCGTATTCGCCAGATTTAGCCCCCAGTGACTTTTTCCTTTTCCCAAACTTAAAAAAATGGCTAAGTGGACAACGTTTTTTTTCAAATGAAGAAGTCATCGATCGGACAAATGCTTATTTTGAGGACCTTCCGAAAACTTATTTTTCTGACGGTTTAAAAAAAATTGAGAAACGTCTAACCAAGTGTATTGAGCTCCAAGGAGATTATGTTGAGAAATAAAAAAAAATACAAAAATAAAAAGTGTTTTAATGCTTTTTTCTAAGGAATTATTGACCCACCCTCGTACCTTAGAGTAGTGGTACACAGAGAGCGCCTATTTCTCGGCAAACTGCAGTCGTTTTTCTTGCGTATAACGCACAGTTGAACCTCGATTTTATTATTATCAACTTAACTATGAAACGTTATACCACCGTGTTGTTTCCCAGTACGGCTACCAAATTTAAACAAAACATAGTGAACAATATGTTGTACTAAAATAACTACCACTAACTTTGTATTTAACACAAAAACAAAGTTTCAGCAATACGCAAGCAAATACGCTCGCAGTTTTTAAATGAATCTAACCAGTCAAATCCATGTTTACCGGCGACGTTTAGAAAATATATTTAATTCAGCCAAAGAAATTCTATGTTACTCTAACGAGTCTAACGCATAGTGCGGAGATATAAGCGTGCCGAATGGTTACTCACTCGCACTTATGGTTCGTTTTAGTTCAGGCCTTGGTTGAGACAACGAAATTGAAGGGTGTTGATAATTCGTAATAAATAATTGACCCCATATCAAAATTACTACCTGTCAATATGCAATCTGTTGCGTTTGTGATAAGAAAATAATATGTTTTATTCAAAAGTTCAACATAATCAATGTGACTTTCACGCCTCATTTGTGGCATCCCTATCACATCTCTTGTAACAAAAATAATAATTACTCAGACTGATAAGAGTAGATAGGTATATGCTATAACAAATAATAAATGTTCATTGCACGGATTGCACAGGAAAGTAAGGGCGCAGACACACGGCATTGCAGTCGAAGTGCGTCCACTGCAATGCCGTGTGACTGCGCTCTATGTAGATCGGAATAACACCCGTTTCCTTAGTGTATTCTGATGCCTGTACCGCATCAAGAATTAGGTATTCTTGTGACAAGTCAAATCAAACACACTGCGGTTCATCAACGTCAAAATGTATCCAATTGGAATCAAGCTAGAACCACCGCAGTTCGCGTCACGTTTCTGCAAAACTGCAGCGCCGCGTGTCTTAGCTGAATAATAAATAGATAGCGTCCCTGTGGGTCTATTCACTCTATTCTATACACAAGCGGCTATCGACGGTAGTTTATGTATGTATTGAAGTATTATAATTATTGTTACAATAAGTTAGCCGTCTAAGCTGTCAAAACTGTATATCTCGCTCTAAAATTTAACACACCCAAGAGAGGGGCTGTTAAAACATAGCACTGTTTGACAGTTTCGACGGTTAACTTATAGTATTGAGTACCGATTATCGACGCAAAGACCAACCAAAAAAAGAAATGAATAATTTGCATGCATTTTCGGGAATTGCAAACCATGTAGATTCCGCGGATTGATCGATGGAGATATTTGTGAATACTATTAATGGATTGCAACTGGATCCATTTCAACAATAAATATAATTATATGTTATGTATATGTATAATATACTTTATCTATGGTCCATGCTTTTATTCAATGATGGCCACTGATAAAGCAATTTTTAAATCGATGAATAGGTATATTAACTATTATGTAATATTATATAATAAAAAATATTTTACTCAAGATCGTAATTTTAGTAAAGTACCCATTCACAAATTATTGTCTACAGGCACTCTGATTTGGTATTGTTTATTGTTATTTTTTTTTCAATTGGAGATTCTAATCGGATTGATTTTGAATCAAGTAAGAACTGCTTTGACGCACGCACACTGCAGTGTCGTGTGTCAGAGGCCTTAGGTGGCCTCAGGGAACTCAGAAATAATGGGAACTGAAATACACAACGGGTAAGGCGATAGCAGGTAACCGACTTGAGTAAGGAAGAATCCGGGTTAAACTTTCACACGTGTTAAGAATACGTTTTACGTCGAATACTAAAAACTGCTCTCGGTTTATGCATTTACGCTCATTTAATGTTGGTGTATTACACACACTATTGCACGTGCATAATGCGTGCTTCATTTTCGTAGGACACTCACACATTCGAAAGCCTGCTTCACCATGCGGCGTGTTGAATATTGCCTATCGGTATTCTATTTATTATCTGTTCTGTGGGTGGCCTATGCCCTATACCGTTGGGATTTGTGAACTATATCGCATACCCGCGCGGTGTGGCTGGCAGCAGACGCTCACAGAAGGACTGGCATATAACTTTGATGCTTGGGAATTTCTTATCGCAGTTGCATCGATTTGGAGCGTCGTGTGTCTTGGCCCTAAACTACTTATATAATAATATATAGGTACTTATATATTCGGCTACTTGCGATGATGTAGGCACTAGCCCTGACTTTCGAATGGTCAGGGTTTTAGTTAATTCTATCTAAAAATATTAGTTTTAACGTAGGTACCTTATCATAATTATACAACTCTAGTAATGCAATTATTTATGTCTATTTCATTTATTTTTGCACCACTAATATACATGACAATGTAGTCCGATAGGCTCATGTAATTGTTTATATGTTGCATTTAAATTATCGTTATATTACCTAGTATCAAAAATCATACGATTGTGATTTTGAACTTCTCCGTTTCGCCCTCCGTAACCTCTCAGCTTTGAATGTCACATGATATCGGTACAACTTTATCGCCTTCTATAGCCATAAATCAAATGTTGTTTTTATTCGTTATGCATTAAAAAACTACAAACAATGTGCTCGAAGAATTTCCACGAATCTATACAACAAACAATGTATGATGATACTAGGGATTGCAATACCGGTTTTAAAAATCCAAAATACCGGAATTTTCGGTATTAAGAAAGCACACTCCATTACGTTTTTGAAAATGAATTACAAGTTATGGCCGCTAAAATGCAAACATATTGAGTGAATCCAACAGAGGCGAAAAAATAATAAAACAAATTTCATCAAATATATTTATTTATATAAGTAATTGTCGCGATGAATTATCATAATATTATTTCGAAATAGAAAACATCCGTGACAAAAATCTTCAATTATTCTATAATTATTGATGACTGTACAAGCGTTGAATTTAAGAAGCTTTTTCTGCTGCCGGACTTATTTGCACTTGAACTTTTGAGGGCTTTAGTTAAAAATATCAATAAGTATATTCAAAGTATTTGTAAAAAAAATCACTAGTTCTACAATTATTATGATCAATACATATTTTTAAATGTCAACATAATAAATGTAGGTTTTTGTTATAAAATAATATTTTAAAAAGATTTTAATAGCTATATTTATTGATAAGCACCTACTTCTATTTTTTTAATGTTTAAGAAATACCGGTATTCAATAAGAAATACCGAATAACCGGTATTGACATTTTCATTCGGTTTTGCAATCCCTAGATGATACGTCTTATTATTATTCATCCTATAATTGGTTTTTTTTTTAAGAAGTGTTAATTACTTTTTTATGCTTTTTAGTTGAATCTAAATTTACAATAATCTATACACAATTATGTAGGCATATAATATAAAATTGCCTAGGTACCTCCCGACGATTTTTTAACTGCAGAACAGTGGCGAATTTTATTGTAAGATGCATTAGTTTTATTGCACATACGTCTTTGGATCTCCGCCAGTCACGAATGCGTTTTGGCATATTTTTTCACGAACGTTAATCAAACTCTAGATAATTTTTGTTAAAATTTACCGAAAAATAAAAATGTGCCACAAATTGTACAGCTTTCAATGACAGCGGAATATTGTCATCATTAATACCTATATTTAAAAATTTACCACTGATTGTCTTTTGTTTTACTACATAAGAAGCTGATTAGTTTTATGACATAAAGGATTCTTCGAGTAAAAAAAAAATAATATGATTGTCTTACCTCTTTGTAAAATGTATTGAGTAGGTAAGGACAATGGGCGGATGTACTGATATACAAAATTCTACGATTCGTGACACTGTCCTATCTATATTCTTTAATCTTATAGCTATAGTAACCGAGTGTTTACTATTAAACGCAAGTTAAACAATTACAAGGTAAAAAGAACTTTTTATATACCACGTTTTTAAATTTTCTCTCGAATCATATAAACTTGACAATTCTATGTATTAATAATTTAATACAAATAAGGCAATTGTCAACAAATCATTTTTTTTGCTATTTTGCAACAAACAAACAAACGTAGTATACTGAAATGTCATTTTGATTTCCATAGTAACGTACGTATATATTAATAATTAAGTTGCTAGGACCACCCCCTTAGCAACCAATGATAGTGGATTGGATTACGGATTTCTTCCGAAATAACTTTTCATACAAAACAGAATTGAAAGTGAATTAAATTCTACTTAAAAATGGCTAAAAGTATTAAAAGAATGCATTAGCATCGTGTTCTGATATATTCTAAAAGTTTCAAATGTCTAGCTAGTCGGGAAGTTAGTTAAAAATCGATTGATTGGATAAACAACCGCTAGACAAACAAGAATACGAGCTAAGAAAAATGTTGAGCATTGCACCAACAGCTTAATAAAGATGCCCCCAATCTTGTCATTAGTCATTATTGGAGATCGCTAAACCAATGTGACTCTTTCTTTTCTTCCAATGTCTCTAAAGTCAATTGGATTTTTTAACTTAATTTTTATGAATACATAATTATGATTAACTAGAAAAACACCTGAATGAAATCACTAGAATTTAAGACATCCCGGAAATGATATCATTTATTTTGCAGTCTGCTCGTAAATAAAATGCCAATAAGATTATACCTAGGTACCTAGGTAGGTATCCATGCAATGTGTATGTTTTCTACCTATTTATGAGACATTTACATCATTAATAATTAACCTGTAGGCATATATTTTTTTCTAAACATTAAAATCGATATAATATAATATAGAGTGGGTAAAATGGAGGGACAACATATTAAGGGCCTACCTCAGAAATAATCGAAACTGAAATACCTAACGGGTAAAAAGTAGCAGTGAACCAATCTTGAGTAAGGAAGAATCCGGGATAAACTTAAACACGTGTCAAGAATACGTCATACGTCGAATACTGACAACTGCTCTCGGTTTATGCATTGATGGTCATTTAATATCGGTGTATTACACACACATTGCACGTGCATAATGCGTGTTTCATTTTCGTAGGACACTCACACATTCAAAACCCTGCATCAAAATGTAGCGTATTGAATACCTACCTATCGCCTATCGGAATTCTATTTATTACCTGTTCTGTGGTTGCTGGGTTATCTAAAAAGTAATCAAAATAAAACACGGTCTGAAAAGTGCAGCTGATTCCGTTCTAACTGCATAATAATTATGAATTATTCTGGTATTCTTTCTCCACAATAGTGTCATCTGACTGCTATTCTTCTCCAAACTTCTGCGTTCCAGTTCTCACGCATCTAATTAATATTAAATAACGTTGTTATATTTATAGAGATTATTATTTTGGTTTAAGTATTAGGTAGGTACCTACATACTTACAAAGTCCCTCGGGATAGGGTCAAAACGGAAGGAATGTCCAGACGATGTGCTTCCTGTCGCCGCTTCGGAAACGGAAACAGAGATGCGCGATAGACGATAAGCCAGATAAAGCTACAATGTGGCGTTAAAAATAATACTTACCTAATGCCTGTTTAAAAATAGAACAAGGTTTGATAGTCAGCTGTTGATAATGTTAGATATCTTTCACTAAAGGCCAGACGAGAATCTTGGACTCTTGAAAGGCTTTCACTGGTTATGTCGACAACACGTTTGGTTTTGCGAGCACTGTTAGCTGTGACGTAAGGTCATGACCCACACAAAAGGGGGCTGATAGGGCTCTAGCCTGGGGCCTGGGCTCAGAAGGGACTCGGCGTGGCGAGTCGACCAGATAAACACACATCACAAATTCTCTCTAATAGTTAAAAATGTAGCGCTATTTTTCTTGAATAATGTTTGTATTTAAAATTATGTGGTTGTACGACACAATTTTTAACACTTCTTCATAATTTAAATGGATGTATTAAAATATACAAAAAAAAACACTAAATACCTATACACATTAATTTTACCGCGTACCTACACCATTTGGAAAACGCTAATCTACTCACACTGCCTTTTTTCTAATCGTTAGGTAGGGGGGCCCGCCAAAAATCCTAGCCTGGGGGCCCGCTTCAGGATGTGGGGGCCATGGGTACGGTTAATTAATACCTAGTTACCTACTAACAGGTTCCTACTTTCGTTACCTAGAAAAATTATTAAATTTAGTGACATTTCATGATAATGTATATTATAATAGACTATCTATTAATTGTCCTAAAAAGTTTTTGATGGGTGAGGCGTTCTTTATAATTTATTTTTGCAGTTCGGCTTTATACGTAGGATTTGTCGATTGGATGGTAGGTGGCCATAGATAATCTATGAGATTAGTACCTACATATACTTACACAATTTATTTACAAACTGGTGATAGACAGATAGGTAGGTACTCAATAATAATCGAAATCGAAAAACAAAGACCACAAAAAGAATGCGCGCCGCAGACAAAATAATAATAAAACTCGCCGGGAAGATGTGCTCAGTGCATACACATAACAAAACAAGATGGACAAACCACCACACACAAAATAATGCATTCAATGCATACCTACACAGCGCACGATAGCGAAACCTAACCTATCTACATTACGGTGCAACAGGGTTACCAACTTTTAATAAATTTACGGATGGAAGAACTTAGTTTTCGAATAACGTGGCGTGTAATGATACAAGTAGTATTATTAAATTTCAACATTATAATATATTTTGGTTTAAATTATACATACCTACGATCAGACTCAAATTGTTAGCAAAAAGCAAATACACAGTTCCACAAATGAACGCAGGACATAATAGGTTTTGCTTGAATCGAATTGGATCCAATTCGAATCTAACAAAACCTCCGCTTTGGTACTGCAGTTTGCGTCTTTACCGTAATGCAAACCGTACCGTGTCACTATATTTACTCGATTTTTTTGATCAGCGACAAATTCAACAATAAAACATGTAAATTAAATACCCAATAAAGGGTTTGCGAAGGTTAGATTTATTTTATTCAATTGGTGATTCTAATCGGATGTAATTGGAATCAAAAAAGACCTACGTCGACGCACGTCAACTGCAATGCCGTGTGTCTGCAGTCTTAGACGGTTAACTTAATGTAGCAATTAACCGCCTCAATATAAAAATATGATAAACTACCGTCGATAGCCACCTTGTGTATAGAATAGCTTCGCAGGTTTTATAGTTCAATCGTACCAACAGGACTAATGTCAACCATCATTATTTATAGTATTCATGTCCAACACGGCGCCGTAAAACAATACAAAAATTAAGTAAGGACCTGTGTTGTGTCTAGGACGAATATTCATATGAAAATGACAACTTGTGTGATTTCTTCATTCGAATCTAACGAGAATATCCGTAAAAACTTTAGTTAGATTTTTTTCATTTTCGAGAATAATTAATTGGTTTCACACAGAGAGAATTGGCAGCCCTGAATTTTAAGCAATAACACCACTAACCTAACCCATATACACACTATTGATAATGTTGCGCGTGTAGGTAGGATGGCTAGGTACTTTATTACGTCCGCTTGTGTGCGCGCGTTTTCCGCCGCTGCGATTGTGTGTGTGCGACTGGCTCACTCGGTCTGAAGGTCAAACGGTTGGTTGTCATTTCCTGGTCATTGCACGTTGCATTTCCTATAGGACAGCGGCGCGGAACCAACGGGCAATATTCATTTTTGTTAAGTTATTCGAAATTGTCGATGACTAAATTATATCAACGCTTAAATTTTATTTATAATCTTACAGTTCTCTGTAGTGAACAAAATGTGCTGACAAATTAGTTTTATTTATATTTTATTCACGGGAGCCACTGTTAATTTATAATAATATTAAACATTTAAAGTGATCGATTAATAAAGTAATGTGTAGTCAGTGGCGAAGGGTGGAGGTAGGCTATTAAGGTGATGTCTCTAGGTAAAGTTGTTATCGAAAAATAGCTAGAAAAGTTTATTAATCGGTAGATATATATTCAAAAGTAATGATAAAAATAAAATAAAAAATTAAGATGTATCGTGGAGTTCTATATACCAAAAATACGTGTCAAATTCGGTACATTTCTATCGGGTGGTAAGAATGAATGACATAAGATTTATTATCAAAATTACGATAAAAATATACCTAAATCTATTACCTAGCGAAACGCTAAACGTAAATTGGAATTTATTATATCCTTATATCTTTTTTTTCAAATTTAAAAAACATCGATTTAGAGGTTAGAAAGCACGCAATTAAAATCGAAATATCTCGGCTTACACGCAATTTATCGCGAATAACGCTTAGCGTTTCTATTAAAAATATTATTTATTAATTTTTACGGCAGTTATTTAAATTTAATCTTGTATTTTTGTATATTAACGAATCGATAGAAATCGAAACCATAATAATTGCTCGAATTGGCAACATGCTGACAACACTAAGCCGACGCTTGGCCGTATAGTGCTGCCGTCGTGGAATTATTTGGAAACAAAATTTCTTCATACAAAATACACACACAACCATAACATGACGTTGAAAATGAAACTCACACATAGACAAGACAAAATAACATTATTTTTCTCTGAATCTTGGCAAAAATCAGTTTGTGTTACTTCTATGCGAAATTGCCATATGAATAAAAATAACTTAACAAATTAAAATTACAATATTTACTTAATATACGTAGGAACCTGCCTATATTCAAAATTTGATACTGAAAATTATTTTCAATTAGTATTTGCTTAAATTACAACTGTTTTTTACCATTATTTATGATAAAAATAAACAAATCTCGCATTTTGACATATTATGGCAGCACCATCAATAATCACCGCGCGCTTAGGCAACCGCCAATCAATTTTATCTTTTTATTAATTAATTGTAATAATTATAATTAATTATAAATTAATTAACTAATCAGTAACATTTTCGTTACTAAGTAGGTCGTGTGATTATTGATTGATTTTTGGTGAAGAAATCACACATTGTATGATTTTCTGCAACCAAAATTATTTTATTAGGTTATGTTGTAGCTACTGACGTTTGGCGTGTTGTTATTCTTTATGTTTTATGCATTTTTATATAATTTATGTTACTCAGTGCAAATTACGTGATATTGTTGTGATAAATTATATTGTGAGTGTTTAAATTACATCACATATTCAGTGTAGTTTAATTAAATAGTGAATACCAGAGGTGTGTGATAAGTGAATATAAATCTTTGTTACATATTGATCTAGTACCTATATTTTATTAATAATTATGGATGTGCCATGTGTAAGTGTTAAAAAATATAAGTCCTACACTAGAAAAAATACAAAACTATCTTAAACTACCAAAATATTGATGGAAAGTCGTGATGAATACTTTAGGAAACGGAAGTTAGTATCATCCAACACAGCCGTTGCTTGTGAACCAATTCCGGTGATAAATAGTGATGTATCCATCTCGGATGACCCAGACAATCTTCCAGTATTGACAGATGAGCACAATTATTGTGTGAGACTTGATAGTTGTGAAGACATTCAGAGCTGTTGGCCGAAAAAATTGAAAACGTATTCGGTATACGGTATATCGTATACGGTATTAAGTCAACATTGCATTTTGAATGCAGGTGTTGTGAGAAAACAGCGTCAGTATTAACTGAACCCCAAACGTCTACGATTAATACATCATTTGTTTGGGGATCTTTAAATATCGGGATTGGTTACAGTCAGGCACAGGAATTATGCGGTATTGTGGGAATTCCATTCATGTCTTCGGGAACGTTCCAAAGGCATGAAAAAAAAGTTAGCCAGTCATGGAAAACTCATTTGTGTGATCAAATGTCGAAGGATATAGAGATCGAGAAACAGTTGGCTATAGAAAATAATGAAATTGATGAAAAACACCCCTATATAACGGTCATTGTTGACGGAGGTTGGTCAAGAAGGAGTTATGGCCATAGTTTTTCTGCCAAATCCGGAGTGGCATGCATCATCGGAAAACGAACAGGAAAACTTCTTTACCTAGGTGTTAAGAACAAATATTGCCACATTTGTACCATCGCAGCCAATGAAAAAAAACCAGCTAAGAAACATGAGTGTAATATATCTTTTTCTGGACCATCGACAGGCATGGAGCAAACCATTGTAGTTGAGGGACTAAATTATATTTTTGACAAACATCAAGTATGGGTAAAATTTTTAATAGGGGATGGTGATTCAAGTGTATTTGCTAGGGTGCGTGAGAGAGCACCGTTTGGGTATAAAATTAAAAAAATGGAATGCGCGAATCACATGGTCAAATGCTACACTAGCAAACTTTATACGATGGTTAATAACGTAAAATACGATACGAAAAGCCGAAGCTTATTGCGGAAGGAGATTAAACGTCTCAAAAGTGCTGCACGATACGCCATAAAACGATGCGAAGGCAATATCACTCAGTTAAAGTTGGATTTGAAAAATGGACCCAATCATGTATTTGGCGAACACTCTGAGTGCCGTGCAGATTACTTCAAATAATTAAAAGTGTTGTTATTAGTCGGCTAAATCGTCAAAATCGTCTTAAGGCGAGACGTTTAGATTTCACTTCCAGGTATAAAAAACCAACTGTCCCTGTAAGCAACCAAGCTGACTGTGAATATGGCCCGCATGCTGCCGATTCAGATATTCCACAGTTGGACTTACAGGAGAAAATGAAAGAAATTATGGAATCTTTACAGGCTGGGGTTTCTTGCGATACAGATTGTAAGCAATTGCAGTTGGCGACAGTAGGGCAAAGTGAAAATTATTTGTGGATTGATGCCAGGCATAAATGTTTGACAGCATCTAAGTTTGGGAATATTTTCAAAATGAGAAATACGACACCACGGCATAATACTGTTAAAAATATACTTTTCCCAAGTGATATTGTGACAAAGGATATAATGTATGGCAGGAAGAATGAACGCACTGCTATTGCCTTATATGAAGCAAAAAACAAAGTCACTGTTATGCCTTGTGGTCTTTTTGTAAGAACGGAATTCCCATTTTTAGGAGCAAGCCCCGACGGTTTAATTGGGGAAAATGGGTTGATAGAAGTTAAATGTCTTCCGTCCATCGGTTCCAAACCAATTTTAGAGGCAGCATTACAAAACAATATATTATGTTTAACTATTGTGAACTCCGTACTTCACTTAAAAGAATCACATAATTATTGGTTTCAAATACAGGGACAGTTGTACATTGCGAAGAAGGAATACTGTGATTTAATTGTATATGCCGACAGTGGAATCGAAATCATACGACTTTTGCCAGATCCACAGTTTGAGACACGTGTTCTACCGCGTTTGATAAGTTTTTATAATGATTGCCTTCTTCCAGAATTAGCTGATAGCCGTATCCAACGGGGTATGAGAATTCGCGAACCTGAGTTTATATTAAATAATTTGCAAACTAAAGCGAAGAAAATAAAAAAGTAATTTATGTTGACTTCTGATATAATTCTCGCAATAAATATGTCATAGTTTTCCTTGACATTTGGACATGGAATTTCGCGTATCCATAAAACTGATAGACTACGTAGTGCGCTCTTAGAAATCACAAAGGCCTACCGAGCAACTTCAACGGACGCGCTTCCGGTCCTGGCCGCATTCTTCCACTTGACCTGCACATACAGGTCAGCGGTCCGTCAACGAAGCTCCTCAAAGGTGAGGAGGCCGTTGTTGGTGACTTTCACCTTGCCCCGCCTCCTCGGCATGTTGCTGAAAAAGTAACCTGACTATACGTCTATTGACGCTTGACGCGGCATAGAAGACCTGGCAGCGACGGTGGAATGAATCAACCAAGGGCCGGCACACATTTTAATTTTTTCCAGACATTAAATGGCGATTGGAGATAACCAAATATCTGACTCCTGACCATCACACCGATCAATTTGTGATTGGACACGGTGGGTTAGCTGGCAAGCTCTTTGAGCTTGGACTTGTAAGCCGTCCGACATGTCCATGCGGAGGGGTAATTCAGGATGCCAACCACATCCTCTGGGAATGTCTTAGAATGTGCTCCCGAACGGGAGGAGATGCTCAGGTCGGTCCAACCAGCTGTTGGGCCCATCGGGCCGTCCGACTTGGTTGCTACTAAGGCCAATTATCCTGCATTTAAAAAAATTGCGGCGTCTTACTGCGGGCGTGAAGATCTCTACACGTAATTTTTGCTGTTCGTATGATTAGCTTCATTATTTTTTCATATATACAATAGAATTATTTTTATTTTAATAATTTCCTTGCGCTCTTCTCTCCCCGGAACTTTGCATTAGAAAGTAACTTCTTTAAACTCAGTCAGAGCTCACTTTGAGCGTAGCAACCTTAGTCCTGGGTATCTTTTCCTAGGGCATTCCCAGCCTAAAACTGAACTAGATGCTTCACATCAACCAATGTAGGGCCACGTGATGGCTCGTGGGTTAACTTCAATAATATTGCTTATTATATATACTTCATTAGAATAAACAACTTCTTTTGTAGCTGTTTATGCATGCCATGCTTGTTTCGTGGATTTTCACGATGGTTTTCAGATTTTTCGTGTTCTATGCTTATAACGATATCTCATAATTATTATTAATTTACAATGCTATACAATGTAACCAATGATTTATTATATTCTAAAATGTTTTAATGAAAATAACTAGTGGAACTTTTTTATATAATTATATACCATATATAGTTAGTTTATTTAGTGGTTATTTTGGTTTCTTTGGCAATTCTTCCAGAATATATTCCTAGAATTGTCGGACTTGAGCGATAATAAAACGCATTTCTAATCTACGCATGCGTTTTACTATTTATTATACATGTTTTCCTGATATCGTCGCCTTGGAAGTGAATAGAGCTTCACGGATGTCATTTGTGTATTAGATTGTTTAGCAAATTTGATGGAAATCATGTTCCTGTAAAAAGATCAGTTATTTTTCTTCACCATAATAATAATTATAACCAATAAGTATTTCAAAAATTGTTTGGTCAAATAAAAACGTTTTTGAATTTTGTGTGGATTACCTCTATTCACTTCCAAGGTGAAGATATTCACCAAGATTTATTTTCAACACGTCTAGTATTCTCAATACTTTCTATAACCTGATTCCTAAACCTAAACAATTTTTCACAAACATGTGTTTGGATCCAGCGTGTCTATTCCTTAGACTATGTACGCAAGACGCTTCCCGCTGCTATCTAAGGAAGGTTTGTATCCAATTGTTGTAATTGTTACAATAAGTGCTATGTTTTAACAGCACTTTTCTTGGCAAAGCTAAACTTTCGAGCGAGATGACTGTTTAGACCAAGGGTTCCCAACCTCGGAACGCGACGGGTTTTCTGTGGGGTCGCCAGCTTATAAAGCTAAAAAAAATTCACTATAATGCAATTTTTATTTTGGGCAGAGAGGTGGTGGCGTTCTCATTGCTGTACGCTCCGACCGACCAGACAGTATATCTGTTGTTGACTGTCACTTTGCTGCAGCTATTGATGTCGTTATTATTCGATTACGGTGAAATGGGTCATTTTTCACTGTTACGTGTATTTTCCACCGCGATCGTCTCGCGATGCATATAATTCGTTCTTTTCATACTTTGAAAACTTGCCAGTTGATAATTGTATAACCATCATTGGTGATTTCAATTTGTATTCATCTCATTTCTTATCCTGTATGAATCTCAAGCAGTTTTCAGAGATAAGAAATTGAGATACCCGGGGTTCCAGCGGCTAGCTCAGGTGTCCATCGAACCCCGGATTCACAAAAAAAAGATAAAAAAAGGATTTATATATGTTGGTAAAATTAAATAAAACACTAAGTCTTTCTCGTGCGGTCTTAGCGTTATATATTTTAATATTTGGTTGGACAACGTTACTTTATAGTCCATTACATATTTTGTTTTTACAATTAGTTACACAGGTCCGTACACGGTTTACAAAGGACGCTTACTAACTTTCTTTTTCAAATTCCCCGTACCCACGCCGTCCAGCAAAAAGGACTCTCGTGATTGGACATACGATTAAAGCACTTGCATCACAAAAAATGGAAGAAAGCGAAGTGTCTTAGCGATTTTATTTTCTTATATCATATCACGTGTATTATATCAAATCTTGTGACATTGTCAATGTTATCAATGGAATCCAGTTTTTACTCTTGGCAGACGATTTAAAATTATATGTGTCAATTCACAGTGAATTAGATTGTCACATATTACAAAATAACTAGTAGAACTTTTTTATATTATAATAAGTGAAGGTAATTCCATAAACAACGTTTTTTGTGTAATTGAATTTGATCAAATTATATACCTACAATATATTATAATATACTATCATAAAAATGTCAATACGATATAATAAAATATTGTACTTATTTAAAAAAATTAATAATTATTTGAATAAGTATATATATATAATAATATTATAGTAAGTAGAATATATTATATTCTTATAATATGTAAATGAATTTTTGTCTAGCGATTTTTTTCATCTGGCAATACTTGCAACTTATTATGGTAACTTACTGCCATCTGGTTGGAATCGACCAAAGTTTTTAGTAACAGATTTTTAGAAATTCATGGTAGATGCCTGTAAATATAAATAGATGGCGTGAAAGTCACATTATATGTGTAATTTAGGCCAAAGACATCGCCTTAAGATCCGACATAAATAGTACACATTAAACTTTATAAGTCATTTGTAATTTGTTTTTATTGAAAGGAGAAGGAGGAAGGAAAGAAGGTACCACAATTTACGGATTGTGTTTGTTAGTTTTTAAAACTCAATTAAACCTTGCCTAAACTAAACCATAATAGTTTTTGTATGTTATGGGCGATTCGACAAAATTTGTTTTTGTTGAGTTAAGAATACATATTAATATTATTACGCATTTTTTTTAATTCATGAAACCCTGCCTAAGCCAAAACATAGTAGATAAAGAATATAATTCTAACTATAAAATATCCAAAATTATGTAAGTATGGTTTCATGGCATAATTTTAGATATTTTATAGATAGATGATCATTTTTTGATTATGACTGGCTTGGTTTCGCAGTGTTTAATTGAATTTTTAAAAAAACTTCTTCTTCCACCCTGTCACGACCCAGCATTGGGGCATAGGGCAAGCACAAGTTCGCGCCACTTCCCTCGGTCAATCGCCAACTCCTGCGCCTCCCGCCATGTCGGACCTGCAGCACGTAGGTCGTTTTTGTAACACCGCTGCAGGGTGAGGGAGGGACGGCCACGGCGACGGAACCCTTGAGGCTGTGCCACAAGGGTACGAAGTGTCGCACTCTTTGGTGGCATCCGGAACGGACATGTCCCATGTAGTCTATCAGGAATAACAAAAATGTGTAAATTTGCGATGCTAAATACAGATAATTTAATCATAATAATTAGGTACTCTTGGCAATTTCTATCCTTTGGCATCAGATTCAAATACTTAGGTATTATAATAGGTATAGCCTACGTCAGTGACGTCCCTAGATAAAATTCCGCCCCTAGGCAGCGCCAAAATGCCGCCCCGTTTTTTATACAGTATTTTTATCATCCTCTCATGAGTGCAGTATCTATGAAATGTTATGTATGGATCCATTACTAACAAAATATCTGACTAATTATTCGCAAATCTACCCGTGTCGTTTCTGGACATCAAGGACGTCGAAGGACAACGGCAGTAAACCAGTAAATAATTATATTTCGTTCAGTTCGCATCATTTGCAGAATCCACGCATTGTCTAGTCACGATATCTTTAGACAATGTCTCCGCTTAAGTATAGCCTTAATGAAAAGATATTTCCGTTATTACTAAGACACATTTACTGCTGACCAGATAATTACTAATTAATTACCACATTTAAATATCATGTTAATTATATCTAATGGCCAACTAATGCAAACGCGCCAGTCGCGTTGTCAGCACTAAATGAATTAAGGTAGCTATTTCTATATATTCCAAATGATTCTCCTCGATTTGCCGCCCTTCGAGTAACTGCCGCCCCCAAGCGACGATCAATCTGCCTACCCCCACGGGACGTCACTGGCCTACGTCCCCATAGAAAGAAGTTGCCTTCGACGTCATTGGTTTTGCTCCTCTGTTTTGAAATATACGCCTGTCTGCCGATTCGAAATGCATTTTTCTCTGTCCCTCTCACTCTTGCTGAATTTCAAGCATTCTAATGAGATTCAATTAGGCCGCTGTCTCTTTCGCGCACGGAGGGACGGGTTAAGCTGTACCCCGTCATTCCAGATTCAAATTCAATTAAAACAAACTAACCCGGCTCCTGTGTGCCATAGATAAAATATGCGTAACGAAAGTGGCCAATTAGATTTTATTACTCGAAATTTTCAATGTAGGCATTTGATACTTTGCACAAGTTTCATAATATTTTAGTAGGTATTGGGTACTTACAGTATACAACATATAAGGCTATAGACCAGGGGTTGTTAACCTTTAAACACCTACCGCCCACTTTTGTATCTCTGTTAGTAGTAAAATTTTCTAACCGCGCACCGGTTCCACAGTACCTATATGCTGATTTATAAAGATGGGAAGTAACTTTACTTTACAAAATTTATAAAGCAGAATTACAGCAAGTTAAAGCATCTTCATTCATTCTGGGACAAGGCTCTTTTGTTTGCGGTCGCACTATAGCGCCATTTAGTTTCACTTACGTAACGTGAACTAAACTTATGTGAGAGCGATACAAATAGTAGATATATTTTCTGAAATTTAAATTGTCAATGGGAATTTTATGAAAACATAATGAAATCTTTTTAAAACCCCTACCGCCCACCATGAAAGCTCGAACGCCCACTAGTGGACGGTAGGGACCAGGTTAACTACCCCTGCTGTAGACACACGGCATTGCAGTCGACGCAGGTCTTATTTGATTCCAATTGCATCCGATTAGAATCACCAATTAGATAAAACAAATCCAATTGGTGATTCTAATCGGATGCAGTTTGAATCAAATAAGACCCTGCGTCGACGCACGTCCACTGCAATGCCCTGTGTCTGCAGCCTAATATAAAAGTTATTTATCTACACATTATTTTAGGTAGGTACCTACTTATTTATATTTTAAGAACAATTCTCATTTCCTCTACTTTCTGATAATATGAATGTACCATAATATTACATCGACCGTCGTAACAAATTATTACAAAATTTTAATATTTAAAAAGTATTCTTTCATCCAATCAATGTGAAAAATGTCATAGGTTATCTTTATCCACTGCAATAATCCGCAATGGTGTTGTTTTCGATTGAAAAACGTGTTATTCTTTAAATAAAATATCTTTAATAATTCATTTTCAATCTTTCACTATACAAATTCGGACATTAAGTTATATTGTATTTACCTACGCACAATAGGTAGGTATTTCTATAAAACTTAAAAATCATTTTAATAATAAGTAATTCGGTAAAAAAAATACGGCCATCTGCATAATTAGTTTCAAACTCGGCCAAAATCCACTTCACTTATTCTATCCCAAGTCACTTATTATCAAAAACGGCCAAACTGAATAGGTAGTCAGTATCAAAAGTGGCCGAGAGCATATTATTTTAGATGCCAAAATTGAGCTTTGTTAATAAAGTTACACTTAAATTTACTTCACGTATTCAGGAAAGGTTATAGTATATTAAGAAAAATATAATACTTAAATTTACATCGTCAAAAGTATAACTACAATTTTTCGCCCTGCCTCTAAAAAACATCAAGTTACCTTTGGCCTACTTTGATACTGGGCGGCTCAAATGTCGTCTCTCAAATAAGATTGACTTGTTTTTTAAATTTGTTTGCTGAAAAATCATTTTAATACATAAAGAATGCTATTATATCATTTTTTAATCAGCGTGATGGGTATGGAATGGGTACTTTTCTTTCTGTTCGTTGATTATAGAATTTTATAGAAGAAGATTATAGAATAATGGACACAACAATTAAAGTTATCATATTTCATAGATTTCTTTTCTTTATTTGCAGTGTCGGGTGATTCATATGGAGGTTACCTGAGCTATGGTCCCCCTGGAGGCTACAGTGGACACCACTTCACTGCTCCTCCTGCCCCTGCACCACCGCCCATGCAGCACCAGAACGCTGAGGATGACATTTCTTACATGGTGGACCTCAATTACTACCAGAACAGAGCGCTGCAGCCGCATAAAATGAAGAAAATCAAGAAACTGAAGAACCCGGACACGCCCACCGGAGTGAAGCGCAAGTCCCGGGAGGGCTCCACCACCTACCTCTGGGAGTTCCTGCTCAAGCTGCTTCAGGACCGAGAATACTGCCCGCGATACATCAAATGGACCAACCGAGAGAAGGGAGTGTTCAAGCTGGTGGACTCGAAGGCTGTCTCCCGGCTGTGGGGCCTCCACAAGAACAAGCCGGATATGAACTATGAAACGATGGGCCGAGCCCTCCGCTACTATTACCAGCGAGGCATCCTCGCCAAGGTGGACGGACAGCGGCTAGTGTATCAGTTTGTGGACGTTCCCAAGGATATTGTGGAAATTGACTGCACGCTCGCGTGATTCGGTTCAGTGTGACCGTGAGTTTGGATCTCCGTTAGGCTAAGTCATTTTGTCCGCGGTATGTATAGTCGGTTTTTAAGTTATACGTTGTCCGCGGTTGAACCGCTGCGATGGGTATTATTCTTGGTATCGTTGCACATAAACGGTGAGTAGATAATTGTTAAATATTAAAAAAGATTCTTTATCGTAGCACTCCACGAGACCATCCTACGTGTCTGTTCCCCGATATATGTATAATGTTAGAGTACCTATAGAATAACAAAAGAATAAAATGGCAATTGTTCGGTGTGGTTGTGAAGCTATTTCACAGTGCTGAGTAAGGTGATCGATTTTTGGTAAATAAATGTAACAATAATGCATTCTTATTAGTATTCTAAACTGACTCATTGTTACTAAAGTTTTGCCTAAAAATCGACACTAAGAGAACCTTAGTACCGGAGTACTATGCCCGCAGCATGTCTTAATATTATGTCTTGCTATAAAAGATAATATGTCTGTAGGTAGAGTATTTGCTTTATAACTTGCACTCCAGCTCTAGGATGAAAATGATGTAATATATTCTGAAAATATTTTTTTTACATTACATTATCTATTTTTTATTTATTACTACACATATGAATACAAGTGAATATCATTTGATTTAATTGTATGCTAGTTAATCTTGCAAAGAGGCGTATCAGTGTTGTAAAAAGTCTAAAAAAGTCCAAAGTTATAAAACGTATGCCTATATAACTATATGTTATATTATAATATGATTTAAGATATAATATAAAGTAATTGTGCTCCAAACACTAGGTGTTAGGTAGGTGTAGGTACTATATAAATGGATGTATAGTCCCACCTGCGCATGTCGAACCGCATTAATAAAATAGCTTCACAAATATATAAAATACAACTTTAGCCATTTTATACTTTTGTAATTCTATGTTTTTTTCTGTTATTTTTAAATATAATGTCATAAACTTACACAATGTGAATGTTTTACTTACTTTTTTAAATTTGCATTCCCGTGGTATGTCTTGTCGAAACTTAATTATTATTTTAATCCGTGTGTCCTTCTAATTCATAATTTCGTCACCAATATTGGTTGGATTATTAAAATGTCACATAAACATACTATAAACAAATTGAAAATAATTGTACAGATAGAATTGCTTGATATTTACAGTACGGTTTGAGACATCTATGGTTGAAAAGATTTAGTAAAGCAATAATAATTAATAACAAAATATATAATTTCAAAAATACCTCAGACTCCTTGGAAATGAAATTTAAAAAATCAGCTTTTTATAATATAAATAGCTTTCATAATGCTTATAACTATACTATAATGTCAGAATATGAGAATAATTTCATTTAAAATATTTACAATATCAGATAGAGTACAAAAATATTTTTAGTGAACTTTAATCAGTACAATAATAATTCTATTCTTCAATCTCAGAGCAATACATATTTTAAAAAAAATAGCTGCGGCTTTTAAACTATTTACAACATAATAATATTTTACAGGACATAATGATTTTCATAACACAAAAAATCTTCAATTTTATCCAGCAACGACATCTGTAAATTGAGTGTAAAAGTTTTTGTTCTAAAAATTTTATCACTTAATTTCATTGTTTAGTTTAAAATGGTTACGTTTTTGAAAAGTTTTATCCATTATTAAAATTAAATCCTACGTCATAGTACAACTTTCAGCAGCTTAAATAAAAAATCAATTTTATTAATATACACGAATTTATTATATAATATTATAACAGCATAAATATAAAAAATAACATATGTTAAAAATCACCATAAATACTCAATTTGTATCATGAAACAAAGTTTAATAAAAATCTAGGTGATATAATTTTTAGAAAAACTCATGATTTTAATCATATCATTGTTACCATTACATTTTTCACTGGGTAATTACCATATGTTCAAAATTCACACATTTAAAATGAACTTATGGTACCTGATAATTACAGTCATTTTTATTTTTGACTTTATAAATAAATTGTTGAAATCCATTTAACAATATAAAGTTTTTTATTGCCAATTAGCATTTGAATCAATAAACACATAAACGTGATAAAACTTCTGACACTATAATCATTATAAATGAAAGTTAACTATACTGGCATATAATATATATCGTGGCTAGCAGACAAAATAACTCATATGAAATTATGACGACGTATTATATAGGTTTTGTTATACAAGCACAAGGGTGTAATAATAAATTATGTAAAGATTTATTGACAGCTTGACATAATTTGAAAAGTAATATGATAAATAAAATGGCGTCTTTTTAGGAGGGCCATGAAAGTATGGTAGCTCTTAAAATATTTAATAAAAAAAAAAAAAAAATAACTCATCGCGTTGTGTTTATGTAAATATATATACAAAAAAAATATAGGTGTAAAATTATTGAATATATTATATGTATTTTATGTAATCGGATTTGTGTGAAATATGTATAGGTATCGTGTTTAATGAGAGTCGTCTATTTTCAATCGTTTCCATTGACAATATTTTTGCTACAATTCTACTTAAGTATTCATATTTTCGTTCATCCATTCGTAATTAGTTTTTCTTTTGAGAGTCTCGTATATTAATTGCATATTGGAAAACATCTGATGTTTTGACCGACTACATAATTTAAATCAATAAATGTTTTCTTCACTTTGGTGCAAAATGATTAGAAAATTAATGTTATTATTATTTCAGTAACGCTAAAATATTGTCAAGAGAAACAGATAAACACATATAAAAGCTCATAACTAAACCAACGAAATAGAAACTTAAATACAAAGAAAAAAACAAAAAAATACATAACGATTGGTGCTCTAAAACTTGGTAAAACGAGTAGAAAGAAGAAAATATTTGAATAACGTTGAATATTTCTGCATATTTTTAAAGGTATTCGATATAATAAAATATATATAAAATTAGTCCATTGTTTCACTGTTAAATATAATAATATACTATATACAAATTATTGAGTAGACATAAAGATTAGAATTATTATACGAAAATTATAATACATACATATTATATAATATATATTTTTTTTTTGAAAGGCTTAACTTCACAAAGGTACGTACTACCACCGACAAGATTAATCCATTTTCTGCCACCAGATAATATTGGTGCGCCTATGATAATGGCCGTGTGTATTTAAATGTATATAAAATGTTAGACATACATAAATAATACAATACAATTGATGTCAAACTGAATGGAATTAGTCAAAATTAGAGATTATTATAAAAATAATTGGTAAAAATACGTTTTTCTTTCAAAATTATGTATCATCCAATTTCTGACTGAAATAGACAAGTCTTAAATAAATGAATTCTTTTATACAACATATTATATTCTTTTTGTAGAAACCTTGAAATTAAAAGCTATAATAATATTATTATGTAATATTTCCTTCGAGTAACTGTAAAAAAAAAAACTTGTACAGTATGGTTGGAAATGTCTATTTTTGTCAGAATTGGCATGATTTTTTTCTTTGCGATTTCGGTAATGTGAAATTGAAGAAATGAAATTTAAAGACAGCAATCTAAAAAAAAAAAACTCCCATTGAGGGATGTGAACACACGTTGGCGACTTTGTGAAAAAACCTTGATGCGTTACCTGATTCATATTACTTGAGGTCCAATGTTTATAATGTTACTATATCTTTATCGTAGGGGTTATTATTATCAGAGGAGAATTTTAATCGAACACATTGAATTCAATTTTATACATTCAGTTGTGAAACTTTACACAGATTATTTATTACCAACAAGAAAGTCATAACAGAAAATTTTAATTTAAAAAATGCAACAGTTAATTTTATTTCAATCGATATCTAAACAATATTTATTCGGTAATAATGATGAATGTCGTCTACCTTAATTTTTTTCTTAAATCTGTGTGAAGGTCCGTTATATTTTTTAATAATATTAACAACCTATTACATATAACGTAAATTAGACTATATGAAAATAATGAAAATATTGACTGTTTAATGTTTTGAGATATTTTTAAAAAACAAAATACCTATTATAAATAACTCATAATATAGTTAGATGTTTAATAAAATAATATGTTGTATTATAAAAAAAACATACACTTTATACGCCCCCGCTCCAGATACAATAGGCCCGGATGTGTTTTTTGTGTTACGAGAGATTCTCATTTTGTATATAGTTAACTTATTTATTTTTATTTCTTTTCTGTATGTTTTTTTGTTTACATTTACTCGTAAGGCGGATGGATGGCAACCCCATTGATGTAGCTCAAATTTTGTAATTATTATTAAAGTGTATAATCAAGAGTGAGAAATTATGTTGTAACTATTTAAAATTCAATGTTACTGTTAAAATATTAATGTTGGCTGTACAAGTACAGCTCACCCTATTGTATTTTTTACATTACGTTTTATTCGTAAATTATATTAATTGTCATACTTAATATATTTATATATTACATATTATTGACCAGGGTTTGATTTTTACCAGTCTTCATTCGGACTTATTCTGCATTCTTTTTGACAACTTGCAACCCGAAACAAAATAAATAAGAATTCAATCCTCGCGTTTGTTGAATGTCGAGCGATGGTCCTTTAAAAATTAATTTCTAATAAAACAATAATCATAACATTCATAACTGTTACATATTGATTACATCGCTTAATAAAATATTGCGGGCATACTTATGTCAAAATTTCATTTTATTCTTTCCGTTTTGAGGGATTTTCTTTTTTTTTAAATCACCACACTGATAATTGAATTATTTACCGGAATTGCTATGTCAAAGACTGATACAGAATAATGACGAATAATTTAAAAAATTATAAATTGCGAATAGTCATAAAGAGTTACTTTGTTGTCATTAGTAATTGTTATTTAATCGCATTAGTTTTATTACGTCAACTCGAATAAAGAGCAATTCGTTTCGAAATGTTACCCATAAATTTAATTTTCATTAACTTTAAGAAGACTGGAGTCTTATATTGATAATTATTATTTCAATCCCTGAGTCGAATGATCTGGTTCCTTTATACGGCTCTCTTTATAGTATAAGAGATGACATGTTACATTTAATAATCTGTCGTTAACAAGTTGAATAATAAAAAAACATTATTAGAATTTGTAATTTTGGGAATGGTATTTTTGTGGTAATACGGTTTCATGCCTTGTTTGTTGTTCAACTAAACCCTGCAATATTTATAACATTTCGTACAGACTCTTTCTTATTACAAAGTGGCATTATTATTATAGTTTTGGATTTCTTAACAGACAAAAACCTTTAATTAGTATAAGAATTTAATACAAATACTGATCGGAAAAAACAAATAAAGATTCTTTCTTAAAATATTTCAATAGAATGTACTTAATCACTTGAACGTGCATTGGCCGGCTGAGTCTCCCATTTATAAGTAAACATGTAAAAGATTTCTGCGTTACCGAACAGATTGTGTAAATGAAATTTAATACAATTATCTATCATTAACTTTTCTTATACACGCTAAGAAACTACAGAGATTTACATATATATCTATATATATATATATAATATATAACAAGACAACAGTTTCCGCATTGAGTAAATTCTTTTTGATATTAATTTGGATTGAGGTCGATATGAGAGGAGAATAAATAAGGCTGATTGAATTGTTGGTGCCTGTGCTCGATTTTCCATTTGCTTAGTTTTTATATTATTGTAGAAAATTTGTAAATATAATGACAACAAAAAAATTAATCAGTTGAATGATTTTCAATGCTCAAATTTCGGAAAATATTAAATGCTAAATATACGTATATATTATAAATTTATACGTTCATTCAATTTGAGAGCTAGGTGAAAAAGTATCTAATTTGATTTTTTTTTTTTGGAATTGTGATAATTAATATCCCTTCAATTTTCATTTTGCATATGAGTTATGAAATAGAAAATTTAAATAGAAGAATTCATTATGTAATAAAAAATTATTATTTTTCACAGAACTTGTTGGTAATATTTAATTGTCAAATGAAAAGGTGTCGATTCTAGAGGTTTTATTTCAGATTGTTTGAAAACATTCCATATTGTATCATAATAGTATTAGGAATGTATGATGTTATGCTCACTGATTTGGTAAAAAAATAGAAAACGTTTTGATTCTGTTGCTAGTATAAATAAATGTTCTTAATGTTTGTAACTTCAGTTATTACCTTAATCCCAGATTTTTACTAAATAGTGTTAATATTTGTTTAAATTTTCACTATTCCACGATTTGTAGTTACGAAACAACAAATAAAATGTCTGCCATTTGAGAGAATGTGACGCAACGTCCATAGACGTTCGACATCGTATGTATGTTTTGTCACATCACGGTGATATGGATTTGAAATGTTGATCATTTGTAAATGCGACACGTCGTTGTTTCATAGCTGCATTTTGTAGCGTTACTAACTTGAATATCAAACCGATGAAAGAAAGTGTGCGTCCATTGTTTGTGATAAGATATATAATGAAAGACGTTTTGTAATCATAACTAAATAATTTAAAAGATATATATATATTATAATGTAGATGACAGAATAGATTTTCCTACTGAATATTTTTACACTGATCTGTTTAAATTTTTAATAAAAATGCTTTTTTTAAATCCACTGTACCGTTAATAATTAATAATAATTACTTTCAAATTTATAAGAATCCGAAGACAGAATAAATAAAAGTCTTCTTTGTACATAAATATAAGCTAATTTTAAAAGAGAGATTAGGTTTTGTTTAATTTAAATAGTTTGTTAATATACAAGGATAATTTTAATGTTTAAGTTAATTTGTACTATTTTTTCATTTTAAGTTTGTCATAAGTTGTATTTTAGTTTTGAATTTCATTATTGAACAATAGTGAAGTAGCGTGTAGGTTCTGTGTAAAAATAGTTATGTATTGTATAAAAGAAAATGTACCGTAAAATGGCGTATATGATGTAACATGTTATTAAAAATGTCTATTCTACAAATATTTTTATTTTTTATTTCATTGCATTACTCCAATCCCAATCCAACCTACATACGGAAAATGAGAAATATTTTGGCTGCTCTATGTCTCTGCGCATCTATTCTATAGACAAAGTGGCTACTGAGGGTAGTTTATCATATTTATGTATTGAGGTAGGTACCTATTACAATTGCTACAATAAGTTAGCCGTCTAAACTGTCGATCTCGCTCAAAGTTAACACAGCCAAGAAGCTGCTGTTCAAACATAGCACTCTTTGACAGTTCAGACTTAATTTATTGTAACAATTAACCGCCTCAATAGATAAATATGATAAACTACCCTCAATTGTATAGAATAGATGCGCTGGCCCCTAGCATGAATAACAAAAATGTATTATTTTGACACTTATAAAATAATATATCAATATGCTGTTGTGAAAATGGATATTATTCATAGAGATCCTTTTGAAGTCTGAAAGGAAAACGGTCTTGAGATAATTCATGAATATTTATATGTGTTAGCCTCCCTCACCTACACTGGACACAGGACCTACTGTAACTAGGCAAGATTACTTATTACTTTCAAGGGTTTAGATCATAGAGGTATTAAATAAAAAGAGGGGCAAGGAATCGGCTTTCTCGTACAACTGTATGAAGCAGGCCAACAATAGGCGACAACTTACGAGAAAATAGTGAGGTGATAAAAAAAATGCAGGGCATCACGGAGGATTTACTTTGGTATATATAACGTACCTGTATAATGTTAACGTGGAAAATTTGCCTCAAATTGATTACCAGCCTGTTTCACCATACTTGCCTGCTTCACCATACTTTCATATAACCTGCCGCCCCTAGGTTTAGATACAGCATATTATAGCACCTTAGTTAGTGGAATCTGTTACTGCTCAGGATGATATGATCGCAGGATGGATTTTGGTGAAAAAAATATTTTTTAGTTTATTTACATTTAGATGTGATTACATATGATTTCATTGACTGCAAACCTCATATTTATTTGTTTTTCATCACTCACGGCTTGCCGTAAGAGTTAGACGAAGCGTGAATCCCCAAGCAGGTTTTTTTTTCTTTAGAATTATTAATAACCATGTCCTTGCTATTTCGTACAAGGTGGTTGCTAGTAATTTTGTACAATCACAAACACCCAGGCTTTGAGAAAAAATACATAAATATTGTGTCCTCACCGGGATCGAACCCAGAACTCTAGGGTGGAAGGCCAGCGCTTTACGCACTGCACCACGAGAGCCGCCTAGTTGCAGAGGTTGCGTTGGATATGCTACATGCAAATCCAGAGGAGGTACCAGCAATCAGTGGCACAGGGTGGAGGTAGGCTGTTGAGATCCGAGAAAAATATAAATAGTGCACACTAAACTTTGTCAGTCATACTTATTTATTTTCATTTAACTAAGAATACAAATTGTACATGGTGGTTAATCTATAGAATTCAATTAAACACTGCCTAACCAAACCATAATAGATAAATATTGTGATATCTATAAAATATCTAAAATTATGTATGAGTTAATAAAAAAAGGGGAGATAAGTCTAAAACTACTTTTCAGTACATATTGGATAATTTGTTATTTCTGTGTGCAATTTACTAATTATTCAGAGGCCTTCATTTTTGTCTTTGTATGTATATACTGTCCAACACGATCTTCTTGGCTACGTGTTAAAACTGTGAACTAACTAGCTCCTACCATTTTCGATTATAGCGCCTTCCGGTTAGCGACGAGTTATCCACGTGTTAAAACTGTGAACTAAACAAGCTCCTCCTATTTATCGATGACGGCGACTTTCGGCTTGTGCCTAAATCTTCTTGTTGGACAGTAGGTAGTTAATTTTGCATATTCAACTAATTTTATAAATTTTAACTCTGGTCTACCCTTTCCTTTTGCGCACTGTTATTTACTCATTATTCTGATTTAAATTCATGTTGTCACCACCGAAAGGAGGGGGGGGCGTAGGATGCGCTGGACCCCCCCCCGGGATGATGTAACGGTCACCGTATCGTCTGCTGGCTTCTTCTTTCAGGGACATGCTTGTTGATTGACAATGCGGAATTACGGGCGAAAACAGGGCGTTTTATTGTTCGGAATACATTTACAGTAAAGTTATAGCGTATAAAATAGGTAAATTTAGCTGGAACGTCGACCGTGCGGCCGACGCAGCCAAGGGTTGCGGACCGAATGTCCTTTGTTTGTCCGCGAGGCTTCAGTCAACTCTCGAAAAACAACAAAAAAAATATCACAATCTGCAAAATTCTCTCACTGGAACTGACCAAGGGGCGCGCTTTTCAACCCGAAGCTTGTAGGTACTTGGGTTTCGAAGCATACCCTTCGCTGAGTCTGTGGCATTTCTGAGAATTTTCGCCTGGCTCGAAAAATTATTACCTACTTACTAGGTACCTAGTAGACTAGTAGGTATAATTAAAAAATATTTCTTTGCAAAGTACATCGCCGGAGTTTTGAAAGATGCGTGCGTATTCTTTTGAATTTTCACCGGCTGGCGAATAATTATTGCTAGACAAAATCGATCAGACAGTAGACATATTTTTACAGTTTAGAGTTAAGTCTAAAAATATACTAGGTATTGTATGGCTAGGAACTTTGCTTCCAATATTTATAAAATATAGGTAAGTATACGAATTTTAATATTGGTCAAAATAGGATGAAGGCTAATGTAGGTAATATTAAAAAAAATGATAATAATTATTACTTTAGGCATTTAACGTGTTGTGCTGAAGATTGTTTTAAGTTATCTAGGTAACTACAAAATCAATTGCTATTTAATATTTATTGGCTTTAAAATTACAGCTTGCTTGCATATTTAAAATTGAATAAGTATAAAATTTATAATAACGCTAGGTTTTACTTCGCTTGCTTCTAGAATTAATGTAGGTATAAAAAAATGCAGGATTTTACATACATTAAGGGCTAGAATGATTCTATTTGTTGAAGTTGCTATAGAAGGGTGACTATAAATTTTCATACATCTAGGCTTACAGGCTAGAAATTTCTGTGTCGTAGTCGATCTGCTCATGTATGCATGATCAGATCCGCCCAATGATAATTCAGGCCTCATGGCCTTGGATCCTCTGGAGATGCCATGGTTTAGGCGGTATCAATGTGCTTTTACCCAATTCGATTATTTACATCATATATGTAAAATTTAAATCCCTTTTGTGTTGGTTCACTTCTACAATCCTTTGAATTTCAGATACCTACCTAACATAAATATTCGCATTTCCTATAGCTTCTGACAAGTTGAAATGCGGATTTAAGGGGAACTAAAAAAATTACAATAGATCACCTCAGAGCCAATTTAAAAACAATTATGTATAAAAATAAATGAAAACACAATATTAAACAATTATAAATAACTTTATTTATCGGAATCTCCCTTACGATAGATACATTATAATTCAACCACCATCCTCAATATTTAAAATTACAGTGATAACTTTATTAAATAATCCTTACAGCAATTTGGAGTAAATATGTATTGTTTTTTTCCAATGGAAACTGCTCCGGAATCCGTAATTTCTAAACAAACCAAAACTTAACACGATCCACTTGTTTCTGTGTAATAGTAGGTTGGATTGTTTTTAGACCTCAAATGACCACGACCACAAAAACAATACAGTGAACTAGTATACCTATATTTACCCAAATTGCACTTTATACAACCATTTATGGCCGGTGTGTTTAGTGATTGATCATAACCATGGCCCCCACATCCTCAAGCGGGCTCCCAGGGAAGGATCATTGGCGGGCCCCCCTACCTAAGGTTAATGGCAGTCTGATGCTCTACAGTGGCGTTTTCCAAATGGTTTTCGAGGTCAAATAAAATTCAGTGCAGATTTTTTAACACACAAGAACCAAAAATTGCATCGCACAACCATATATTTTAAAATGGGAATAAGCCTGAAGTATAATACCGCAGGTGACTTTTTTACTACTTATTAGAACAGATTTAAGATGTGTGTTTATCTCATTTATCTAAGCCACGCCGGGCCCTTAGGTTAGAGCCCTGTCAGCCCCCCCCCCCCTTGTGGGGGCCATGATCATAACTCAAGAACTAGAGCGCTCGAACCAAATAATAATATAAACATTATAATATTATTGTATTACATCATTGAAACTGTACTGAATTTTTTTCCAAAGGAAAAACACACTTCACATTAATCATTTAATCTACAACAAAATGAACCACATTTTTAATTATATTTTGACAAGATGGGTCGCCACAAAATATGTGACGAATTCTATAATAAGGATTTATTAATTTAAATAATCTGTAGATTTTTCAAAACAATTTATATAAAAGCTAGTAGAAATATAAACGGATCAAATTGGAATGTAAAGGGATGATTTCGGAGATACTTTAAAGTTTTCACAACACGAAAAAAGTTAACAGAACAAAATAAATAAGACATTAAACAAAAGAATTTACATTCATAAATAATAAGGAATAATTAATTCCATCTAGCAGAATCGGATTTTTGGGGCGAAACGAGTACCTAATCGCGAGTGGAGAACTACAAGGTTCTAAGTGTTTGTCCTTCATAGTACTTCATTGTTGGATTTGTTTTCTCAAGGACGAACACTTAGAACCTTGTAGTATTGTATTAGGCTCGCGTAATGTTGTTGTTAGATTTTTGATGAATCTTTATTTTATTTTATGATTTCACTATGTATTCTTAGTGTATTAAACGCGAAATCCACATTTGAGACTATATTAATGATGCTATGATTACTATTAAGAGATGTGTTTGAATTCAATATGCCAACATTATTTGTGTTTCTTTGAAAATAACTAAAGCAACATTCCTCCGTGTGACAAGATTCAGATCCCTTAAAAACTCACATAAAAATAAACGAATCTTCTAAAAAATAAACGTTGTCATGTTATTTTTGAACAATAAATAATTAATGTAGTGATTTTATTTGATTACAATAAATGCGATCTGAATATGGATCTCTAAAAGGATCTGGGTTTTGGTATTACCATAATATGAACATTTTTGACATATTTTGAAAATGCTACAATCTAAACATATATCTGATATTATGGTATTAAAAAGATGTATGTTAGACATGCCCCATTCGGTGCTGTTATACATATGTACATATTCTACAATAATAATCAATCATATTTATAATCAACAAACAGAAATTCTTTCAGTTCTTAACTATTTAATCCTTCCTATGCCGCAATTAGTTAATTGATAGTTAACGTAAGAATTGGTGTAACTACGGTGCGGCTCGTAAAGACGTTTTCAGCAGTTAATCGGTTGAAATATTTTCTCATACAGGGTGAGGTAGAAAAAATTATTTTATAAATTTTCCAGTTGCCGTTCAATTTACCTTTGCCCACAATCTTTCAGAATGGCTATTTTGAATCCTATGACATCCATAAATACTAAGACAAAACCAAAAATTTAACGAATGTGTAGTTTTTTTTATATATACAGTTAAAACACTTTGTTTTTATTCTCCCGGTGCTTTAATCGAAAGTAGTCGACCAAATTGCAAATGTATCTTGGGATAATGAACCACTTGCGGAGGTTGCGCAGCCAAGAAAATCTCTTTCTACCTCTACTTTCTTGTCCATTATACTGAATGAATGAATCCTAAGCAAAATTGACTAAAATTCTCTATATAATATCAGTGACTTTGAATGACTCACACTTTACGAGTATTATAATTTTAAATATTAATAGAGAAATAAGAGAAGATTATATTGTTGTTAAATAATACTTAATAAATATAACAATAATCTATCTGTAAACATCTGGATATTGTAAAATTTATAATTATCCAAAGATTCTGCTGTGTGGGACACTAAGAGCGCGATGCAGAACTTTGCAACAAACACCATCCAGAGTTGCTAATTTATCTCAGCTTAGTTAGACGTGGCTTAACAGTATTTTAAATGGTTTCGTTCTGGGCCTTTCCGTAGATTTACTAGATGCTATATGACATATTATTATGTTTTGGATACTGTAGGTGACGTAATTTATGTTTGCCGATTAAATATAGGCGCGTATTTTAGGGACTTACACTCCTAAGTATGGTTCTGCATCGCACTCTTAGAAAGAATGAACATTAAGAAGTGCTTAACGTCGGTAATGCCATCGGGGCGATGGAGTGGTGGGATACCTACGACTCCGTTAGTCAGACGGAATAGAAAAGGACCCCCAGACTCTCGGCATGTCCCACCGGCGTTCCGGGGCAAAAGGGAGGGGATGATGGAGAGCAATGTTGGAGGTGGCCAGGGCCCACACCAGGCTGCAGCGCCATTAATAACAATGAACAGCGCAACAACTTAACCTTTAACATGCGCAGATGTGATTCCTTCTAGTGCGCAGGAATTCAGAAAGGCAAATGCGATTATTGTTACTGTAGTTATTCTCGACTGCAATCAAATCAAGCCTACTGTATCTCTCGCTCAGCGCTGCTCCGATTATGTCTTGTTTTCTGTCAAAACTATCGAACTTGACATCAATGTGGTATGTTTATAACGGCCTGTCTTTTATAGTGAAGATTTCTTAATACAAAAAATAGTATTTATGTGGTGTGATAACATAGTAAAATTTATATTTTTGTAAAGGACTGGAAGATTGTCCATTGACAATATCTTCATCTATAATAAATAAAATAAGAGGTCTTGTGAAATGATCTTCAAAAATCCCACAATCAAGCCATTTTGAGCTGGATATTGGCAAGAACAAACTGTGTTTATCTCATGTCACTAGAAAAATCATCAAACTGACAAATATTATGACACTTGCATAATTTTTCTCATCGATGCAATTAGATATATCTTTTACAGACACGTGTTTTTTAGCAACGTTCCAATCGAGCGGCAGTAGCGTATTTGTCTATTTAGTGACATTTTGCATGCCTGAAAAACAGGGCTCCTCGCCTGCGTACGAACTTCCATGTGCATACAAAATGTACAGGTCTAGACATACGCGCATTTGAAGCGCTGCTAAATGTCAGTGTGTGCGTAAGAGAGCATTAAGAATAGCCCTATTTTATGGTTGGGTTTAAAATTAAGTATATATTAACTATCTTTATTAGGCCGTAGGATACGAAATAGCCTTCCAGAGCAGCATGTTGTCTCGAGACAGCTTTGACGAAATTTGGCGTGTTTGAACAAAAATTTTGTCAGTCCTTATAAAACCCAGAAATATAAAACGATGACGAGTAATAATATACCCCCGACGGCACCTTTCACGTACATGGACTTAGTGTTTAAATATGTGGCATCTTTTTTATACTTCTGTGACAGCATTGACAAATTTTGAGTCTTCGTATCAAGCTCTGCAACAAATTCAAAAACAAAAATATTTAAATTCAGTTTATTTATAACGGTGGCAAAGAATAGAGGCAGTATGTGGAGATCTGACATAAATAGTGTAATATAATATTTACTTTCATTGAATTTAGAATACAAATCGCGAGTGGAGAACTACAAGGTTCTAAATGTTTGTCCTTGGAGAAACAAAAGTAACAATGAGGCAGCTTAGAATACTACTTCATTGTTGGGTTTGTTTTTTCAAGGACGAACACTTAGAACCTTGTAGTATTCGGCTCGCGAAATAGCAGATGGTGATGGATAGTTTTTAAAATTCAATTAAACCCCTATCCCAATTGGTAAAGCACATTTCGTCATTGAAACCTGAAAATTGTGGAATTCCAAAAATACTACTTTACAGGAGAGACAAAAGACATTGCGGTTTCGTATACAAATATAAGGTTGTGGAGCTAAATCATCCATGATTTAACAATGTAAAATTTTTTTGGGAATTTCATCATTTACAAAACGGGAAGATATTAACAACGGCCACAAGATGGCATTCAAAATTAATTTTCGATTAAAACGGAGTTACACATTTTTCTAGTTTCAATGACGATTTGTATTCTTAGTTCAATGAAAACAAATAAGTATGACCGACAAAGTATAATGTGCTCTATTTATGTTGGATCTCCACAGCCTACCTCCACCCTTCACCACTGATGTATGGATTACATTGATTTTGAGGGAATGCAATTTTGTTGGCTTTTCTAAGTGCGTATTAAATCATTGTCATGCTTCTACATTATTCTACTATCAATATATACAGTAAGTATATAATACTGTTATAGTATGTCACAATCTGTTAAAATATTGATTAGGTAATGGAATATTATTGATGATGGTAACATATTGCTCCAGTAAACATTATATTATGTAATGGGAGAAGACTTCCATCATCAAAATACTGCAAGATAGAAAATAATCTTATTATCTCAAAGACAATACGCCACCTGATAACACTGCTCCACGTTGCAAGACATCGTCAATATTCTGCACCATGATCCTCTGAACATCCTGCAGCTGTGGAGCCAGAGCAGTCATGTTCCTTCGCGCTCGCCCTCCATCTGCAAACGCCCTCCGAGCTTTTTGGATGTAAGTATCGAATTCAATGAATGTGTACGGCCTCGTCACTGTATTTACCTGAAATAGAGTGAAGGAAAAGTTAACATACAAAGGAACCCTGGTTTTACACGCTAGGAATTCACGTTTTCTCGCTATTTGCGTGTACGTTTCTCCAGTCCCGTTTCATATTAGTGCATTTTAATTCACGGATTGATGTTTTTATTTTCTGCAATTTACGTCTGAAATATTAATAATTACAAGATAAAAAGAACTTTTTATATACCACGTTTTTAAATTTTCTGTTGAATCATATAAACTTGACAATTCTATGTATTAATTAATACTTTTTTTGGACTTGATAGAAATACTGAATAAAATATAGAACACTGAAATATCATTTTGATGTTTCATATTGATTTCCATAGTAACACACGTATATGTTAATAATTTAGTTTCTAGACCCCCTTAGCAACCAATAATAGTACGAATAATATGATTTTTTTCCGAAAAAATAACTTTCCATACAAAACAGAATTAACTGAAAATGAATTCAATTCCACTTAAAGATAGTTAAAAGTATTAAAAGAATGCATTGTAATCATGTTCTGATTCTAAAAGTTTCAAACGTCTAACTAGTCGGGAAGCTAGTTAAAAATCTTCAATCGTCCAATACTGGACAAACAAGAAAAAATTTGTACTGGACAAACAAGAATAATAAAAACTAATGCTATAAACGCTAATAAAAACGTGGTAAAAATACAATTCAATTTTGATGTGAAAATAAAATTGAAAATCCAATTTTTTTGATGATGTAATGCAATGTAAGGCAATTATTAAAATGAAGTCCAGACGCATGTGTGCATATATATTAATAGACATGTCTGTAGTCCAAGACCAAGGTTACACAATGCAATCAAATAAGTTTTTTTGTTTACACCCGTTCAAATGAACGCCTCGGCAAAGAAAAGCATTGCCAATTCAAGAGAAGATCAACATTCTCCAAAAGGTTGACAATGCTGCAAACCAATTTGTATGCTTTTTCAATTTTTAATAACCCCAATACCGCCTTTATTTTTTTTGTCAGTCCATTCAAAACGTAAAATCAGAAGTCAAAAGATATAACTAGGTACAATTTTTGCACCTGAATGCACCATAATATGGTATATTATATCTCCGCACAGTGGATGTTACATTGACGCACGTTTTTGACATGTTCGCCAACAAGCGCCCACATATCATGCAATCCAAATTGGAATTCCTTAGAGGCCTGGACCATGTACATAGGATGAACAAGTCACGCACAGGACAAACCAAGGTAAAGGAGTAGTGTTGCGTGATGGAATGACTGGAGAGAAGTGGCTTTGGACAGACATTTAATTTAATTGTATTAATTATTATTATTATTTATATTATTTTTAACACTACAACAAGCCATGAGGCCCAATAACAGTACGCGAGTGGAGAACTGCAAGGTTCCAAGTGTTTGTCCTTGGAGAAACAAAAGTAACAATGAGGCAGCTTAGAATACTACTTCATTGTTGGGTTTGTTTTTTCAAGGACGAACACTTAGAACCTTGTAGTATTCGGCTTGCGAGTAGTGTAGAATTGCAAATGCCCAGACTGCATAAATATATAGTGACCTCATCGGGAATTGAACCCGAAGCCCCCCCGGGTGAGAGGCCAACACCTTACGCACTGTACTATGACGTTCGACATGGATGAAGGCAGATGCTGGATGAGGCCACGGCCCACATAAGGTTATAGTGCATCGAAGAAGATCTTATCGTTGATATATAAATAAATAAATGACATATTACTATACACTCACCCGTTTTCCATATTGATTATGAAATTCTTGGGAGATGTCTTCAAGAAAACTGTAGGCGAGACGTTTGCTAAAGTTCTTTTCACACAATACCAAGTAACAGATGTCATTTTCGATAAGATAACTGAAATATACAAGGTACAATACATACTATTATTAATTTACAATTTCTGGGTATGCATCTACAACATTAAATCAAGCGACATATAATTTTAAAAAGCGATTTATAAAAAAAAATGTAAGCCAATTTTTTTTACATTTACTACCAAATATTAAAGTTTCATGCATTCTGTTATGCATCAATAACTGTGCGACAAAATATTGAATTAGGAATAATAATGATGTGTTATAAATTATAGAGATTAAATGGCGGAAAAAAATATTACAGTTAATAAATTAATTATCCATATATAATTTCTTTTCAAACTTTTTCTGCAATGGAACACTTCGCAAATCCTGATATTTTAACGGAACACCTTGATTATTTTGTAGGGTAGGTAAATAATACATTAAACAATAATTATTATCTTTTTAGTTGGTACAGTAACACTCTCAGTAATCCGCTGCTCGATTATCTGACAACTAGGGATTCCAATCCCGGGATCCCAAGCTATTTTCGATACCTATGAATCCCGGGATTGATAAACATAATCCCGAAACATTCGGGATTGATTTTTTTATCAATTGTTATGGAAAATAAAATAAAAACGAAAATATAACAGAAAAAAATCTTATAATAACAAATAACTACATTAGAAATAAACTGAGTTTGAATGAAGTTTGATTAATACCCATGTGTAAGTTGACGATTCATTTTATTTTTTCACATAAATCAATAAAAATGAGAAAGATTGGAAAAAACAATGCTTCGCACTATTAACAAAGTAATTCCACCATGATCTCATACGTTTTATGGCAGTTTCATATTTGGCTGACTAATTAGATTTATGAAGCGGAAAGGCCACAAGTACACCATGATTTGCTTTACTATTTTAAATCTCGCTAATCCATTCATTAAGTCTTTACTATCAGAAACAGCAATCTCATATTAAATTCACATTATTATTTATATTACAATATTATTTACTCCATTAAACTTACGTATTTCCAAAATTGAATGTATACAATATTAACAATAAATGTCTTAAATAGTATAAATTATACTACAATTATTTTTGACCGATTTCAAAATCGTATCAATGTTATTTGTAAATATAAAAATTTTATATTAACAATGGAAAAAAATGCCAATCCCGGGATTTCAATATGACAATCCCGGATCAGAATTTTGGCTCGGGATTGGATTCCCTACCGACAACTACTATAAACCGCCGTTATTTTTACTAGTTGAAAGCACAAAATCAAGCTCTATAATTCGCCGGTATTCGATTGTATAATTCAGTAGTCCGCCGCGAACAAGTATACAACGCAGATGAGACGGGTTTATTTTGGAAACTTCTCCTTCGTAAAACATACGTTCATCGCGAAAAAAGTAATGTACCAGGGAGGAAAGTGCCCAAGGACCGCATCACAATTATGCCGTGCTCCAATGCAACCGGGACACACAAAATGAAGCTTTTGGTAATAAGGAAAGCCAGGAATCCTAAGCCATTCAAGTATATGTGCCGCACAGAACAACTGGTTGCGTCAAGTGATTTACTATTTAACATTTAGTTAATAAACTTAGTTTATAAATATGTATAATTTAGAAAATACTTGATTTTGAATATAAATAAAACCGTGATTTGCTGGTACAAATTTTAAAAAAAAAAAACTATTTTTACGAAATACCTGTTTTAATTTTTACCATATTTTTTATGTATGCACTATAATCCGTCGCTTTCACTAATTGGACACTTGTCTGGATTTTGGGGTGGCGGATTAATGAGAGAGTACTGTACTTTCGTAATTATTTTTAAAACATAACACATAAAAATATAAGTGAATGAAGTTTTTAATGACTTTGATGATTTTGCGTCCATGTATTGCAAATCTTCTTGATATCAGGCACAATATTAGAAAGTTGAATTCTTAAATCTGGTGTGGCGTCAAGCCTGTTCCTGAACTTGTGACTTCATTGCAGCATAAGATAATCCTGGTTCGCATAAATATGTCGTAGTAAACAGAAGTACAACGATAATAGCTTGTTTTGACACACTGAGCTACTTTTCTGATAAATTCACCCAGAAATCATTTAATGACTGATCTTTTTATTTTTGTTTTAAATCAGTCACTGATTAAATCAATTAGATTTTCATAATCATTTGCACTTAACCCTAGTGGCTTAGCTGTTACGGAAAATGGATTCCAAACCCAGGAATCGTCCTTTTCGGAAAATATTCTTCAACACGTTTATCAAATATGTTCCAAAATATGTGTGTGCAACCAGTCCTGCGCCATCTGTAGATTAACCCATTTCTAATGCTTATTCACTGCAAAGTCCAAGTCGATGAATTAACTTTTTCTCTATGCCAGTAGAAATATCTTCGATGCGTCGTGAAACAGTATTATTTGATACTTGTACTGCATGTATTTTTAGCAGCCGAACTCGGCATATAAAGCCATGTCAGGAACATAATTTGGGAAACCCTGCTCTAGAGTATCTGAATTGTCGAAAGCAAAAACTGTTCCAGGCCATTGAAACGCCTATGAGTAATAGTGAGTACACACTTTTCAAGTAAGTATGTATGTAGGTACCTTGTAAAATGAGTTTTTGGTTTGGGAAAATATATTGTAGATAATATATGAAAAAATTTGAAAACAAACCCTCCTTTTAATTTCCAGTCAATAATGATCTTAGTTATTTACAAGTAAGTATTTACGAAACTTACTGAAATAAATATGGGCCAGATTCAATTGAGCATCTAGTCGGCGATTGTGGTCCTATTTTTCTAAAAAGCAACTTGGCTTGATTTTGATATTCCAGAATTCCTTTGCCAGACTGTAAAAAATGTAGAAATATATTATATACCTAGTTTGGATTTTTAAAGTATCATTATAGTACCTATGTATGTATTTGAAATTATATTAATAAATGTTAACCAATTCGTAGGAGATCGACAATGGTTTCATGTTAAGTTTACAGTTTTTAAACGTAAGATAAATGATCAAAAGTAATTATAAATACTCAAGAAGCAAGACTAAAGTAGTCTGGTACAAATAATTACCTGCTCATCTTCTTGCATAGTGGCTGCCAGTGGAAGCCCGTCCACAACTCGAGCTATCATCGTCATTAAAACCATTTTTATATGTATTCAAAAACTACTTTAATGCCGAACATAAATAATTTTCCCTTGAACGGTTCGGCAAGAGAATAAAATAACAATTCTATGAAAATTACAAAATACACGTCATGTCAAAATACACGTCACGACACGACGCCGTCGGTAAAACAGATTTCTTCGATTCGATGACTTGTTTAATAATGTTACCTTTCACATACTAATATTGCCTTTAATGATAGAAATATAATCACGTATGGGATACTCAAACATAGATGACACTTCGCAAGACGAAAATGTTTTTTTCACCAAACGGGCAACGGCAAAAGACAAATTATTGTGACTAATTTTTAATTTAACTACGGGCCAATGCTTCAAACCCTAGGTCCTATATCTTCCAACATTTATTTTTATTAAATAGGTAGGTAGGTACAAAGAGATTGTCCAATCTCTTTGGGTAGGTAGGTGTATCATTGTAATACCTACGTATTTAAACTTGTAGTTTTCATGAAAACTATAATTTATAAAACAAAAGGTATAATTATTATAAACTACAATTATTCTACACTAATAAATTCATTTATTACGGTATAAAACCAGTGTACTGATCGCACACGGGGAATAATAGTGGCACAAGTCGAATAACCTGTTTTTTCAGGAGAGCAGTTTGAATATTGTATGTTTGTGTGTTAAATCAGTTTATTATAAATTTCAAAATATTTTTGCATCAAAATGTGGGAACTAGGTATTAGATTAGGTTACAAATCTGAATTTTTTTTTTTTTTTTTATATTTTAAGGGTATATAAGACAAAATTCGAGTTTGTGCCATTGTTATTGCCAAAATATTATCAAAATTTTAACTTATGTCTCCGAACAATATAATTATGAAACATGATATTGTTAAAATATAATATAAATAAAAGCCAATTTGTAAACATTTTTATTTAAACCAAATACTTATAAACAAAATAAAAATAAACCTTTTTTCTTATTACAAAGTTGCTTACGCTTATAAATTAAAAATTGTCAATGAAAATTATTATTGAAACAAGTAGGTCATCAGCATAATTTCAAAATAGCTGGAGAAACATTTTAATTATAAGAAACAATAGTTTATACTAATGAACCACAACATTGAAAAAAATATAGAATAAAGTCAATAATACATAATAACGAGGAAATCAATTATCATCAAGAATATTATCAACCCTATCAGCATCGGTAGAAGTGGAAGCTTTCAAATTTTTGTAAAACTGATGATAGTGACTTGGAATGAGTTGTGCTTCGAATAGAGACCATAGATTTTAAAAGACATTCGCAAGAATAGAGGCACAACTTTATATAAGCGTGAAGTTGGCACACTTGCGTCATCTGGTTTTGAATTTTATCGGCATTAACAATGGCACAATGATCATTGTGCCACTATTTCTGCTTGAATTTAAGTAAAATTTTATAATATAATAATGATAAAATTGCTTTTAAGGTCACCATTATATTTTTAAGAATTATGCCGCTGTTTGTGCGGATAGAAATGATATCTAGGAACATTTCTGCATACTTAACTAAAAAATGTCAAATTTGGACTTCTGCCACTATTATTCCCCGGGTTCGAGATGACAACACCTGATAACTCGAATTTTTGACGAAATTGAGTTATCACTATATTCAGACTCCTCTCGCTGAGATCTATAAGATGACAAAACCCAATATATCGTAGACCCATTAGTATTGGAGTTATGAGCGTTGGCATTTTGTTATATCCCCAAAAAGTTGACAGATGCTTATAAAACAAAATATCTCATTTTGCCATCTTTCGTTCCCAAGGTTTGAGTGAAATGTATAATATGACAAAACATAGTATGTATCTGCCAATACTGTGATTTTGCCATCCGATATTTTGTTTGCTAATATCATGGTAGGTATTATAAGATGACTAAGATGACAAGATGGTTGGAACTAACGATGAATCAGTAGGATAAAGAATACCCTAATAAATTTACTAGAGGAATACTCTCATAGGTAACGTAGTTTTAAAAATACCTCTCTCTCTCTCTATAATAATATATACCAGCAGGTGCAAATAATGATCTGGAAGTCGGTGTAAGAATTAATTGTCCAGAAAAATCCGTCGAATCTGATCCTCGAACGTCAGTTAGTGATGCTGTATTAACAGAATGATACTACAACAATTATTCATTCTGACAAATTCATCGCCAGCTGGCTTTCATGGACAAGATTTAAGAGGAAGACATCCACAACAAAACAAATTGGTTTATGAACGCGTCCAGATCGAGGCATTTAAAAGAAAGCGTCCTAAACACGAGAACCATTACTCCTGTGAAGATGTTCCTATTTAAATATGCTTACCATGTCATTTAAATATTAAAATTATGTAATGGTGAATATAAAACAATGAAGTTGGAAAATGGAAGTGTGAAAACTGCATATTATGGTGTATTTAACAAAACGGGTTTCAAATTCAATAAACCTTATGTGGATACATATAAGGCGATGAATATATTACATGTAAACGTTATATATCTATCAAAGATGCAAGGAATGAAAGCTCCAAATAACCCAATGCACATTTTTTTCATTGATGCACATAAAGGTTATTACAGTAAATCAGGAGATAAAACTACAGCTAAGGAAAGATTAAACCAACTAGTTATAGTAAGTTTAAACTATGCCTGCTAGGTATTATCCACAAATATTGTGTACCTACTATACAAGATTATGGTTTGTGTACAATTTAACTACCGTCAAAACTGGTAACATTGCCCGCTTTTTTGATAAAAAGTTATTTATCGACACATATAGTGATGTATATTGGTAAACAGCTAGGTATGAAGTTTGAAGGATTGTTTACATGTTATTGCATGAAAAACTGGTTTTTATACTATTATCGTGCCATAATACCATTTTTTAAAAATGGGCAAAATAAACCAAACTTCGGGTAACTTTGCCCACGACTATTTAATGTACTATTTCAAGACTTATGGCTGTTTATTTAAAATACTCGATTTTGTGCAGGGTCTAGTTTACGTGGTAGCTTATATTACCATTAAATTCAGAGTGGTATTCTTAAAATCCATCTTGGGTAAAGTTACCAAAGGTACTTTGAAACTTTTCATACAAATGACTAAAACATCACAGGGTTAGCAAAAAATAAAAATGATAGTGTGTTATTTTTTCAGATTTATTTAAGTACCTACATACACCTTTTTGAAAAAAGAATTATGTACTAATTATAGGGTACATACAAAACTTAAAATTATATTAGTTTAGCTGAAAATCAAACAATAAAATTGTCCTATAACAACATATTCTATTTATATTTTGACATATTTGTTTGAAATATCAATAGACCCCTCCGAATCTGAGGTTCTGGCATAATTTTCACAATTTCAAGTACCTATATTAACAACCGAAATATCCTTATCTCTGGGCCAAAAAATGTGTCAGTATTTTGGCTTCTTTCTTAAAAAAAATTGCAGTTTCACTGTTTTCGGCAACTTTTAAAATTTGACCCATATTGAATTTTTCGCTTTTAACAGTTAAAAACTTTACCAATGCATACATCTCAGGTTTAATACTATTAGAATTGCATATTTTTACTTAGCATTCCTCATTTTTATCAACAATTCAACAACAACAATTCTAGCTCATCTTCTGTTTAATCGTCTGATTGTTCTGAACTATTACTGTCATAACATGTATGACTTATTTCGGCGTATTGACTATAAATTTAGAATAGTTTTACGGGGATTCTGAATAATTGTATTGTTGTTTTTATTTAATAAAACGCAATTTTTTATATATATATATATATATATATATATATATAGTACTTATTCCACTTAAATTAATATATTAGGACCGGTTTCGTCCGCCTCAGTGGGACATTTTGAGTTGAAAATGTCCCACTGAGGCAGACGAAACCGGTCCTAATATATTAATTAAAGTGGAATAAGTACTATATATAAAAAATTGCGTTTTATTAAATAAAAACAACAATACAATGCAGTTCCACCATGAATTGACAGTTAACAAAATAAAAGAAATTCTGAATAATTGTGTTTCTGTATCACGGGACGTCATCTTTTTACTTGCAACCAGTTCCGTTGCAATACACAGCGTTTCATAGTTTTAGTTATTTTATGGTCTCGCTCCTAGTTTTCTGCGTTCTCTTTTCATCTTATTCACGGCTGGTGTGGTGTTATGACTTCCATTCGGAAAATAAAGTAAATAGTAAAATCTAATTTATTGCAAACACATTCATAAACATTGGCTAACCAATCTACATTATTGCACTATTACTTAAAAATATTATAGTTGGCATCAACAAGGATGATTTTTCGTGCTTTTACGTACTTTTCGTGCTTTGTACAACATGCTTTTTCGGCGGGAAAGGGCGTCCAGCATAATAGTGCTTTGGAACTATTGGTAAGATTTCCCAAGAAGAAAATATAGGCCATACCTTCGAAAAATGCAATAATTCAATTGTAATTGTGATCTCAGTTATATATTTTACCACACACTCAACATTTTACTCACCTGACTTCCATAGTTTAGATGTATAATCAAAAGTTTGACACAAGAGCAGACGGACACCAAAACAGTAGTTTACTTCTGAGTAGGATATTTGGATTTTAAATGAAGTTAGCGGGAAAAATGGTATCAGTGTAGCAAGTAAACAAATATATTTTGCCATAGATATTTGGTCGACTTTATTTGAAGATGCCTTGTCGGGTAAAATCACTTTTTTGTCCGACTAAATCTTCTGGGTAAAGTTACCATGGAAGGGCAATGTTACCAGTTGTGACGGTACCTATTAGAGAATGTTCTTCTCAAGAATTCTCCGAAGGTTATAATGTGGCACGAATCAACCAGTGGAGAGGTTCTAATGACATCGCTTATTTAAGAAAATCATGAATCTTTCACCTGAAATCAAACACGTTGTCACATACTCAGATGCTTCAGATGGACAGAACAGAACTATTAATGTGGCATGTATGTTTACTTATGCATTATAAAAAATACCTCGCTGAAGAAGCTGATTGACCAAAAATTCCTTCTATCCTGTCATACTTCGAATGTGATAGTGACCATTCAAGAATAGAGATAGCAAAAAAAGGTTGACGACAAGAACTTAAAAAATATGGTATTCCGGGATTTATTTCAATTTGTAAGAGTGGCCAGAGATCGGAAGCCGTTTGAAGTGATAAAAATGTCCCAAAATACTTTGATGGCAATGAACTTGAGGGCAATACGTAGAAGATATTGTTAAGGATTAAAATATAAAAAATATATAATGATTTAACCTTTTCTTTATAATATTAGTATATCTACCTGTAAGAACATACCTAATATTGAATTCATATTATTTCATAGAACGGAAAATTCTCATTAGGAATTATTTTTGCAACCCTCTGAAAATATTTGAATTGGCATCAATGTCTCAATCGTCTGTGTTAATATGTATCTATGTAACATTTTTAATTAGTGTCAAGCATTAAACATACCTATATATTTTTAAGCTATTTTTTGAAGTTTTATTATCCAATTACCTCACATATCATGTTAGTTCATCTTACCATATAATTACAACATATTGGAACATAAGATGACAAAACATGACAACTTGTAAAATCTGGAAAATCTTTTTTTCTACCAAACGCGGAGAATCAAAATTTTGAAATACTTATTCTATATCTAAAACTCATTTAAAATCCATCGTTACATTATAATATTATTTTCAAAAGACATATTCGTCAGAAAGATTCAAACAATCTCGAAATTTAAGACAGCCTCCTGCACAATTAACAAAAGTGCACATACCTATCAGGTTTTGCCATCTGATCACTGAATAAATAATATAAAATGATTAAAAATAATCACGGTTTTTTCCCTGTGTACCTATCATCATCATCAGCCGGGGTCAATCCACTGCTGGATGAAGGCCTCCCCAAGCTTTCTCCAACTCTCTCGGTCCTGTGTCGTTCGCTGCCACGTATTTCCGTCGAACTTTACCAGTACGTCAATCCAGCGGCTTTTAGGGCGACCCTGTGGCCGTTTCATGCCCCTTGGGTACCACTGGATGACGGCATTTGTCCAGCGGCCGTCCTTTCGGCGAGCAATGTGCCCCGCCCATCTCCATTTCAGCTGTTTGGCAACGTCTATTACATCGTGTACTCTTGTCTGCTTCCTAACCCATTCGTTTCTCTTACGGTCCTTTCGCGTGATGTCCAACATGCACCTCTCCATGCCTCGCTGTGTGACTCTTAGCCTTTGGATACCTATCTCTCGTGTTGAGGGTCCACGTTTCGCAGCCATATGTGAGCACGGGTAGCACACATTGGTTGAACACCCTACGCTTAAGACATAATGGTAGGTCACTCTTGAAGATACTATTCAGACGTCCGAAAGCACTCCATCCCAGCTTTGTTCTTCGAGCAATTTCATCATGCATGCTTCCGTCTATGGACACCTGCTGTCCGAGATAGACGTAGCTGCTGACTTGCTCGAGTTAGGTGTCAGAAATACAGATAATCGCAGGGTCCGAAAAACAGTTCCTCATCACTTTTGTCTTTGAGACATTTATCTTTAGACCGACCGTTTGACTGACATCCGCGAGTTCTTGCATTCATTCTACCTTGGAGGTCTTTCGGGTCTTGTGAGAGTGTGTACCTATAATAATATAATAATAGATAATATTATTATCTATGGTGTACAATTATTTTTGACATTTATGTTATCTATGAATTATTTGCGGTTTGCGCGACCTTCTGATTTTCGCTCCTGCGTCCTGCGACGCAATCTACAAATTCTACGATCGAAGTAATAGATAGGTACCTACATAATAGATATGAACGGTGCTAGAAAATTTAGCTTGAAGATGAATGGCATGGAAGGAAAATCACCATTCTTGATTGGCGTGGCTGGAGGTACAGCTAGTGGCAAGGTATTTGAGATATTTATTCTATTTAGGTTAAATTGTGCAGGAAATGATCTATTTTTGGTGCATTAGAACAGGAAATTCGAAGCTCTGTGTTTTGTTAAAAATGAACCACTGAGACGTTTTATAGTTTTACACGAATGCGGTGCGGAAAAAAGTATATTGGTCAATGGGTTCGGACATAAGAAAGCGAAAAACAAAACATATGGGTAGTGCCTGTACATGTGCATGGGTTTACTGGCAGCAATAGTGTAGTGCGTATTTTAAACTATCGTGACAATAACTGTTTACACGTAAAAGTGCTGACTGTCTCTCCAATTCAGTCTTTAAGAGTGATCGAGACGCGATGTTGTCATTTTATGGTACTATTCCATACTATTTGACAGGTAGTGAAAATCGGTCAACCCAAAGCCGACTTAAGTACAAGCCGAAGCATTTGGAAACTTTCCGACAACGAGTGGTCCTACCTCTTCCACCCCTCTCGCTGCTGTCAATAGGTGACCTATCATTGTTCTTTACAGTGCACATACTGACATGTCTGTCGTGCTCACTAATTTTCAGAGCATATTTATTGATTTAGTTAAAAACTGACTTTTAACGTATCCTTGGAGACTTAGGCCCTCCGCCGACGCAGCAACTAAAATCCGCCGGAACTGAAACTCCAGTATCTTGAAACTGGCCTGTGGGGGTGCTTCGCACACAGTGCGGTTCTTTTTACTGGTTCTCCGCCACCGGCCGCTGTCATCTGTCAGTGAGCGCAGTGTTGCCAACCGAACTATAATTATAGTACATTTTGATTCGCGTACTATTCGAAAAGTTACATTTTCGTCCGCGTACTATTAAAAAAGTATAGTACGTCAAAAATACCACAATTAAAAAAATGCTATTTTTTATAGTACTTATTCCACTTTAATTAATATATTAGGACCGGTTTCGTCCGCCTCAGTGGGACATTTTCAACGTTGAAAATGTCCCACTGAGGCGGACGAAACCGGTCCTAATATATTAATTAAAGTGGAATAAGTACTATAAAAAATAGCATAAATAAGATCTCAGTGTGCGATTTTAGTCAATGGACATGGTTTTGCGTTGTATACCTACTCTAAAAAACTAACGTGACAGTTAATGACGGCGGCCGGTGTTAGCATTTTTCGGTCGTAAGAGGTGTTATAATTAAGTAGGACATCGGAATTTCTCGAATTCTCCGTTATGTTTGTGACAAACAAAAAACTTTCATTTTCTCTACACGTACTATAATTTTTGCCGAAATACTATAATGGCTTGGACCGCATACTATAATTCGATGACAAAAAGATAGCTAAAATTCAAAATGGCGACTGACAGATTACGATGACGGAGAACCAGTAAAAAGCACCCACAGTGCTACTGGAACATTAATATCATAACCTAAAACTGTCAAACTGGCATGATGCCGATGTTGCAAATCGTACCAAAAATCCGACAACACGCATGCTGACGCAATTACTAGAATACATCACTCTCTTTAGTTTATTATTCTGTCATCGAATATTTAATAAATAATGTCTTCGAGCGGGTCAAGTGATGACGAAGCTTTGGTACTATACCAATATTACAGATACAGAAGACAAGATAAAAGAAGATTTTGGATACATCCTTATATTGTTGCCTTCTTTGACGTCTTGGTTTGTAATCTTGTATCTTGATGGTTTATGTTTATGGCATGACGTTGTTAGAAGTGCTACCAATTTTGGTAGGCAAATATGATTTTTTCATCGAATCTACTGATATCGGTACCACTGTTTAATGGATGACTGGCAACTGAGAGACTGGGAGCCTAGCATGTCGCGTTTCCTCATATAGATGATTTACATGACTAATTATACACTAACATTAACACACCTTCTACAAATGTAATAGCTCAATCCTATCTAAGACAATTTTTGGAAATCAATATTACCACCGGTTTTTGAATGATATAATCTGCAGCTGTAGAGTAAAAGGAATCGTGCTTGTCTCATATTTTGTGAGTCACAGGATTGAGCCCCATGATAGGGTTCAAATCACATATTGCTTGGTTGAAGGGTACGGATCTCATGGCCAATCTCCTAAAATGGCGAATCTTCATGTAAAGTCTTATTAAGATTCCTCAAAAGAATGATTCTGAGAAATTCTTTTTTTAATATAATGCCTCCCCCTCCTTAATGTATGACTAAAAATTATATATTAATATGTTAATGCTGCCTGTGTGTTCCGTAATCATGCAAAATCATCAAAGTATGTACTAGTTATTCTAATGTATTTTGTTCCCTCTGTTTGTAGTCAACCGTTTGCCAAAAGATAATGGAAAAGCTGGGACAGGTGGATGTTGATCACAAACAGAGACAGGTGGTTTGTATCAGTCAAGATTCTTTCTACCGAGAGCTGACGCCCGCTGAAAAGCAGAAGGCCGAGAAGGGCCAGTTCAATTTTGACCATCCCGATGCGTTCGATGATGAATTGATATATTCCTCACTTAAAGATATCCTCCTAGGGAAGAAATGTGAACTTCCTGTGTATGATTATAAAAAAAATTCTGTGTGAGTTAAATATTATATTTTCTCTCTCGTTCATTTCCTATTTTACATAATATATAATAATCCTGCATATATTCATTATATGCAACAGAACAGCATTGCCATGTTAATATTGTAATGTTATGTCTTCTGGTTTGGGTTCCAATTTGAGTTGGGTAAGTAAAATTACATAAGTTAGCCTTAGCCACTGCAACACAGTTGGAATAATAACACTACGAGAGATCACGAGTTCGGTGGCTGGAGAGAGTAAAATTGGACCTCACAAGTAGTAGCGAAGGGTGGAAGTAGACTGTGGAGATAATAGTCCACACTAAACTTTGTCAGTCATATTTATTTGTTGTCATTAAACTAAGAATACACATTGCATATATTTTTTAAATTCGAATTAACTTGGCCTAAGCCGAACCATAACAGAAAAAAAATACTGCTCTATCTCTAAAATTATGTATGATCTAATAGAATAATTTTAGATATTTTGTGGATGGAAGAATATTTTTTATCTGATATCTATTATGGGTAGGGTTTAATTGAATTTATAAAACTGAACAATACCAATTTGTATTCTTAGTTTAATGAAAACAAATAAGTACACATTGATGATAAAGTTTAGCATGCACGATGGCCGCGCGGCTTAAGCGTCGGCCTATAACGTCATGGGTCTCGTTGATGGTATTAATAATGATAATAATGAATGTCTGAATATTTTTTAGGTGCAAGGATCAGAAGACAGTGATATATCCCGCAGATGTTGTATTATTTGAGGGCATATTAGTGTTTTACTTTACAAATATAAGAGAGCTGTTTCACATGAAGCTGTTTGTTGATACAGATTCCGACACTAGATTGGCTCGGAGAGGTGAGTTATTATCCTAATCACATTTCTTACACAATATACCGAATGTAAACCGCATAGCTATTTGATTAATGTTTTTCTTCTTACATAAGAAGTAAATTAGTAACAATATGATGGAAACTAACATAGTTCATCACAGTAAATACAGAGGGATATTATTGAAAGTACAGAACATTCCATGGTGTGCTTACATATGCATCCAATTTAAGCTAATAGCCAGACAAGCGCTCCTTGAACACTAATTTTATTTTTGTGTATACATGTTAAACCGAATGTGTGAAATTGCATATTACATGAAATCGGCAAAATTTCGCCTAATTCATGAAAAATCCAAGCCCGTTGCCTTATCCATGAATTAGGTAAATTATCTGCTGAGTGCGTGAATTCGGCAGGGTATGGAATTCTTAAACTGTCAACATGACAGTAGAAAAAGTAAATTTAATACGGGTGGTTTTATTAGTTATAATTGGACATGATATAATTATAATATAATATTATTAGGTTAGGTTTTGTGATTTTGAATTCAACTGAATGTCCATTTTGAGCTTAGCTAACAACTGTCAACAAGCTATCAAATCATACTATCACAAACATTCGACCATTGCCTGATACCCAAGCATGAATCAAATCGCGAAAATACCTTTTAATAAAATTCTTCCGTTATCATATAGTTCTAGATTTTTTTTGGGCATAGTAAATGGATTTGAACGTCATTGTAGTTATTGATTGGTATATTTTTATATAATCAATGACGTTTGACACATTTGCTTAGTTTGATTAGTTGCAAAAAACACCACCGGAACGCCACCATCTATTTTGACCAATGCATGAGCATTTGACACATTTGCTTTAGTTGCAAAAAAACACCACCGGAGCGCCACTATCTAATTTGCCCAATACATGAACTAGGCAGAAAAATTACTGCCGAATTCACGCACTCGACAAATATTTTGCCTAATTCATGAATAAGGCAACGGGCTTACATTTTTCATGAAATAGGCAAAAATTGCAAACATTGCAAAAAACAATTCAAATAGAATAGTACAAAATTATTTTTTTTGTTTTTTAATAACTGCACCACATCGCCATTTTACATTTATTTGAAACAATATCTATCATTTAACTCAGCAATAAATTAATAATATTCTGCAAAAAACATCGATGTTTTATAATTTTTACAAGTCACAAATAACAATATTTTTCACTATAAAATTATATGGACCAAATTTTTTAAACTTCGATATACAATATTTGCAAATGATTAAGGCTATACTTCAGCTGAGGCATGGTCTAAAACGATCGTGACTGTGCGACGCGCAGATTGTGCAAAGAACGCGTGACGAACAAAACATAATTTGTCATAAAAATTCAACATGCGTCCATTTAATGTTATGTTTATTGTTATTTAAGTAATAATAATAATATATTCATTAATATGTTTTGTTTTTCGAGTAAATTCGTATCGTTTTTTAGTCATCTTTACACGATTTAAGAATTAATTCCTCCGACGCCATCACAAAACAAATTGACATGCTCACACGTCGACTATCGCTCTCCGATTGGCAACGCTTGCGAAATTATGTCCCACCTATTGATGAAAATTATTTGCTGTTTCACTGAAGTATGCTCTTCATTTTAATTTATGATTATTGGACATCAATTTCCGAACAGGCATACTTTCAAAATCATTTGTATCTACTGCACTGCAAAATGAAGTTTACAATGTGTTGAATCAACAGACATCTGCAATTTTTCTTTTACCTATTGTGCTGATTTTTTCAAAAAAAAAAGTGTGTGGCTCGCCTAAAATTTTTAAATTCTTAATTTGCTCGAGATATACTAAAGGTTGGGCACCACTGGTTTAATGGCATAATTTTGGATATTTTATAAAAAACGAATATTTTTTGACTATTATCTACTATGGCTTGCTTTACGCAGGGTTTAATTGAATTTAAAAAACTGACCAACACCATCTACTATATTTTGTACTTTTAGTTTAATGAAAAAAAAATAAGTATAACTGACTAAGTTTAGTGTGCACTATTTATGTCGGGTCTTAAGTCTACCTACACCCTTTGCCACTAATGCATAGCCTACCTTTCTGGAACCTCCTCTGGAATTTGATGCATCTAGCATATCCAACGCAACCTCTGCAATGTCATATGCTATGTGATCTTTTCACCCCCAAATTTTAGTTAGGCAGGGTTTCATTGAATTTTAAATACTAACAAACACCATCTACATACACATTGTAGTTCAACCAATTCATTTGACTGACAAAGTTTTAGTTTGCACTATTTGTGTCGGATCTTAACAGCCTACCACCATACTTTGCCACTGTTGTACTGTAACCATAGACACTAGAATGCGGTGCAGGTATTACGGTAATAATTATGATGGCCACTAATTATTTTTCCTTCCAACAGTGCCACGTGATATTATCGAAAGAGGCCGAGACCTGGACCAAGTGTTGAACCAGTACATGAATTTCGTCAAGCCAGCTTTTGACGAATTTTGCTCACCAGTGAGTTATTCTTTTGTTTATTAACTTTGCATGCTTTGCACTTTCGATGCTTTTTATCATACATTATGTTCTAAAAATAGTTTCTATATAACAAGAATTTATTCCGGGAACATCTTACAAAATCGTCTCGTTGGCGACACAGCCATAGATCAAACCTCGTAGGAATGTTGCAACTCTCGCATGCACATACAGCTACGCGACAGTGACGCGCGCAACCTCTCAAAACGTCAACAAAAATTTAAACTGGTAGGAGTAGGAGACTGATATGGTTAGATTAGAAATGGCCGATTTGTAGCGTCTGTGTATACGTAACTGCAATACCGAGATGTCCGACCCAGGTTAGGTTATTGGTCTACATGGGTTCATATGAAAATTTGGTGGTAATGATGGGCCAAAAATTGATAACAAAATAAAGATACTGCTTTTTGAATTCTACCATTATGGATATTAAATTAAAGTACAGAAATCGCTTGAATCTGAGAAAAAAAAACCCTGATGTTGTCGTACAAAAGAAATGTTTTGAAAGAAATCTTCAATCCATTCTATTAATGTCATATGTTCGCTATTCATAGTAGAGCATGTCGTGCACTCGAAAAAAAAATATTCTTCATTTTAGTGCACTTACCCTTTATTTTGTTCCTTTAAATCTTAGAGGATTGATATGTATAATCGCTGGTTACTCTATCCAGTCTGCTCTGTGTTAATCGTTGATAATAAAGCTATCAATATTGAAATAATACACCCTTTTTTCTCCATCAAGTTAAAAAACAATGTTGGTCATGTATCTGCACTGACTGCGGGTGATGCTCACCTGTTAGTTTGATGTTGTGTAGCTTATTACGGCCTTTAAATTTTTGAAACCATCCGTGGCTTGCAGTTAATGTATGTATCAAAACTATCATCATTTTTACACTTTAGGTTTTCAAAAAGACTAGGCTTTCTCCTGTATTACCAGGCTTATTGGAATTTGTTGTTGCTGCACGTCTTCTATCCATATTATGCATAATTTTTCCATTTATTATATTACTATTCCTCTTTTCTTGGTAATTAACATAGATTACATAGGTACTCAACTTTTCACATGATCTGTGATTAGAACTTTAATGAGTATAATTATTCTAATCATAGAATGACACAAAATACTTATGACTTTTTTAAATCGTGAAAGTAGGTACGAATTTATGTAAGTCGAGGATTTACTGTATGTTGGACATATTTTTCTCTCATTTAAATTACCGATGCAGCCCTTTGCCCAAAAATTAAAACTATATCTATAATGAGGTTTTCCAAAACAAATATAAAATTCAGAGAATAATAATTTTTTTGTAAATTCCAGACCAAGAAATTTGCTGATGTCATCATTCCAAGAGGAGCAGAAAACACTGGTGAGTGAACATTTCCTTTTGCTAGTATATTAGAAACCATTTTATTTTCTTATTATGTTTTAATTTTGTTACACACTTGCAACATTGTTGTCTTTTCTATTACAAATATTTGGCATTATCGAAACACCAATAATTTATTTTTGTGGTTCTAAATGACCCAAACAATTGGTAAGTATGCATACTTTGTAAAAAACAATATTATTGTGATTTAGAAACGCATACATACATAAGAATAATCGTACATCGATATTTATAGATCAAGCGATGTTTTAGAGAAATAATTAGATTATTAATAGAATGGCTGACAGTCACTCCTCCCTTTTATAAAAGTTTTTTAAGATAACCCTGCGGAGGCCCATATCGTGTGCATTTTGATATTGTGTCTTTTTTGACAAAATTGATATTTTACATAAACAGCCACTGAATGAATGACACACATATTTTGTAATTGGTCGCATGTGCTCAAAACATCTGATGCTTGTCTTGAATACCAAATTTATCGTAATACGTTACACTGGAACATTTTAAATAGGAAGTTAAAATACAAGTTGAAAAAAATTAAAAAAAAAAAAAACTACTGTAATCGCATCAAAAACATTCAATATGTAATTGAATGTTTTTACTTTGGTTATTTTATAGGTTGACTATTGCCAGAATACTCAGAAATTTTCCTTTCCAATTGGCAAAACTGTGTTTAAATCAAAACATTCTCAAATAAATATTGATCTAGATCGGTCCCTTCTTGAATTTATTTAGTTAATTTGATTGTAGTAGCTACATTTAGTCGTTTCAGCAGGCGAGTGGAATGTGTGGAAATTACTTAATGGTAAGACAAAAACATGATTTGAGTAATTTCGTCTCGTCCTGCACACCTGCTGAAATGCAATACAGGCGGCCCTCAATTTTCGCACGTAATTGGTTCCTGAAAAATGTGTTCGAATGTAAAGGGGTGAAAAAAAAATCATCAAAAAGTGTACTTATCAATGGGTGTAATAAAGTTAACGAGGCGTATTAGCAATCAGGTGTTTTATTTATAAACTTGTCAAGAGACAGTTGAATTACACCCTTTTACGGATTTGAGAAGGTGACGGGGAGCGGAGGAGAGAGGAGTGACTGCATGGCATCGCACAATTTTTGCATTATCAATAAAAATCTAAATTGGAATGTACGAAAAAGCCAATAGTGCGAAAGTAGAACGTTCAAAAATCGAGGGCCGTCTATACATTGCAAGTACCACGGCTAAAAATGTAGCTATTCTAGCAGTCATTCATAATTATATTTTTATGATATCACTTAATCTGTTTTTGTATTCATTCATTCGACCATGTCCGATCCTAATAAGTTCATATGGGCCTCCACAGAGTGGAGGTTTGTATTAACAGATTTTGTTTTTATTAGAAATGGATGTCAGCGACTTGCTCAACCTATTAGGTCCATTTTTTGTATAATGCAGTCAAATTATTGACCGCACACATGCTATGTCCGATTCTCGACCATACACGCTATGTCTGGTACAGTTCTATAAAAATATTTTGGAATACTGTGCACCTTCTATATATTGACATCTTCGTTATGGCGCTGTATGCGATGACAGTATTACGTCACACGCTTTTTGGATGCTGGCGGTATTGCAACGGTTTTAGTTCCTGAAACGACCGCAGTGACATGTATGTCTTGATATAGAAGCCGCAGTGTACATCCTTCATTCTGTTATCTATTAATTGGTTCTTGAATACAAAATCATTCTCGGCAAACAATATCTTGCACATTTAAAGATGTTTGTATATTTGCATGTTTCTATTTTCTTTACTATAAAATCTATTGATTACATTGAACTCGTGAGCAGATATTAAGTTATCATACACATTCTTTTTTCATTGGCTTTACAATCCGTTGTGAATCTGGGACACTTTAAGTCGTTTCTCAATAGATGTCAATTACATGCTTTTCTGGGTCCAAACACGTATGAAAAAAACAATTTGTCAGAATCGGGATTCGATACCGGTATACACGACTTTATAAGCGGATAATATATCATTCGTTAATCATGAACGCGTATGCCTACACATTAATCAGGTCATGTAAGTCAATAAAGTGTATATTTTATGTACTCTCAATGTGATTGAATTTTTAATGATGAAAAATAAAATCGCACATTACATTATACTCTTCAATACTTATAGCTCTTGAAGGGTTTATTTTTCAATTCATAATATTGTCATCATTCTATTTTGTAAAACTCAAATCTCATTTTGATCAAACTGAGATATTCATTGTAATCACACATCTGTGTAAGATTATTGCACCCATAACATGTCTAATCATTTTAAAAATCAATCCTCAAAAACCTCATAAATTATTTACTTCAACCATACATCAGAAAAATTCGCAAACCTCATGAATACATACATACCAATTAATAGTCGTTCCTATTTTGCATGAGGGTTGTTTTTATTTCCATTCCAAATATTTAACCCTTTTCGGTCTTATGTTTGAGTCTACTTTGTAATGATTTTATTCCCACAGTTACTTTGATAAGTTACATTCGAGTCATTAGCGTCAGGTTTTAGCATTTCGACGATATGATTCGCATCTTCGTCAGAATATGTTAAATTACAGCGGAAACACTTCCTTTCAGAGAAAATCGCAAATGATTCGAAAGAGTTAAAATGAAAATTAGTTCGTTGTCTCCTGAAAAAAAGTGTTTTGGATTTACAAGGTATAATAGATAGTTATGTCATTTAGACATGCTTAATTCTTTCACCACTACATACAATGGGATTGATTCTCATACATTTCAATTGTTCACACAAATCCTCATTCCGAATTGGCATTTTAAATGCAAGACTTTTCATTATTTGGCATATTATACTTTGTCGATTCATCATCATAAATTATACGTAGGCTGGAAAAATATTTTATGGAATATTTTTATTATTGTATAGTATACGGGTACCATATTATTTAAGCGGAATTTATTATGCTATCATTGATAGCTAACTAGTAGGTTATTGTATACTATGTTAGATTAAATTAGGGAAGGGTTGTCACAGTATTCAAAACAATATTGGTGTCAACTGCTATTAATTAAAATAAAACACAATATGTAGTACTTATTCTACATAAAGATTGGTTATTAAATTATGCAGAATATTTACCAAGGGCCAAATGCATAGTCATACATATTTGTTTAAGTGGTCTTAAGCAACGTTTATTCTTATGCCACCGCGCTACAGAGACTTAGTGGAAGTGAGAAAAACAAGTGATGAATTTAATATTCTTATTATATAAGACTAACTTACTGTAGAACGTAGACATCTCTGCATTTGGCAATAGTATGATAAAAAAAAAATTACGCCCGCAATTAAATGGATATTGAAGTGTGTTTGTTAATTTTCGTTGTTGCAATGGTTCATCGATTAATATTTTCATTCTTCACGTTTTAATAACAATCTTTTCACGCTTCCTTCAAATGAATGCCATTATTATTTTCTTGCTATTGATACTTAATTCGTAATCGGTCAAAATAAATCATAAAACCAAAAACATCCCGATGAAGATAATAATTGAGGTAGCGAGGATTAAAAGAGTACAAGTGATATATAAGTAAAAAATAAGTTAGTACCAGTTTTCACATCACCACATACCTATTTATGCGTTAAAAAGGATTCAAAAATGTATGCTTTGTATGAAAAAAGTATTTCATAGCATTGAATTACTTTTCTTGAACTACGTGTATTTGTAGTAATAGAGACCTATCTTCATTGTATGTTTTGCCTGATTTATTACCTTTCAAACACTAACAACAATAATATAATGAAATATTATTATTTTTCCGGGAGTATATTATTTCAGAACAATACCTCAGTTGAAAATATTGATGTGGAATTTACAATATCATATTTAACTTTGCAGTTGATTTACTCAAAATGGTTATGTATGCACTTAGATCCTTTTATTCCGCAGTTCCTCAATTATTTTATGGAATTCTTTTGTTACAAGTCATTTATGGTAATTATTCATTCTGTTATGGTATGTTTTTTGAAATTATTATCCGGCGTCGGCATTAGCTTGTGCAGACAGAGTTGTAAAAGAAAATGTAACGATGCTGTGATAACAGAGTGCGAAAAGACAGAACAGAAAATATCCGACAAAATGCTGGTTGCTTGTTGCAGTCGCTATCGACCTAATCGTCCATCACATCGGCGACATTCTGAAACAAAAGAAATTGCAGGCGGCCAAAGAGGAGGCAGACGCGTGGGACGCGGAGCTGCAGCCTGAAGAGGGCGTGGCCTCGGATGCAATCCGCCCCCTCCCCGACACCCTGCGGCCATGGCTGCTCACCGACGGCCTCGAGGACAACATCAGCCGATAGTGACACGCTATCACCTTAACAAGTCAAATTACTTTACTAACTATACTCGAATGACAAATGATTCGGTTCTTTTGTCCGTGTGAATTTCTTGTTTGAATCAGTAACGGTCAACTCTTCTATTCCACATTTATAAACAAAACAAAATATGGCCACCACACACTTGGAGGTACAGTAGAGACTCGATTTAACGGCATTCCATAAAATTCAATCCCAGAATTTTGGAGTTAAGAAATTGTAAAATAAACATTTCTAACTGTATTAAAATTTTCGATTAACGTCTAAAAATACCATTATAAAATCATTGCACAGAATTGAGAGCGTAACCTCTGCCCAGAAGCAAATATTATAAATGAAATAAAAATAAACATATAACAATGTATGTGTACTGATATTATCGAAACATTAACAGCTCGTGTATGCATAAATATGGGAGTTGATCTATACGAATTCGAATGCTAATGCAATGATTTGTCTAGTAAAGGTGTGAATGATTTCTTAATATTGATATAAATATTATGCACAGTAATTTAGCATCATTTAATCTTGCCACGGGGTTTTAGGCATAAATACTTTTACTCTATCAATCTATCTAAATCATGTTATAGTTACTACAAACAGAGGACAAAAAAGTTTCACTCCAATTGCATGAATGATTTGTATTATAGTCTAAATAAGACTATTACATTAATGTTGTATACCCCTTCAATCAATCAACCAATGGAATTGTTGGTTTGAATCCTTCATTTGTTTCTGTCCCTACGATTTGTCTCATCAAAAATGATACTTACAAATGTTATTTCTAATTATCTGTATATTATGTATCGAATTAATCAACCTCTTTGTATTAATGTTTAGAATATTATTCTATTAGTAATACTAGTGTGAATCTTTGATTTTTTAGTATAACTCTATTTTATAACAGGAAACATTATAATTAAGTTTTGAATGCAGTTTTCTTAACTACTTTTCAATTATAGCATTAGAAATTGATAAGGATTTTGCTGACTTGACACAATGTTTGCCCTGTACGCATATCGCCAGTTAATTAAAGATGGCGAATATAACCGCACAATATTCGGTTCACTTTAAGAAATTATTTACCAATATTTCTTTTTTTTTGTAAAAACTGTGCCTTAATATCTACCTCAAACATAAATGCATCCAAAATCAAACAAGAAAATAATTTATACACTTCTTGTAAACGTATTTTAAGGCAATTTTAAAGGAAACTATAATATTCAATTTTTGATGTCGTCCAACCCTCTATCACTGTTGAGAGACATTGTTATTTGGCTGTTGGGTTCACATTGTGTTAAAACAATTTAAAAGTGGCACCAAAATTTGCCTGCATTCAATGCATTGAGTGTTCTCTAAGGCCATGCGTTACAAGGTTGCCACACACTGCAGACTGTATTTCTTTGAGACATTCGCACACAAAGCGTTGTTGAGTCGGACAGTTGTCACTTGGTACGGTAGTCATTGACCCATCTGAGCGGTGAACATGTGTATATACAGCTGCAAGTAGCTTGTGTATGTGACGTGTTCAACCACCGGTAGGTACTCTCAACCATACGTTATTATGTCTGTACTGGGCCATAATTCATAATATATAATATCTTATGACAGGGGTGATAAACCTTTTCTTGTCGGAAGGTCGCATTCATTTATCTTAAATCAAATAAAGCCGCATTTAAGAAACATATATAAAAATTCATGTATCCCTCAATTTTCGCGGTAGAGGGTTCCAAAGGATTTTTTAAGAAAAAATAAAATTTGTTTTTGTTTTTTCTTCACCGCGTAAAAGTGAACCGCATAAATCGAGGGATGAGTGTACATTATTTTGTAAATGAAGGAAAACAATGAAATTTATTAATTCATTTATTTACGGGTTTACCCTTTAAAATGTATGCATACATTATAATATACATATATTTACACGGATATAACGGATATAGTAAATATTTCAAATTAATGAAAACTATGTTTATTAATTTGACAGCTTTTAATGTCAAGCTTTTAATCTTGGAAAGCGTTGGAATATTTGGTTGCAGCGTAGGATTCCGGAGTTTTAGTTGATCCTCGAAATGGGTATCTGTCAATTATGACCTTAATCGTGTCTTGATTAGGGTTAGATAGGAGAATGTAGATTCACAGCAATATGTAGTTGAAAAGCAGGAAAGCATTTTACGAGCATGTTGCCGAAGGGTATTCTACCGCATTTTTCCATATTTCAATTGGATCTTTTTAGCATCAAACAATGACTTGAAAATATCATCTACTGAGCGCTCAATCAATTCCATCTGTAGGTCTTTAGGTGCCTTGATGACATCAACTAGATGAGGCTGAAATGCTAATTGCAGTACGATTTCATGAGTCTCAAAATCGGTAAATCTTTCATTGTATTCTACAATTAATACAAATGACTCGAAAATATATAATTATTCTGCTCATCAATGATCTTCGCTAACTGGGGGAAATGTTCATCCGAAATTTCTTGTTGAAGGAGTGTTGTTAAAAAAGATAGCTCTTTACAAAATGCTGGGATTTTTTTCCACCTTGCAAGGAAATATTCAAGTCATTTTGATTTAACATATCACACAAAAATGCAACCTTCATATGGAAATTTACTTTCAATAACTCACATTGCAGATTCTGTTCTTCATTAAATTCAACTATCTGTTCTCGCACCTGTCCCTGTGATAGCCAAAGCATTTTAGAACGATACGGCAAATCCACACTGAATATCTCATTGTTCGACTTCAGCATGTTACGAAACTGCCGATGCCGTGTTGCATTTGCTCGAATATAGTTAACAATACTTATAACTTGTTGCAAAGTGTCACTTAAAATATTAGACTTAGCACAGAGATTTTGTTGATGAAAGATACAATGGAAAGAAATGAGGGCATTTGGATCTGTTAATTCTTTTTTTATATGTGCAATAAATCCTCCTCCAATTTCGCAACATTTTTCATTAAGGTTCTTGAAGATATCTATTCCACGTGTTCTGCCTGTAAGAGTTCCCAAGGCGAGTAACTCTTCATAGTAAACAAAATCTTCTGTTATAAGTTATAACCCGAACAAAGTAAAACCTGTGCCGAGTCAGTAGTATCAATTGATTCATCCAAAGCAATCGAATAATATGTATTTTCCTTTGGAAGAATTGTATGGAGTTGTTCTGTTAAGTTCAAGGCTAATTCATGCTGCCTATCAGTTGTGGTTGGTCTTGAAAGAGGCAATTGTTTGCACTTTAAAACTGTATCGGGGTCTAAGCATCCCGCATAAACGACTTTATATGTTGCTTCAGTTGCATTATTACCAGGATTTTGGTCCTTATGAGTTTTATAATGCTGGTGAGCATTGATTTTCTTCAATGCTGATATTATAGTATCACAAAACAAACAAAATAATCATCTTATCCTTCGCAGAAACAATATAATATTGCGATTCCCGATCCTCATTAAAATATCATCATGATTTCATCCGTTGGCATTCTCTTGGTTTTCTTTCACTTAATGGATGGGCTGTTACGCAGACAGACTTCAAAAATATTGTCAAGTTGTGCAACTATTTACAAATTATACTTAAAACAGAAACACAATGCACCGTTGCCAAATGCCAAAAACAAACTAGCGCACTTGTTAGTTGAAAGTGGGACAGGGTATCGTGTCAGACAAATCAATGTCTCAAATATATGTAGAAAGTTCAAATATATGGTCTGAAAGTTTTGGCAACTCTGCATTTGCTGATACAGAGGAGGGGATAAATGCACACTGCCAAGCCATACTGTTGCGATGTCGTCCGTCTGCATAAATACTATTTAAACTGGCAGATTTACTAAATAGTTATACATATTAGATTTACGTAAAAAAATGACTGCGGGCGTATCACAGATAAAGTACGCTCTCTATCCCGATGCTTGCGCATTCACTCCGTTGATACTCTACGGGGTTTTATTATAATATAAATTTTATAAATATAAAACCGCATTAAAATGATAAAAAAATAATCAAACATTTTTTTATACCTAATAAATAAAAATTTATATAAAAATAAAAGGATTTATTTTGTAAAATTTGGATTCAGTCAAAAGGCCGCACTTGAGACCATAAAAACCCAGGCCGCAGGTTGTCACCCCTGTCTTATGAGATAATTCCGCTTGTTTGAGTTTCTGCCTATTAACAAATATTCAAATTAAATCAAATTGGTTTGTAAAACATCATTCATGATCTGTGTTTTGGGTTTAGTGTTTTGTCTAGTTGCTCTTTGAAACAAATATAATCTTCCTTATATTATCGATTCCATTAATTTTTAAGAAATCTATTAGCTTGATTCCGTAAATGTCACCTGTCATTAGTGATAAATTATTTTGGTGGGACAGATTACCTGTTTGTCAAATGTCTGTATTACATATAAATTCTGACTAAGGGAAGTAACTCTGGTTAGGTCCAATCATTTCAATCCCTATCACTTAATACTACAATTGGACGTAGTTATGCAGCTATAGATCACACGATACTTGTGCAAAACCGAGATTGATTATCGCTTGAAGTTGACTTCAATATGAAAGCAATCGCCGCAATGGCATCCAAATCAAAACCCCCCTGAAGAACAAGGATCAATCTAGTAAAACTAGATCTAGTTGTCAACCACAGTTATTTTTAATTGCATAACTGCATTCAATTGTCCTGCATTACTTAGTCGAGTATTTCCATATTAGTATTATAGTATTTCCACTAAGATTATGTTTTTTTAAATTGGTCAACATTTATATTTTCACATTGTATGAACATAAAAAAATGCTGCATCTAATTTATAATTTATCTATATCAAATTGTAGTAGATTCTATGATATTAGTTTTATAAAAGTTTATGTAAAATTATGAACAATGAATGATGAACGATTTAGTAAAATTTAGATTTTTCCTACACATAATATTCTTACCAAGTTATGACTGAAACTAAATTATCGATTTTAATACCTAGTTATAAAGTTCAAAAAAAAAAAAATCTAATTGTGTATATTATGTAGTGTTGCAATTATGATACAATAATGACACAAGCAGACACACACACTCAACGACTAACCGACCTTCTGACCTCATCAAGACATGTCATTTTCAATCTGTTCACTGAGTCTCGAGTGATGTAGAAATATTTCTATTTTAGGCCGATCCAACTACTCAGAGTCTGACCGCACACTGCTGTCAGTTTGTCATTTGGTTTTATAATTATAGTTTCCCGAGTTTATAAATTATTTTTACAGACAATAATATGCCCACAATAGCTGAGTGATAACGTGTCTGTTTACAGTGTCGTCTGTCTTTTGGGTCTGGAAAATTCACATGTTCTTTCAATATGTGTTTGAACCCAAAGTATGGATCTAATACAGCGATACTCAACCTGCTGCCCGCGTGCCCCATGCAGCCCTTTAAGCTTTTATGTGCGGCCCGAAACACATTTATTATCAGGAATTTCGTATATCTTGAGATTCGTTCGACTTTGACGCACAGATAGTGACATCCGAAGAGTATTGTCATTATGGTCCACATCAGATCTGGTATAAGAGTGTTGCTATTGCACACGATTAATTTAAAAAACACGCATAATTTGTGAAAAAAGGGGGAGTTTCATGATTTTTTTCGTCACACCAGTAGTGATGCGGCCCGCGTTACTTTACAAATATATGTATTTGGCCCGAAGAAAAAAAGGTTGAGTATCATTGATCTAATAGGTTGAACAAAATGGCTAACATCCATTTTTTCATAAAACTTGTTGAGACAGGTCCACATAGGATTGTAGAGCCAATTAAAAAAAAAAAATGTTTATTGTAGGTACCAGGTGAGCCAACACATATTTTTTGGTTTACTTTTAATTTTGAAGACTAGCGAACATGATGTATGTTGTGAACCAATCAAAACAACCACCGGGACAATCAAATTGGTATTTGAATTGTTGCGTGGAATTGCAGTTGCAGGTTGAAGATTGCTCACTGTAATACTAGACATGAGTCTGCTCGTGTAATTAGAACATTATAAAAATGTAGTCGTCATTCCACAAAACATTTTTTGAGAATCTCAAATGCACACGTCTCATGTGAAGAAATATTGTCTCGAATTTTTAACAAATATGTTATGGTAAATTTGCTATTTGTTTTAACACTATAGTATGATGCACACCCAAACAACCAAAGTCAATTAACTTGACAGAGTGACAATATTATATTATGCATGTATTAGGCAATTCCACAATGACATTGCAAATTCTATAGTACAGTAGGCGCTCAGTAATCCGGCACCAGTGTTGCCAACCGTACTATAATTATAGTATTTGTACTATAATGTTGGTCCGCGTACTATGTACGATATAAAACAGGTATAGTACGCCCAAAATACTATAATTTTGAATATCGCAAAAAATATGTAAAAAGTACTAAAATTTCGATATTTCCGTTCGATAAATTGGTGCAAAGTACTATAATTTCGCAGCATAAGATTTGGAAAAAAAATACTCGAAAAACGTAAAAAATCCCTTGATTTTGGTTTAAAATGAAATTTCTTCGGTAAGCATTTTTGGTCGGAAGAAGTACCTACCTAAATGAAAAGGGGTCTCATAGTTACTCAAATTCTCCGTTTTTTTTTCCTGAGAAACAAAACCTATACATTTCCAACAGATGACAACGCGTACTATATTTTTAATATACTATAATTTTGGAGGGTCTGTACTATAATTCCACTTTCCGGTCGATGTCCCTGTCAACAACAACAACACTGTCCAGCACCCATATTTTTTCACCTATGCCGGATTGTCGGAAATGCCGGATTATTGGATTTCTATAAAAAATAATTCTATCACAGATTTGCACAGTAAAAATCTTTATTAGTTTATGTAAACATAAAAATTGATGTAAACATCTGCTCTGTAATCCGGCAGTTTAATGTGAAACCTGCCGGATTATAGAGCAGGAGAGCTGTGTTGCAAAATGCCAGACTATTGGACGTGCTGGATTGGTGAATGGCGGATTACCGAGCACCTACTGTAGTTCATGATCTTAAAACTAGTTAATATTGTATTTGAATATCCGACGTATACGACATTTCGGACTTAAAAATTAGCCAAATCTATAAGACTGTAAACGCTTTGAATGTATGCACAATAATTTCTGTGGGAAAAGAATGATACTGAGTGATTAGGAGCGGATTATTATCTATTCACTTCATATAAGCCATAAAAAAATTGTGAAGAATTTTTATTAAAATTATCTCACTAATTTTTCATCAGCGCTTTCGGAAGATATCTCATCCTTCTATTTATTTGAATTGATCCTTTTTCCACAGATTTGTTTTAACAAACACCTCTTAAATAAGATTTTTATTATTGAATTCTCTTTTAACAAGCCTAGCCATCTAATAGATGGCGACACAATTTCTACATCCAATGTATGATGTGAAATTATTGCAGTAAGCTCAAATTAACCATGTGATTGGTCATTCAACACATTGGGGAAGACTAGGTTTATATTCTATACCTGAATCATAAACATAATGTTACCACTATAAAATATTTCATTCCCCTAGGGTAGGCGTCGGCAAACTCTTGAACCAAAGGAGCCAAATGTGAGTGGCACAACGGTTAAAAAAAATTCGAGAGCCATACGTATATTTTTATAAATATGATTTATTTCAATGAATTAATTACATTTTATAATTATTTATTTATTAAGTTATGAAGATTTCCTGAATAAACTAACGTAAATACTTAATATTATATGTTTTTATTGTTGACATTATAAATATAATTTTTACAGAATATGAATTACATACAATGTTTACGCATTCCTTAAAACTAATGTGAACAATGACCTTCCATGGATTTCTTTGGAGAGTGTGTATGTTTGGTATGTAACTTGTAGTTTTAATTTCAGGCGCGACTCTCAAATTCTCAGAAAAAATTCTATCGGTTATTTGGCTTCTCTAAATGCTATTTATATTGTTCATGTTTGAAAATGATTGTTCACATACATACTAAAATGTAGACTCGAATATGAGTTCGGAAAGCTATTCCATAATATGTATTAAAAATCGTAATATCTACTTTATGTAGATCTTTTAGAGCGCCCCACTTGTGCCATCACGGAGGGAAAATTAGGCTCGTGATAATGTCATATAATATAATAAGTGTACGAAACAAAGAATAACAATTGTGAAATTGGCAAAGAGCCGCACGCCAATACCCAAAGAGCCTCATGCGGCTCGCGAGCCGCGGTTTGCCGACCCCTGCCCTAGGGGACTGATAATTTTAAATATGGCGATGCATTAATGAGATTAATATTATTTATAAAAAATACTGGTTCATTACATTTGATTCTATTACAATAAATTCGATTTAATCGATTTCAAATCTTGGGATATACTTGTTTTACAACAATTTGTAGTTTTGTTTTTTAATCATGTATTATGAAACAACAAATAAAATACTGCTCAAAACGTTATCCACATAGTTTTTGGTGCTTAAAAAATATGATAAGTTATGTATTGCACTATAACTAACAATTATTAAATATATTTATGGCATTTGTTGATTATATAATAATCATTGTATAATAAAATATAATTAGCGACTTTTTCTACCCAATACATAATCCTAATAATTAAATTTGAATACCGCTTGCTTTTTTCTCTTATTTAAAATCGTTTCTTATTTCTATTTAACTTATTTATTGCTATTATTCTGTGTCAAAATTGTGAATTATATTTATTTAAAACACAGCAACACTTTGGGTATTATTAACTAAATATAGCCAATAGACAATATCAGAAGAAAGTATTCCAAGAATCGCATCTTTGAAAGGGTTGTCTTTTATTTATTTTTAATTTGTAGGATAAAAAAAAAATTAATAACTGAGTAACTCTGTAAATTTTGTACGTCTTAAGCCATACCTACTTATATAATTCGTTGCCGTAGATGTCAAGAGAGCCTACAAGTCTACAGTCTACAAAATCATAATGCTGAGAAACAGGCGTGCAAAGATTTTGTGTGACAAATAAAAGCAACTTTTTATTGAACTTTTTTGTTATTAAAGATATAATGGTGAAACTTTGAACATATAATATACTTTGTGGTGTTATCTTTTTATTATTTTGTACAAATAACTAAAAAAAATATTATCTTAGAAGTTATGTGTGTTATATCTCTTGACCACTGAATATTGAAATGAACAAAAAATGTAGTCAAAAAAGTTTTGTGGCTTAAATCCATTGACCACTGCATCTTTGATGATTTTAAAATGATTTTGTATACTTTACTCATTTTTGCCACATTTGTGGCTTGGCCCCCTCGACATCTACGGCGACGAATTATTGTTTACAACTATCTCAAAACTATCGTATGAAAGTGTATTTACCGTGTTGTTGTGTTCGATATATAGGTATTCCTCGACTTATAACATTTAGCAGTTGTAGCCAAGGAAATGTAATATATTATTATGAAACTCAACTTTCGACCAAAGGAACGTAACTTGGTCACGTGTCGAGGAATACTTGTATTGTATTTACGATCCATTCCATGTCTATTATTCCTATTTTCTTCAATAAAATTATGAACGAAATATATTTTCCCTATTGGAAAACAATGTACAAAATTTTACCAAGAAAAATTGAACAAAATAAATACTGTTGACTGAAACCAAATAAAATTATCTGACATGAATGTACATGGAAATGAAGATACTGAAAGGCGAAACCTGAGTTATTCTTGATTAATGTTATTCAATGTAAAGTTTTCTTTGATAATTTTAAATTATCAAATATATACATATATAAATATCTTGTATTAGTCATCTCCAGTAGATTTTAGTGAGCACTGTTGTTCATCTTTAAAAGCCTGTTGATTTTTTTTCATAATATTACTTCCTTTTCCTATAAAGGCTGAATAATATATATATATTATTCGACCTGATGAAGTATTACAGTAGAACCTCGATTATTCAGATTATAAGAGAATGGTGATTAACCAATAATTTTTCTTCGACTGAGCTAAATAAAAGTATCATCTTTTTCGATTATCAGGATTTATTGTTATTCGAAATACCTCAATCCTCTAATACTCAGATAATCGATGTTCTACTACGAAAGAATGAAATGAAACATCATTATTCAAAGTATTATGATTTACGCTACATGTTTTAATATTTAAAAATATGAAGTGTTTCTGAGTTATAGAATGAGTGATATAGTGTTAATTTTTATTATCTAATAGTTCTTTTGATACCAATATGTTTTTTCTTTATCCTTTGTTGTTTTATAAAATAATGTATTCCGTACTATGAATAAAATCTATTGCATAATATTAATCTTGTGTTTTATTTGTCTTATTGTCACGTCAATTATAATAACAGCACTTTTAATATAATATAATAATATATAATAAACAAACTAGCATATTCTCTAGTTTCATCTAGCATATTCTTCATAATGAAATACAACAAAAATGTAGTATATACATACATACCACAATATTTTTTATGACGTTTTTCTTAGCTCGTATTCTTATTTGTCCGGTACAAATCTTGCAATCGATTTTTAACTAATTTCCCGACTAGCTAGTCATTTGAAACTTTAAGAATATATCAGAACACGATGCCAATGCATTTTTTTAATACTTTTAGCCATCTTTAAGTAGAATTGAATTCATTTTCAGTTAATTCTGTTTTCTATGAAAAGTTATTTCGACACCATTATTGGTTGCTAGGGGGGTCGGGGGTCCTAGCAACTAAATTATTAATATATACGTGCGTTACCATGCAAATCAAAATGATATTTCACTATTATTGCTATCATGTACAAATTTTTTTTATCGTTTAAGCTAGCAAGTCAAGTTTATATGATTCAACAGAAAATTTAAAAACGTTGTATATAAAAAGTTCTTTTTATCTTGTCATTATTTTCTCTTGAATCACTCATCGTAATATCTCTTCAATTATTTAATTTTAAATGACTAGAAAAAAAGAGATTATTCAAGAATATAATGCATAATGATGTTAGAATTTTATGAAACATTAATGACATATTAAAAATGGCCGACAAGAACAGCTGTTTAAGTTTGAATATGTGATAATCAAATAATATGGTACTTATATATGTATCCAGATGTAGTATCATTCTGGATTAAAAATACTGGTCTATCCGGAGCAATGTGCTGTAAATTAAGCCGACTTAAATTCCAGGGGTCCCACACCTTTCCATTCACTACAAGTAAGTGAACTGACTGAAAGTTTTATTTTCCCACGTTTACTAAAATACTTTTATTTTTTCCAGTTGCCATTGATTTGATTGTCCAGCACATTCGGGACTTCTTGAACGGGAGAAGCGGCAACATCAGACCGGACAGAGTGGAGCTCGGCTTCCGCCCGATTGTGGATTCGTTGCCCCCGTCGCCCATGTTTGAATGCGGATCTCCGCAGTTGCAATCCAGCCCCCAGAGAGGCGGGCGAAGATCTACAGTCGGATCCAGACCGCACTGAGGTGCTGCTGACAATCGAGTCTCAGCAGCCGGGTTGTAGAAAAGAGCAAATTAGAATATTGTTAGCCTAACCATTGACGATAAAACAGTTATTCCTAAGTTGCTGTTTCTTATTATTATAAACGTTAAATAATTTTATAAACAGTGGTTTATTTTATGATGTATGAATGAAAGACGAGAATTTGAAGGAGCGTGTTATTTTTATCAGTAAACTTTGGTATTGTAATATTATTTTTTCTAATACTTTGTAAATACCAAAAAATACAATACTAGTCAGTATATTTTGTTCGAATCAGATAAATATAACCACAGGTATTGGTAAAAAATATTGAAATTCTGTTTTGTCATTTTTCTGCTAATTTTAATAATAATGTTATATCAGTGGCGTGCAATCCAAGATGGTTAGATGTTCCTTCAAAAGAAAACCCACTATCAAAAATTACCGCATGGCACTATTACACAGCTATGGGACGGGGCAAAACTGATATTGTAATATTGTTTAGATTAGTGAATTTTACCTTTAATTTCTACATCTTCTAACATGAGAATAATGTTAATGGTGGCTATTTACATATTATTACCTATTTTGAAAACAGTAAAGGCATTTGTCCACGGTCGGATCTGAGTTCAGATGATGGACATTTCTATCCAGAAGACGACAGTATAATATGAGAGAATCCATGTCCGATTTCGTATGAGCAGTAATTATTTCATAGTTGTAGAAGTGCACGCCAAACAATTGTCATAGGTCCTCACTTGGAAAATTTAAAATTAAATATGTGATTTAATAATCTATACTCACTTATTTCTTCTTTCACTTTATCACCAAAAGTCTGCAATCTCTGGCTTTAAAAATACACAAAATTCTCAGCATGTATTTATCTACAAAATCTTATCTCGCTCTATTTGATATATATAGACTGTGGACAAAAGCCAGTGTCACTTCCATTGTTGTTGAAAGTAAAAATTAATTAACCACATCACGTTTAATTAGGCGAGGAATTATCAATCAATTGAAATATATTTTCATGTGTGAAATAATTAAAAAAAACTAGATTATGTTTTATATTCGATTGTTAATTAAAAAAAAAAACATGTTTTATTTTCGTCAGTTTGATGTAATATGCTCTGTTTAAATAATATTATATGGGTGATACATAATAATTTAACACAAAGACTAAAGGATGTCAGAAATTCTCATTTTATTAAATTTATTCAATTGATAATAAATTATTAATGATTAACTTTATGGATTAATAATTGAAAGTGTACGGAGAATTTTATCTGACTATAATAATATAGTCTTACATATTCATTCATAGGCTAAAATATATGCAAAGTTAGCTAAAATCATGGGGGTGGTTGACATGCAAAATATAACCGGAATTTACAAGCTTTGAACTTGACCGATCGCCACACTACGAACTATCCATGTGCATGTTTATTGTCCCGTGAGAGATTACCAAAAGGAAGTACATATGAATGTTTAAGTACGGTACTGCTTTAAGTGTAGGTATTATTTAAATGAAAAGTGTACTTAGAAATGATCAAGGAATTTGAATGTAAGTATCTATCTATCTAGTGCAAATTTAGCCAAATGTATTTTTGCAATTCAACATTATTTTCATTTGCGACTTCATATATTTTTTTATTGACAAACAATATTTTATATATCAAAATATACTATATATTTTATTAACTGCCAATAATTATTAATTTGGCACACATAATAAATGTTTCTTATGGTCATTATTTGTTATTTTTCATATTATTCAGTCATATATTTTTTTTATTATTTTTGTTACACCATGACGTTTCAAATTATTGGAGTAAATATTTTTTATTTATTTAATAGTTCTTCATTAATTATTTTCACTATTTTGCGCACTGGTTAATCATATACCAGTTTTATAATAAATATTATGTAAATAATATTATATTTTAATGTTGTGTACTGTAATTTTATTGAAACAACATTTATTTATTTGGAAAATTAATTACTTGCCATTTTATTTCATATTAGGTGTTCTTATGATTACTAATAAAATGATTGCAAACTGAATAACTGATTGTTATGGATATGTTGTTTATTATTTTAATACATCTTTATCATAAATAATATATTATCCATAAAATCTCCAAGAAACTCGAATTAAAGATTACATATCTATAATTTCAACTGTCATAGAGTATTAATTTAAATTACGACAGCTTTTTAAATTAAATATATATAATGGTTGTACCATTGATTGTACAATCGAAGAGACATTTGATCACAGTAAAATGCACAAAACATTTGTCAATGCAATACATTTCTTTGAAATACTTTAGGTATCTTAGAAAATAATGCCTTATTTATAAAAAATATCTTAGATATAAACGTAGCAAATTATTAAATTAGATTTTAGTTGTTTACAGTGTAGTGTAATATAAGAATTTATGTTATTTTATATGGTGTTATTTTTCAAGTTTTTTAACATTGGCAGAATAAGAAAAACATTACTCCTTTGTGATTGGTATCTTTCTATAGCAGTGGTTCTCATGTGCGGCCACTAGAGGATTTTTCTGCGGCCACCGACGTCATTTTCAGTATTTAATTTAATTAACTGGGCTAATGTTAAATATGCGTTATTGAAAATGAGTCGTGACCAAGTACCTAAAGACCATTTTAATAATACCACGGTTGAAAAATTTTGGTCGAAGTTATACGTTGACCAAGAATCAAGTCAATTCAAAGACTTTGCAACAATTGCTTTATTAATATTGTCGATTTTTTCTACTACTGTATACTGTGAAAGGTCATTCAGTGTAATGCACTTCATAAAAAACAAATATCGAAGCCAGTTGACAGATGTAAATTTAGAAGCAGCCATGCGGCTCGCATTGGATAAAAGGAGTATTGACGAATTTCCATTTGCATTATTTTTAAATAAATAGATATGTACCTACTAAAATGTTCAAATTTCTTTTATTAAATTTAATGACTTGTCTATTAATTCTTCCATTTTTTTAGTAAATAAAGTTTAGCTTTAATTTTTTCAATCACAATAAAAGTGAAATTTGGTGCGGCCACCAGAGGTTTCCATAGAACTGTCAAATGTCAATTGTGCGGCCACAGTTCAATTTCACGTGAGAACCACTGTTCTATAGTATCCGAGTCATGGCGACCGCGACAGGAGACAATGACTGGCATCATACAGTATACATTTGACCATGTCCGATCCTAATAAGATCATATGGGCCTCCACTGAGTGGAGGTTTGTATTAACAGATTTTGTTTTTATGAGAAATGGATGTTAGCCACATGCTCAATTTATTAGGTCCATACTCTGACTCATACATATAGGGTTTCCATGGAAATAAGCCGAACCGAATGGTTTATGACGGTCTCACCTTAGGCCGAAACCGTTTATTGCCGTAATAAAACTTGTCGAGTGTTCACCCACTTAGCTTCGGATTTGTATATACGGGCGCCGCCGTGTTCCATTATGCTCTATGCAAATAACGGTGTTTGTACATGCGCGCCTATTTGAAACAAGTATTCCTTATATTAAAACAGAAAAATATTTTTTCTCTATGGTCAGTTTTTGATGTCTATGGGCACTTAACTGTCAAATAAATGACAATTTCTCACATTTTGCCGCTAGATATCCCTAGTGGTCCATATATTTTGAACTCGCTATTACATTTACTTTCATATTATTTCTTTTATTTTTCGATTAATACTACATTATGGCCGGATAATCTGAATGCCGAATAAACGTTATTGAATAAATAATCATTACAATATAAACAAATGAAAGTAAATGGTTATCGTGATAGTATACCTACCTACCATATAATTATTATGCATAAATCGATTCCAGCATAATCATGTGAATTGAGTTGTTCAAAATATTATATTACTTGTATTTATTTGATTTCATGAATCTGCGTCTGATGTGTATTTACTAACGAGACTCTTAAATTTGAAAGCGTCGCCTCTTTTACGAAATTTGCGGCATTGTAGATTAGCTTTATCTACGAAAGCAAAGTTTACTACCTATAAATAAAGCATTCATGATTGAATAAAATAAGCACCAATTATAGAATCAATTGTAAAATAGATAGTACCATTAGACAATAATCAAAATAATACACTGAATCATAATGAAATACGGAAGAAAACAAGAACCTATGACAATTATCAACAAACGCGGGCTGTCAGTTGCGATCTGTCAAAAATGGACTCTGCCGAATTTAGCAATCGGTTTCGCTAAACTTATGGTAGAGGGGCATTAGGTGTTCGGGTTCGGCGAGATGCTTATGTACTAAATTTGGATGAACGCAATTATACGGGCGTATTATATATCTGGCGTAAAATCGCATTCGAAAATTTTGGATGAACACCCTAATAGATTGAAAAACAATTTGTGTACTTGCCAGACCCAGGATTCAAACCTGGGATCCATGACGCTGTACGCTGACACTTTAGCCGCGCAGCCATCGTGGGGTCAACATTAACTGTGCTTTTGTACTAGTGCCGTCGCGCCCCAACCTGTCTTTATTATACTTCAGAATTAAGTACCTACACACCTATGTAAGGATTCTATGTATACCTTGTGTCATAAATACATATTTCATTTACAACCTTCCGACAAAGATTGGAAGAAGAATTTATCGTTTTGTGGACAACAAATAATCATCAAGTAATTAACAAGAAATTACTTAAATATACTATAATAATAAAATAATGTGATACAACAAAATACTAAATTTAATGCCATACTCCATAATCTTATGCGTTTGTGTAAGCTAACATGCTAGATCTCACAAAAAAGTTGGCAATTTGGCAACACTGTTTCTGAATTGATAGCATTAATGGCTATCTGTGTAGCCAGTCGGTGTCGTAAAAGTATATAAAAAATTTATTTATATTTAAATTTTACCTACCACAGGTACAAAGTAGGTATGTCGTCATACTACCAATGTTTGATAAAAATCAGCAAATTTTAATCGAAAAAAAATTATATGACTTTTGAACCTTCTGTTGTACATTATATAGTTGAATCAAAATTTAAAAAGCATTTTTTTTAAAATATCAAATGACACAAAGTTTTATTGTTTTATGTTTATTATTGATTTATTGAAATTATTAAAAACTAATGAAGATTTACTGTGCTATCCATTTTGACCTCCTGTCACTATAAAGCCACTGTCCATAAGCAATATATTTTATGGATACCGATTAAACGAAATTCCAAAATTAAGTGTATACGGTTGCCCACCAATGTGGCATTTGCGGTTCGTAATGCTCGGCTACTATAGAACTCAACATTGGCGAGAGCGGTATTGAGATACGAGTTCTTATTCAGCATACTGGAATCAGAAAAAGGTTACCAAATCTATTTATGTATAATGTAAACTCACATCTTTGTAAATTTACATGTAATAAATATAATCTATGTATATAACAATAATATTATCAACTGTTATGTTTGTTAATTGTTATTTTTTAATTTATACATTTTTTTTGTAGTTAAGTAGCGTATAGTACGTCAACGCCAATATGTAAGTTTTAAATTGAATCTCAAAGAATTGGGTAAATTTAAGCTGTATTTCTAATGATTGTTCAAATTTTAATACATAATGCCTGCTTAGTGAAAGAAGTAATTTTTTAAATGAAAAAGAAAATGTATAATGAGTATTAAGTTGTGATTATATTGTGATGCAGGTCGCGTACTATCACGTGACATCACAGTAAGCTGCCGCTACGGGATAAAAGTGTGTAATGTTGTTTTTATTGGTGTTAAAGTGTTATCAGACTGATGCTCCCATCCCGTAGCACATTTTGAACATTTAAACGAACATTGTTAGTTAGCAAAATCTGCCGAAAACACCAGAACAATGAGGTCACCTCATGTTGTACCGCACTGCATCGACACCTGCATGACTCTATGAACGTTTTTTATCATTTTCTACATGACTACACATTTTTAGAAGTTGGCACTATGTATTTTCTATAGTTGTCTATTATCTATGGTCTGCAGGTTGGGTTCTATTCAAAATATTGTCTATGGACATAATGTTTTCATTGAACTTGCTGTATACAAATTAGAAACTACATTAATATTATTTATAAAACTTTCCCAAAAATATAATTTCATAATAATGAACCTCAATTTGGTATATATAAAAAAAAGGATTTCAAGAAAAATTATTTTTACCTATATAAAATATATCGAGGGTTAAGAAATGACACCTCGTAAGTGAAACGATATCTCGTATCTACTATAAAACTAACGATAACTTGTAAATGAATCATTTTATTTTCCGCCAGCCACCTGTCAGATGCATATAAGTAATCCTCATACTACATACATACATTCACTATAGATGACAAAAATATTGATTTGTAACATCAAATACATAGTGTGCAGGCGAGCTTTTCCCCTCTCCTGTAAAGTTGTTATTTTGTCACTTACAAGGTGTTGTTTCTTAACCCTCGATATAATCATAAAGATGTATTAATACTATGTATGATTCATTAAAATGTAATCTTTCATATCGTCACCTCAAGACTACAACTAGATATGTTATAAATCAAACTACATTTCATTGAAAACAAATCAGCACAATATTCAATCTTGAATTTTAAAAAAATATAAAATTTTATTTTCTTATTGTTTTTAGATATATTTTGAGAAAAAAAAGGCAGTATTGAAATTCAATTGATGAAATATTAATTTTTTGATTAAAAAACATTTAATTTGGAGCTGAATTCTTGCACTAAGTAGGTGGTTAAATATAATTAATGTATTTAAATTGGTGCTTTTCAATGTTATAATATTAATATTACCTATAATTATTTTGCGTTACGGATCGATCGTGCCATTGTTTTCAAAGATTTGATACCTAAGAAATGTACTTGGTGACTATAAATTATAATATTGAAGAACGTGTATTTATCAAGAAATAATAAATTGCTTTTTAATATTAAAAAAAAAATGAAACACTACAGTAGAACCTCCATTATTCAGATTATATGAATACGTGTATTAAATAAGGCTATAAGTACCAAAAAGTAGTATTGCCTGTAGTTACAAAATACCGAGTCATTGCAGTAAAAATTCATGAAGCAGACCTTTTGAAAAATGTAGTTTTACAGTGTGAAGCAATCACGGCAGCTTCTATAATTTTAGGTATTAAGAACTCGCAAGTATCAACACACCATCGTCAGCTATTTTATATTGAATGCCGTTGACCACTTCAGTGCTACTTACACCATTATAAATAAAATACGCCAACAGACTTACATCGTCGACAGGTTTAATTATTTTGCTGTATTTTTTTGACTTGCTTGAGGCACTTAAACTATAGTTGAAGTTATTGGCGTTGGTATGTAGAACATTTTTCTATAAAAATGTCAGTTTTTATTATTTTGGTACTTAGCGCCTTAATTAATACACGTATTCATATGTTGATTACCAGTTTTCCATGAGCATCAAAAATTCACGGGTGAATGGTGAAAATTTTAAAGGTGCCATGAAAAGACCATAATTCCTATTTTATCTTTCCATCATTCTGACTACTTTCATCCCTGATTAGTCAGGATAATCGAAGTTCTACTGTGTTGTTGTGGTATTAGAAGCCTTTAAAATGGGGCCAGAAATTATTGTTTTATTTTTAAGTGTTTGTTTGTTAATATGCTAGTCACATTATTTTTGTGAAAAATATTTTCTAGTACCTCTTTGTATTTTTGTAAAATATTTCACACTTATCCCTACTTCTTTACTTTGATTGCTTTTATAATGCGCTCAGATAGTATGTTGTTTCTCAAAGGCCTTTATTCAGATGTGAGTCGATAATAATATAACATCCGATAAAAAGAAGGACGATCTAATCTATTTTACAACACTGACATATTTAGAAGAGTACTTATTCAATTGATTCTGAAAGTATCAGAGTTTACTACACATATTGTATATACGGTTACGATAAATCAATTTATTATCTGTGATTTAATTGCATATATCATGGGGTTACTGCCGTAAGTATGTACCTGCCTACCAAAAACATAATACAACAAGTTATAATTAACTTTCCCCTTAATTTTTCTATTGAACATGCAGACTATAAACTTATCTGAGGATATTTAATTTGGTATAAAAAAAATGTGCATAAATATTCAGCATTTTTTTGCATAAACGAACTTGTCAAATTATTATATCCCGTTTACACGCGCATGGATTTACTGCTGACAGTACGTTTTATTGTGGCCATAATAAGAAAATACACATCGACTGTGAAAAGGTAAAAGGATTTAACCCTCAGTTTTTGCAAAATAGGTTTTATTGAATAATAGCATAGCACACAACCAAATACACATTCTGTCTAAAGGATGTATGGAGGAATTGAAATATTATTTCTTCAAACATAGGTACTGTATTCAACCGATATGTTTAGAAAGTTATTATAAAAAAAACATTTTTAGTGGATAAAAATACGTAAATAGACATTTCCGTATCTGAGACTGAACGGATAATTAAACTGATCATCTAAATACACCGCCGTTTCAAAACTGAACAGACCAAAACAGAAAACTATACTGAACGGACAACAGAACTGATGTATTAAAGGACCTTAAGTAAAAAAATATAACGGGTTGTCATAGGTAGGCAGGTCAAATTATGAAACTGGCGGTTGAGTTTGTCTCTTAAAAATCTTTTGGTTACATTAATTAAAATAAACGACGATTTATTGGCACACCCACTAAAAATCACAAATACTTATATAATAGCCATTTATTTACAGCATGCCAATAAAAGTGTAGGAATATTATTTATCAGTACGTTTATTGTTGTGCGAAAGTACAATTATTTTTATGCATGCATTATAATATATAGTTTTTGTGAAAAATCAGTATTTTAATACTTCTATAGTAAAATTTACAAAACTATTTTTAATTAAAATAGTGTTTAAAATCATTATGAATAGTAAGTAATACATGCAATACGTGCTTTAGTGTAATGAAATATTTTTTAAAATTTCATATTCAGAAACTTAGTATTTGTAATGATAAATAGTAATTTTCGGAACCACATGTCAAAAAGTATTAAACACATTAAAGGGCCTATATTTTTCAAGTAAAAATATATCTATTGATTATCTCTTTACTAAATTATGTACTTAGTTTCATACGTATTTTTTTAATGATATTTCACTTGGTGCTTGGAAACATTTACCCTGTTTAATAATTAAACAATTATTGTTCAAATACAGTGATAATATAGATTGCGTTAAGTTTATTTATTTGATGCAATTGTATCACAATAGATTGTAAGTACTTACCCTTATATGTAAGTTATTACCATATTATTGTTGCCGTAGATGTCAAGAGAGCCAGTCCACAAAACCGGCGCGCAAAGATTTTGTGGCAAAAAAAGTAACGATTTTTTGTTTTTATCTTTAAAAACCGGTACACTAACACAGCCATATAGCCCATTTACACATGCATGGATTTACTGCTGGCAGTATGTAATGTCGCAAGCATAAAAACAAAAGGCAAACGTAACACTTATTGTCATGCAAGTTGCAACACTGCATGCATGGCAGTTCCCAAATTTTCACACGATAGTTTCAATTGGCGTGAAATGTGAGATTGTGCAACGATAGTGGCAACCTTATCGACAAGATATATAAAATACACTGCGCAACACACACGTCTCACTGTGTGTAAACAGTTATTATAACTAAAATTTAAAATTTGCACACTTGCTATCACTAAATACATGCAAGTGTACAGGCGCTATTATACTCATATAAATGCAAGAGGTTTGAAGAACTCTAATACCTGTCATCTGGACACTTATCATTAATAATTGATGTTTTAAATTCTATGGTAAACAATATCTTTGCAAGTCTCATTTGTCATTATGCTGCGTAATCATAGTCTAAATCTTTTAATTCTACTCACCCTCGTCAGTAGGGCTATAAAACTGATTCGGTCCATACATAATGAGGATGTGATAATAGCCATTATTATCTCAGCATTTGAGCGACATTATGTTTGTTAAAACTATTTTAGGTAAATGAATGTGTACTTAAAAAAGAATCTGAAGCAATGCTCACAAACTATATTTTTAGCCAGATTGTACTATTTCTTTTAATAAACTCATAAATAAAAACTGTTTACTGATTCGTTTTACCCTTCCCTTTATCCTGAGACAACATATCTATTCCAGTTACATAACTTCGTAACACCGTTTCATTATATTTCCAAGGTCTGAGATAACAACGTTACGCATGTATTGTCTACAAAACGGTTATCTAAAACAGTGCTCCGCAACCGGTGTGCCGCGAGACGATGCTAGATATGCCGCGGAGCATTGCTTCCAAAAAAACACAAATAATTTTGTATATTATACAATACTTACTTAATAGCCAAATTTGCTTACATAGCTGATAATAAATACATTTGAGCACCTGCATGAACTTAATAAAACAATGCAAGGTCAGAATGAAAATATATTGACATGATCTGATAAATTAGAAAGATTTAAGACAAGAATCTCTATAAATGTACCAAAGGACCTACCAAACCACCAATGAAAACAAGCAATTAATTTTGGATCCGTCTCAAAAACATTAACTTTGCTTCAAAAGAAATTTCATCATTACTTTCATACAATCAATACGACTGGATTCGAAACCCTTTTGCAACCAATGCCAAAAATTCTGTAGAACTGCGTATGGTATTTTCTGGATTTCGGTTGATAAAGAATATCCTCGTATTTCTGACAAGGCTACCAAACTAACTAAGTAAGGCTAAAAACTTGTACGATCATTGAAACAAGCTATTTATTGATAATACAAATACATGCGAATAATAATGTACATTTGGTTCTGCGTCGTGTGTTATGTTTATTTAATTATTTATCAAATAAGTAGGTATGTAATGTAATTTTGGTGCCCTGGAGGCCCAAGCTCGTTGGCGTGGTAGGTCAAGCAGATAAGTGAGATAAACACAAATTACAAATTTGCTCTAATTGCAAAAAAAGTCGCCTGCGGCACTATTTAACTTCGCTGGCTTTAATATTTTAACACATACGATTGTGGGATACAATTATTGTGTCAATACTCGACAAATAATTATTGTTCACCGAAAACTAACCGTAGTTCAAGTGAATGAATTAATAAATACAAATCGCTAAACATAGAATCAATACGATTTATTTTACTTCGAACATCATTTCAAAAACGCTATTTTAAAGTATCACACTGTCTTTAACCTTAGCGATAGGTAGGGGGGGGGGCGCCGAAGATTCTGGCCTGGGGTCCATGTTTTGGTGTATAAGTTGTTTTACGTGTGGTGTGCCGCGGAATTTTGGGAAGACCTTTTGTGTGCCGTGGATGAGAAAAGGTTGCGGAGCACTGATCTAAAAGGCGAATTTGAGTTGACACCCGTGTTTCACCCTTTATTCAAATTCGTACACGCGATATTTATAGCACTTGTATGCTAATGCCGAGGAGTAATCTAATTAATTACTTTTGAAGGATTTTCGTATAGACCAACAGAAGATCCTTTTTTATGGACATGGCTGCATTGTACAAGGCCAAGTTTATACAGTCGATTAGGTGGGTGATCTTTTACTTTAGCCAATGTGGGCACATGGTATTTTTTGTTATTCTTATTGTTTATTATTTTTAGGTTTTTTTTGTTATGAGGGTTGTCCAAGAATTAAAGATATTTAAAAAATCGGGAAAAATTTATTTTTATAAAAAAACATGAAATTTTAGGTACTTATCGTCGGTATTTTGTAAAAAGGGCGAATCAACCATTTTGGCGAAATCGAGATTTTAATGAAAATACAATACGTACCCCACTAGCTTTGTTGTGTAAAAACGGAGAATTTGTATCTCCACAGGAAAGTACTTTACAACGATAATCGTAAGGGCGACATCCATTTAGTATTAAGAATAAAAAGCGAATGTGACGTATTAGGCCTTTTAAAATATTATATAATAACAGTATTCTTTCTAAGCTTTATTATAAACTTGTTAGATATTTATAATCATCCACAGGTAATAAACAAATAAATGTCAAAAGTTAAAAATCCTCCTGTAAAATAGCATTTTGGTTAATTCACCCTTTTTACAAAACACCGATGATATCCTCGCTATTTTTAAAGATTTAAGCGCTTTTCACATGATTTTGTTTTTGAGTTTCCATCAGCATTTTGGGTCCCCAATGAGCATACCTTTGCATACCCCAATTTTTCCCTCAAAATCGTTGGTATGGTAGGACGTCTGGGATCAAAATTGCGAGCACATGGACTGTCAGACGATGATCTTCATCATTGATTTTCTTCAACAAAACGTCATCAATTGACGACCTCTTTTCTCTCCCCTCATCATGAAAACTCGTTCTACCACTCGAAAACTCGGTACACCACTTCCTGACATTCCGCTGGTTCATCAGATTACCATGAGACGACGATGGATATGAACAGGGTGGACTCCCTCCTGGTTATGATTGAACGCACCTCGCAGGTGGTGGGATTCGACAGCATAGCATCCATCTCCAACAAACGCAAAGGTCATACTGAAGCAGGTACCGAGCCAGCTCACCACTCGTTCTGGAGAGGAAAGTCTACGCTACACGCCAGTGCTGCCATCTTTTGAGAAATAATATCCCCATCGCCAAAAATGAATAAAGGTCTTTAATTCTTGGACAACCCTTGTACATAAGTTAAATTGTTTTATTTTTGTTTACATCTTCAAATAATACCAGAAGAATTCAAATCAATTTATAATATTGAAAGAGTTTTATATAAACAAGTCAAAAAATGCACCAAACCAATTTGAATGATTTAGTAAAAAAATTCTAACATTTACCTGCTATTTATGCTGATTTTTGTCAGCTCTTTCAAAAATTTTAAATGGGGTTTGATTGTATAATACTGTAATAGAATATCGTATTTAATTTTTGGGTTGCCACTGTGTTCTGTTTCTGGTGACAGTGATAACACAAAAATCTGACATGATACCCGCAAGCAGTATATTATAATAGAATAGTTTATAATTTATTAATGACGGATGCATGATATCGCCTGCCGGAGTGTGTTCGAATCACTGACATTAATATGGACGAAGCATCTGGAAAAAAAAATGACATGCACTTTTTTGTCAGGTCTGCCGAATGACACCATTACAATAAAGGTGATATTGCTATAAATTCCTGATGCTTTTTGTCGGGTCTGCCGAGTGGTTCTCTCAAATGAACATTGACACTAGAAACACTGTTCTAACACCATTACAATAAAGGTGATATTGCTATAAATTCCCGATGCGTGATATCGCATAATGGAAATTGCGTGATGTCTACCTATACATGTGCGAATGTCGCTATGCCCGAATTTACTTGCTAGCTACTGTATTGAGTGCGTTGTCCATTAATAATGTCATTGGTTGGAATCAAAACCTTCACTCGTAAATGAAATTTTCATAATTTTTTCAATCAAAATTCTTTACCAGGATTCAAGGTGTTAGTAATGTTTTTCCCTTGGTAACCAGTCTAAAAGCGTACTGCATTGTATGGTTCCACATCGGAGTGGAGTAATAAGGAGTAATAATGGAGAAATATTGAACAGCTGATTCATTGCCTCTTATTAACATAATGCTAAGTACCCACGCACGTTCTTGCTCTTTACGCTCATTCGAACATGTCTCAACGTGTGTACCATCTCGCTCGATGCTTTTTTGTTCGATGTGAAAAAGATTCAAAGTCCGTAATTCGTGCTCGATGCTCGACAAAAATTCGTTTGAACATAACTTAACGTGTGCGCTTTGAATTAGCATCTTGTGTCGAGCCGCTCGAGCGTGTGTACGCAACGACGAGCATGCTTACAAGTCATGTTCGATCGAACAAGAACATGCGTGGGGTGGGTACTTACCTTAAGGATAATATGAAGTGAAAATTGAAACTTGCAAATAAAAAATCTGACCCCAATATGTAGTTCATATTTTATTACATATTAAATGTTTACAAAAATAATAAATAAGGAACACTAAAAAGTTACAGTATTCATAAAAAATAATGTTTGAAATAAAGTAAACATAATATGAATTGAAACAAACATTGCACTTATTATTAACTAAGCGTTCTGTTTATTTTACATTTTTTTGATTTAGTGCAAGTAACTTATGTCCAAGACTAATTAAATTCTACATTGTTACTTAGTCACAATTTTTAACAGATAAAGACAAAAATGGGTGTAAAACTGACACCAAATTAGATTAGTTTAAATCTCCCTCGCTGTAATAAGTTGTTATATAATTATTATACTTCTGGTTTCACCATCTGATACATTGTTAAATTGTGTAACTTTAAATATCAGGATACCGGTATAATATGTTTTGTAGAATCACAGCACAATTTATTTAAAAAAAATACTCGCCAATTTCCACATCGGGGCCTCGGTGGACACGTTAAATTGAGACTTTTCGTAAATTAAAATTAGTTATGATGATAATATTTACAAGTGTGATGTCTCATTTCTCATGGTTTTCTTCTTACTGGTAATACAGTTCGAGATTCATGCCATCGTGAATCTCATCTAGAATCCAATGGTCAAGGAAGTTATTTCAACATTATATTCATATTATTTATATTAAAATAGAAATTACCTGTTTGTTTGAACATGGAGTCCGTATTCTTTAAGCTGGCGTTCACGTCACGTTGCTCACGGACGGAAAGCATTGTGTCATCGCATTCGACTGCTGCAAGTTTTCAATGGGAAGGATCGAGAGGGAATGCAGTGTTAAGATGCTGAAGCGGGGGGAAAACTGCATGCCAGCATAAAGAATACGGACTCTACATAATTCGGAAACACATAAAATCTCAACCGCTAGAAAAATTTGTGAAAAAATATATGTGCCGGGCGGGACATGGCTTCTGGCCAATATGCTAGCCACCTGCACCATACCTAATTACGACGAAATCAACCAATAGCTATACAACTGAAGGATATCATATTTTATTAATATTGGCGACCAGCTTTTGTGGTTTGAATTAAGGTACCAATAATAGGTACTTAGCCGGAGTCAGGATCTCTCAAAAGTTTTTGCTAATAATTTTTAATCAAACTATTTTTTTATTCAACGAATAATTCACAAAATTTAAAGTTGTGACATCCTTTATTGAACATACATAATAATTTTGAAACATCACAAAAACACACCCATAAGAAAAAAATCTTGAAAAATATAATATAAGTACATTCACCATTTCGAATATAAAGATTATTGATACATTTTCAATGGGCCAACGTGCAGAATACTCGAATTAGCAGCCACTATTCGGATCACATTTTTGGATCAACATAATATGACGATTATTGATATTCGACGATAAATTATATCAAATGAAAGTAAGACATACTTGGCCTTGATAATGATTTCACAGAAGCATATTGTGTACCATTAAGAATCTCCAAAATTATAAACCACCAATAAGTAAATTAACATCAACATTAATGTAAAAACATATTTGATTTTTTATTTTATTTAACTGACACGTGACTTTTAAAAATGATTTTTGTTCATAACTTGACACACTTGTGGAAAAGGGTTCACTATCAGTGTTCTAGATTTTGGAAGCAAGTGGGTATTGACTAGAACGTCAGAAACAGCTACTAGTGCTAGGAGTACCGGAGCTAGTGTTTAAGCCATCATCACCCCACAACCCACTACGGGCCTCAAGAAAATGGATTCATTCACCTCGTTTGCCTTGCTCCAAGATTGCTGTCTCTTTCTATACAATATCTAATGATATTCTTACCAAACAATCATATTGAGTTGCAGTAGAAAGGGTCTTTAACAAAGAAATTGGAACTCTTAGCCTGCTTCTTACATGAATTATATATATTTATGAGAATGTATCCGGACAAATTCACAAGCGTAACAAAAAAAACTATTACCTAACTCACTATTGATATTTAAGAAACTGAATAACTCTATGACACTGCAAAATAATAATTGCATATTCACCACTTTTATTTCCCCACAAATAATATTTAAAGTTCGGATAGGTGTAATTTTAGTAAATATTATTTACAGGCAATTGAATGAGGTACACCATTTGATTTTTCTTTTTAACCATCCCTCAATAATGCAGCAAGAATAAAGTAAACAAAGAAATGGTAAGATAATCCTGGAATTGAAATATAACTTAGTTGTTGATTTTTTTTTTTTAATTATTAATAACCATGTCCTTGCTTTTTCGTACAAATGGTTGTTAGTAATTTTGAACAATCACAAACACCCAGGCTTTGAGAAAAACACATAAATATTGTGTGTCCTGACCGGGAATCGAACTCAGGAACTCTCGGGTGGAAGGCAAATGCCTTACGCACTGCACCACGAGAGCCGCCTACTTACTTAGTTGTTGATTGGTACTCGATTGTCGAGGCGGCCAGTTTACCATGAACCATTGATTTATAATAATTATAGGATTCGATTTTAGCTAATTTTGGATAGGTTATACACTGTCACAGTTTAAGACACCGAATGCATACAATGGCCGTGCGATTACGTGTCAGGCTTATAGTGTCGTGGGTCTGAAAAAAATTCACATGTTTATTTTTGAGTGACTTAGGTACATCCATTTCTCGTAAAATAAAAATCTGTTAAGAAACCTCTTTGTGAGGCAGCATAGAACCACATAGGATCCGTACAGGCTCTATTATATCGGTATTGTGCAGCCAACTTCAAAGTAGTCAAAACGGATAGTGGTCACTCATGACAACATTTTTAGCCTTGTTGCCATGAACCCTATGAGAATGACTTAACCGCTGCAAGGCTAATAGAGCAAACAGGCGCGGGACATGATGATAACATAAATATTATGAGGATGGAGTGTGACAGTGACACAGTAGTAATATGAATGCAATTTGCTATACTTTGGTGACTTCCAAATCAGCAGAGGAAGGTATAGCTTGGGAGTCATTTTTAGATGAGATCCTTGAGCTATTTATTCTAGCCCAAAAATTACAATTAGTATATTTGGAGCCTAATACTGGTACTGTGTAATAAGTCATTAGTGTCTACAATGCGTTTTAAAGGATACAATCCGCCAATTTTATGTGATCCTTGAAGACTGTGTACCATTTCTTCAAAACTATTTTGTCGCTTCGGGTTCCTGTTTGGGCTGCGATTAATTTCTTCAGGTCGCCGACTGTGTCGTCTGGGTTACATTTCACGCGGACTTTCTTGCCGAGGCGATCGTTGCATGTTATTTCCAGCATTGTTTTGATTGTTTACAACTGCAAGTCTGAAAGATAGGTTAACTCACGGTTTATTGAAATGATTGGGAAATTACTAATTGGATGTAGCGCAAACATGAAGATAACCTTGCAAATTTTGCAATAGGACCATTAATTAGATTCAGTATTCCATAAGTATCGTTAAAAATCTAACCTATGTCAAAATACGAAACAAGTTTCGAGCGCGACTTGACAGCTTTCACTCATGCGCCATATTGACTTTGTATTGTCCTATCATAATGGTGCTTATATTATTTAAACAACATATCATTTAAATTTATATATCGGTTACTATATTTGCAATTAATATTTTAAAATATTTTTTATCGGTTTATGGTCTACGTTTAGATACCTATCATTTTCTTCGTGACGACCTTGTTTTATTCAATTGCCATTTTGTCCGGAATGTATAAATGATTATCCACATCACTCGTTCGTTTCGCTAGTAAAATTTCTCCGTGAGTAGTGTAAGTGTCGTGTAAAAATGCAACTCCCAACTGAATATGTCACAAATGCAGAAGATGTGGCCGACCAGGTAATTAAGTGATAAATAAACTGACGCATTATTTACTTAGGTGTGTATTTAAAAAAATACGTCCATATTTATGTAAGATTTCACTTTTGCCGCTGATTTTTTCTGTCACGTCACCTATAACTTGTATTTTCATTACTAAAAGTGTGTTTACTCTCGATTGTTTCGATTTTCAATTGACTGCTTTACCTTTCTTTAATTTATATTTTCATTGCCGAGACCTTGACATTACGTTGGAATTTTCTTTGGCCCATTGAAAATACGTGACGCGCAGAGCTGTCATTGCCGAAGAATATTTGGGGTTTCTAACCTACTTTATGCCTCTGTTATTCAGATTAACCCATATGTTCACTTAAAATGTGCGAGATCAAATACAACTGATCGGTTTTATCTCTCGATAGATTACGTGTCAGCTTATTTGGTCAGATGCACTTTGATGATTTTAATAAAATGTTGAAGTAGGTAGGAAAATATGTTACGCCTTTTACTAAAGTATCCTGTACATTTTTTCAGCCAATAGTTTTGCATCGAATTCTATTTTTACAACTGTCATAGGTATACGTCTTGTCGAACAGCAGAGAAAGTAATTTATTTTTAAAAGTAAAGTTTCTTCTTAAATTTTTAATATTGTGCACTAAAGTGACATTCATAAATATTTGATCTCTAAATCTTTTCCGCCTTTGTCACAGTCAATAATTATTATTCATCATTATCCATAATCAAATAGATAGGTACCTACTTAATTGGTATAACAGGGATGGCGAACCTATGGCACGCGAGATGATTTTGCATGGCACGCGAATGTTTTGTGTTGGAAGAGAAAAAATAGATACTTATATAATTTAAAATATTTTTTTTACAAATACCTAAATATATATTGTATAATATTCTTCGGTTTTTTAATAATATGTTTACCAATAATATTTATCAATCGATGCACAAACGGATGCATGCATAAATGACAAATCCCATTGTAGAAAAAATAACAGGCAGCTGATACTCTTGAAGAATAAGCATTATAATTAATTTAAATTGCATAGATGGGTCCTTAGGTTTTATGCGTTACACATAATAATATTATAGCACTGACCTCATCAGCAGGCGGGTTAAGCCGTGTCGCGAACCTCTAAATTTGATCGATTTACAATCATTTTACAATGCTCGAGACCACTGTAGCGAGAGGATGCCTCTTCTGATCCGAGAAATGTTGGCGTTAATTTGTGCGTAAAGAACCAAACCAAGTAGGTATTATAAGTAATAATACTCAAGAACGCAATTGCTTACAATTTTTGAACTATTTTTTCATTTTTTTCCTGCTTGAACTCCTCGAAAAAACAAAAAATAATATTTGGGAAATTTTGGCTCGTGTACGTAAAAAGGTTCGCCATCCCTGTGGTATAATGTGTACCTACTCATAGGTAATAATAATTAAATGTCGACATTATATTATTAAGTATATTCGATGTCAGGTAGCACAGTTTTTTGTGCAATCAGCAACATTAATGTAATTATTATCAACAAATGCAAAAATGATTAGGTATGGTATTCAAATCTACGGTTATAAACAGCTAAGTAGGTAAATAATTAGTTAGTCACTCAGAAATCGCAAGATATAAAAAAATACAGTCGAACTCGGTTATTACGATATCGGACATAGCGAGATCTCGGATGTAATGAGGAAACATTGGTTGACATTTTGGTTTATGATTTTCTCCATACGTTTATATTTATTCACTGTTATAACGAGCAACTTATCAGATATACCGAGCTAAAATACTGTTAATGTGTCGATCGTTTAAAAACATTTCGACCCTAACCAACAAAATCCAGGCGGCTCTCGTGGTGCAGTTGGTAAGGCGCTCGCCTTCCACCCGAGAGTTCCTGGGTTCGATTCCCGGTCATGACAAAAACATTTATGTGTTTTTCTCAAAGCCTGGGTGTTTGTGATTGTTCAAAATTACTAACAACCACCTTGTACGAAAAAGCAAGGACATGGTTATTAATAATTCTAAAAAAAAAAAAAAAACCAACAAAATCCGACCGGACAGGATGCCGCCATCAGATTACGTTTATGACACTAGTTAAGTGTCTAAGTACCTACCTAATTGTTGTTTTTGCCGACTATAATGAAAAAGGATCCACGCATATGGTTGAAAAATCCAAGGTTTGCAAAGTCCGTAGGTACCCACCAGCGTTCATTACAACAAACAACTACTTTTGTAGTTTATGAAGGCCATGTTTGTTTCGGGGATTTTTACGATGGTTTTCAGATTTTTTGTTTTCGACTTTTTTTTGTTGTGTCTCATTTAAAAATACCTATTTTATGATATAACGAGTACCGCTTATAACGAGCAAATTCAGTCGGTCCCATCTTCCTCGTAAAAACCAAATTCGACTGTATGTCTCTTTTAATAAAATCTGGACCCTAGAAGTAAAGTGTCACTTGCAGAAACTAACGTTTTCAGTAGGGTCAGAAATCAGAAAACGTGTCATTCACTTAAGTATTTGTAAATGAATATTTCTGATATTTATTAATTGAACTGGCGTTTACGTGGTAGAACTCCATTATAATGGTTTCGAAACAAAGTTATTTTTGTTAATAATTATACTTTAATTAAGTCATTTACATTTATATATTTCTGTTTCGGGCTAAAAACCCATCTTCGGTATCGTCGATTATCACTGGGTTTTTTCAGTCCGATACAGGAAATCCATTCATCGCGGGGGATACGTTTTAAACATGGTCACGATAAGCGGTATTTTGTGATCAACGGAAGATTCGAAAAGCAAAGCAATTTAAAATATGAATACACTTTATTAATAAAATAGACCAAATTAATAACAAAATAGTCATACATAAAATAAAACTAGGTAATATAACCTGAAAAAATAACATTCATTTTATTCCGCGTTTAAAAAAAAAATCTACATAGTTCTCCCTGCTTGGCCTGTCTGCACTTATTATGTAAAATTTGTCGACAATTGTCAAATAATCTGATAGTGCGCACATGATTTCACTCATTATGATGATTCCCTGGCAGGTGGTACAAGTCAAAATAAGTGCGGGATGAAAAAATATTGTTAAAATTCCATAGCTATATAATGAATTTGCACTTGCCAGAATCGCGATGAACGAGGGTTACCTGTATGTATAATAATGTTCTCAAACAGTATAACTTGTAGGAAAATCTCGGAGGACAACATGCTGTTGTAGTAAAAATTTTGTAGTGTTAAATAGTGTTGGTATTTATAATTTTGGTATAAAATATTAGTTTTATTCTATTTCTGTCTAAACTAACTTGCATTAAATTGGCAAGCTGAAATGACAACAGTCACTATTCAACAATGTTTGAAAATTTGCTCATAGAGACACCTACACGTGAAAGTCGTACAGAGTCCATGTTTAGTTTTAGCTTATCTGTACCTTAGCAAAATAAAAATCACTGGTCTCATACCAATAAGCCGACCAATGGATGGCTTTTGTGAAATGTCAAAAATCATAAACGTATGCAAAATTAGTTAAAAGCTTATCCTATACAGTAAATCAATGTCCGTATTACTATAATTGAATAATATAATAAATCGAATGCATTGTAGAAGTCATCCAATCAATTTTTGGAAGATATGTGTGTGAAGAGAGCAATAAGCCACATCAAACATGCCATTTATGCTAGAACCACATTACTATCACAGTCGTGTGCTGTAAATTACCAGAACATTCGATAATAAAAACCGACAACCTACGTCCTACATAAACATTGTGTCAATTACCTGTCATTTTCAAACCCAAACCACTAAAATAAAAAATATGTGAGAAATTGTGACTAAAAAATGTGTAAACTTTCTGAATGAAAAAAAAAATGTTCTAACATCTGTCAGGTTGGTGGTGTGGCGTGATATGCGTGAGGTTATCTTCGTTTGGTTCTGATATATTTTCACAGGTTTTGCTGACTGGTACTAGTTTTTGGTTCAAAATGTGCTATGGGATGGGATGGGAGCATCTGTCTGATAACATTTTAAATACTACATTGCACACTTTTTGCCTCAGAGACGAGCTTACCGTGGGCTCATGTGACGTGATGTGATGTTGAAACACTGTTGCCATCTTTTTCTTGCTGATTATAGTACAGAGGTGTAAGAATTGTAGAATTTTTAGTATATTTGGCATCAAATTATAGTACCTATTTTACATCTTTTGTGAAATTAAAATTATACTATTACATCCTGTGCATGGATTTACTGCTGACATTATTTATTATCGCGACCATAACAAGAAAATGCATGTGTCGACACGTATTATTGTGCGAGTTGCAAGATTGCATGCATAGATCAAAAAAGTCCAGAAGCTTTTGAATTTTCATGCGATAATTGGAACGCAGTAGAACGATAGTGGCGAACCTGCTGGAAAAAGTATGAACTACACCACGCAGCGCATTTTGACGTTTACCAATTTTTACAACCTATCAAATAGCACCATACAATGACAACAACGCGTCTCGCTTACGCTTGAAGAATGAGATTGGCGAGACAATCAGCACTATTACGTGCAAACAGTAGTTATTATCGTTGTAGTTTAATTTACTCACTATTGGTCCCAGTAAATCCATGCACGTGTACAGGCGCTATAATACTCTAATTATGGTACGGTTGGCAACTGGCAACACTGTATCGAAAACATTAAATAATAAAATACTATATAAAAGTGCTGTCAATTCTATTATCTTTTTTTTTCACATCTGTCACACAATCCGTAGAGGGAAAGTGACAATCTATCCTGTGAAATATAATAGGTATTGAGTGACATTTAATTTTGTGTGTGCAACTGAATTAAAATTCAGAAAACTGCTTACGCATGCATTGTTTGCGTGCATATTTCGTACTCAAATAGTATCAACACAGGTGAACAATTATGTTTACTCAATAACACTATTTGTTGCGTACTGTCAACGAAATAACTTTCAATTGAATTGGCATTATTAATTTATTATTTTCACTCACACCAATGCTTGATCAATTATTGTCTTGGTCAAATTCAATTTAAAGTTATGTGAAGAATTATATCAGCTACATGAAACACTTTCATTGTCTGTGTGCAGAACACTATAGTTGTCCTACATATCAGCATTTTAAGGCACAAAAGAGACTAGTCAGGATGTCATTACTTAGCATCGTTTGGATGATTTCACTGTATGACAGCCTTCTCCACCGTTTGACTCTGGCCCCTTCGGCATTCAGCGGCACATGGCGTGTGTCAGTGGAAAACCCATGGCATTCTTGATTTGGTCAGTTCATCTGAAGGGACCTTCTCATTGTCCTCTCCGGCCTTTGACATGACCTAATGGGACAAATAGATTGTAATTTTATTGAAAAACAAGCATTGAAAGTGGATGATGTGAATTTATTAACGGGGAACGTAATGCTGCTAGCAGTGCTTAGCGGCCGAATATGAATCATGCAATACTTATAATAAAATTTTCTGATATTTTCTTTAGTCAATATCGTATTTAAAAACATTAAAAATAGAAATTGATAGGTAATTTCGAAATTCAATGTTAACAAATATTAAAATTCAACCTTACATTTAAAAAAAAAAAACCACTATAAAATGGGTGTTTGTTGGAAATCATATTTAGTTTAATAAGTTCTTTTGAAGTTCATATAAAGATTTTTGTATATAAATGCTGACTTACAATTAAAGCATCGGTTTTCCTAAAATAATATGTCTATAACTTGAATTCTTTTATATTTATATCGAATCGACTTTCAGTATGGTCAGAATAATTAAAATGATTTCAAGTTATACAATGTGTTTCTCACCATGAATTTACCGAACATACATTTCCGTTTATGTAAGTTATAAATATTGTCAATAATTTGTGGTGTAGATAGAAAAGGAACTATACAATGTGGGAAAGGGCTATAGTTGAAAAATTCCAAGTAATAATTGAGTGGAGGGGATGGAAATTTTTAATTGGACTGGGTAGCGATTAGATCCGAAATAAAAATCTCTGCAGGGAGGCGTCGAAGATTCACATCAGATTTAGGATCCAATGATAATGATGATGTATTTACAAGACTGCATATAAAAGCCTGATAATATATTATTAGGTAGTTATGCAGAATGTAGTCAGTCCACAATAATGTCGAGCTGAGATAATGGCACTTTAGTAACAACATGATTATAAGAAATGTATGTAAAAATGTAAAATGTCAAATTGTAAATAGTATTTTATTTCAAGAATAATTTTTTTCCGGCTTGGCTATTTTCAGCAGAATGTAGAGAAAACCTTCTCGCATCTGATCTATATCAATTTTCTAATTTTAAATTTTTTGTGGACTGGCTACTTTTTGCATAACTATGTCCAATAATAAACCATCGCCAACTTCACAGTGTTTACTCACATGTTTACTAGTAAAACATGCAACACTCTTTGTGTACAGATGATGTGGTCTACACACTTTTTGTTCTGTATGTTTTCAAAGACGACTGTAGTGCGTGGCGTTTCATTTAAATCAAGCAGAAACTGTTCCTAACGAAAATGACCAGTGCCCCTTCGAAGCTATTGCTATTTAAATATAATGTTGGTAATTATTTATATTATATTATGAGAAATAGTTATTAAAAATATGGTGAGAGTGGTGAAAATTTTAGCAACAATACGTTACATCCTTGAAATTAGCACTCATCACTAGCCGCTGGCAGGTGAAACTCACTTGATGAGTGAATTGCGCCGTGATAGAAATTCTATGGTAAATTTGTAAATTTAAAGTGTGCTTCTCATATTTCGACTGTTGTCTCATACCTGCTCACAGAACCGACATATGTAAAATGTTGTACATTTGTTTCTACTTAGACCGCACTTCCATGAGCGAACAATGACTTCTATGATCTCCTAGAAGTCGTTATCAATGTATTATTTCACTCTTGTTTGTAAAGGATTATCCAAGTTCTAGTATGAATTTGTTTTTTTACACGCACTAAAGCCAGTGTTTCACAAGCCGTACGGCATGTGGCCCCATTCATGTTTTCGAAATCAAAATATTCTAATTCAGGCCGCAACGAAAACGTCAGTTATCATTTGCTTATAGCGAATACCGTTTACCCGGTTTACCGTAATGGTCGCTCTTTTATAATTTTCGATGAAGTACGATGACAAATATGGCAGCTTTGTTTATTAACGTACCCATTGAGGTGAAAATGTGCCTCATCACTGATGATTAGGGATTGCAATACCGGTATCCCTGTATTCTTCGATACAACTACCCTGTGGGCTTTGAAATCCCCTGCTTAGGAGTGAATCAGTAATGTATCTACTTTATAAATCATGTGTTCACTTTATATTTTCCTAAGTAGGTTTACACTAAGTATTTTTAAAATAGTTACTTATTATCTAAAAAATGTCTCAAATTGAAAGCTTCGTGCCTTAGGCAAGTGGAGTATTCACCTTAAGTTGGAGCCGCCTCGAATGTCTGCGTTAAGAGCGTTTAAGATCCTCATTTTTTTTCTCTGTCGTAAAAATCAGATAAGAGAACTGTGTAAATGATTTTGTCCAAATTAAGTAATAATATAATATTAGTGTACTTGTGTCTATAGTGATACTTGTTAATATCCTTTGACACGTTATGATTTTGTGGTATTTATGATAAGAAATACTTTACATAGCTGCCGTCAAATAAATACTTACATTCCTACAAGATAATAATGTGATATCAATTTAATTAATTTAATTTAATTTCCGTTTTTCTTGCCATCATGTCTTATGGCCTACTAAAAATCTCATCATAAATAATGAATTAGGAATTTAAATAATCATGAATAAGTGTAACACGGCATAAATTAGAATGTGGCACAATAGCGTATTTTTTTATAAAATTTGTGCCAGAGAATATTATGGTCACTAGTTTTTGAAGGAATTATAATTTATGTTAGATATGGTAATCATTTATTTTTGTTATAGACCTGACCATAGTAAAAAAATTAATGTGCAATTCTGATTATCATGCTATTTTTGTAGGAATTAAATTATGTATCTCTTTTTCTGTCAATGCATAATAATACAGTACTCTCTCAGTAATCCGCCACCCAAAAAACCAGACAAAGTGTCCAATTAGTGAAAGCGGCGGATTATAGTGCATGCGTACAAAATATGGTAAAAATTAAAACAGGTATTTCGTAAAAATAGTTTTTTTGAGAAATTTGTACTAGCAAATTACGGTTTTATTTATAATCAAAATCAAGTATTTACTAAATTATACATATTTATAGACTAAGTTTATTAACTAAATATTAAATAGTAAATCACTCGACACAACCAGTTGTTCAATGAGGCAGATATTCTTGAATGGCTTAGGATTCCTGGCTTTCCCTATGACCAAAAGCTTCATTTTGTGTGTCCCGGTTGCATTGTGGCACAGCATAATAATTGTGATGCGGTCCTTGGGCACTTTCCTCCCTTGTACATTACTTTTTTCACGATGAACGTACGTTTCCAAAATAAACCCGTCTCATCTGCGTTGTATACTTGTACGCGGCGGACTACTGAATTTGACAATTGAATACCGGCGAATTATAGAGCTTGATTTTGTGCTTTCAACTAGTAAAAATAATGGCAGATTATAGCAGACAAAAATATTAATAAAAATGAATCTTGATATAACGAATTCGCCTAACCATGTAAATTCATTCTGCAATACTTCCGGGGCAAGGAAATGTGCTTTATAAATTTTTGTAAAAAAAAATGCATTTGTTTTGTTGTAAATGTCAAATCCCTGGAAATATGGCAACTTTTGTTGTAATTATATTTGCACCTAGCCTCTAGTTAGTAGCTTAGTAGGAAGGTAACCCGAGGGGAGAACTGACATTGTATAATTGCATTACAATGAACGGGCAAATCTTTAGAGTTTGATTGTTTTTTTTGGCAAAATTTACCATTATTTTATTTTTTATCTTTCAGGTGATCCGAAAAGGAAAACACATCCTGCCAACAGTAGCCAGATTATGCTTGATCTCCACATTCCTGGAAGACGGTCTCCGGATGTGGTTCCAGTGGAACGAGCAACGGGAGTACATGGACATGTCATGGGGCTGCGGTAGTTTTCTCGCCATGCTCTTCGTGCTGGTCAATTTAGTCGGACAGCTCGGAGGGTGCATCATGGTCCTGGCGAGGTTTAAGGTCGAAATCGCGTGTGGAGTACTTTTCTTCATTGTTGTATTACAGGTAATAAATGGCATTATTAATAAATATCGTACAAATTGATTACATTATTATTATATACTGGTGCAGAGGACTCTTGACAAACACAAACATGCGGTCCCTACAGCCAATAAAAAATCACAGTTGAAGAATTACTATTGCAGGGGTTCCAACCATTTTTGAGTCGTCACCCTCTTTTATTATAGCATAAAAAGACATTTTAATAGAGTGATAGGAAAGCACATCAAAAATAATTTTGTAATCAAATTTTATATACTGGTTATTGTGGATCAATCATCGCATTTTCCTAGTAATTCGTTTCAGAGTTGTTTATAGTTTTTGTTTGCATTTTCATTAATTAGATCATAATCGAATATATTGTAATATTTTTATCAGTAGTTATAGCCGAGGTAAAAAAACTATTGCATTGCCACTATTCAGGTAATTGTGATAATGTGTAGCAATGATATTGTTAGACGGGGTATAACCATAATATGGGAATTAGATAAATACGTGTGCTCTCTTTACTGAGAAACTCTGTTTAAATGTTCAATGTCATAATAGAAATTAGTGTTTTTTTTAGATAAGAAATCCAAGGGTAGTATTTGGTAAAGGCTGGTGGCAACCAATTGCTTACCCTTTAAAAAAGAAAATGAAAAATGTATATAACTTGATTCGGGATGTCTGGAATTGTCTGTGTAAGTTATATAAAATGATCAACATATGCAGCGAATTAAATCTTTCTTGATTTACTCCGTTCTCAAAAATGATCGCCTTCCAAAACTAATGAATTCATTTATTTTTCTTTTATAAATCATTACTATTGTAAGTTATACATATTGGTTCTTTAATCTGACGTATGAGACACATAAAACTTCAACTGTTCGTACTAAATAGGTGTACGGTTTATATTGAGATAAGTGAGTGATAACTGGTACTGTATGAATGACAATGACATGTTGAGCGATGTTTTAAAAAATGCAAGGAGTGCAGTGCACTGGCATGATGTTAGAGCAGCCGCCACTGGTAATACTACGAAGGTTGCTCAAACAATAAAACAGTCAAAGGAATCAATCAACTAAATCAAAATTAAAAAATTATTTTCTTTGCTTCGGTAAACGATACGGCAAGAAATTATAAGACTGGCATAAATTTTAAATTGGTATATTATTAGAGTAGAGTTTCAGAAGTGGTTTATATTAAAATGAAGAAATAATGTTATCAAGTTCACACTTAAAATAGATAATAGATTCAATCATAAGTACTTGTGTGCAAATAGAGATCAACGACTTGTTTATTTATATTGTAATTTAATAATATTATGCTTTACTATCAAAGCCAAGACGTTTATCAATGAGTGATAATGTAGGTACTGATCATTGCGGCTTGCATTTTATTTGTACGAGAATAATTAATCATTCGTGTTAAGTACATGTGGTTGGTTTATCTTTTAGTCCTTAAGAGCCGTTTCACACGAGACACTGGTGTCGGGACACTGCATATACATATAAATCAGTGATTGCCAAACGGTCACGGCGGCATTTTCGGTAGCTCGCGTAGGATTTTATCACATTTATAAATTTGCCTCTCAAATTTTATTATTGGACTCTGAAATGAAATATTTCTCGAACTAAATTGCAATGAAATGCTTAACATTTGTTGCCTCAACTGTAGAATCTGAATGGCCTTTCGTGCCAACAGAAAAGTATCAAATTTTAGTTCGAATTGCGCTCAAAATGAAGACATTGTTTTGTTCTACCTATTTATGTGAATCAACATTTTCCACTATCAAGGTGGTTAAAAGTAAATATATACAAACAGACTTACAGATAATTGCATTCGGATGGGAGTGACTCACCGAGAATTGAAAAAAATGTGGAGGAATGTGAATGCCATTCTTTTCACTAATTGTTTTTTCTTTTACTCACTTCTTCTAAAAAAGAAGTTCCAGGTTTGATTCCCGGTGAGGTTGAGGTGATTTGTTCATTACCTACACCACTGTAATTGGGCATCATGGCCTGTGAGGTGTTAACAAAAAAAAAAACCAACAACATTTGCTCTTTGCATTTATAGGATTGTCTTTAGTAATCCTATTATAGTAGTTGTGTTTACTGTTATACTTGATCTGCATTAGGATGGCATATAGCTGGAATATATATTATACTATCCCATTTTCACAGTTCTATCACGCATTGGCCAATGGAATTTAGTGCAGTACCACTTGGTATCTGATATCAAGATTACAACGTATCAATTCAATGCAAGTGTCGGCGTAAGCGCATTATAATGATTTATATTTTTGATTTGCTTTATTACATTATTACATCAATTAAGAAAAAGTTATTAAAGTGTCGTAACAGTGTCGCGAATTCATGTCAAATTATGTGATTGACAAATTTATCGATGTTCAATACTTAAAAGATAATGACTGATTTAACTAGCTGACTTCTTACGATAGATAGACTATACCATGAAATTTTAACACCTGCGTACTCACAATATTGCCGTAGTAATAAATAATGAGCATACCCTTTTTCAGCGTAAGGTTGCCCATAATTTCATGTTAACTGTAAGCATGACTGCTGGAATAGAGTTGATGGTCGACATAATAAAATTCTATTGTTTTTAAATCATTTTCATGGTGTGTATCTTTTCATTATAAAATTTGGGACTTTAGGGTTTCTAAATTGAAAAAATATTTGGAGAAAAATGTATTGTTTTTAACTGTTATGTATGTATGGCCTGCGCTGGTATGTGACTTTTTTTACCGGACCTGTTTCATATGTGTATTTGTTTATTTTTCAGACATTAGCGTACAGCATCTTATGGGATATCCAGTTCCTGTTCAGAAACCTAGCTCTGATTGGTGCACTATTATTAGTCCTTGCGGAATCTCGAGTGGAGGGAAGAAGTTTATTCGCAGGGGTGCCGTCCCTCGGTGACAACAAGCCCAAGAATATCCTTCAGTTGACTGGACGTGTTCTCCTAGCGTTCATGTTCATCACTTTACTCCGATTCGAATTATCATTCCTACAGGTTGGTATTTTGTCAAAACCACGGTTCTTTAATGACTCCGTTAACATTTGATGAAAATATTTAACCTTCCTTAAAAAAGTTTACTTTGAATTATGTATTTCTTATGTTATAATAAATTACGTTACATAATATATAAGCCACAATCTTTATTTTATTTACTTAAACTCAGATTTATATTGTAAATCACCATTCCATAAATTGAAAAACGAGTAATGAGAAAGTCTAGTTTTTATTAGTTGCCAGATTTAATATCGAAAGTTTAATGACATAATGCCTAATGGTAAACACATATCAATTATTGGATAAATATAGGACCATTGAATCAAATATATAACATAATTATTATGTGGAATAAAAATAAATAGATCAATTGAGGTAATAATATGATGTCTGTTAATATGCTATTGGCCGAGCTGCTAACATGTCGGCTTTCTATGTCATGGGTCCCAGGTTCGAATCTTGGATCTGGCAAATACACATTGTTTTTTAATGTGTTAGCAGCCAGATTATTGACCTAATAGGTTGAGCAATTGGCTAACATTCATTTCTCATAAAAACAAATTTGTTAATACAAACCTCAACTTAATGGTGGCCCATATGATCTCATTAGGATCGGACATGGTCAAAAAAAATCTAATTTGTGGAATTTAATGCATATTGAAAAATTTTCTTATTCATAGAGGAATTATTGCATAATATTACTTTAAAAATTGAATTTGATCAAAGTACCTTTATCTACCGATTGTACTTTATACCCCAAATTTTATTTGCTATTGAAGGTAAAAATACTTTTTTGTTTTTCATGTTTATTGTCAACGCTTACAGATTGTTCAAGATATTCTCGGCAGCATCTTGATGGTGCTGGTGACAATTGGTTACAAGACGAAGCTGTCGGCGCTGATCCTAGTCGCGATGCTCACATTACTGAACTTCTACCACAACGCGTGGTGGAGCATTCCCTCATATAAGCCGCTTAGAGATTTTCTCAAATATGACTTCTTCCAGGTAAATTTGATAAACAAAATCAACGAATAAAATACTTAAAAATTGGTTTCAGAAGCACCCACGATGGCTGAGTTCGTAAAGCTGCCATCTATGAAGCCGTGAGTTGCAAGTTCGGTGCAGCAGTCGGATAAATGATACATGTTTTTTTTTCAATGTGCGTATGATCCAGTGCAAAGACTCAATTGGTCGGGCGAATTGCGAACGACCATTCTTTGTATTCTGGATGATCCAGTGCCATAGCTTGATTTGGCCGACCATCCTTAAACCCCACAGTTCAACCATTATGTAGCCCTTAAGGGGTGCAAATATAGTAGTGGTGAAGGGTGGAGGTAGGCTGTTGAGATCTGACAAATAGTGCACACTAAACTTTGTCAGTCATACATATTTGTTTACATTGGTAATTCAAAAGTAGAAATTACAAATATTGGAAGATTGAGACTTTTTTTACTAATTCTGATGTGTTTTTGATATTTTCAGACCCTATCTGTGATCGGTGGTCTGCTTATGATAGTGTCCCTCGGACCGGGAGGCGTATCAATGGATGAACACAAAAAGAAATGGTAATGAACGATTACCATCGACGTAGCGGAGATACGACACAAACATCCGACTGAACGTGAACTCTCCACGTACTCCCGTTATAATTATTACATAGCAACTAATTAATAAATTATTAGACAATGGATTCCTGGCCGAAGAAATCTGCTGCATTGGGTTTTTTTTTGTAATCGTCTTGTTTCGCATATAAATTGTTATCGTTTTGTCAATCTGTCTCGTTATAATGTCTGCATTCAAAATTACTACGCCATAATGCCATGCCCATATCTGACACTTCAATTTACATATAATGTGTATTTAAAATGATGTAAAATCACAATAACTATTTATAAACAATATAAATTGCTTGAAATTTATATACATCATGTACATACAAGGCACGTTTTCAGTCTTTGAATAGCATGACTCTTCTCGGTCAGCTATTTTCAAATCTATCTTAATACTCAGATGATATTTGACATACATTTTAAACCTACAACTAATTAACTGAATGTATTTGGTAGATTTCAAAATGGCCACCTGAAACATAACATTGATAAGTTTATCATGTTTTTAAGAAATATGCAATGTATAGAATAACTACTAAATAGATATCCCTAGTAATTGACTGTATATTTCAAGCTATTTCTGATGTTTTAAATACTTATTAATGTTTTATATCAGACACTTATTTGCACAAGTAGAAGTGCCTGATGGAAATGTGGTTTAATATGCAGTCTGATCTCTGTACTTAATGTGTTGATTTTTTTTTTTCGGAGAAACTATAATGAATCTTATCCAACAGAGTCAGTTATATAGTATATACAAATAGCCATGGAACTGTACGTTTAATGAAATAGGTGCTCATGTGCCAAAAGAAATTATTATTGGAATCAAATTTGCATAGAAATAAGTAAGATTTAATATAAGTTTTTAAATTAACCATGGATAAAATTTTTGTTATGGCTCAATTTAAGTTACTGTTGTCAGCACCTTGTCAACGACTATAATAATAATATGATAATGGATGTATATTTTATTTATTCTAAAGGTAACGAATGACATCTCTGTTCTGATATGCTATGGTAATTCCAATAGAGATTTTACCCAAGCAGGTTGCACTTCTTGTTTTTTTCTGGTAAAAAAATATGATGCAGGCTGTCTTTGTGTTGAATGAAATACAGTAATCAGGTATTATTGTTTTTTATTTATTTTAGTATGTTATTGGAGTTACTGTAATACGGGGGAAAATTTTGTTTTTAGGATGGTCGTGTAATTTTGAATAGAGACATTTGTTGGAAATGTAAATTTACATACATGGTAACATTGTCAAATTGTGTTCTACACTCATTTGAATGAAGAAGATATTGTAAAATAAGGATATGAATGTGTGCAATAATACGCTGTTCCGATTATTTGAATTATTTTATTTGCCACAATACATGAACTAATTCTAGATAAACTAAATATTTTAAATCATATAATTATTTATCATTGTGCAATAGTTATTCGTATCTATTGAAACATTGAAATGTTTCAACTTTATGATATGATAGCAGGAAAACAAGTATTTAATGAAATGACATTGTTCAAGTTTTATAATTAGCAGTGTTGTAAATGTGCACAGACATAATGAAGTATGTAATACTGTTTGAATTTTGTTAATAACTGAAATTTCCTATCTGCACATAATGTAACTGTGGTTTAATACTTTGCTGGAGGTCATTTCATATTTTAGAATCTTGTTCCCGGTTCAAATTTATATGGCAAATGTAGAATTATGTTCTTTACAACAAAGTCAGCCATAGTTGGTTAAAATTTTATTTACTAACTATTGTGAATGTTATTTAGTGTATTGTATTAAGGAAATTATGAATTATAAGGGCTGAGTTTCACAGTGCGGTATTGCAGAAACCGAATAGTCGTACTATAAATGCAATCCTATAGATAACACCACATTAATATGGAATGGAATGTCCTAGCTCAAGAACCGCTGTATCTCTGTCTCCGCTACGTGATGCATTTTTCTGCTACTCATAAAATAACAGATGTTATCTTCCGAGTACCATTAAAACGCTCTGTGGTGGGCAGCACTGCATTTCTGTCTCGTTCGGTAATTTTGTATATTTGCAGCTAATGTGGCTGGCAATCTGCGGAAGTGAGTGTGGCTAAAATCAATTCCACAGCACACAGGTGGCCAGACCCTTATAGGGTATGGCCTCAAATTTATGTTTTTTCCGTTTAGGCTTCAAGATGATTCACACAATTGTTTTTTTAACTAATTATACTTTTTACTAAAATTGATTATTACTACATCTTTTGATGGTATAAGAAAATTAAAATGAAATGTACTATTCGTATTTTATAGTGAAGAATGGTTATTCTGGACTACAAAGAGAATATTTAATACGATTTGAGTTATTTAAACATTCTAATCATCGAATTTCATGACAAGCGTTTCTTTGTCAAAACATAATAGACACAGTGTTGCCGCACTTCAAGTTATAGATTAATCACGAATTATCATTTTAGGTTTTTATTTACGTGGTTACATTGATATCATGTTTTGACATTGAGACATTTTGTCTCCGTGGTGCAATGACTGTACATTTGACATGGTTACGATGTGTGTAAACTGAATTTCATTGGTTTTGTTAGCAGAGTGTTGACAATTATTTTAATGTCATTCTTAGTGTAGTGTAGGGTTTATTTTTCTACCTATACAAATATTTTTCTTCATATTATTATTTATTTCGACTTTTAAATCAAAACCTTCAACACCTGACCATCTGTGGCCGGTCCAATCTTCTCATATATTATTTATTTTATCCAATTTGACTAAGCAAGTACTATATTATATTATTTCACTTAAAAAAAATAGGGACTTTTTACTCAAAACTATATCAACTTAAGAATATTCATTCACTTACACAAAATTTTCTAATATAGTATTTGCCATTTTGACCTCTTTTTTTAATATTATATTTTGTGTCTTTAACATGTCCTTTTTATATGTCCACTTAAAATCTAAATAAAGTTTTGTATGTTTATAGTTGGTGATTTTTATCGCTGGTTTTCATCGTCCATTCAATTAATAACGATATTTTTCATTCATAAAGATTCTTTTTTTGTGTCTGAAACAGCTGAAGATTTAATGTTTATTATTCTACCATGCATTGATAGTTAATAACTAGTCGCCATTTAGGTATTTTATGCATTGATAAAATTTGCATAAAATATTCTTCTGTTTCCACTGTGAATATATTGGCGAAACAGATAAAATCCTAAAAATCATTTGCATAATAATTAATATTTTTGTTTCAAAATGAAATCCAGCTTGTACATTCCTAAAAAATAACCCTTTTAAAATAGTCATCTCTTGAAATAAGTTTGTATACCAATAGTTTAGTTTCTATATTTTCTTGACAAATGGTGCTCCAATGTTTCTGGAAAGACTTCAATTACAATTATTGTTTATTCTTTGCTGCATGAAAAGAAATTGATTATAATTTTTCTTCCTACAAATTGAAAAGCATCACAAGTACTACTGTATGAATGTCATATTTAATATTAATTATTTAGTGTTGTGTTTTAAATACGTGATAAGTAACTGATTAGTGAATCAGTATATTTCAGTATTACAAGGTTTTATGCATTTTTATTAGATTGCCAGCCATAACATCACATTGTTTGACACTTATGAAAATATTGAAGAGCTTTCGATAAAAAGTTACTCATATCTTTTTTCAGTAATTTTAAAGTAGTGTTTGAATGTTATTTTCTTAATATTACTTAAAAAGTATAGCTATACGGCCCTGTCATATTGACGTGACGAATTATAGAATTAATTATTACTGTTGGACTTCGCTATGCTGTTTATGATAGTGGATTTGGGTATATTGTGATGCTTTTCTATCATTCCTGTAGTATTTATATTTCCTATCTTTAAAGATCATTAATAATAATATATAAATGGAATCCAACTATGATATTATTGTCATCTACAAAGAGGTTTTAATCACTGATTCTAATTACGATAGACAAATGACCAAGGCAGACGATTTTACATCCCCTCACCACATATTTTAATATCATTTTCAACATTCACATTATTATTTCGACTGTCATGAATATGTAGTATGTGTACTGCTCAGTTTGCATTACAATCTACAGTGATTAGAACCTAAGAGGTGTATAATTTAATTTTAAATATCTTCCTAACAATAAATTAGTACTGATAATGAAATATATTTTTTCACAATATGAATAATTTTTATACACTAATGAACATAGATTTTTCAACTTTGGTATATTGTTAAGAAATGTGCGAGGTGCCAATAAATTATTTTATATTCCTATGGCATGTTTATACACTATCATAGTTTTTTTGTCCCGATCGTTTTGTACTGTTTGGTTAATTATAAAGTTTATAATAAATGTTTCGGTGCAATGCGATTCAGAAGAGTCTTTAGGATGCGATATGAAATGTAATTATTAATATTGATTGAATGTATTCTGTGGGAAGATTTTTGTAAACATTTGGTATTGTGTTTTCATTTGATTCAGCATATTATACTTTGTGGTAATTAATTCACGTTGATTTATAAAATTTATCTGTTGTATTCACCACATAAAAAAATATTTAATATAACACATTTTTTATTCAAATGGAAAGCTTTATCAAGTATACTTACAGCTTGTTGTGTTAGTGAAACATGACGTGTTGTTTTAAATATTTTTTATATGTATAAGTAGGTACATGCGAAATGAATTTTATAAAAATCACAATATTTATTTTAATCTCATTTACACCATTATTTGTGAATACTATCAAACTTTTATTCTAAAAATGGATTATTCAAGATTTGTCATGAAATTGTTATCAATCTTTTTTTATGCAGCAAAGTATTTTATTCGATACGAAAAGGTTGCAATCTGTAAATTATTTTCCACAAAAAATTAACCATAGCTGACAAACAATACTTTATTTTTAGATAGGGAGACCGTTGATCGTTTAAATGGCTGCCGATAAATAATATTGTTGATTTTTGAAATTGTGACGTGGCGTGGGGTATGTTTCCTTTTTGTATAAAATTTTAAAAAGAATCAATGTTCGTTATCTTATTTGTTATTTTCCAATTGTATATTTGAAATTAAAACATTGTGAAAAAAAAACATTTTATCGATTAAAAGAAATATTTTTAAATATGTACAGCATGGTTTTTTTTTCTACCTCCATTTCACAGGATTGAACGTTTTTATTAAAAAAAAAAAAAAACTAACCATATATCGTACCCCGCAACTAAACCGCCACAAGTCCAAAATTACGTGTTTTGAGTTAATTACTACGTTTCATTGTCTATCGATCATAGTATATGTACCGAAAATTTCATATCTCTAAGTCATCAAATTCATTCAATATCTAAATATATTTCAAAAATGCGAAAGGTAAAAACTTCAAAGCTGATTTTCTGTTTGACGTTTTTTGGATTGTGGCAGTTAAGTTGCGGGGGTGCGATATATCCATAAATGCCATGCCATTTCGATTTAGTGATTTAATTGATTAATAGTTTTAAGACACCTGTGCATCCAACGTTGAAATAGTTGGGTTATCAATATTAATACTTCCAAGAGTTAGAAAAAAACGATTATTTTCGGTTATAGCTAAATCCAAACAAAAGTATAAGAGTCTATGATCCAAACTACTGGGTTTAGACCAGGGAGGGAGGCTTGAAATCTTGCGACCGCGTATAGACTAATAATATATCATCATGTCCAATTAAAATATCTCCTTTACATCCAATATTGATATTAGAACTCGAACTGTCACTACTGTCAGTGTCAAAATTTTCATAGAGTAGGTACCGACTTCCTAATAAGCATAGACTATGAAATTATATTATGGACTATTTTGTTTGTGACACATTTTATTTCCAAAATAAAATTAGTTTATTTATAAAAGAATATAACTACCTACCTATTTGATAGATAGAAGATTGATTTCATATTTTTCGACAATTTGAGACATGCTGTGCGCATAAATATTATTATTATGCTCATGTCGAAATGAAATTATTGGGCATACATGAGTACTACGATCCTGCTGTCATTATTTTGTGAAAATTTCGTGGCGTTCGTGAACGTTCAACATTTTCGCGTCCTTTACGTCAAATTCAATTTTGACTGCTTCGAAGTTAGGCCGGTCCATTCTGGGAGAAGTGCGAAGATGATGGACGACGGAGTTATCATCGTGCTGGACTATGAAAAGATATGTCGGCTATGCCTGCAAACCAAGGGAGCGTTGTCGGACATATTTGACAAAGATGACGAGGTGCCACTATCATTACAAATAAAACTCATCACGTCAGTCGAGGTGAGAACAGTCTGTGAAGCTTGTTTATTTACATGCAAACTATATTGCGTGGGTCAAGCTGTGTGATGGCTAACATAGATGCTACCTAATTTGAAAAGTAATGCTTAATAATTTTTATACCGCAAATTTTAAACGACTACGGCCATACCTAATATAATGAATGGCCCACTTTAAGTAATTATAACAAAGAACAAAGGTAAGATGAAAGAGCTCGCGATGGCAATTGTCAAAAGGTGGAATGATAATAGATTGATAGTATTACCCGGACTGTACATCAGTCCATACCAATATAAGGACCATGCACACTAATGTTATTTTAAATTAATCTTCTTGTGTAACAGTCTTCTATCGAATAGGTCATGAAATGGGGGTTGTACATTAAAATCGGACAGTCCTTGGGGCCCAATAAATAAATTAATTGGTGTGGGAAGTGGTGTATTTCAAATTATTACAACGACACCATTAATTATTTAGTCTAATCAAAAAGAAAACAAATTTTACAATATGTACTATGACAATTAGGTAGATAGACAATTACAAATTAAACTTAGTGAAGATAAAGACAAGTTGAGTAATTTTCGAGTGCCAAAACGGAGATATAGAATTTGTAATTAAGACTATTTTAAAGATACCGGGCATATGAAAATCTTTGATTTATAAAAATAATCATGAAATGTGGCTGATAATTTTTCTGATATTGAGTTAGGTTTCTCAAAACAGGATCATGCTCGCAAGCTCGGGCCAGTCGAAGATTGAATTAAGAGCTTTTAAAATATCCAGAACGTTATTATTTTAACACTTTGATTTTTGATGAGTTGACATATCCGCTGTTATCCATAACAAATCACTGTTGGTACCAAATAGTTTTAGCTGGAATAAGTATATCGAGTGAAGTTAATGAAACATATAAATTAAAATTTACATCTTTAAATTGGTTTCGATGCTTAATGTATACAGTAGAAACTCGATAGAACCAGTGATGCGTTTAGTGACGTAGAGGCCCGATGCAATGCCTGATTTTGAAGTCCCTACGATAAAAAACAAACAAGCAAATTTTAATTTTCTCTAAATAAATCCATGTGTTCAAACGTGTTTTTTTTATTTTCTATAAATTATACAACTTTAATATAAGTAAGTACAGGCGGACCTCGACTTTCGAACATTCGACTTTCGCACAATTCGCTATTTCGCACATTTAAAAAAAAATCGTTTTTTTAAAACATCGCGCTGTGGGTTAAAGATATCCCCCTCTCGCTCACTCACAAGCAAGTGCATTTCTTGCATCACTTGCATCCTGCTCGCACCCGTCACTTTGCTTGTGAGCTAGCTTGCTAGCTAGGATAGGTTTAGTCTTGCGCAGGAGCACGTGCAGACTTGTTGTGTTGTGCGTTTTGATAATTTGATTCATTTGAAATATTTCACCCTAAATATTTATAAACAAGAGTGAGAAACAGAAAAACTGCAGTGTTGATACGAACAAAGAGAAATCAAGGACTTATAAATTTCATACGACGTTCTGATTGCGGTGAATCTTTTGCTTCAATCGGACGTTCGTATGATACAAACAGGTCTACTACGATATGTTCAATTTTGAAAAATAAAAATAAAATTAAGGAATACGTTCAAAATTGTGGAAATATATCTTTAAAGGTTGTTTCCAAAAGACACGGCATAGTTATGGATGAAATGGAAAAATATTTGTCATCATGGATCGACCAACATCAAAAAGATGTCCCTCTGAATATTTCAATTATTCAATTATTCAAAGATTGGAAGGCTAGATTTTTCAAGCAAGTAACGATTGGTTTATATTAAATTCACTGGAGAATCGGCTGATTTTCGCGGAGAATTTATTTCCTCATTATCCAAAATTATTGAAGATGGAGAATATTCCTCTAGCCAAATATTTAATGTAGACGACACATGTTTATTTTGGAAAAAAATGCCTAGTCGTACATTCTTATCTAAGGAAGAATCAGTTGCCCCTGGGCATAAACCTTCTAAAAACCGATTGACATTGCTTCTTGGTGGAAACTTGGCTGGTGATTTAAAATTGATGCCAATGTTAATTTATCAACCAGAAAATCCCAGAGCATTGAAAGGGAAGGATAAAGAATTGCTTCCAGTAATCAAATAAAAATCAAAAAAAACCTGGGTTTTCTGCGTTAATATTAAAAGATTGGTTCACTTTACATTTCTTGCCAGCAGTTAAGCAATATTGTAAAGTTAATAAAACTCTCAGTAATCCGCCACCCCAAAACCAGACAAGTGTTCAATTAGTGAAAACGGCGGATTATAGTGCATACCAATGGCAGCTGGCCCTTTAGGTCAAATGGTCAATGACCCTCCAAAAATAAATATCTTACAATCTATGTACATTGTACAATTTCAATTATCTCCTATATGTTATTATCCTATGACTAATTTTCATTGAGTAGTATACCGATACATCAATAAGTTATCTTTTATTCCGAAATATGAAATAATCGTAATATAAAAAAAAATACCCGAAGTACGCGATGTGATAAAGGTCGTTAAGCAGATGAAATGGCAACGGGCTGGACATGACGCTCGGCGAATGGACAGCCACTGGACAAATGCTGTCATACAGTGATACCCAGTGGCCAAGGGTGGAAATAGGCTGAACCAACATAAAAAGTGCACACTAAACATATTCGTACATATCTGTTTTCATTGAATGAAGACTAAAAATTGCAGATAGTGTTGGTTAGTTTTTAAAATTCAATTAAAGCGTGCGTAAAACAAGCCACCATAGAATATAATAGTTGAAAAATGTTCATTCAACTATACAATATCTAAAAAATTAATCTATTATGGTTTGGTGGCAGGGTTTAATGAATTTTAAAAACTAACCATTCTGTATTAATATGTATTCTTGATTCATAAAAACCAAATAAGTATGACTGAAAAAGTGTGCACTATTTTTGTCGGATAGCCCATAGCGTATTTCAACTATTATGGTCTGGTTTAGACACAGTTTAATTGATTTTTAAAAACTAACTAGCACCATCTGAAATTTGTATTCTTCAGTTCAACGAAAACAAAATAAGTAAGACTGAAAACGTTTATTGATTGTGCACTATTTTTGTTGGATCATAACAGCGTACCTCCATCCCTTGCCAATAGTGATACCCAAAGGGAACTAAATGACTACAGGCGTCTTAAAACTCCCTGGATAGGTCAACTCATAAAGTTCGGTGGATCTATGCAGCAGTGAAGAACTAGATACTGAGAAGAGTGGAGTAAGATAGGGAGGCCTTCATCCAGTAGTGGATAGAACCTGGCTGATGAAGATAGAAACAAATAATGAACTGTCATCATATGAAGCTTAAAAAGCCTATTTTCGGTCTTTTTGGACTGTGTTGATTTCGCCTATGTTAGTTTTATGTGGCTTTGTCAGTTTATTAAATGAATATTATTATCATTTTTTAATATATTTCTTTTTTTTTTTTTAAGATAATTGATTCTGACATGCTTCCTAAGAAGATCTGCCACAAATGTCGGTATATTGTGGAGCTGTGCTTCGACCTCCGCGGGACTGTTCAGAAATCCAACAAACTGCTCTGTGACTCTAAAGACATGGACATGGAAAAGATTACTCAAGTTTTAGAGCGAGGCATAGATCCCAGTAACGACTCTGACTTCTATCAAGACGAAGACATAAACCTGGCATTCATGGAGGAAAACGATGACAACAGTCAATTGAAAAATATTCTCGCTAGTGACGGTGATATGTTTTGCACCAAGCAAAAAAAGAATGAATTAGGATCAGAGAATGAGGAGAGACGTTTTTCTAGTTTCTCCTTACCATCTGTAAAAACTGAAGAAGCTGACGGCGGAATGGAGAGTGGAGAAGCATATATCAATTACATCAGCGGAAAGATCGAGGAGTTCGGGGTGAAGATCGAAGAGTCGATGAAGAGTGAGGAAGAATATTCGGCAGCTGAAGACGGCCGCCTCGTCCGACGTCAAAGAGACGCAGACGATGCTGTCGATTGGATGCCAAATAATTTGCTCGGCTCTGTCGAAGACAATGGTTCGTAACATCATGATATTTATTATCCTAATCCACTCTAGTAAAATCTGTTTAAGAGATTCAGCATATTATATACATTAGTAATTCATCATAATTTATAAAATTTAATATTACGACATATTATTATGTTTGTTTATATTATTATTAATTAATTGTGCTATTGCTCAATGTGTGTCCTGGCCGCTTACAGCATTGCTTTCCACCATATTACGCATGCCAGTTAAACACCCTGAGAGAATGGAGGTCCTTACTACTCTGTCCAGATACCGTCTACTGGCACCTTGCTGCTCTGTGCTATGTTAAGTACTCTGATACTGATCTATTGTCCATCCAGTGTAATCTTTATCCAACCCATTGCTTATTGTACAGTTCATGATTAAATGGCGTCGTCATACTCCATTTTCACAGATTGGCTCTATAATCTTTTTGAATACCATTCACACAAAACACCAATATCAAGTACAAATATCAACATTTAATAGATTTGGGTGAAAGCGTATCATCTACGCAAAGTTACATCAGTCAACGGTATTTTATTAATAACCGATTGATGTTATTCTTCTATTGCAGGTGAAATCTCCTCGAAAGATCAACAAGCCAACAATATAACAAACCTTGGTGATAGGCCTCCGAAACATCTGACCTGTCAACTTTGTCTCGCTACCGCCGAAGATAGAATGGAGCTGGCCAATCATGTGTTGTTGCACTATCAAGAGACGGATCTCATCCCATATACCAAAGCCTGCAAGCCATTCTTGTGTACGGAGTGTGATCAGACGTTCAACTTCAAAAAAGACCTGATCATTCATCATCGCCTTCATTTGAACATCAATCCTTACACTTGCCTGGTTACTGGATGTGCCTATGATGTAAGAAGCAAGGATGCTCTCCGGCACCACATGTATTCACACGGCGAGAAGAAATTCGTCTGCGAAGAATGCGGAGCGGCATTCAGGCGCAAGTTTGAATTAGGGCAGCACCGCGTCAGACATCTGGACGAAGGGAGTCAGTACAGATGCAGCATGTGTCGGGTGGTTTGTAAGAACCGTCTCAGTTTTAAGGCACATCTCAAGCACCATGAGACGGGACGGAGGTATGAAGCTGACTATTTCTATGACCACTGCACTCTTATCAATTTTTTAATTTTTTGTGGTAAAATGAAAGGGGGTAAGGCTGAAAAAAGTGAGTTAAACATACTAAATTAACCATAATGCAAATGAGATGCTGAGGATTAAATTAGCACAGGTGACATATAATTGTAAAATGAGTTGGGAGCAATTTTCAATTATCACATACAAGGCTGACTATATACAGGCCATGGCAATGAATTGCAAATTATGATGGTGGTGCTATAAACATACCACATAAGTGTGAAGTTCGATAGTTTTGACAGAAAATCTGATTTAGTTAGAGCGATGCCGAACGAGAAACAATGATGCAATAGGCTTCATGTAAGAGCAGTCTGAAATAATAATGATAAAAATAATTAAATTAACCCTATGTAATTCGGGCGCTGTAGAAGAAATCGCAATCTGTGCAATTTCAATGTTAAGTTGTTCCACTATCGTTATTGATTATCATCAAATGCAATGCGGTAACCTGTTCACAATAAATGACGATTTTCGATTGCATGTTTCATTCAAATTATTACCATTTATTTTAATATGCAATAGACATCATTTTCTACAAACAGTTTACCATATGTATTGCATTTGAAGTATGAGCAATAATTAGCACTACAATTGAAGGCCTGACTATAGTGGGCCTTGCATCACATACCGATTTATGCGTGAAACATGATTTGGCCTGACTTGTTCTCCTTCAAACGCTAATAAAATTAATAAACAAACTAATTTCAACATTTTATCTTGAAATAGTTATAATGTTATAATACATACTGGATTAATCGAGATCAATATCTTATTTACAGAATGTTGAAAACAGTTGTGTAGAATTATTTATTATCACATAATATGTATTTTAACTTTGAAGTCGATTTACTCAATTTGTTCATCTGTTCACAGCTCCTCATATATGCGTAAAGGAGAAAGGGACAAGTTGAATCAATTTCACGTACAACATTGTCAAAACTTAATCTTTTAGCTCTCTTAAAAATTAGTGGCGCCCAATCACGAAGGAAATCATTGGAAAAAAATCCGTAGTACAATGGAAATCCGCTGAATGCTTGTGTGCAAGATGCTCATGTTATTTTTGCCCTTTCTTTCGCATACAGAATTAATCCAATGACGTAATGACGGTCAGGCAATTAAATGCAACAAATGCGATATTTACATGGCAAACTTTAATGCATACAAAAGAAAATACCATATTCTTTAACACATGTTTAAGTTTATCTCACAGCCACACCTGGAAGGTAACCCACTTCCCTTGTTTATTTGTTCTCTGGTCACAATGAAGATGGTATTATGTACTAATATATAAATTGTATATGGCATTAATCTATTCGATAATGTTTTTAGGTTCAAATGTAACCGTTTGGGATGTCCAAAAGCATTTTTCTCAAACACTGATCTGATGATCCACGGGAGGGCGCATTCCAACGATAAATGCTTCAAGTGCCCTCTCTGCATCTGTGCGTACATATCACAGTCACAACTTAACAGGTATCCAGCAATTTTTAATATAAATGACTATAATTAATAATGTGAACAGTTTAATATTGTGAAGCAATATTTCTCATAAGTGGCCATTAGATCTAATGCTTTCACTGCTGACGAGTTAATTACCACATTTATTTATCATGTTAATTGATACACGCCAGGCGTGTCTTTAGCAGTGACCGTATTGTGGTAACTAGTTAGTTACTAAAGCTAAGCATGGCCAGTTGGCCAGCATGGAATGTGTTTAAGAGTTGTTTTTATGGCTATTGCATTGGCTTAATTTCACTTACTAAAATAATTTCATGAGATGGCAGCACAATTTCAAAAATAAAATGATTACTGGCAAGTATCATTCTTCTAACAACTCTGTCAAAATTTTAGTCAGATCCGATGCGTTGTTAAAGTGTGACAGCCATTGTAAACTTTGTGTGTAAATGGAAAAAAACGCATTATGTGCTGTCATAAAACATTTTCATTTGAAGAAAGTTACAGTTGTGTAGATCAAAGCAGAATTGGATGAAGTTCACATTGACCAACATTTGGATAATATCAATACCAGTGGCGGCCGGTGATTTTTTGGATTGTAATTTTTGAGGGTGCGCTGGAAACTTACCTTATTGAAAAATGAAATCAATTCGGCGTTATTTTTGATTTGACAAAACGTTATTGACATATAGGAAATTACCTGTATATTTTATATTTTTAATAAAACATGTTGCGAGTTACTTAAATCTTTATTGGATTAGTTTTAAGAAACGATTGCATCTCTTATAGTAGATAAATACCTCTTACTTTTAACGTAAGCCATCTTATTCTATATAAGTACATTATCTTTAGCAATTTGTACACTATGAATAGGTAATGATTATTATGAAACTGCACTTTGTGAAATAGTATTAAGATTTATTAGCTTATCACTAGAATTCATGAATTAATAATTTTCTATACCTATTATAAATAACCGACATCATTTCGCGTTTAGTCAACACACAGGATAATGAAATATTAATTTTTCAGAAATGCGGTAGGTACCAAAATTATTTTTATCTTCACTGATTTAATTTGCAGTACACATAAATCAAAATATCTTACCAGCATTGTATTATATTTCTTACCCATTTTAAATTTAGAAAATAATGAATTCTATTGTATTTAGTTTAACAGGCATTTTACATACGAGATTGCTAAATATATGATACTAAACATAATTTGAGCGTGAACAGTAAGTTACGTATACGTATAAGTATACGTCTATAATAACAAACCATAATTCAAATCTGTAATTGCTCTTTACTCAGAACAATATGATGTCATTTTACCCGGTCGGCGCATGATATTCTGGAACTTACGCATGGCGTAAACGATTAGTACGTTATAAGTTGTTTTATAATGGCATTAGTTTATTACTAAACTTTGGGTCTATTTTAAGTAAACAAAATATATTGCTGGGGTGCAAACGACTTCAGTGAAGATGACGTATCTCGCTATTTCCGTGATCGTAATAACCGAGTTCGACTGTATTTGACTTTTTGTTCCAGGCACTTACGCCAGCATGAAAAGCGTCGCATAAACAAATGCGATAAATGTTCAGAAAGTTTCTCCGATTACGCAGAGTTCTGCAATCATCGGATCAGCACTCACGGAGAGTGGCATCCACACAAGTGCAGGGGCTGCAATCAAGGGTAACTATGTTTACATAATATCAAAATAAGTTATGAATCGCACACATTTACTTCGCGAACCAGATGAACTTTTTGCATTACAGTGATGGTTTCCTCGACTTTTTAGTGTTTCAATCGGTAGTCACAGAAAAAATTATATTCTGTACGTTAAGCTTATTGAATGATTGTGGCATGTTTTGATATGCCATTATTATGTACGTATGACATGCGATTTTGTGAGTATTCATTATGTCGAAATATTAGTTTATTTGACTGTCCATCTATGTACAATAACTGACATGCCCTCTCCTTTTACAGTCAGTTACAAATCATATTTGTATTATAGGTAATATGAATGTTTTAGTTTCAGTTCAAGTTCGAAATGGCCAATGTAATTAATAAAATAATACCATCCATTCATAACAAATTCAAGATTTAGTGTTTATTAGAGTAGCGCTTATCTTAAGACACTCTTTATTTAATTAATCGTCTCAGAAAATCATCATTGAATCCGTGACAGTATGTTTACCGATAATATTTACTCAGCACAGGTAAAGTTATCTTCAAAATCAAGGCACGCTTGTGGTGTGATATGACAATCCAAATTTATTTGCTCGTAGTCTTCAAAATTAAATGATGTGACATAATAATGGGGAATTTAAAAACATTCAGATACCAGAGTGAAAGACAGCTTGAGAGACATGTCTCGAGATGCAAGCTTGCCCAGAAACTTGAATTCCTGGCTGTAACGGAAGAAAGCGAAGGGGCGGAGTTACTGCAGAATGAAGAGCAGACTGACGACCAACCCGAAGACTTCTCACATCTCGATGGTACTGTGGACATTAGGTAATAACTGTTAGGATTTTTGTAATGGCTCACCATCTGCGAGCAAACATCATAAAGTCAAACCCCTCTACTAATCCTGGAAACCATTTTAGTTGCTTTGAATTGCCAGACTGGGATCACAAATTCGTATAAGCATAAATTTTAATTGTTTTAGGCAGATATGATGTGTTTAATCTGGATCACTGATCGTGGAAGTCGAAAATCAAAAGAATCAATTCATCAATCAGCTTATTACATTGGTATACCTATGTGGATCACGATTGTGGATTAAACTGGCTCGATCGTCATCAAGATTGAACATCTAATACCTGCACAAGAGATAGTTATCTAGGTTTGAAATATTAACCTATTTGACATCTCTGCATCTGGTTCTAAGCTTCATTATCTCACTTTGGTAATCCATAACACCGTCCGATTGATGCAAATCTTATGATTTATTTCGAGATACAGTGTATATCCCAACTTCTACCTTTTATGACATAGTAGTTTGCATATCAAAAATAGAAAAAAGCAATAGTTACAATTCTGACGATCTGTAAGTGCGCTTTGCTACTGAGTCGGGTAAAAAAAGTGTCCTCAAAGGATAGATCTTCATAGCAAAGTCAAAAACACTGCTTTACAATGATTGTTAAAAATTAACCTTCTTTATATTATAGAATCATTTTTTCAGAGATAATGAACGAAAGTAACATTTGAAATGCTTTCCTGAATAATTAGGGATTTACCAATTAGACTAGTTCTGCTTTAACGGGGGTGTCAATAAATATTTATTTGTGTTAATGTTTTTGTTGCAGTAATATAAATTGCACAGACGTTGCAATGTTGGACGTTGTCAGCGATTCAGCCGATCAGACCGTCGTAATTGAAGCATCACAACTTCAGCACCTCACAGATTCAGGTATTTATACAAAGAGATTGTACTAATAAAGAGGGAACCTGTTCAAAGCTCTGTATAATATTTATTACACCGCACAAAGTGATTCGAGGAGTTTTTAGTATGCTTGAATTGGCAGCTTTGGAAAAATTAAATATCGGTGTTGGCGACACTGAATACATAATGGGAGACAACTGTTGATGCACTAGATTTGTTGTTTTAGGGGATTGTAAATTAGTGATGCAGAATTTTTCCATCATTAGGGCCAATTTAACAATCCTCTAATATTTTGCAGGCTGCACAGGATAAGATAATGATATATTATTCTCTCCCAACTTTTAGTCATATTATTTTTATACACCATTTTATACCAGATACTGCATAATATGCTATATAAATGATATTTGTTACAGCATAATACATAATCTTTAAAAGTCATAATTAACACGATAGAAGAAACCATTTTACTATGTTTCACTGATAACCTAGTCTACAATAATTGTAGATTTGTTTGTCCATATCTAATTTATATCGTCAGTATACTGGCAGAAAACGTTAAGTCAAAATTTAGCTGTTTTGACCTAATAATGCAACTTGATAGATTTTAACACGCTCTATCGTCTGGAAAAACAAGCTCATTCATATTCCATTTATTGTTTTCGTAACTTAAAGATGTCAATACGAATTAAGTTAATTATGTTCGCATTTCTTACTGGAAAATAACTATAAGTACACTTAAAGTTTTATGACTGTTGAGATTTAATATTTCTATAGCTGCACAAAAACGTCAACGTGACTTATATCTTTTTGGCTGTACACATTTATGCCACTGCTCGGCTATTTGTACCAACTTAACTAAATTGCGTACGTCACCCGCGCATTCTACTCATCGATTGACAGTTGATTTTATATGCATCAGGCAGTTTTGAGCGCAAATAAGATTTTATTTTGGGAAATATTGACAGCAATGCACCAAAGATACGGAGGCTTCGAATTGCTGAAGGTAGAGCGCGTGTCATTCGTAATTATGTATTTCTAAGAAGAAATAAAGATTTGTTGGCCATGTGTCGTAGTACCTAACATTATACCTCCAGAACTACATCCGTGGTGTGAAAATTTGCCTACTTCAACTTCATTGGATAGGACGTCATTACCTGAGCCATCGGAATTTGATTCTGATGTGGAAGAGGAATAACTCTTATGTAATTCATCTCAATTTGTGTAAAATTAAATGTGGCTAACATAATTAAATATTACTTATATAAGTTTTTTTTTTATAAAATAGATCATAGGTAGGTAGGTACTTAACTCTTGTTACCCTAAATACACGTAATTGACATAATTAATTAGGTATTGATTGTATGAAAACAATTATAAAGACTATTTTAATTTGAAATTAAAATACCAATGATACACAAAAAAATCATCAAAGTAGATATTTTTTCATAATGTCAAACAGAAGTACCTCTATTTCTGTGTAAATTTCTAATTTATATAAAATTGCAAGTAAAAAAATCCATTTTTATAATAATTAAGAGTCCTGTATATTACTAGCCAACTACCTATAACATTTAGCCTATTGCCACTCCATTGACTCCAAAAGTGTACTGGTAGAAAACGATAAGTCACCATTTTATTTACAAATTCAAAAAATCAACAATAATTATTACAAAAAACACTTGCTTATACTTGAATTGAATTCTTACATGATTAATGCATTTCATAGAGTGGTTGGTTTAATAAATAATGATTTAGGTGAAAAAATAGAGAGCTCCAAACTTCTTGATTCTTACATGATTAATGCATTTCATAGAGTGGTTGGTTTAATAAATAATGATTTAGGTGAAAAAATAGAGAGCTCCAAACTTCTTGATTTTAGAAAAAGTCGATTTTCTCAAAACAAGGATTTTTGACTTATAGCTTTCTGCCAGTATACCGACGATATTAAGTAATCGTGGGTTATGATCGAAGGTTTTATAGCTCATTTGACTCTTGACTGAACACAGCGTATTCGTTTTTAGAGCTCAAGTAAGGCTAATTAATGTACTGAAAACTGGCCGAGCTAGATACTAGACTGAACTGAACTCATTGATAACTGAATGTCACACAAAGAATACAATTTCATATATAAAGGCTCCATCTATATAAAATACGGTTTTCTTCAACATCTTTGAATATAGATTACTGTATGCTGTGGAGAATTAGAATGCTTGTTTTTTGATTATTAGACGTTGGCAAGTTCTAATCTTATTTCTGGTTCAGATACAGATACACACGTTTTTTCAATGCTTATATGTGTTGGATCCACGGCATGGGACCCAACGAGTGTAGGAATTACACTGCCCAATTGAAATGTCTTTTTATTTTACAGAAACAGTAGTGTGCGGAGAGAATTACCTGTATATTGAAGCCCAGGACGATAATCAGCAGGCCGATGATGATAACGATGAGAGTTGCTCTGCCCAGTACATGATCATTGAAAATGGTGACAGCGTCAATTCTGAACAATACACGTAGTAAGTTGACGTTAATGTTTATTTATTCATACTTTTTATTAGTCACTTGACGCTGTAGACTGAGTACGTACAGAGAATCAGTACGCATCAGTACGATTCCATCTTAATCTGAACACATAAAAGCCAAGATTTTTTCAAACTTACCTGCGATTTATAAAAGCAGACGTGATGGTATGGAATGTGTTTCTAGCATTAGTGTTTACATTTTGTCTTTTATTTTTATTATTGGGATAATACATATTAATACAAAAATTACTCTGACATGATTCAGCTCAGAACGAACTCTGCGGATACGGTAGTTCGCCATCGGTTACATGGAAATCATTGACGTTGCGTCCATATCAAGAGTTGGTTATAGTATCTGAAACGGTCACAGTTACGGCTCTCTAATGAGTACCCGGCTTTAGAGTTCTGCCCTCGCGAATTTTGTAAGGCAGTACATACATAACAAACATAACCTTAAACAAATTTGAATCTTTTATGTAAATGGTTCTAATCAATTCATGATTCCTCTAAACATGCAATGACAACTTGCTCATTATTTTATTGTAAATATATTTTTTTAACTTCATTTGATTTTTAAACTGTTATTCACAAGTTTATGTTTTTGTTTTCAGCAAACTGATTTGAAGAAATGAAGACGTAATGAAGAAGACATAAATGAAGTATAAAAATACTATTTACATAAATATGTTGGTACATTAAATTGACAACTAATATCGTACTTTAGGACAAAGCGATCAATCTCAAGATCTCGTTTATCAATTAATGTTTGTTAATTTTTCGTATATCCATCAACAATAACCAATGATTATTCGGTAGATAAATAGTATATTATCATTTTCGCCTGTCAGCGAAGCATATCATAGCAGGTTTATTTTATGAGTAATGATCGTTAACCAATCACTCAACCTATTGGGTTTGTGATCTGGATTAAACGCACATCACACTTATGAAATTGCCAAATGAATGATTCAAATCCGCGACTCACGCCTTCAGAGACGGATGCTCTGCCAATAAGCTACTTAACAGTGGATACTTTATTTTTGCTTGTTTGAAAACATTGTACATATTTTTGGAGCAGTAAATTGGAGAGACCAAATCCGTATGCATAATAATATGTGTACTTAGAATATCCATTATTACTCTGGATATAAATTTGTGAAATGAAACTTTTGTGTTGAATGAGTCGCTTAGTCGCCAAACCTGCTTTGGGTGATTTTTCCATAAAATTAGTTTTGAATGTACGTATTTGCTATATCGATTCATATGTCTACCAGCATATCGAGGTGCGAGTTTTAAATTCCGCCCTGTTTCGTAAAAAAATTAAAATTAATATTGACATGAGTCGCCAAACCCGCTCTAGGATAAATAACAGGTTACTAAATCCGCTCTACATAGCTGACTGATCTGAAATCACGATTCAAACCATGATTTTTAGCATACGTTTAAATCGCTATACAAACGTCACCACTACTAGCATCAACATTATCGTAAATGCACAAAAACATTTCGTGATTTACTCGAAACTCAAAAAAACCTCCAGAGCAGGTTTAGCAACTAAGCGACTCAGATAGTGTTTCATATAGGAACTGAATTATTGAGAAATTAAAATATTGTTATTCTCCAAGATGCCAATGAATATTTTCTGCACAACTATGTCATATCGTAATTATTTCTGCTTGCCTATATTCTTCGTAGATTCAGCAACCGTAGAGGCAGCATTATAGTCAATTACTGTATTGCAATGATTATAATAAACACCCTTATTTTTAAATACCAACAATAAAATTAAAATATTTATATGTATATAGGTACTAAGATCTTAAAAACTTTAATACGAATATGTATGAAAGTCATACAATGACAAATGTTTATATAGTTTTGTCTTTAATATTACCATCAATTTTTAAATCACATTTTGACCAGGGGTGGGTTTTTTGACATTGATTGAACGCCATTCTGATATTTGTTACAGCATTGTTTATACGTATATATATGTTTATACAGTAGAACATCGATATAATGGACTTCGGATATAACAGACGAAATATTCAGTCAAATGTGAAAATTGTTGAAACATTCTGTTAATTTTATACATGTTTAAATCCAAGTGTCACCGCTTGTAAACTTCATTCATCTCTCACTCGAATTCGAGTCATAATGCCGTCCTGCTCGTGGACTGAACATAACATCGACGTTTGCATCGCTGGTCACACAGCTGCAAAGCAGTTCAATGGATGCATTTATTACTCCATTCAGTGAGTTTACAATGGTTAGAAGTAGATGAAGGTGACCCTGGGTATATTAGTAAGATATAATCTTGAAAAATGAGGATGAAGTGAAGATAGCAGAGGAAAAAGAAAAAACATGCCCAAAAATAAAGTTATCAGTGATAAGATCGCATCTCGACAATCTAATAAAATTTATTGACTATTCGTTAGATAATGAAATTCAACTACTTTACACGCATTTTTTAACGTACAAGTTGATTATAAAAAAACAGCAGACTTCAAAAGTGCAAGTTAAAACTTGATTCTTTTTTCAAAGCAAGCGTGTCGACATTGAACATTAACGTCACTCCACAACGGGCGTGTCCGGATATGTCATCCAAAGACGAATAAACAGGATTATTTTTGTGTTTTTATATAATGGACTTTCGACTTGAATGGACACTCCCTCACCCGCATTAGTCCGTTATATCGAGGTTCTACTGTATTAAGTAATCTGTGAAAATATGCTGTAATATTTGCTTGGCTCAATAGGAAAGAAAATTATTGTATGAATTGTGGAGACAATGATATCCCATTAAATGTATATTTTGTTACTTATTATATTTAAAGGTGGATAATAATTATTATTTGTTGAATATTATTAGGTTAAGTGTAAAAACAGGTGTATTTAAAACATGGCGATTATACCTGAGAAGCAAACCGTAATCGGTTTTTTATCGCACTGATTATTGTGATATTAATTAGGTCCCGACATTTAAATCCGGAACATATTTAAAATAAGGTAAAACTGCAAAGCCAATCGTTATCAGTTTGACATAAGCAATTTACTTATTTCACCGTTATCACTTTCCGTATACCCAAACACAAGCGCCATTTCCCTACGTCCAGTGCCTCTTACCATATTGTGAGTACTTCAGAGTAACATTGCTACGGATCAGTCACAATGACCGAATCCACTCTAAATTCATAATCCATCTATAAATGCGCTGATTATTGAACTGTAGGTAACCTTTTAAGATACAAAAAAATATTTATTAGAATATTCGCGTCACCTTGCTGAAGAACAGGTTTTAGAACCATTAAATGAATTGGTAACTGCAACCGCTTCAGGTAGTTTGGCGGGTTCTCGACATACTCTGAAGGCGATTGAACTGACTGCAAAAAAGGAGTATCCGTCAAGGTTCTGACAAGCAGTGGCGAAGGGTGGAGGTAGGCTATTAAGATCCGACATAAATAGTCCGCAATAAACTTTGTCAGCCATACCTATTAGTTTTTATTGAACTAAGTCAACAATTTATAGATGGTGATATATGATGATGATGATGGATAATAGTAAAAAAATAATCGTCTATCTATAAAATATCTAAAATTATGCCGTTAAACACAAATACATACTTTTGAATATTTTATAGATAGTATAATTTTTTTTATCTACTATGGTTTGGTTTAGGCAGGGCTTTAATGAATTTTAAAAAACTAAGAAACAGCACGTGTAACATGTATTCTTAATTCAATGAAAACAAATAAGTATGAATTAAAAAGTGTGCAGTATTTTGCCGAATCGCCCATAACATACCAAAACTATTATGGTTTGGTTTAGGCAAGGTTTAATCTATAAATTGTAGTATTAGTTCAATAAAAATAAATACGAATGACTGACAAATTTTAATGTGCACTGTTTATGTCGGATCTTGACAGCCTACCTCCACCCTTCGCCACTGCTGCCAAGTGTGTGCTGTATATACGAGGAGAGGAAAGACACAGTATCTTTGTGAAGAGAGCAATGTGCCGTTTCACAAGAGTACTGGCAAAAAAATACCACACAAAAAATAATTATTAGTTCAATTATAAAAATATATTGAAAGAGTTAAGTACGCCGTTAACTGAATTTTTTGATTAAAGTCATGCGGTGTTTATTTGTGGAAATATTAGACAACATATGGAAATTCAGGTTCAGTTTGTTATCTTTGGTAATACAATCAGAATATGATCGGAATCGATAGACTGATTTGTACATAGCTTAGTTGACAGACATAAGCAGACGACATATAGCTCAATGACAACAGTAAATTCTAAAGTATATACATAAATATTGCTGTAGTAGTAACAATGTAATTATTTATTAAGATGTGAATATACATACCATTTTTTCACATACGCCAAAAAGTTGGCAGCGCTAATTATCTACTGTTGCTATCGCTGACAGTATTTATATCTCTGTTGTCGCTGTCAACCTCTTCCTCGTCCGAACTGTTACAATACACTTGTTACAATAAGTGTTAATACTTTAATACAAACCTACCCTAAGTTTGATAATATGTATCACTTTTATCACTTTAGCGGTCGATAAGTATAGGAGGTCGATAAGTAAGTGTGGCAAATCAATGGGGAAGGTAAATAGTGCACGACGCAAGTGGTACTCTAATAACTCGTTGTGATGTCTGCAGCTTGTGGTCTGTCTCACTTTCCATTCCACCTAGGTGATACCCTTGCGAGTCCCTAGCATCGTATTGAATGCTCATGTCCAGACCGTCCATGCTGAACACTTGGTTCACAGCCACATATGATTGTCGTGTGCGCGAAGCCTAAATCAAGGGCTAATTTTTAGGAAAGCCAAAAGAAAATTGAGTTATACAAGAAATTTACATATTCAGCGATCTGAATCTATTCTACTTAATGTAAATATGCATTATGATTAATTTGGCATTTGTAACTCATTTTTCAATATTTTTGACTTATCGCCCTTTTTCCTGTGCCACAAATTTGTACCGGTAAATTTATAGCAACTAAGCTTTACTGAACGAAAGTCAGAATAACTAAAATAATTAAGAATTAAATGTTTACTATGGTTGAGTGTCTATTAGTTACATAGCCGAATCACTATTCATATAATAAAATAATACAGATATAATCATATAAATGTGTTACATGTTTGATCAGGGATTGCAATACCGAATGACATTACCAATACTGGTATTTCTGTATTTCCTATTGAATACCGGTATTCGTGAAATTGATGAAAAAGACCTATTTAAAATAATAATATTTTATAGCAAAAATATCTAAATACGTACGTAAACCTTTAAAAATATGTAAAGGTGAGATACGGAAGATATACTAATGTATACAAATAGGTACCCAGTAGTTGAACTATTGGTACTTTCTACTTCGAATGATCTTTCAATAAATTTATATTATGAAGTTCTTAGAAGTGTATGTGCCCCACTGATAATGCTAATGTTTTATTAGTTTATTGTACTTTTTGCAATTTCTTTACTTTTACCCTGTAAGAACTAATCAACAAAATTATATTTCTTCATTATTGTATAAACTACTCTTTAGTTACTTTAGTAGATAAACATCAAAAAATTAGGCGCAGACAAGTCCATCATAGTGTATAATTATTATTCAATGATGAAATATTCGCCACTAGGGCTGATTATACAAATGAACGACGTAAACTGACAAAATAATTACAGTCCTCTTAAACCTTTCATGTCAATTAATACATTTTCTTTCCACTCTTATAATCGGTATTGTCTGAATTCTAAAAAGTATTTTTCAATACTGAAATATTGGTATTGCGATCCCTATGTTTGATGTATGTATCCAGTATCCATAGTTGTCAAAACGGGTAATTAATTACCCACATATCTTTCGGTGGATTTATATATTCAAATTCTAACTCATCTTTACTAAATTATTAGTCAGAATTCGAAATGTATGAGTTTAGTATCACATTTAAGTGTCTATTATCTATTATACAACACAGTCTAATTAATATGCATGCATGCAATAGAATACAGATATATTCAAATATTATGTAGGCAATACTGGTTTGTATCCCTTATTACAATTATTAACCAGATGGTCCTGTACTTAATAACAAAAGTTAAGACGTGTTGATAATTAATGAGTTCTATAAAAGCAAAATCATCATTGCCATTAAATCATACATAATTTTAGATATTTTAGATGGAAGAATATTTTTTTATCTGTTATCGTTTGGGAGGCAGGGTTTAATGGATTTTAAAAAACTCACCAATACAATCTATATTATGTATTCTTAATTGAACGAAAATAAATAAGTATGACTGAAAAGTTTGTACTATTTTTGTCAGATCGCCCATAGCATACCTAAACTATTATTGCTCATTTAGGCAGATTATAATATAATTTTATATTATAATTTTAGAAATTAACCAGCACTATCTGTAAATTGTACTATTAGTTCAAAAAAAAAAAATTAGTATGACTGACAAAGTTTAGGGTGCATTATTTATGTCAGATCTTAACAGCCTAACTCTAGGCTTTGTATAAATGTAATTTTCGTATTCTTCTGGACAGTGGCGTTTTCTCTTTTAAACAACTCAAATGACAAAACATTGCCATTTATCATTGAGATATCCGGCTTGAAGTTAAAATAAAATATTTCATTATATGTATATCTTTTTTGCAAATAATGCCTGACCCTTGCGGCTAAAAATTAAATATTGCGGTCTTCTGACAGTTAATAGTCCACTGTCCATTATATTATCCTGACAGTCAAAGAATAGTAATGTAAGTGGTTTATTTTATTTTGACTATGTCCGATTCTAAGAAGATCATAAATGGGCCTCGACAAGAGTGGATGTTTGTATTAACAGATTTTTGTTCTTACTAGAAATGGATGTTAGTCACTTGCTCAACCTATTTGGTCCACACTCTGACTCCAAACACACATTGAGAAACAATATGTGTATTTGCTAGACCCGGGATTTGAACCAACCCATGACATTGTAAGCTGACACGATAGCCGCTCGATACTGTAATAAAAATCCAATATGTCATGGTGTTATATCTATCCAAGAGGTCAAGACACATACAGAAAATTCAAGCCACACGTTGCTGCCAACCCATGTCTATTGTGACGACTCCTTCGGTCTTCGCATTGAACATTTTTTGCCCAGACAAATTACATATCTTTCGACGTACACCTTGGAGGTAATGTTGCTTGTAACTGTAAAGCGGCTCTCATATCAAAACTCGCCTCGTTTAACTCGACCGAGTTCCGAGCATGTTGCACGCGCAAATCTACTAGCGACACCGGGTCTTGAAACGTCAAAATAATAATATACTCCCAGCCAGACGCCATTACGCAAAATAACATCGAACGCTGAAGCAGAGATTATTATACGTTGGTACCGCAGACATTTAAGTAGAAGGCGAAAATATTGGATTCATCTGTCAATTAGGCATATATCCATGCACAGTGCTTCATTTATCGCAGTAGAACGAAATAAATGTTAAATCGTTTGTCTGCCATTTTTGTGTGTCGCGCACTGACGTCCAGATACAAATAAGCCGCATCAGGCGCTTTGCGCATGCGCGAACTTGGCGGGCGCGACAAACAACATTCTTTCAATGTCGATGGTCGACCTGTTGCACATGTTGTACAGTCGCATTCAACCAATCTGCGGAGCTGCCTTTGGCAACGTTTGTTATGTGGATTAACGATGACGTCACATCGACAAATTCAACATGCGGCGCATGAGGCGAATTCTGATGTGCGAGCCGACTAACATATAACTTTTACATGAATGATTGTAGCAATTATAAATACCTATACATGCCTAATACTAAATGTCAATTATTATCGTAATTCATGTTTTTTTTATTAATTTAAATTGTTTGAGTTAGATCCACCTCTGTCCATCTTCCACCAATTTATTTATGTTCATTAATTATTATCTATTGAGTTGTTTATTATTATGTGTTTATCAATGTATGTATATATTAAGTTTTAATAAATGGAAATATATTTAAAATAAATGTTTTATTTGCTTCATTGTCTCCTGTATTCTATTAATTTATCTAAAATTATTTATTACATTGGTGAAGAGTGGATTTCAGTCCAGATGTGAAAAGCATGTAAAAGAAAAGACTAATAATTATACACACATAAAGGGCTACAAATTCGTTTGTGTAAACTGTTGATATTCAACTTTTCTGAAGTATTTTTTTTTAAACACATGCCTAATAAACATTTCTACATATTAGAAAAATCCAAGAAACCCTTACTTCTTTCATCCAAGAAATTCTCAATATTGGTTTTTTTTGCTTAGATAGAACTTATGAAAGGGTCAAAACGAGCTTTAATACTGCACTTACTTTTTGAGATTTATGATCAGTATAATCTGGAAAACCATCATGAATAAGTCACTCTTGAACAACGCTACTAAATTTACTTTTAAAATCAAAATTGCGTACAGCAATGAGGTTCATTTTTAGCTTAACATGTTTGTTTAATAAGCAAAATTGCTGCATATGGAGTAAGAGCAATCCAGAAAAGACCCGACAGACTCCATTACATCCACAGAAATGCATCATTTGGTGTGCGCTTTACACGATGGTGGCAATATCCCTTGGTTCTTTCAAACATGAGGCCGGAGCTCGCATTATGGTCAATGGAGATCGTTATTGTCTAATAATCAATGATTTTTATTTAAAAAATATGAATGACATTGATCCGGACGAGGTGTGGTCTTAACACTTTGCGGTTTGCCGCTGCCACATTGGCGTCTTTTGCGAGCAGAAAGTTACGGACCGGCAACGCCTACGTGGCGTCTTTACATATGTACATCTTTACAATGAAAAATAAATATGAAGTTTAATATTTGCTTGCAAGATCTACCGATAGATGGTTGAACGACATGTGCAAGAAGTAAGATCATGATGGAAAAAAATATTTTGGGGTTTTTACAGAGATGGCAGATGTAACACCATTCAGTATTTTTGTATCTATATCATTTTTTTAATTAGTTAAGCTCATTTCTAGGCGGCTGTATCACGAGACATGAACAAAAAAGGTAATAAACACTCAATGTTTATATTCCATGTGTCGACACTTCAACTTCGAAATTTAATTGTCGACCCTTTTCAGTATTTATGAACCTGCATACTTTCTTTAAAAAATGATCCCAATTTTTGACTATGACATTGCGTGCTATTTGATATTTTATTATATTTTTTAATTAACAAATAATACATTGAGATTGCTTTATTATCAATAGGGTGTTTCCTTTACAGTATATGGAACAAATTGAACTTAGTTACAAATTACATACTTTACCTTTATGGAACGCGGGATAGAGGTTGACAAGACGTGTTGAATAAATGACACAATTTAATGGATTGATATATTTTAAGTATTTTCTGAAAATTTTATTGAAATATATCAATAGTTACAAAAGTTATATCATTTTTAACTTCGTGATCGTAATTTGTTGATTTTCATTAAAAAATACCGGATATCGGGGTAGGTACTTTGCGAAAATTCGCGGGCCTTATAGTGTTAACAGAATGGCACTACGTGCCAGATGGCGATCGCTACTATCGACTTATTGAAATCATAATTTGGCAATAAGTTGATTTTGAGAAATATACCTGTTAATTGACCTCCAAGGTCGTGCGATTTGACATCTCTGAATTATTTCTTGTGGGACTATGTTAAAGTTCCCACCACCACCCGTCATATATGTACAGGCGTGGATATGCACGGCCGCTTTCCATGACGCTTTAAACGTGTCTGAAAGAAGTGATTTTAAGTGCTCATTCCGTCCCGAGACGGAGCCGCACGGGACTGATGCTGCAATCATGCACCGTAGTGTTTAAAAAAGAAAGTTAAGAAAGAAATTTTTTGTTTTTTGGACTGGCTAATCCAGTGCGAAGGTTGAAGTCGTCTAGTTTGGTGCCTGCAGAATACGTCTGGAAAAAAACGGTAAGTGTGCCGCCCTTGGGGGAGGCGGTCCACCTCGCCTGCCATGCCGCAAATGCGGTCTTGTACACACCTCGGATCTCTGCGGTGGTGTCAGATGGACACCGGCGAGTGTTGTGCTGATTCCCCTCAAGAGGAGGGTAATCGTAGCACCCCCGCGAGTACGGCAAGCGCGTCAGTAGAAGTTGTGCAGTAGGCGAGATCAGCGCAAGTTGCTGCCCGCTTAGTAGTGCGCGTCTCACGTGAGTTAAGGAGTTTGGGAATGCCAAATGCTGGAGGAGTAACCGGCAATTCCCGTGAAAATTGCGCCATATGCAGCCTTAAGTCCCCAATTGCTGCCCGCCATTCGGGCCATTCCCTGATAGGCCGAATTGGCCTTAGAGACGGCCGTCTTGGCGTGGTGAACGAAAGACAGCTTGTCATCAAGAATTACTCCCAGATACGTAACCCTTTCGGAGTAACGCACTGAGGTCTGGCCGAAACGAACCGTGGGCGGCCGTCGAGTTATGTGGACCCGAGAACTACCCCTGAGGAGGACAGCTTCCGTCTTGCTCTGGGCAAAGGTCAGCTTGTTCAGCAACCCCCAATTAAGGATTCTGCCCAAGGCGTCCGTGGCTGCACGCCCAAGTGCCGGTCGGCTCGTCGCCCCATACCTTTAATTCGAAATGATTCCCTGACATACAAAAATATTCAATAAATCGTAATAAAGTACACTATTTCATGAGCCAGTCATTGAAAATTGTGACAGACTTTTCTTAAAAAATCAAAAATTACTTATTTTAAGGTAATAAAAATAATCCTGACATTTTATGACCCAATTCGGTAGGCACATCTATGATGTTCAAGGTACTCTTATTTTGTGAAAATTTCGAATTACGGCGAATTTCGAATTATCCGTGTTCTTATTAACGAGGTTTTACTGTATGAAGTTTACATCAAATATTACCTGCATTGTGAGGTCACTTTAGCTAACTTAATCAGTAGACTAGAGGTCCTTTTTTCCCTTCAATTCCATACCCTCTATAGAAGAATGTTTTTTCTTCAATATCTTTGGGCCTAACCCATTCCCTAGTCTGAAACAGTCTGAACAGATTGAAAAACATGTGTGCCAATGGCGTAGATTGAAGATTACTCTGTCCATATTTATTATTGTTTGTAAATGGATATACTTTTTTGCATATTCCCAGTGACGTCCAGTGGGGGTAGGCAGATTGAGCGTCGCTTGGGTGCGGCAGTTAATCGAAGGGCGGCAAATCAACGAGAATCATTAGTTATGTATAGAAATAGGTAACTAAACTTAGTAAAAATATCATAAATTTATAATAAATATCTTTCCGTTAAAAAGAAACAAAATGTGTTAATTAACATAACAGATTTAACAAGACTGTAATTTTTTTGTCAGGTTCACGATCTCTGGTTTATTTCTGTTGTCCTTGGATCTCACGTCTCGATGCCCAATAATGACAGTTGCAGATTTGCAAATTATATTTGAATTATAGGTAGGTACATAATTAAGTTTTGAAAGTTGTCAGGTGTATTTTTAAATGTATCTGAAACAGTGGTCTCGCAATATTGTCTATTGAAGCAGAGATGGCATTTAAATTAGATTGAGTGGTATATATTTTGTTAGGAATGTATCCATACAACCAAGGCCTGAACAAAAACGATGTATAAGTGCGAGTGAGAAAGTATTCGGCACCTTTATAATCTCTGCGACACACGCTAGAGTAAGATAAAAGGTTTACAAATGTGGGAGATGGTTTGCTACGGTGTCGCCGACAAATCTTAGCTTATTGCTTAACTAAGCGTCGATAACCGTGTTGCTAAAATTGCTATTTTTTGTGTTAAACATAAAGTCAGTGGTAAATATTTTTAGTTAATTAAGTAGAAAAGATGGTTCTGTGTGTTGTATTAAAATGTGGTAGCCGTACTGATAAGCAAGAAGATGGTATTACGTTTCATAGGTAAGTTGATACATGTTCGTGATAATTTATTTGTATATTATTATGTATTTTAATATCAAGTAACCAAGTGTTTCTTTAACAACTTCGCTGCCTTCAGCTCCGATCGGAGCCGCGTCACCACTCATAGTCGGTGCCGCCTGTATAGTAATCACGAAATTGTCATTATTTCACTGGCACTACCATTGAGTGATTTATTTCTTAGCTGGCATCGTAGATGAATACGTTACCGATATTTTTCGCTAGTTGGTTTTTAATTTGTTTTTTTTATAGACATTTTTCGGCACTGTGTTTTATAAGGTCCTACCTACATATCACTTATCAATTAGTTATCATTATCACTTATCACATGTTCGGCAGTGGCAGCATTAGGTTATTTAGAATATTTTTCAGTATGATTTTATAAAGATAAAAAGTTTTTTAGTCAAGCAAGCCACTTTGCAAAGAAATTATTAATTGGTATTCACATTAGTGTTACTCAAGTGGATTGCTTTGAAATTTGATACTTTTCATAACATGGTGAACACCAAATCTCATAAAATCAATTAGGGAAGATAAATTTCATTATCTCAGGCCATAAAAAAATCCATAAAATAAATTGCGTAACATAATAATATTTTCGAGCATTTTACAAGGGCCTTCTTTCACAAAACCCACTTGAATGTTTTCAATGTTAAGTACTGTGAAAAATTTTATAATTTACAACTTGTAATAACATAACTTATTTATAACAAATACGGTTCAAGTTCATGAGCAGTGCCGCCGGCTCCGATCGGTGACATTATATTTACTGCCGTATTGACATGTTTATATACTAAAAAAATATTATTAATATAGTCATCACTTGTTTTCATCTACCTTGACCTAATTTTTACGTTTTCGTGGATTGGCACATGGCGTCAATTCTATAGTATATACTAGGCAGCGAAACTGTTAAAATAACTTAAATTATGGATATCTTTACCTAATGGTTGCATTTTGACCGCTTAAAAATACTATATAACGTAAAAAAATATAAAATTGTATTTTAATTCTGAGCAATTCTGTGCGAGCACTAGCGAAATGGTCTGTGGTCTCAAACATTTGTATACGAATGCGTTCGCTCACCCACAGACTAAACGCACGGCACGCAGCTTCATTTAGCAATGCAATGGGTGGCGTCTAGATGTATCTATAGTCTAAGCATACAACACATTTTTCTTCGATATCGGAGTCATGAAAGGATGATAAAAAATACTGTATAAAAAATGGGGCGTCATTTTGGCGCTGCCTAGGGGCGGCATTTTGTCTAGGGACGTACTGCTTATTCCAACAATAATAAAACAATGTTAAATTAATATTGTGTATTTAATATATAATTAACCATAAAAAAATAATTACAAATACTACTTATAATACATTGACGATTCCTATTCATAGATCAGTTGATCATTTAACAGGATGTTAACAATTTTAATCTTACAACCTCGCAAGAAAATGATTTCATGTATTGACTATTTTATGAAAAACAATCTAAATATCATTTTATGGCATGCTACCATTTAATTAACCTTCAGTCTTTTAAAATATACATGAGAACATTTTCTTTATCATTGGTAATAATTATGTACTAACAAATTTATGAGAAAGAATTTTTCTATTACGACTAGTCGACCGGCACAAATTGCAGCAGACATTTTATTTTTCTCAGCAGTGCTTCAATGAAGGCTTTCTGTGCGACTGGTTTCTCCTGAAACAATAAGTCATCAACCATTATACAACCAATTTATGTGTTACAGAAAATAATTCTTCACGCCCAGATGCAGACATGAGATTAGGTAACCCATTGACACCCAATTACTAAAAATTCTCATGTTAGAAAAGTTACTTAATAAATATAATAAATAGCAAGGATTCTTACCATTCAGTATAAAATATTGGATTTAAAAAAATATCATATAAGAGTTCAATGGATAGAAAAAATTCAATTTGTTTCCTTGTAATATTTAGTAAAAACAGATTATTTGAGAATGAGTTACAGAATGTTGAAAACACATATGTAGTTATCAGTGGCGAAGGGTGTAGGTAGGCTGTGGAGATTTGACATAAATAGTGCACACTAAACTTTGTCAGTCATGTTTTCATTGAGCTAAGAATACAAATGGCAGAAGGTATTGGTTGGTTTTTAAAATAAAATTAAACCTTTCTGTTCGATTCTGTGCCAAAGCGAACATTTTCGCGTTTATGGCCGAGCGCACAAGGCCGGCCGTACGCAAAACGCGAACATGTTCGCCTATCTTTGAAGACAGGCGGTCAGACTCAGGCATTTCTTTTCAATAATTTAAAATCTCGAGCATTTACTATTAATTATATCTATTGTGAGGAATAATCAACACCAATTTATTTAAATTCATATTAATTTAAGTTGATATGAGTGTTTTAAAAAGAGCTTCGCTGTTTATCCGATATGCCGCTAGGCACTTCAAAGCAAAATATTATTCGGGAATTTCCTCTGTTCAAATGAAATATCACTTGTACGTGAATATTTTTGGGAATCCCATATTTTTTTGTTGAAGTGTGTCATCCTATTTATTTCGCGCCTGGAATTGGAGCGTGAGTTCATTTTTTTCTTGTGAGCCTTACACATATAGTACGGACAGGAAGAAAAATTCGTTTATAATATTTGCCAAATTATTTCGGGAATTCGTCGGTACGTTCACGATTGCGAGTGTTTGTTTCGATTGTGTTTCTTCTGTCAAATGACACGATTAATTGTTTTGTACAGTGTTTTATGTTAACAAATTTATATTATCAATTCATAGTTTCTACGGTGTTTGAACTATATTTGTGACTTTCCGTTTTGAGTTTTTCCACTGTTTGAATATGGAAGGAGAATCGAATACTTCGGGACTTCATCAATCGGCTGAAGATCTTTCTTTTTCTATCTCGACTGGGTTGGCATTACTCCTGAATCTGACGAGAGTGATTTTGAATCTCCTACTGTTGATGAATCAATGCCAGTTTTCGAATGGAAAACTGGAGATTTTGTGCCAAAAATAAAATTATTCAATAGCTCAAAATCATATTTTGAAAGTTTCGGCAATAGCGAATTGGATTTTTTTAAATTGTTCGTGGATGATAGTCTTATAAATTAAGAAGAGAATCAAGGTATCGGTGTAAACAATGCAAAGTGGCCCTCTGCTTGGTATTGTGTTTCGAGACTTATCAGACGGTAGAACACTGACTTGAAAACTCTTTCTAAAAGTTTTGTGGCAACCCTGACAATTTTTAATAGTTAAACTTGTGTTTTTTCAGAAGAATACTGGTCCAAATTAGACATTTTGCATATGATTGGTAAGTGTTTATGATAAACTTTCATTATTATTAATAAGGTTAATATATATATATATTAATATAACTTATTTAAAAAAAAAATATATTAATAAGGTTTTATTTTTGCTAAAAAATTCATGGCCTCCCACCTGCCGCCATACAAAACCTCCTGGCACAGATCAGGTTAATACTAATAAATAACACAAAACTTCATAGTGCAAACAATATAGGTACCTAACAAAGGAAATCAAAGTGAAACTTCGTAATGCAGTGCCCATATGATATTTAAACAAGAAAACAATCAAAATTGAAAAATGCCAGTGTCAGATGTCAAAATAATTTTTAATCCATCATTATCATTGAATGTAGATATTTCTGTGTTACTTACCGGGGCAGTTTGAACCAGCTGCAAGCAGAACGTGTCGTTGAAAATGGAAACTAGGCCATGTTTCAGCTCAGCTATGTCTTGAACTGAAGAATTGAATCCCGCTTCCGAAGCGGTCATTACAGCAGCTGGAAAAAACCACATTTTTTTATTGCATTATTCTCATACAGAGAGAAATTAAAATTAGTTGAAAACATTTTATAGTTGTCAGTGTATTTATTGTACAGGGTCGGCAAATATTGATGATCTTCAACATTGTAGTACAATGCCAAACGTAGCTGTAAATTGTTTCTATAATAGAGGAAAGAAAAGACTAAAGATGTTGAAGAAAACCTTCTTTTACGTCGCCTTAATATATGAAGCTGAAGCTGAGAGCAAATGGTTACTAAGGTTAATGATTAAATTAGTTGTAAATCATCTGACATTGCAGATTCATTTGAAGTAACATTCACAGTTATGTTTTGAGATTTATTTGCCAGATCCACACTGAGATAAAAACAGCTTACAGTATAGAGAAATTTCTATAGCATGTCACTCATTTCGTTCACGATGAGGGCATCTATCTATACATAATAAAATACCATAGATGCATTCAAGTAATATGGTATCCTATTTGTTACATATATAAAATGTATGTCGAACAATCCGTGGAGGGAAGCGACAATGATATTCGTGGTTGTGAAGTGACAAGCTACGTTGTGGGAACAGTCATGTTAAATCGCAGACAAGAGAATGTAATTGTATAACCATAGCAATATGTACAATACAGGTCACCATTTTCTTTTACAAACATTGTTGCCAACGCAGAGAATATTATTTTCTTCAATGGTTACCAATTTAACCATACTAAAATCTGTCTGGAATCACTACCAAATGTAATAGAACAAGTTCATATTTCTTTTAGCTGTGATATTTATCCCTTTGATTTTATTACAAAGATCTCAATCTTTGCTGAAGAAAAGAGTGATAGATTATGGTACCCTAAAGTAATAAGTATCTCCATGTACAAACACTAATGGTGGCTATTATGTATTACTCACATTTATTGGTAGTCGAGTTCATTCCGAAGGCCTGCCCATTGACAGGGACCGCTCGCAACATGTAGAAGTCCAAATGCGCCCATACCAAGTACAGACAGTTGTCGATGACGAACCGGCAGTACTCCATCTCTTTGCGCTTGTCTTTGGCTTTAGCGGAGAGCTTCTCGCAAGCTACAATCATACTCTCATTGACGGGCCCCTCCATCATGTCGCTGGGCACCAACTCTTCTAACTGCGACATCCTCATATCGGGCACGCCTCGGAACTTCCTTACGATCAACTCCAACACCAGCTTCTCTCGATTGAAATGGATGACGGAACTGACCAACTGCTGGATGAGCACGCCGAGGTGGGGGGAATTATCAGAGGAGGCGGCGGCCCACTGGCCTTGCCGGTCCAATCCTCCGGAACTCAGCACCGGCCGGAACACCGCCCCGATGCTTCCGTGGTCAACGCCGTGGTTTGCAGTTATATTACGAGCGAAACACACCAAATTGCCGACGATTTTGAAGTAGATTGACACTCTGTTAATGGTATTCTCTTGTGATGTGTTATTGTTGTTGTATTCCATGTTTTTGGAATCCTCGATCATCTCACGCAGCAAACCTTCAGAAAGGGTGAAGCGAGGAAATAGCGCCAGCATTAATTTCTGTATTCTATAAATTGACACAATACTCTCCTGCAACGCCGTTTCTGTTTCTATGGATCCGAATATTTCTTGATTAGACGATCTGGCGATCACGCAAGTCAAAGATTCGAGTTCTATCAACAGACCAATGGGCACCGTTGGCCCGCCGGCTCTCAGAATTGATTCCACCGTTTCCGAGTGGCTCAACAAGAAGTGAGTGATTTGCAATAGACAGCTGTGATTTTCCGATCCGAGAGTCGTGATGAGGGCGTCGCACAGAGCAAGAGCCGGGGTCAAGATCTGGCGATACCGACTCGCCACGGACGGGATGAAGTCTCTCGAGGGGTTTTTGGCAGAGCTTTGAACGTCGGGATGGCAATCGAAGACTTGCATGTTGGCCAAGCATGCCAGAGTTCCCTGCTGGAGAAGGAGTTCTGCACCAATGCGACTGGAAGCCATCTTGTTCAATAGGCTCATTTTTGATTCGTACACGAACAGAGCTTTCAAAGTTTTCGGGACTATTTCCAGTACCTAATTAAACAGAAATTAAAATAACAGATATATGAGCAATTACAACTGATATTTCAGCTAAATAAGTCAGCTTCAACTATTATTATTATTCTTCTAGTTCTTGTGATATTTTGGTGATGTTCTGATATTTAAAATCATTAAGCCCTACCGCGCACGGGTGACTTTTGTCACGGTGACAGTTTTGTCGCTGTGTCAAAACACATTGCAGTATATGGAGGTTCGCACACGAAGCGACGTGACAGTTGGGTGACTTTTTAGTTCCTCCAGCCGGTGACTTTAGAGTGACGAAACTGTCACCGTGTCTGTACTTTCATATGGGAGCATGGGCGACAAATTGTCGCTCAGCGACGCGTCCGCAGCTCAGTTCAATACACGACGCTGCGACGGGAGGACATACAAATAGCTAAATCAGTATCGCTGATGAATCGGAGACCAATGCATAATATGATCTCATAATATCCCAACTCCTTTAACGTTCCTAGTACCATAAAATACTACAACTTTGCCTTTTTAACATAAAATTACCTAAAACAGTCAAATATACTTAGAAAATACCATTATTAATAATAGCAGTAGGTACCTACCTATTAGCTTATTGATTTTTGTTTTAAAATATATTTGTCTGAATCTTTTAGTTTTGCCTTGCTCTTCATTTTGAAATACAAATTTATTTGTTGGTTGTGTAACTGGCATTTTATTGAACTAGGTGTTTTTAATAATATTATGCAGTAGGCGGTTCTCGTGGTGCAGTGCGTAAGGCGCTGGCCTTCTACCCGAGAGTTTTGAGCTCGATTCCCGGTGAGGACACAGTATTTATGTGTTTTTCTCAAAACCTGGGTGTTTGTGATTGTTCAAAATTACTAACAACCACCTTGTACAAAAAGCAAAGACATGGTTATTTATAATTTAAAAAATAAATATTATGCAGTACCTGTGTATTTGCCAACAGGATTTTTGTGTTATATAATAATTTTATCCAGCTTTTTATTACCTTGGTTTTGCACTTTATTCTGAAATATAAATAATAGTATTTTTTTGTAGGTAACAGGTATTTTATTGTTGTTTTTATTTAATAAAACGCAATTTTTTTATAGTACTTATTCCACTTTAATTAATATATTAGGACCGGTTTCGTCCGCCTCAGTGGGACATTTTCAACTCAACGATTATTAGGACGAAACCGGTCCTAATATATTAATTAAAGTGGAATAAGTACTATAAAAAAATTGCGTTTTATTAAATAAAAACAACAATACAATGCAGTTCCACCATGAATTGACAGTTAACAAAATAAAAGAAAACTGGTATTTTATTGAATTGACCATTTTATTCATATTTAAAGCATTAACTTTGTGGTTTTTTTACTTACTTTGTTAAGTACCGTTTATTTGTTACAAAGTGAAAATTTGTCATCTATGTATGTACGAACTCAGTGGGTACTTACCTACTGTTAAGTGACATACGCACTTGCGGCCTGCCGCCTATCGTTTTTTGTATGCAAATTAACAAATATTGCGTATGGTGTAGGCAATTTGCATACAAAAAACGATAGGCGGCAGGCCGCTGCGGCTAGCCGCCCTGACGCAAGTGCGTATGGGCTCTTACAGTTGTTTTTTATTGCTATTATTATAATTCACCTTTAATATACATAAATGAAAAAAATGAAATGTATTAGGTTTCACCATTCTTTTATGTTTTGTTTAATAAAAAGACAGGATAGGTTCGGAGTCCTCGTATAAAGTGTAAAACTTTCCCTTGAGTAGCCGCTCATTACTAATGGGATGTACCCAATAACGTCTCTTTCGTGCATTTTTTCTATGTCTGATTATAAGAGCACAAATCACTGCTGCATTGTTGAAATCCATTGCTAGAATGAAAGCGTGACGGGTGACAGTTTGGTCGCCCGTGTGGGCGCTCGATTGGAAGACAGTGACAGCGACTAAACTGTCACCGTGACAAAAGTCGCCCGTGTGTGCCTGGGCTTAGACAGATTGTAATGACAAATTATTAATAATAATATTTAAAAAAAAAACTCTAATAAGGTATCTATCGATTATCAAAGTAAAAAGCGTAGAAAACACTGAAAAAAGTTCCCATTGAAAATCGCCTTTTCAAAATCTGTATGTTCATATAGGTGTTTACACACAGAAAAGAGGAAGCCAGCAAAAAATACTAGACAAAAAGCATGTATAAAACGGGCAATCGCAAATTCTAGTTAGGTATATGTCAATGCTAAAATTGTTGATGAAAATCATAATAAATATAAATACACACCTGTCTAAGGCAAGCATCATCCTTGAGCATGGAATCAATAAGGTTCCTGACATGCCCGGCCGCCTGTAGGGCTTTGGGCCACGAGTCGCCGGGCTGGAGGGCCAGTAATTCCTCGAGGCAAGCAAGCGCGGCAATACGGCAAACTTCGTGGCCGGCTCCTGCTGCATCGGAACTCACGCACTCCCTCAGACTATTGCCGCATTCTGAGACGGCTTCTAAAACGATAGCCTTCAAATTGCCGGCATCGTCACTTCTTGCATCGGTGTCATTGATGCCACGTGTTGAATCTAATCTACCGACATAAGTATTTTCCACATCGTCCAGATCGCACTCCACTTTCTTCGTGTTGGCAATCCGGGTGAAGTTCAAAAGAGCTCCGTATAAGTTGACACGCATTTTCTGCGACGCCGATCCGGAGACTATGGTCCAGTTGAGGATACGCTGAAGGATAAATTTGAGGTTGAGGGTGTTCTGCGGCGCCACCAGCGACTGGTCGGCAAGGAATGTCGGTTCGAGATCGCTCCGCCACAAGATGGACGGCCGGCGATCTGCTATAAAGCCGTGGCGGATGCTCGACAGCAATATGAGAACCTGAAAAGACATTGAGATGTTGATAAAAGAAATAACAACTCGTCAAATAGTCAGCGTTAAAACTATGGAATATAAACGGTGAATGAAATAATACAACAAATAACGTACAGTGCCAGATGCCCTTTCGGCCAAGATTTCTGAAGGGGGTCCTGACTGTGAATTGCTGAGCGCAGTCAGAAGGGCGATCAGCAGAGGGGGGGCAGCCTTGGGGGCTCGTGCGCAGCAGCATAGCGCCTCTGCAGCTCGACACCACGCCTCTGCAAGCCGAGGCCCGGCCACGCAAGCCAGGCGCCACTGGTTTAATGACAGGGCATGTGAAAGAGCCTGCAAAAAACAGAATGAAGCAAATTTCAGACATTGCATAATGTAATTATTATTGTAGTGAATTGTAGGATCATCTCTTGTTCGACATATACAGTAAAACCTCGATACATATAATGGACAAATTGTATCTATTCATTCAGAAGAACTTCAGCTAAATGAAAAACAGGTATTTGTAGTAGTTTAAAAATTTCTATTATTCACACTGTTTGTATCAAAGTCATGAAGAGTTCACTGAAACATACTTGACACTTATGGTCATCTGTAAGTTTGTATATCAGTTACTTGAAGATAGGCAGCTGATCGGTCAACATAGTGAAACAGACATGAACATAATTTTTATTTCCATTTATGATTCTTTTTATATGTATTTGACATTTTCTTGAATAAACTGTTCACGGTTCACCTCTTCAACTTCCTTGACCAGCCGGGCTCTCTGCGGGGCCGCAGGTCTCAGATTACCCGCCAGCTCATTGGCCAGGAGACCCCGGAGGCGAGGCACGCTTATGAGCCCCATTCGACCCACGCACGCTTTCCTCGCCACCGTGAGAGCGGCTCCGTCCAGCATCCGCCAGTGGGGTTCCAGCGGTGGCTGCGGCACTCGGCACAGAGACGGGAGAATACGAGGCAGAGCACCGCCATCTTCCACCTGCAAATAAACAAACAATTAAATTTATTTAATCATATAGTGAACTTTGCAAATTACAAATTTAAGACATTCATAACATGAATTAAAAATAAAAGAAATAGGTACAGTAAAAAGAATACGAAAATTGCACGAAATTACGACGCCGAATGAGTTGAATAATAGACGGTTCAGTTATTAAATATTATAAATAACAAAGAAATATTTCTGGGTGTCCAAGAAAACGAATTGTGTTAACAACTTACTTTGTCAGGCGAGTCAACAAGTTTAGTTGCCAACGTGGTGAAGTAGGATGTCTGGCGTTCGCATGCCGTCACGTGCAATTCCACAGCGCAGAGACGTAACAGCCAGGCGGTCGACGCCAACGCACCTGACTCCGCAGGAGGAGGACATACCACCGCACCCACGTGCCGGGCGATAAACTCGTTGCAGGCCCGGAGATATCTAAACATTGAACATATTATCAACACAGAAGGACAGAAACTACACTGGGCAAGCAATGTCTCAAGGATAAAAGAATCCGTCGGATAACATAAATCCGGTGGTTGGACTGTATAGGAAGAAGTATGGCATCTTTAGAAACAGTTGAAGACGCCTTAGTTAAAGTATTTCCTGTATCCAGCTAAGAAGATCCATTGGGAGTTGTAGCAATCGATTGATGAAAACAAAATAATGTGGGTACATTACCTTCATGTTCTTGTTTGTAAAAGTTCAGCTATGTAATTCTAAATTTTCCCTTCAGAATCATAGTGATTGAAATAAAGAACAAAAGTAAGTTTTGAAAGAAAAATAATGATTTTACTATAAATTCAAGGACAAATGGTTCAACTTCAATTTCAATTAATTTCTTTAACATATTGTGGACATTACAAATTATAAGTTTAAGACGGTCACAACATGACATGAAACATTATTATAAAGAAGAAAAGTAATGAAAAAGATAAAAATGAAAATATAAAAAGAGAACATAATATAAACATACAAAAGCAGTGAAAATACTATTATAAGAAGTACAACGAGTTTGCTAAGGAGACCCTATTTTAAGAATTTATAAAATAGCGTCCACCAAAACTCACTTCACGGAAGTGGAATATATCAACACCCGAAGCAATTTGGTTGAACATAGTTATCGCCCTCCCAATTGGCATTACCAGTGGCAGGTTGGTTCTGCACCTTGGGAGAATAAACAACTCTTCTCTCTATTTCTAAGATAGTTATCAGGGACACACAGGTCAACTCTTCAATTTTCAGGCCATATAGCACACAGAGAAGATGACAGCTTGGAAAACTCGTAATGTCGGGTCGGGTCAGGTCGAAGGTCGGAGAGGGCAAGGAAGATCTCCCTTCAGATGAACAGACCAAATCAAGAATATGACAGATTTCACATTGACGAAGGCCATATTACCTACTTAACCGAGATTGTTTTTGAAATTGGAACTACGCAGAAGCTTGAGCATTTTGGGATTCAAAATTTGGAAAATGTAAAATTATATATTATTTGTAAGATACTGGTAATAACGATTAATATCATACCTCAAAATAGGTCCTGTGGTGGACTGACGCGAGCACAGCGAGTATAACAGTCTATATGAGCCTTCGATGAGTGAAGAAATGCCAGAACAACTTTCTGGAGCTTGCAAAATAGCCGCATCTAATATGTCAATGACCGAATGGAGACAGGTTCTTGGAAATCCCATTACTCCCGGCTGGTGGAAGGCTGACTTGCTGATGTCCTTGGATATATCGAATCCTAGCAGGTAATGAGATATATTCGGTGATGCCGCATTCAAGCAAGTTTGCATAAGATTTACAATTCCTTCCTTCGTCTCGAGTATGACACTTTTAGTTTGATTCTCGCTGACTGCGATTTCTTCTGCTTCCAAGCATTCCACGAAGCCGTGTCTGATTTCCATGTGAATATTGGGATCGCACGACAGCATTCCCATCAAATGCTGCGATGCCGACGGTTGAGAGGCCACCATGGTCAGCACTCCGACTGCGGCCAAGGAATGCTTCCGCAGCCAAGAATTATATGTGACGAATTTAGCGACATTCAGCATGTGATCGGGTTTTCCGCTTCTCGGATTGGTGCCCAGCAACAATTTATTTATGCCTGTGACTAGAATTGAGCATCCAGAATTGGTCAATTCGGCTGTGAAGTAATGTTGCGTGTTCAATGCTCTCTCCAGTAGATTCAGACAGCCCAGAGCGGAGGCTTCTAAGTATTTTTTGCCAGGGAACGGTTGAAAACTATCGAGATGCAGAACGCTTTCATCGAGAATAGACAGAACCAACCGCAAGAAGTCTGATTTTGTATTCATTTGCAGCATGATGTGGAAGCCCGGTGGCGGATTCAACTCGCTCTGATGACCGGGAGATGGGAAATCTGCCGCATTAGGCTCGTACTGATTCAAAAACTTCTCAAAAAGTCCTAAGCAGAGTGTAGCTATCTGCCATTTCTCTTCAGGGTTTCTATAAAATCTCGTCCCGAATTTTAAGAACACAGAATTAATTATGAAGGTCAAGTAAGGATCGAATCCCGGCTTCCTCGGCCCGGCTCCTAATGTTCTAGGGATTCCTGATGTCGACAGAGTATCGAATAGTTGTAGCAGAGCTCTGGTCAATGGAAATTCTTCATTTCTGGCCTCAACTTCTTCTAATTCTGTTTCTACACCGCACGGTTGATAACTGCTAGTGGAGGGAACCGTGTTGATCAGTTGAGCGGATTCTATTAAGTTCCAAATGTAAATTGCTGTCTCGGAACTAGTTCCTAGGGCACCTAATGTCAACACCATATCCGCTTTTAATGGAATAGGTATACTGCAGCTGACGAGGCCTAAAAATAATTAAAATATCATCATAAATAAGTAATTAATTTAGTATGTACCAAGGTCACGCAAATATCTGACAAAATGGCCTATTTAAGGCGGGACATGCTCAGCGTATGTCAAAATGGAGCTTTTATGCTATTTTCAAAGCATGATCCTGGACATTCCTTAAACGTTGTAGATAATCTATTTACATAACTTTGAAGCCTTATTATCCTTTATATTTATTTTAAGCATTTGATGACTGTATAAAGTATTTTTATTACATAAAATAGTATTCTTTTAAACCTCTCGCTCTTAATGTTTCCGAATATAGTCATATTTCGGTACATGAATGTGCAGTGGTGTTATGATTTTTTACATTTATTAATTTTTAAACGCATTTATAAAACCATTAGCATAATATTTATGTCGACATTATTATAGTGAAATATTTACAATAAAAAATTATATTGATAATCTCTGTGATCCCAAATTTGACAAGAATTAGGCATTTTATTATTCAAAAAATGGGCAAGATTTACAAATTTAAAGATAATTTTAAAGATACTGATTATAAGCTATGTCTTTGACCATTCAAATGTGATAAACATTCTACGAATAATGTTTGCTTTATAATAATTATTGACCTAAGAATAAGGTAGTATTTTTTTGAAATATGCAATTTCTATTGGCATTTCCCAGTGGCTAAGCTACAACATACGGCCATAGCCATAAATTGACAAACGATAAATGAAGTAGAGAGTAAGATCATGTTAACGCGCGTGTTTGAACACCTACCTAACCAAATTTTTTTTTTTTTAGCAATAACTACAAATACCATCATATTTTACAGTTTGGTGTCACGGCCTGAATATAGCGAGCTTTATAATATGATAACACACATACATGCTCTTAACAGAATATGTAATGATTCTTATTTTTGTATCGAACTGTGTAACACTGTGAAGAGAAGGTTTTCTTCAATGTTCTTAGTTACGTAGCTTGTTTCATAAGGGGAATATCGGAGCATAGGTATCTTTTCATTTATTGAAAGGGACGGCAGCAGTGGAAATAAAATTCCTATCAATAAGATAGGAGTTTGACAATTTTAGCAAAACAATATAGTCACCGATTAGGACAGGGACAGCCGCCCATCCGGCGTGGTCGCAAATGGCCTGGCGGGCGGACGCGTCGTTGGCCGCCACCGCCCTTACCAACTCCAGTGCCGCTCTCAGAGCCCCCACTTCGTCCGAACGCACTGCCCTGCGCACGCCCATCGTCGGGTTAAGTAGCCCCGGAAGGCCACATTCTTGACGGAGATTTCTAGGGAAATAACAATCTAATCATTCATCTGCATCATAACACAACATAAATCATTAAAAGAAAATAAGCTTGATGTAAGTGAAGTTGGGAATAGAAACCGTAACAATAAACACATCCGCCCTGTATAATTTGTGCGCACTAGAAGAAATCGCATTTGCGCATTTTCAAGATTAAATTGTTACACTATAGGTGCTCTTATTTTTTGATAACCCCGAATTTTAAGTCATGCCTAAGGTCCAAAATTATCTTAATCCGGTCATAGTGGAAGTGATTAAAAAAACCCTATAATTTGACACTACGGAAAATAGATATTTAATTTATAATTCTATATCTATATACTTATTTTAACTGGATAATTAACATATGAGGTTTTCACACAAAAGATATTTTTACACCCAAAGTGTCATGTCTTATTCATCATCAGGGCATGTGTATTTTAATTTACCCAGTACCATGATTACTGCTGGACAATGCTAAGAAGTTACAGTTTATTACCTCTACATTCTGAAGGGATATTGTAGATAATTATACAAAAAAAAGAAGAGAAATGAGTGGTAATTATGTTCTCACCTGTAATACTTGTTGAGCGAGCCGAAGATGTGATCCCAGGAGAGTGCCGGGGGGGCTTCAGGCCCCGTGGGTCGGTGAAGGAGGGCGTGGGCTCGGGCGGCCGCTCCCGGACCGGCCGCCAGAGCAGCACAAGCCCTCGCCCAAGAACCCAAAGCGCGGGCGGCCGATAATGATCCTGCCGAACGGACCAGCTTCACCAGTGACGCACCACGAGATGAACCCCTGAGAGTCGACCAAACATTCAATTATTTAACACTGTCTTCTAGTCGTCAAATTATGATTCTAATAATCATTTTTCGTGTGCTGAATCCAAGCTAAATGTATGAGTAACTATTAATCGTAATGATTACCTTTTCGAGTGCAAGCAGTTTTTGGTAGGTAGTATTTTTGAAATTTTATGGCAAAGTTTTCAATCAAATGAATGAAAAAATATGGCACACGGATAACATGTCTTCCATCTCTGGCAGGCGTGCTTTGACAGCGTGATCACGCAACAATTCTTCGCAGTAGTTAATAGCGCAGTCAGATTGTAAAATAGTTAATCGTCTCAGCAAGTTAATTTCTAAGCAAATCAAAAAACAACTTTCGATATTTCGTTTAACGTAGCTTTTAAAAAAATATTTAGATTCTATGTAATATTACATTTCTTTTATTGGTCTACTTATGCGAAAAAGTACCTTAAAATCCACATACCACACATTGGCAATAATATTCGGACTATTTAATGCATTTGAAAGTTTGTCTCACCTATAAGCATTAGGAGTGTGGTGTTCGCCAGTGGACCAGTACTGCATACGTAAATTGAGCGTGTCACCAGAGTAGAGCCTGGCAACGCCCAGCAGGAGTGCCTCAAAGTGTCTCGGTAAAGCTGCTGGCGGCTCCAGTCCCTCTGCAGCATATTGCTGTGCAGTTCGAGCTGCTTCTTCCGCCCTAATGACAAATATCATTACTCGTGAAAAAAAACCAAACTAATGCCCTTGAACCATTCATTGTTAACTTTATGATTTTTATAGGGCTCATTATGTTGATTCTGTAACAAGACTCACTATCAGTGTCAGGCCGTGATATGAAACTGTAAACTTTGATGGTAGTGCTAGTTATTGCTTATACTTCAAATGCAATATGGTAATAATTTTAATGAAATATGCAATGGAAAATCTCTATTTATTGCGAACAGGTTACCGCATTACATTCGAAGATTATCAATAATTCGAATCATCAATCAAGAAACATTTTACTTGTAGAATTTTTTTTTTCGATTTTTGTTCTCGTCAATTTTGAATTAACGTTTTCGGTTTTACTGTATAACTATGAAACTGTGATAATTGGGGCAATGGAAACTCAGTGTAATAAAAAGTCCTAGTGTAATCTAAATTTCCCACAAATGTCTGGTGATAGCCGACTTATTCTAGTAGGAAAAGGCATCCAAAGAAGAAAATAACTAATTGAATAAACATAATTATTTCTTGATTTAGGGGAGCAAAGGGTAATGGGAGCGACTGCAAAACAGGTACCATCTAACACTAAAATGACTAAAATACATAAACATCAACGAAAGTACTTAAAATTTTACTTATTCCATCATATTTTGTGTCCATTGTATAGCCAGATACATGTATTTTTGTTTAGTAGTTTCAGAATCAAGGTTTAAAATGGTTTGGTTACGTTATTTATCAACCTTCAAAGTGGTTGACATTCGGGTAATTGGAGCCTAGGTGGCTCCCATTACCCCTATATAAATTTCACACCTCTTTTACTAGTAGACAAGATTTTAATTGTTCCAGATGCCCAGAAATAGAAAGCTGACAACTTTCAAGGCTGGTTGGACGGTGACTTTGTTGGAAAATGCCCTCCGAAACCAGAAAGATTATATTTGTGTTTTTTGCTTAGTTCCATAACATGACGTATTGATTCTTTTGATATTTTTAGTAATAGAGCACATTTTTGTTGAATTACAATAGTAAATATTTAACATTTTATTGTACCTATGTCTGTTATAATGTGTATAAGTGTTTGTAAGCATATTAAAATATGAAGCTCCCATTACATATTTGGTAAATTTTTGGCTCTCATTACCCTACATGTGGGGTAATTGGAGCCAAATGTGTTTTTTGGGAAAACGTTTTCTTTGTACTTTAGTTATAGAATTTTTGAGTGGAAATTGCAGTAATATTATTACTATGTAACCAAAGGACTCATTTCAAGTCTTAATAATAAACGATTAGAACATTTTGTTACTTTTTTTCAACAATTTCCTTAGTAGGCTCCAATTCCCCCTTGCTCCCCTATTATGTGGAGATGGTGTTTTTTATGCTTACTTGAGACGTAGATCCATGAGCTTGGAGTGCATCAACACAATGAAGTCGGTAAAAAGCGTGTGCATCCTCTTCGCATAGAACTCTTCGGTGTTCACATTTTCATTTAGCAGGAAAGTTTCATGTAAGTACTGGAACACCTATTTAAAATTGTAAAATAATTCTGTTAACAAAACAAGGTCTAAGAACGCTGGAAAAACATCATTTTGAAAAACCTAAGACAACATAATATATTCTTGAAAAAGAGTTGGACCGAGTGGAACTCAAACTCACATCATTCACTTTCCGGGTGAGTGCTCTAGCCTTTGAAGTATTTCATATACTGCAGTGTCACAAGTCACAAAGAAACGTTGCTGTTTATAAATTTATATATAATATAGTAGAAATTCCATCTTACTCTAACACATCTTGCGAGATACAAGTGTGCTCTGATGCTTAAGTAATGCTTTCTCATTCGTATTTATGGTTCGTTTTTGTTCAGGCCGTGGTGCAGATGGTTTTTTACAAGTGTGCGCGCACATACTTTAGTAAGAATGTTGGTCATGACACGGGGGAAAGAAGTAACCTAACCAAGGCCTGAACAAAAACGATGCATGAGTGCGAGGAGAAATTATTTGGCACCCTTACAATCTCTGCAACACGCGCTAGAGTAAGATAAAAGGTCTACATAAATGTGTTAGCTAGTTTCCAAAAGTATCGCCATCAAATCGGGGCGAAACGCTTCACATAGCTTCGATAACTTGCGAGCTCGTGTTGCGAAAATTGATATTTTTTGTGTTGAACATAAAGTCAATGGTAAATATTTTTAGTTAATTAAGTAGAAAAGATGGTTCTGTGTGTTGTCTTAAAATGTGGTAGCCGTACTGGTAAGCAAGAAGATGGTATTACGTTTCATAGGTAAGTTGATACATGTTCGTGATAATTTATTTGTATTTTATTATATATTTTAATATCAGTGATCTAGTGTTTCTTTAAAATAACTTAAATTATGGATATCTTTGCCTAATGGTTGCATTTTGACCGCTTAAAAATACTATATTACGTAAAAAAATAGAAAATTATATTTTAATTCTGAGCGTCTAGTGCGAGCACTTTGGGCGAGCACTAGCGAAATGGTCTATGGTCTCGAACATTTGTAGACGAATGCGTTCGCTCGCCCACAAACCAAACACAAGGCATGCGGCTTCATTTAGAAATGCAACGGGTGGCGTCTAGATGTATCTATAGTCTAAGAACCTAACCCAGTGAAAAAAATAATTATGTATAACCTATTACACATGTTATTTATAGCCTCGTGTGGTGTTTAAATTTCATAAATTTGGCATAAAACTATGTAAAACCTTAGCATAGATACCTTCATCTCAATAGCTGCATCAGCCAAAGCTTCTTCTTCGTCTTGGGCAGTACAGATGTAAGCCGTTCTAGAGTTAGGGGAGAGTCGTAAGGCGGCGGATGCCAGAGACCAGCCCAGTAGTGCCACGGCCTGGAGACCAGAGCACTTCCAGGCGCCGCGTGATTGAGACAATTCGGATGCGACAGCGGGAGCAAACTCTCTGTCTTTCAATATTGGCAAGGATTGTGCGAGTTCTTCGCCGTCCTCTCGTCTGAAAATAATTAATAATTAGGTGGGTGATGTCAAATAGAAACAATCCTTTGATGCTTATTTTCTTATCTTCATCATATTTTTTGATCTATACTTGCAGTGTTGCAACTACAATAAATGTATGCATTTTCATTACCGCCAGTAAATCTACGCTTGTATAAAGGGTCAATTAGTGAATACTAAATATATGTAAAAAAACAGGAATCGTAAAGGAAAACGCACCTGTGAACAACTGACAGGTCAATTGCATAAAGAAATGCCATCATCAATGCTAGGGTAACATCGTCGAGAGCACCTGTAAAATCCGGTTCACCTGGACATATTCGCAGGTGTGCGATGAGCCGAACAATGGGATCTCTGGTCAGACCTCCTTGAGCACCCAAAGCCACCAAAGTACCTGCTAATAATTCTCTGATTTCTGACAGCAATTTATAAACCTGACGTCTGTGCTTAGCACCTCCCAGAGCCCTATTTCTTTGCAGCAGCTCCATTTCTTTAGAAAGATCCCATGTTTCCAAGGCTTCGAGTATTTGACATACGAGACCGTCAGCGACTAGTCGATCCGTGTAAGCGGTGACGTAATCGACAATTTCTTCCGACACGTCTGTGCTCCACGACACGCCCCGTCGCGCAGTAACAAGACTTTTTAGCGCTTGCACTAATGCTTTCTTGCCATCGTAGTATAAGACAACGGCCACGAGTCCCCTGGGTAAGCCCGGGAGTCTTGGCATTTGTTTTTGGGCGGTACACAGCAGTTCCAACGAGAGGTATTCGTTCAGATCATACATGTCTGACACTATTATGGTTTCGTCAACTAATTGGATAGGCAGGATGGTGTGACCAGCGCCGGACAATGTGACTCCTTCGCTGGCACCTTGTTTTATCTCTTCGCGCATCAGGGGGTTTTTAGGCTGTTGGTTAATAAGAAATATATCATATATCAGTTCAAATGTTTACTCAATGAATTCACACATTTTTCTTTAGTCTAATAAATAACCATTTCCACTTCAAGATGGAGCATGTAGACAACTATCTATATATGTAATGAGCGTTATCGTAGATTGTTTATATCATGAGCATACTGCGAAAAGTGACTAAGTCAAAATTCTTGTTTGTTGGTAAATTGAGATTGAAATATTTCGATAGATACAAACTCACAGTTGATATAAACAAAGTAGTATTTTAAGAGATAGGTTACACCTGCATTAATGATCGCAGAGTAGACAAGACACAGTGTGTACTATGTCGTGAAGTATTAAGAAATGAATCATTGAAACTAAATAAACTTAAAAGATATTTTGAAATGAAACATAAAACATTTACGTTTCAAAATAGACTGCAGCCAGAAGAAGACCTAAGAAGCAGCCTGTCTAATATAACACGAAACTTTGATGAGCTCTCAAAGCTTATTTAAAGTCAAGGTTCACATTAATAGGTCAAATTTTGTTTACCAAAACTATATTTAGTATGATTAAAATAAAATAAATTTTTGTCAGTACGTGCTATTTTATTTATTTTATCTTGGGTCGCGAACCGAAATTATTACCCTAAATTGGGTCGCAGATCAAAAAGGTTAAGAAACGCTGCTTTAAAGGTTCAAAATGTGCTAAGGGATGGGAGCATCGGTCTGATAACATTTTAAATAAATAAAAAAAACGGTATGTGTACTTATGTATGGGCATTAGAAGTTATACTTCTTTGGCGTAACAAAACAAAAACAAAACTTATGATAAACTAGATTCTTTGACTAGCTCGTAATTATGATCTCCTATATTCATTATCCTAAGAGATTTTGGAAAACGCACCAATTTTTTTAATTTAAATACCGTCTTGTTGATATTTTAAACTGTTTCAATTCATTTTTTAGAGTCCCGAATCCACTTCAATTTGAATCCGGCACAATCTGATAAACTTGACACAATCACAGATAATATCATTTTTAAATCGCGTTTTATATCCGTCACTATACATTTTTGCGTCTTGCTGTCCATCTACCGCAAATTGACTATAATGTCGCTTAATACTTTCTATATAATCGATATTTCCCAAATCACAATGATAATTCCACAAAACTATTCAAATCTGTAAGAGGCACATTGGCGTACTATGAGTTTTAACAAGAAATAAATGCATATTTCCTCACTAATTACTACGAAAATATAATCTAAAACCACATCACTGTTTTTTATCTGTCAAACTAAGAGACTAATGATTGCCATTTGTTTTCTTTCGCGAACCGCCTATAACAAGTTCATTTGACGTGTCAAGTCAAATTTAGAATTTGCAGGAATAATCGAAAAAATGTGACATTTCTATTAGCACCCATAAATAATTAATTTCAATCAAGACATTTATTGTAAGATGAAGATAATTTTAATACTGCTATCAATAAATTGAATAATTTCAGACTTACGAGTAATATAAGAAACTACATTATATTATACATATTACGTTCTTCTCAATATTACAGTAAGTATCACATACTTCCATATAAAATAGATAGGTAGTTATCGTGATTCAGTAATAATTGTATTATTTTTAAATTTAGGTAGGTAAATGAAATTCATGTGACGTTTAATACAAGTAATTAAAAATTAATGATATTCATATATTTTATAATAATAATTATATATAAAATTACAGTAACATTTCTTCTTTTTTTTATATCATTAGTAACTATTAATACTCAATAAAAATTAAATTCCAATAATGTTTCTTTAAATAATGACATTATGCATGTTGTTTGCTATTTTATCTTTAATCACTTCTAAGTGAAATATAATATACCTACTTTATAGTCAAATATAGTCAATTATGACCTTTTTACGACACAATTAGGTACAATAAGTAAGTACCTGCAAATTTTTCCATTTTTTTACATGATAAAAATAATATTTTTTTTATTTCCCCACCCAGATAATTTGTTAAATAATAAATTTAGCATGTTGGAATTTATTCATTAGTATATTAAGTACTTACGAATATTAAAATAAAATACCATTTTTGCTCCTAAGCAAAGCACACCCCTTCAGAGTGGTAATTACGAATATCTTAAAAGACACTATGAGAAATAGTTTTTACATTTTTTGGGATCTTCCCCCATTGAATAAATACAACGTTTCATAACGCAATAATCTAAATGTATGAAAAGTTAGACTATCCTGCAGTGGCGATGGTTGGAGGTAGGGTGGATCCACCATAGATAGTACAGACTAAACTTTGTCAGTTATACGTATTTGTTTACATTGAACTAAGACTACAATTTACAGATGATGTTGGTCAATTTTTTTAAATTCAATTAAACCCTGGGAAAACCAAGCCATAATACGCACCTGTCTATAAAATATTTAAAATTATGCCATTAAATCATAAATCATTTTGGATATTTAATCGATAGAATAATATTGTTTACTACTATTGTTTGGTTGAGGCAGGGTTTAATGAATTATAAAAAACTAACCAACAATATGTGTAATATGTTTTCTTGGTTCAACGAAAACAAATACGAATGAAAAAGTGCAATATATAAATTGGTATATTCTATTCAAATGTCAGTGGTAGCAATCGGTCAGTCAGAAGTGGTGTCAGACGATATTGTGAAGCCCAGACTCCAGAATAGACTATGCATATGACCCCAAATTTATATTGGCAGTGACAACTTGCAAATCTATAATAAATCTAAAATAATATATTATATTGCTTTATATTTGAATGATTGAGATGTATAATTGATCATATTTAAATGCACGCGATTTAACGAAACATTATAAACATATTGATCAAAATATCAGTGGTAGCAATCTGCGATTGCCAGCTGTTCTGCTAGGACTAGCAGCCTGAGGTGGTATCAGACGACATTCTGAAAGCTAGACTCTAGATTAAACTACGCATATGACCTCAAATTTATATTTGCAGTGACGACTTGCAAATCACAAAACTGACAAATCAGCGAAATGTCAACTGTCTGAGGTGCATGAAAATCCATCCCAAAGGGAAAACTATAACTTCACAATTTTATTAAAATCCAACACCATGTCATTATAACGAAAAGCTGTATGCAAGACCTAGCGAAACATACTGGCGAGAGTCAGCTGGCTCAGCTAGTCTTGTTAAATTACACACTCAAGAAAAAGGACCACTTATTGGAACGCCATTGGTTTATTTCTATCCACATTAACTTATATTACTAAATTATATAATGGTTTCTCGTTGTTTTTATTTTTAAAGTACCGACTCTGATGTTTAATAGTTTGTTTACGTAAGGAATTGCAAATGACCGAAAAATAATAAATTCGCTGCTTAGGCAACGGAACAATTCTAAACTATAATATTATACTGTATAATCGTCACGATTGCAGTATTATACTGTGACGTAAAGGTAGTGCGTTCGGCTGATAACCAAACAATCGGTGGTTCGAATCCAATCGATTGCATTTTTTTCGTGTGAAAAAATAAATTATGTGTTACATGTCACACGCCAAAAATATACTCCGATCTGATTTCTCAAACGTGCCAAATGAAGTATAGTTTCAAAAAAAACAATACAAACTTTTTCCCGTACGAGCAGCTTACTGTGACAGCGCATAACGTGATCGTGATGTATTTGAACCTTTACAGTCGTAATGTACAGATACTTCGTACAGATTCTAGCAATGAACACCTAGCCTGTGGCTATAACCACTGCGTTGCTCACCTATGAGTCACTGTGTTCTATCACACCCACTAGTAGTTATCATGTGTATGTGACAAATAACAGAACTGGCTCAAATTTTTTTTTCAAAAGAGAATCAACTAAATTACAGTATTATGAAAATCAAGAATTCAGCATAAAGTAATCTAATTGACAGTTGCTATAGATTATTAAGTAATAATAAAACAATTATTACTGGATTTTTCAATAGAGCCAAGAAGTTTTGGCGATGTCTTCTCAAGGCGGCTTCAAATGATGAGTAAGATCCAGTGCTGGCACTTCCCACATGCTGCTCTACGATTGACACCAGTTTTTTATACTGTGTCCACAGGTCTTCACTCTCCACTCCTGCAGTTAATAATTTTATTAGTAATCAGATATACCTGAGGTAAAACATGTTGGATATAAAATAAAATATTTTTATCTGTCAAATACAATAACTTTAGTAGTTTGTCAACTCTACGGTTGTCTAAGGAGGCGTCAAAATGTCAGTATTGTGCAGTGTTATTGTACCAAATTGATATTATTGTATGGTTTGTACTTAGTGCAATCTGACATTCTAACCTTTAAGAGACGGAGATATTGAAATGGGTTTAGCGAGTTAGCAATGTCTTACCATCGAGCAAATCCATATTGGCGATGTAATTTATTTTTTTGGGATTTATTTGAAGTAATTATTGAGCTAATGCGGCTAAATATAAAATATTGGATGCCGCAAAAGCCGGATTTCAACTGTCAACATGCTTTATCCCGCTTGTTTGAAATAAGATTATCCATATCCATAGACTAATTATCTATGGAAAAGTGTTGCTGCTTATTAGCTGTCAATATTATTTATGTCTACCTACCTACCTAATTATACTAAAATCTTATTTTCCATTATCTATCATTAATCTTGAAAATTTGAAAGCAACGAAATAATTTATATACCTCTAAAATCGGATAACTTCAAGAGCACCGTTCAATCTCTTTGGATTGCTCATATTTTAAGCATTTAAAGATTCTTTCAAAAGATTTGCCGCCACTAATGAATTTTGGTGGTCAACGGCTGGTCGGCCCCAAATGGACACATTGACGCCAGTAGATGTGTTCATAGCAAAAGTTGGGAAATGCCAAACTGCCAGCAAGTCCCATCTGCTGGCCTCCCCGCGGCGACCTCCGGGCAATGCAGCGTAAGCTGTAGCTAACAGCAGGGGGCGAAGGGCGAGTGACCGGCCCCTTTTGGCTAAGGGAAGGAAATCCCCGACAGAAAAACCTGGTCGAGCCGACCTTCAGGGCCCTCGTGGCTCAGGCCTCAGGAGCGCTGAGCTAATCACCTTGCCTCCTTAAACGAAACAGATTAACAAAACACCTACACAGCAGCCTCGGACGACAACCGGCTCTGTAAAACGACGACCTTGCATGGAAATGGACAATGAAACAGGTAGAGTAATCCTCTCTAACAACTCGAGTATGCGCATTGCGACATATAGTGTTCGCACCCTGCGTACCACCGGAAAGGACCTGCACGCCACACGCATGATGCACACCTACGGTGTGGACATCCTAGGGCTGAGCGAAGTGCGCTGGAAAGAAGCCGGGAGAAAGTTGATTGAGGGTTACTCTATTGTCTACTCAGGTCAGGAGCAATACCATCGCCAGGTAGTGGCAGTATTGATGTCAAAGAGAGCGGCCAGTTGCCTCGCGAAATGGGAACCAATCTCGGAGAGACTGATACGTGCCTCCTTCAAGACGCCTGATAGCTCCTTGACCGTCTTTCAGTGCTACGCCCCCACTGAGGATGCCGACGCGCAGATAAAGGATGCTTTTTATGATTCTCTCCACGCGGCAGTCGCCGCCATCTCCCGAAGCGACCGCGTGATTGTAATGGGGGATTATAATGCGAGAGTAGGAGCAGAGCTGGTGCTTGGCCCCACGGTGATGGGACGACACGGCCTCGGTGACCCCAACGATAATGGTGAGCGGCTCGTAGAATTCGCCACTCTGAACGAGCTCGCAATCGGAGGCACTGTTTTTCCCCACAAAGACATTCACAAATATACGTGGACGTCTCCTGATGGACGCACGAGGACGCAGATTGACCACTTCTTGTACAGCTTGAAGCACCGAAAGAAACTTCTCGACGTGCGTACTTACAGAGGCGCCGATATCCATAGCGATCATGAGTTACTCATTGGAAACATCCGAGTAAAACTCAGTCGCCAGGCGAGGCCTCCAAAGCGCGAACGAATTGACGTTGAGGAGCTCCGACGCCGAAGAATTCGGATCGACTTCGAAACTGCTGTACGAGGTAGTGTAGATCGTATCTACGAGCGGCACAAATCTGAATCCGACCTCATTGAGGCGGACTGGAGCCTCATAAAGAGTGCGATTGTGTCGTCGGCTCGTACCGTCCTTGGTACCAGAAGGAGTGAGCAGCCAAAGTGGATGTCTGACGAAACGTGGGTTGAAATTGGTGAACGAGCCAGGCTGAAAGCCCTGAGAGACGAGGAGACAGACCCCGACCGAACCGAGGACCGCCAGACTGACTACCAGACCAAGACAGGGTAGTCAAACGATCCGTGCGGTTAGACAGCGCTATTTTATGAACCGGCAAATTGAAGCGGCAAAGGAGGCAGCAAGCAGAAATGACACCAGGAAACTCTTCCGAATCACCCGTGAAGTCTGCGGCAGGCGACCACTGACTCTCGGAGCCATTCGTGGTCCCAGTGGAGCAATAGAGCCTGACGCAGAATGCGTCAAGAAGATTTGGAAGAATCATTTCTGCGAAGTGCTGAACCGCCCACCCCCTTTGGATCCCTTTGATATATCTGCGGAAGCTTTACTTTTGGACATTCCCCGAGCAACCGACATTTCCGATTGCCCGCCCACGCACACCGAGATAAAATCGGCTGTGAAAAGGCTCAAGAACGGAAAGGCACCGGGGGAAGACGGGATTCATCCTGAATTCCTCAAGTACAGCTTGAGCGCAATCCTGCACCCTATGTTTCATCTGATGACAAAGGTGTGGGAAGAAGAGCGCTGCCCAAGGGACTGGGTGAACGGTGAAATCATCACACTTCTTAAAAAAGGTGACCATCTAAGCTGCGACAATTACCGAGGCATTACGCTACTCAGTGTTCCGGGAAAGATTCTGGCAAACATCATTTTGATGAGAATAAGGGACCCAATAATGCACGTCCTCAGGAAAAACCAAGCCGGGTTTCTACCTGGTCGAGCGTGTGCAGACCAAATCCACAACCTTCGATGTCTTCTCCAGCAGAGCCATGAGCTGAACAGTCTGATGGCTTGATGCTTTGTGGATTATGAGAAGGCTTTCGACAGTCCGCACCGCCCCTCCCTCTGGATGATACTGGGAGCATACGGGATCCCCCCAAGATCATTGCCATAATCAAAAGCCTGCACGAGAATAGCGAATGCTGTGTCAGAATTGGAGACACTGTTACGGAATGGTTCGGGGGTCACGACCGGAGTCAGACAGGGTTGTGTCCTTGCACCGTTTCTCTTTATCATTCTCTTTGACTTCATACTACGGAAGTCATTACCACCCGACCGAGGCATACCTGTTACCCCACGGTGAAGCTATGCGACCTGGAATACGCCGATGACGCTGTCCTATTCGACAACTCAATCGAGGGCATTCAAGAGACAATCGACAGGTTGCATAACAACTCCTCTCGCGTTGGTTTGAAAATCAACGCGAAGAAAACCAACGTCTTGTGTAATAGCACCTGTCCTGATCCAGATTTCCCTCTGATTGGCGATGGACAAAACATCGAGAGCGTCGACAGCTTCAAGTACCTGGGGGTACACATCACGGGAGATGGCATTTTGCAGAAAGAGCTCGCTATCCGAATGGGAATGGCTGGAGCAACATTCAACTCGATGCGAAATGTCTGGGACTCACGATTGTACTCGGTCAAAACCAAATGCCGCTTATTCGACGCTTGCATTCTGACGGTGCTGCTTTACGGTAGCGAATCATGGCACCTTACGAAGGCTCAGAGCAACCGTATACTGAGCTTCGAAAACAGATGTTTGCGACGAATACTGGGTGTGCGGTGGTATGACTTTAGGAGCAACGAGGAGATAAGAGAACGCACCAAGCAGCCTCTCATCACGCTGAAAGTGAAAAGGCGACGTTGAACCTGGCTCGGCCACGTGCTGCGGATGCCAGAAGAGAACTTTAACCTGGCTTGCCTGTTCTTCAAGCCAACCGGATTCCGGCGACCTGGAAGGCCGCTAAATACAATCTACAAGAGTGTATACGGCGGAGCTACGGGATGCTGGTTTGACCTGGAACGAAGCAAGAAGACTGGCGAGCGACAGGGATTCTTGGAGGCTCCGCGTGGTGTCCATATGCTCCAGTTAAGGGGCGGATATGGACAAAGAAGAAGAAGAATGAATTTTGAAATCTATTTTATGTAATATATAATATTATCATGTTTGTGAGTGTTTGCCAATTATGGATAAAGAGTGCAATTTTAATATTACATCTTCATAATAAAGTATTTTATGACTTTATTTCACCCCACATTGGGGTGTATGTTTTTTTAGTATATCCTTCCTAAATTTGATTACCAATGTACGAAAAAAATGTGAACCGCTGCCAATGTTAAAAATAAAATTATTTTGGGTATATTTTAATAAACGTCAAATTCGCAGTAACTAAATTTGAAACTACATATTGGAAAACATTTCAAGCTGGTTTTTCCGCTAAAATCGATTAATTTTTTTAACCTCATGGACGAAAATAATTTATTTTGTAGCCGATTACAAAGAAAAGCTTTAGCGGAGCGGATGATAGGCGAACAAAAATTAATTAGAGAGAAATATTCCAATAACTTTACTGAGATTCAGGCACAGGAGAAATGGGAAGATATTGCTGCATACATCAACACGTATCCCGGTCCGAAAAAAGACTGGCGAAGTTGGAAAAAGGTATATCTACCAATAATATTTTGTTAATGAAAATTAAAATTATCACCAGCAGCCAACAGAGATAGGTGTAATTTATATTCAACAATATTCGTCTTGGAGCTTTGTCGACATAATATCGAATGTGCATCTAACCTAAATGAAGTATATTACCAATAATTAGTTAATGTCTAAGCGCTTCATCATTGCAACTGCTAAAATATTGTTTTTTTTACTTACTTTATTACCAAGGAAGCTGTAAAGAGCTATATTTGAATGATCAAATAGTTTCAACAATGAAGTTACCGTTCATAGTATCTACAAGACACGACATAAATCAGAGGTGCACAATATATTTTCCAATGTAGTCTCTGGTTTGGCCATTGACTAATATGCTGCCAATACAATATTATTATAGAAATGTGGAGGAAGTACTAACTTATTGGAAGGCTGTGTTGAATAGATTATTCATTGTGGAATGTTTACAAATATATGCAGGAAATAAGTTACGACCACCACCACCTACCATTACGAAAAAGTTTATTAGATTGTGGCAACCGGCAAACTCAAATTTGCCACACTTTAATAGCCTATTCGACACTTTTCTATTTTTTTTTTGTTTACTGCGTGGAAGGAAAAGACTTGGTAGCTTATCAATTTTTTCTTCTTGAACCATGTTTGTTCCTTGGTTGGGGCATATGGACAACATGCGTTGCATACAAGAATCTCTGTTGCTCGACACCCAGGTCATACCAGCATCCCATAACTCCGCCGTATATACTCTGTGAATGATATTAGGTGGCCTTTCAGTCCGCCAGAATAGAGTTGGCTTGAAGAATAGGCAGGCCAGGTTAAGGTTCAATGTTACTTCTTCACTCTCAAAATGATGAGAGGCTGCATTGTCCGAATTATTATCTGCTTGTTACTTCTAAATTCATACCACACGCACGCATTGTATCCGCCGCAAGCATTTGTTTTCAAAACTCAGTAATCGGTTACTCTGTGCCTTCGTAAGGTGCCATGACTCGCTACCATCAGAATGTGTCGAACAGGAGGCATTTGGTTTTGCCTGAGTATAGTAGTGAGTCTCAGACATTCCACATTGAATTCAATCTACTTCATATCCTTTGCCTCATTACTGAGGACGGTGATACCTGATTAATTACAGGCATTGCCAACAATCTCCTTCCATCTAGATGCGTCCGCGATCACTTTTGCATACACCCATGGATTCATTTCTGCATTTATATATTAAAAAAAAAACAAAAACATAGTTATTATAATATTTTGAATCGATTAATAAAAATAATTGCAATTGAATTTTTGTGTCAGTTGATTGTATATGGGCATTTTCGCCAAAGTTTGTACATGTTTGAAATTTGGGTAATATTATTTTTTCACTCAAATTAACCATTTTTATATAGCTAGCAGATTCCTTGTTCTATTGCTGAATTGGTGATAGCAATTTTTCAGCAAAATATTGATTAATACAATATTTATATCATTTTTATTATGAAATTGGGCATAATAAGTTTCCGTTCCGTGACTACGAAACTAAGCTTATAAAACATGAATGAGACACTTTTTATCACTTAAAAGAGCTCTATTAGATTAAAAAAACCATACACTTAAAAATAAAACTACAAATAGTCAAAAAATATTATTGAATTCTAATTCTTGGGCACATTTCGTTCCACTCCGTTACCCTATGTCTATAATGGCAGAGCATTTTTCCTTTAGTATTTGAAAAAACCTATCAATGTTTGTTCTGCTATTTTTAAGACAGTAATCACTTTTACTAAATTTTATTGGAAAAATACATAAGTTTCGTTATTTAATAATCAAATGAAAAATAGTTAACGTTCAACTTTTTTGGGGACATTTTCGGAATGGAACGAAATGGTAACGGAGTGTAATTTGTAAAGCTAAAGTTACATGTTACCATAAAAACAAATGTTTGTTTTATGAAATTTATTTGAATTTTTTGATAGTCAGATATATATTCAACGTGCGTCACAATAACAAAACAAATCAAACTTAATCACTAAAATAGAGATATTTTATAATATATTTCACAATACTAGTAAAATAAGATAGGTAATAATTTTGACACACTATACATTACCATAACTTTTATTTGGCATTTATATTATTTGTAACTCAGATAAAAAATATTTTAAAGCAAATTAACAATATATGAAAAAAATTAAATCAGCAAGGGATTCGGACGCAAGTTCCTAGCGCGGCACGGAGTATATAACTTTTACGAAAATAATTACAGTCGAACTCGGTTATTACGATCTCGGCCATAGCAAGATCTCGGATGTAATAAGGAAACATTTGTTGACATTTGGTTTATGATTTTCGCCATACATTTAATTTATTCACTGTTATAACGAGCAACTTATCGGATATACCGAGCTAAAATACTGTTAATGTGTCGATCGTTTTAAAACATTTCGACCCTAAGCAATAAAATCCGATTGGACAGGATGCCGCCGGGGTCGGATTACGTTTATGACACTAGTAAAGTGTCTAAGTACCTACCTTATTGGTGTTTCGCCGACAATAATAAAAAAAAGTATCCACGCATATGGTTGAAAAATCTAAGGTTTGTGAAGTCCGTAGGTACCTACCAGCGTTCATTACAATAAACAACTTCTTTTGTAGTTTATGAATGCCATGCTCGTTTCGGGGATTTTTACGATGGTTTCCAAATTTTTTATTTTCGACTTTTTGTGTAATGTGACATGCTCGTTTAAAAATACCTATTCTCTGATATAACGAGTAACGCTTATAACAAGCAAATTCAGTCGGTCCCATCTTTCTCGTAATAACCAAATTCGACTGTATGTTGTCGTGAAATTTACTTGTATTCATCAATATAAAATGTAGCTATACAGGTTGATTGTAATCAAGACGTACTTTTCTGACATTTCGCGAATACCTACAGTTTCAGGTATTAAATCTAATAGGGTACACATTTCTGTTAAACGTGACAAAAAAATACTTTTTCATACATTTTTATAAATTTCTATGGCTAAAATGTATGGAGAAGTTTTAAAATTTTGGTGGCGTATAACAGAAAGTGTATGACAGAGCCAGAGCCTGTCTCGCAATTATTTTAGTCTGGTGTTTTTTCTTTTCCTTCTGTTGTTTTTTTATCTCTACATACTTTTATCTGCGCTAGTTTTGCGTATTCAGACATATCATATACTTTTTTAATCTTTTTTAATCTTTATTATATAGTCAGGTTATTTTCTATATTTTTTAATGAAAATATTTTTGCTTTTATACAAACAGACAAAATAAAACTTTTTATAATCTATGAAGAACTAAACACACAATGTAAACCCAACTTTATGCATTCCATTTCGTTACTTTTACATTCCACATATACGTTACCACCAATATATTTTCGGAATGGAAGTAACGGATTCTGTTTCAGAAGTGGTTGAAGCCAAAATTTAGCTTAGTTTTATTGTTAAACCTGCGATATGCTTTATTATATCTGTAGTATGAAAGATAAGCTCCATATGTATAGTAAGTGAAATGGAAATATGTGATTTCTTACCTTACAAATCGTGGTAACAGTAGTGGAACTTCTTAAATGACCAACCCAGAAAGCAACCTGTTCCGATAGCGATACCGACACACACCAACAATTTAAATTGTAAATGGCGATCAGTATTATACAAAAGTGTTGCTACATTAAAAAAATACATATTTATAGTGGAAATTTTTCGCCTTCATGCTAAAATCGCGGTAACGGAATGTGGAATTCCACTTTTTCAAATATCCTGGGACACACTTTAAACGTCATTTTTTTCAATATTGGTCCTATTTTACGAAAAAACTGTATATTTTCCAAAAATATATAATGTAAGCTGTTGAAGACACTTCGAATTTAATTTTACACACTCAAAATTAATGACGAAATCAGACTTTGTTTATTTGAATTTAGGGGTGGGACATGGTAAAAACACACTACCTTTCGATCTAAATAATCAATTAAAAATATATACAGGTCATACAGTTGTATTTAACTTATCGAATAAAGTAAATTAATAAATTTGCATGTTAAAAATACATAATTTTCCAATATTATATCATATAATAACTATGAAAAAAACAATCAAAGTCATGGGACATGCCAAAAACGCAATGTACAAACTTTGGCGAAAATGCCCATATATTAAATCTATCGTCTATGTATGTTTGAACAAGCAACCTGGTGGATAAAAAAAATTATCCCTCCCTAAATAGTAGGGTAAATAAAATTATGGTTTGGTTGAACTTCTTTATGCGAATCATTATTTTCTACAATATAAAATGATTGTTTAAGAATAGGAATATCCACATACATTCCTAACTATGAAAAATTGATCGAATAAATCCAATGCCAAAGATCCTGCTAATAAAATGGTCATTCTTTTTTGTTATTTACTATTATTTTTTTTATATGACTTGAAAGCTCTCATACATTCTGACAGTGCTGCTTACGTTATGACATTTTCTGAAAACTGTCAGTTTGCTGACGTTCAAAAACAAATGCTTGTAACCAGTGGCGATCGGTGAGTTATTTTACTGGGAGTTCACTTTTTTTTAAAGTACCTATGTTATTGTTCATTTGTATGAGAAATCCATTCTTCTGTTTTTCATCGACACAAATTCATTCTTTTTTGGATACTGAGCATATATAATGCCTTCAATCTTGGTTGCGTGATGGTTTTTCTGCTAAAATACTTGATCCGTTTGAGTGTGGAAAAACATCTTTCACTTTCCACTGATGTCATCGGAATAGTGCAAATAATTAAATTTAATAGTAAAACCGTTTTCATAATGTCTCAATAAGATTTTTATCTATTACTAGCTGGTACCCGGCGCGTTGCTGCCGCAGAAGAAATAATTCTAGAAATATCGATTGAAATTTGAAAGAGTTATCATGTTTAATTAGGAATGATAGAAAGAATGATATTTATTTTACTTCCGATAATGTATGCATTTATTGTAATTAAATGATATATAAAGGAAAAGTATAAGTAAATAATATGTATTTTATTTTGTTGACTTTATTTTTCAAGTGCTTTAGGGTAGACAATATTTTTTGTTTTTCCGTCTTTAGCAAAAACAAATAAATTTGTTGGCTGTCCAACTCGTGAGCATGCAACATACAACTGGCCATGTGAAAAACATGGATTTTCTAGATTCAATCCGCACACTTGAAGTGATTGACCTTGTGCCTTGTTGATGGTCATTGAGAATGCAAGTCGAATGGGGAACTGGGATGGAAACTTTTTCGTGCATTTATTGTTCACCATGCAAGGAGATTGTGGATTCATTGCTCCGCATGGTCCATGCACCATGGTTTTGGTCACAATATCGAACAAAAGTGGATCTTCTTCAGGATTAGGAATTTCTGCACAAATGACATCATCAATTTGAGCTGCGTGTATTTTAGTTTTGAGCCATATGAGAATATGAGCATGTGGAAGTCCTCTCTTCTGCCATTCAATCGCATACATCCAGCAGCGAGTTTCACCATAAATGTGATACTTCACAATTAAGTCCATCAATTTAGTAAGCTTTTGTTTGAATATTCGTGCAGTCAAATCGTGTCGATCGGATGGAACCTGACCGGGTAATAGAAGCTCTTTTATCTCGTCCCATGCTGGATTGCATGTAAATGTGATGAAAAAGTCGGGGCGGCCATATGAACGCACATATGTCATGGCATCTTGTGCATATTCATGCATATGCCGTGGGCTGCCATTGAACGTTGCTGGAAGTATGACCATTTTGCCAATGTCGGAAACATTTCCATCTTTTGACATTGCATCACGTAAGTGAATGTATTCATCTGAACGCAACGATGTTTGATTTAAGCGAATAAATAACAAACGTTCCGATTCAATTTTGGCATACATGTCTACCACGTATTGATGAAATAATTGATGGCATTGCAGAATATGATTTGTTCCATTCTGAGGTATCATTATGCGGTATGAATAATAATTCATCGCTGATACTTTTTTATTGAGTTGTTCACCTGTAAGAATAAAGTAAACAAAAGATAAGAAAAATGTAAATTACATTTATGAATGTTTGAAAGCTTAAAAAAAAAAATTCATTTGATAAAATGAAATAAAGATATCTTTAGTTACCTGTAATTGGATTAGTTTGCATAATATTGAAATGATATCCGTCCTGCCCCTCCCAAAACATGATGGGATACTGCAACGCATCGTAAGATCGATGTGTTTCAGCGACACGTTGTATTGTATTATTTCATCGTTGAAGAATTATATCACGCGTATCACGTTCTTCGCCAACTATGACAATCGCAACTTCATTGATGGTAGGTGTGTTGTAGCGTCCGGCATGCTGTCCGCGTGGTGTTTTGTCAGCTCGTATTTGAATTGCGTAGTTATCCGCCGGTAAGTTGTCAATTGAAGTTTTGAATAATTTTATCAATGCATTGTGCTGGTGGAAAAATGTTTGCAAAAAGGATATTATGTGGCGTTTGGTGCCTGCAATTGCATCGCAGCGTTGATCAACTTGTGCGTCATTGTCACCCATAAAGTAAATCTGTAGAAATTTATGTTCAGCGTTGGAAACCGGTAAAAATGAACCAACACGGTGATATATTTGTCCTTGAATTTTGAAAGTAGGCATGTACTGATCATGGAAAACTTTATCGGCTCCAAAAGATGTCATTTGAAACGCTGAATTATATTTGCGAATGTTCTGCAAGAAGTGTTTGGAATCAGGTGAGTCGCCCGAAAGTAATGACAACAATGGATCAGGTGGTGGATACAATGTCGGCAATTTAACTTTGCCATTCGCGCAGCACATTCCTGGTGTTTCATTGTTGAATTTAAGTGAACCGCAATGCCTACACACCTTATCCATTTTGCCGATATTTACACTGGGATGCGAACTGTAATTGTAGTTAACATCATATTGGAATGCAGCAAGATTCAAATCAACATGTACTGTTCGTCGAGATCGAGTAGCTCGTGAACGTTCTCTTTCGATTCTCGCTGCATGTTGGTCGTTTGATTCTGATGCGCGCGATTGGGTGGCTCGTGAACGTTCTCTTTCGATTCTCATTGCATGTTGGTCGTCTGATTCTGTTGCGCGCGATTGGGTAGCACGTAAACGTACTCTTTCGATTCTTGCGGCATGTCGATCTTCTGAAACTGATGCACGTGAATAAGCGATTCGTAAACGATCTGCTTCATTGATCGCTTGTCGTTCCTCGTTTGTTTGAGAAGCTCGAATTCGCTTATTTGTACGTGCTGCGCTGGTAGAACTACTAAGTGACGAACGTTTGGGAGGCATATTTTTTAACGAATCAATTAAAAAAATAGCGTTTAACTCAAATTTATCGGCATCGATGATAATAATGTACGATAAACTGCGAATGACATGTACCGTTTGACGTTTGCTGTTTGTCTTTAGCCGATTGTCTATATTGTTCAACAAACAGAAACAAAAGAACACTAAATTAAAATCGAATCCAAAATATGCAAACGTTATTCATTAATAGTATTAATATGTAGTAAAAAAAAATCAAAATTGGATGGAATAAACAAACAAAAAACTTTGTATTTTATATAATCTCCTATATATTATTATCCTAAGAGATTTTTGAAAACGCACCAACAGCTCATTTAAGCGACATTTTATTGTTATTTTTACACCTTCACTTTGAAATGTGCGCTACCGATTGAATTGAACACATTTAAGAAATTTTCCATGATTTTACAGGTACGTGGCGTTTATATCCGATATTTTCTTACATACCGTATACGATCGTCATATTTACTGTTGACGCCTAATGAAAGTACATGTTCGTCGCGTAATACATTCTAATCCTTTATTGACAGATAGAACTAATTATTTTTATTCAAATGTCACCATGTACACATTGGCGCGCTTAATTTTTTTGCGGTTTTTTTGGAACGATTCGAAATCCTCGCATTGTCTGAACCCCACTGGAATTATTCCATAGATAACGTAATTGTATTCAACATTTGATTTTTTAAAATACTTGTGGCTATTCACACACTATTTTTTAATTGAATAATTACTTAAATATATTTGAGGCTATTACAATAGTACTAATTGTTTATGCTTAATGTGAATCATTGCAAAGAATGGAACAAATTTAAATCTTTATGAAAGACATCATTATTATTATAACGGGTGATATTATAGTATTTTAATATCTAACTACTATAACTATAACTCTACTAACGAATTTGTGATATTATACCTATTTCTATCGTCCTTATCATCATTGTCCTGAACCTATTCACTGCTGGATAAAGGCCTCCCATGCCTGATTATACTCCTTTCTGTCATTTGATTTGCTGTATTTATCAAAATTGGTGATATTATATTATATCTATTATTGCAATCGGATGAATGGAATAGGAACTCATACAAATAGAAGAATATAGAATAGAAGAAGAAGATGGTTGTACTAATTCAGAAACCTTTGCGGGTGTTATCACAACAACTGACGAAGGTTTCATCGCAATCGGATGAATGGTATAGGAACCATACGAATAAAAGAAGATATAATGAAGAAGAAGAAGAAGAAGAAGATGGTTGTACTAATTCAGAAACCTTTAGGGGTGTTACCACAACAACTTATGAAGGTTTCATAGCAATCGGATGAATGATATAGGAACCATACGAATAAAAGAAGATAGAATGAAGAAAAAGAAGAAGATGGTTGTACTAATTCAGAAACCTTAACGGGTGTTACCACAACAACTGATGAAAGTTTCATCGCAATCGGATGAATGGTATAGGAACCATACGAATAAAAGAAAATAGAATGAAGAAGAAGAAGAATATGATGATTTTTCTAATTCAGAAACCTTTACGGGTGTTACCACAACAACTTATGAGGGTTTCATAGCAATCGGATGAATGATATAGGAACCATACGAATAAAAGAAGATAGAATGAAGAAAAAGAAGAAGATGGTTGTACTAATTCAGAAACCTTAACGGGTGTTACCACAACAACTGATGAAAGTTTCATCGCAATCGGATGAATGGTATAGGAACCATACGAATAAAAGAAAATAGAATGAAGAAGAAGAAGAAGATGATAATTTTTCTAATTTAGAAACCTTTATGGGTGTGCATACAACCACTTACCAAAATTTCATCGCAATCGGATGAATGGTATAGGAACCATACGAATAAAAGAAAATAGAATGAAGAAGAAGAAGAAGATGATGATTTTTCTAATTCAGAAACCTTTATGGGTGTGCATACAACCACTTACCAAAATTTCATCGCAATCGGATGAATGGTATAGGAACGCATACGGGACAGACACACAGACAGACAGACATACAGACAGACAGACATTCATTTTTATATATTAGTATAGCCTGTACTCTTCGCGAAAGTGCAAGCAATAAGTTGACAAAGTTTTATTGCAATCGGATGAACGGTATGGCAGTGCATTCAATACGAACAAACAAACAAACAAACAAACAAACACACAAACAAATATTATTTTTTATATATTAGATAATGATTAATTATGCTGAGGCAATATCAGCATTATAAAAAATATCCAAGCTGTAATATGTAATTATTAATTAACAATAATTATTAATAATATGAATCCGCTTTCGGAAGGTTTTACTGGGCGTCTTACGAGGCTTGAGCGGCTCGCGCAACTCAAACGTATAAACCGTGTGTGAAAATGTTCGTAGACAAAGTCTTTTTTTGGTTATACGTTTATACGGTTCGAGTATGGAACGCGCCTTGGCGACAGTGAGTGGCGCTCGAAGAAGTATTGCTAGCTCACGCTATCACCTACAGACGAATATTATTGCTGTCGCACTCATTCTCATTACAAGGCATGATTGCTTGAGCGATCGAGAAACGCGCTCCCAAATAGCATTGCATTTGGCAAAGCGAAACCACCCGGACGATGCCAGCACGACGCGTGAATTATTGTATATTATATTTAAAATAGCCGGTTAAAAACACATACTTATTACAATTTGTTTTTGTATATAAATTAATGACTACGGTAATAGATCAGAACACTTTTAATAAATGAAATACTTATTTTAAAAAAAAAATCTTTTCGCATAAATTGAGTGGGTAGGTGTTCACCGTTCCAGCGCTCTCAAAGGCGCATCGCCACTGCTTGTAACGGATAATGCTATTCGTCAGCTGAATGCAGGACTATTCTAACTGACATTTGAGTTTTTTGAGGAGAGAGTTTTTTGAATCAACTTACTGAAATTATTTATTATCTTTTTGGATAAATGGATGCATCATATTTTAGTAGGATTATTGATGAAAAAAATGGTGCATACACCTGTCCTTATAAATAATAAATAACTGAATTAGGCTGTTTCACAAAACTCTTCTGCAAAATATTTCAAATGTGAGTTAGAATAGTTCTGCATTCAGCCGACGTATTTATCACAACTAGTGTAGTGATTCTAACCTTCTGCTTTTGTTTCAGACGTGGCACGCCCTTCGAGCTAAAGCAAAAGCCAGAAAAGTCTCGTTCGCTGATGCACCTACAACCAGCCAGAACGTCCGCAGAAATATGCCGATGGATGTAAATGGCAATTGCGATTCATCTGTCGATTCACACGTCGAGGTGCCAGAGAGTGCCGAGTTATCTCAGTTGAAATTGTCAATTAGAGAAAGCTATTACCAAACAAAGTTGTTGTACATGGAACGCCGTTTATTATTGATGGAAAGGCAGACCATTGCGCTAGAGCAGATAGCAACTAAATTATCATAGCTTGTTTGATGTGACTGACTGAAAATCGTTTTCATATACAGTAGAGTCTCTGTTATCTGACCCAAATGGTCAAACAAACTGTTCAATTGTATGGATAAACAATGGAGCATTTACACATGAAACAAATAAAAACTTAAAATTAATTAATGGATTTACAGGTATAATATATATTTAAGTGGTTGAGACTTTTACAGTTCACTAATGAAATATTGGGCTATTGGGTAGATCAACAATATTTTCATAAACATGAGATCCTATTCCACTGTTATACTTTTGGTGGAGAGACGTAAGAAATATATATTTAATATTGTTAGTAAATAAACAAAAGTGTTTGTTTACTTCACATTATATTCACACAGATTCACACCATCTCTTACTCATTGTAGTTTATCAGAATATATGTATAAAACTCTTTAATGAGGAAGCTAGATTTTTCATTATTTTGATGACTTTTTCAGGGCAGGAATTCAAAATACATACAACGAAATGTTTGTTAATTAATTATGGTCGCATAATTGAGACTTCACTGTAAATTTACATGCAATATTATGCTGCAAAATTAGACAAATTTGACTAAGTAATTAGGTATTTGATTAAGTGTTATTGCTGCAAAATTTATCAATGAAATTAATATGGTTTTGCACCTAGAAGCAATTATCTTATGATATGAAAGGAAGAATGTTTTGTTTTCAAAATTTATCAGCAATCTGTTACACCTACTTAGAAATTTATGTCAGTAATTATCAAATATTGATCGTATTTAAACATATGACCTTAACATGAAATTAAACACCTGTGTGCGTACTTAAAAAAGTGTATTTATGTCCTCTCGTTAGTTACAGCATATGAACACCACACGGTGCCAAAATATTTGTCGCTCGTCAGTTCTCTTGCATCTTCCCAGGTCATGCCAACATTCTGTAGCGCCACAGTATATACTGACACCAAAATCCTCTTGGTCAGGTTTAGATTTTCTTACGGCATCCGTAGGATATGCCCGACTCATGTCCAACATTGTATCTTCAACATCGATGTGATGAGAGGCTGCATGATAAGCTTCTTTGTCTCCTCGTTACTCTTAAAGTCACACCACCAAATACTCTGGTTTGTTGAATTTTATTATTATAGAAATATCATGCGCATGCGGGTGTTCAATTTCCTGTTAACTCTAAATCTAGCACGAATAGCAGAGAATTATTGACCTCCAGACTCCAAAGCAAAGGAGAGGCAGTGGCGAAAGGTGGAGGTAGGGTGCAGAAATCTGACATAAATAGTGCACACTAAACTTTGTCAGTCATACTTATCTGATTACATTGATCTAAGAATACAAATTGCAGATGTTGTTTTGTTTGTTTTTAAATTTTAATTATACCCTGCCTAAACAAATCATAATAGAAAAAAAATATTCTTCTATTTGTAAAATATCTAAAATTATGTGTTAGTTCATAATTTTAGATATTTTATAGATGTGAGAATATTTTTTATCTAATGTCTATTATGATTTGGTTGAGGCAGGGTTTGATTGAATTTTAAAAACTAACCAACTTCATCTACAATTTGTATTCTTAGTTCAATGAAAATAAATAAATATTACTGATAAAATTTAGTGTGCACTATTTATGTCAGATCTCTACAGCCTACGTTCACCCTTTGCCACTGAGAAGAGAAGATGGTGAAGAAAGACTTTGGAGACAGCCATGGTCTTCACTAAGTTGTAATATCATTAATACTAATAATAAATAATGGAAATACAGTTTTTAACCCGCGCGCATATACTAAATTTCCTATATGCAATAAACACAACCTACTGCCAATATACGGGTACTGACTTGAACCATTATATCCATTGCAAACCTATGTATGCTACACCGAGTAGGTAAGTGCAGCTATTGATATCCATTGGCACCACGATTAGTGTTGTTAATTAGGGATATGGTTAGGTGGCAAGTAAATGTGGTCGACATATTTTATGTTTACAGTAACTATATAACTGCTATAGAAAGTTAGAAAAGAGTTTCATCCACGTAATGCATTATTCTCATCAGTTTTAATCCAGTGACCACCTCATAGTTAGATTAGTGTGCCGAGTTACAATACGAATACGCTTGTTTAGAAAGCTGAATACCGAAAAATTTGTAGACATCATCATGTCGTTTATTATGAGGGAGTCGTAATTTATGGTATTTTTGGTGGAGCCGAAGTAGTCGACAATCGCCTGACTTAAATACAATTTTATTTAATATTATGTTTTTTTTAATTGTTAAAATTTGCATCTGAGTCAAGGTCAGGTTTGCATATGGCTGCTTCACAGCCCTAGTTTAATGACAACTTTATATGCGCCTATCTAAAATTGAATACATCTGAAAACAGTATGTACCTACTTACTAAGCCTATGTTTTGTTCTGTTCTGAAAAAGATTAATTTAGAACGGTGCAAATGGCGATGTTATATCTTTTTTGTACTTTTGAAGTTTATATTATTGTTATGCCTTGTTATAATGAAAAAAACTGTATAACGAATTATTAGTAGCAGAGGCAATATAATATTACTGTACGTATTATAAAAAAATTGATTGTCATAATATTATAAATAATTATTTATTTATTCTAATTCATTTATAAACTGAATAATCGAAAATACAGTTGTGGTTTTGCAAAATGTTCTCTTGTATCGTGTGTTTCATGAAAAGTATGAAAAAAATCAATTATTCGTGTATAATGTAGTAACACAGGTTCCCAAGCGGTGGGCCATGACCCCCAAACTAAAAACAATACTATGATGCAAAATTCTACGTGGCTTAATGTTAGAATAATAAACTTTTAAATACAAACTTTATTCGTATGAAATTTTTTATTAACAATTAGTTTTTATGTATAAAATAAAATTTATGTATGTGTCTCACTCGATTAAACTCAACAACCGAAAATCACAGAATCCGTCTGACCAACAGTTTTTGTATAAAATTATCCAAAAACGAAAATGGTCAGTTATCGGTGAAAAAAATTAATGTCTTCAAGAGATTAGAAAAGTTGTAAAATGTTTGTCAGTTATACAGACTATTGAAAACGTGTTTACTGATGATCCACGTATTACAAAAACATATAAAAACAGATACAATGAAAGGGATTGTGATAATTTCGAATTCAGCTCTAAACATTGACAATGTGAGAAAATTGATAATCCACATGTTCAATTGTATTTAATGATTATTTATAATGTGTTTTTGTCATCCAGGCCACTATAAAAAGTGTTTGCGATTCTACAAAGTTTGGGAATCCGTGATTGTTGTAGATTAATTTTAGAATTTACCAAGCAGACTGTTTTGCATGGATAATTTACAATTATTAGTAATTCCTCTTGTTAATATACTATATGTATGTTATTTTACGTGTTTTAATTATTCTAGACCTGTTTTTGTTTGTATAATTATTAAAAAAATATTTTGTTTTGTAGGTACGAATTGTTCACCAATGATCAAATTGTTATAATATTATTATGATTTGACATGTATTGTATATCTATGTTATTGATTGTTTATTTTTATATTAATAAATAAATATTATTCTGAATAAAATATTCATTTTTTCTCTCTCTAAAAATACTACCTACAATATACAGTTTTTATGTTTTGTCTTGGTAGTATAGTTTCTGGAGTTAGGATCCTGATGGATAATTAAAAAAAAAGAAGAAAAACACATGTTTTATGAAAACATTAATAAATGCTAACAAGTCTTTTTATTTGCTTGGATATTTTTAATACTGACTCGTACTCAATGAGAAGAATTGAATCACTGCTTATTATAATATACTTAGTCCAAAAAGCATTTTCCGAAATATAAAAGAAAAGTCACTCAAAAAAATGTGAACTAATACTACTATAAATGAAGCACATTAGATTGTATAAAAAATCTTTATTTAAAAAAAAATCAGCTAGAGAGAGGTGTTTAAAAATGCTGGACATAGGGTGTTTTAATTATCAAGCAAAAATTATACTAAAATAATAACTTTACCTACATATCTTGAAAAACTACTTTTATTATCATTTTTAATAAATTTAATCCATTTTTATAGATTTCGTGTCTTTCTTCACTTTCTGTCGTTTTCATTGGATCAATATACGAGTATTATTTTATCAAGCTTTTTATAACATTAATTTTTTTCTTGTTTATTGGTACATAACCTTGAGGATAGGCCTTAGAAGTAGGCATTATTACTGGAATTCTGCTAACCCGCAAACAAAATGTATGTTCTACAGCAGTGGTCTCCAACCTTTTTATCGCCGCGGACCGGTCAACGTTTGATAATTTTACCGCGGACCGCTGACGGGGGGACGTTGTTTATATTTTAGATTTTTTTGATTTAATTGTATTTAAACACGCCTTCAAAATAAAATACAGTTACACCAAAAAATGAATGAAATTAACATTTTAACTCACTAGAACACTAAATCAATGAGAAACCTGAGCTTGTTTCTTTGCAACGAGACGGTTCCATCTGGGCGTAATAGGAGACAATGACACCCAAAGTGTGTTGCTTATGTCCAGTTTATTCCGTTGTTTTGTTTTGGTTGCTGTCATTGCAGAAAACCCCGCTTCACACAAATAGGATGTCAGAAATGGCAATAAGGATTTAAGTGCTGTGGTGGCAATCTCAGGGTATTCCGCCATGACTCAATCCAGAACACCGGCAGAGACGTAGTTTTAATGCCGCCGTCATTTTCAATCTCTCAGCTCCCGGTTAACCTCTCGTCCATGGAAAGTCGCACAAACCCGAGAGAAATACACCACAGTAAATGAAATGGAAATAATTTAATGTTCCTTGGGCGGCCCGGTACCATTTGATCCATGGACCGGTACCGGTCCGCGAACCGGGGGTTGGGGACCACTGTTCTACAGGACTTCCAATGAATGTTAGTCCATGTCTTGTGTTGTTTTAAAAGTCAACATTTTTTTTTGTCTTGGTTTTATACCAAAGATATATTTGGCTGAAGTTGTCTTAATGTATAATGGTAGATATTTATTGAAAATAGGTTTTTGGAATATAATCCGAAATTTTGAATTTTGTGACTTCTGTTCTTTTAATTATAAGTGATTAATTGCATATTCGGCACTGGAGTTCTACAACCTCTTCAAAGAAGAATGCATCTCCCTCCGCATTTGTTAAATTTCGTAGACTCCGATGGGCGCGCCGTGTAGCAGGAATGGACAGTGCCCAACCGCCGGGGAAATCCTGGCAAGGACGGACGGTATCAACAAAGATGCTGGACCAGGACATGTAGTAATATCGGATGGTCGCCAGGTCTGTTGTGTTGAGAAAAGTGATTACTGATATTAAAAATCTTTAAGAAGCTGAGGTCTATTCCAATTTTACACTACATATATAACTTATGGACGTTTCAAGCGTTTATAAAGACTAATTGAGAGGCCGAGGATTAAAATAATCCAAGTGCATTATTATGTAATCAATTTGACTTAATTTCACTAAATTATATTTACAGCTTTCACTTTGGTTTACTGTACGCTATTCAAATAATACCCTGTACTTCAACGTAGTTTATTGTTCAAAACGGTTTTTGATTGGTCGAAATGCGGACCTCCCATTGGCCGAGCGTTTACTCTAGCGGTTTTCCAAACCTTACTACCATAACGTCAAAACGCCGCAATCCACATAGAAAAAGCGGCATTACGCGTTACGTAAATAAGACCTAAACTTGAATGGGACTTGCCGACGAAGCTTTATTCTGCATGGTAAATGGAAAGTATTTTGATTGGTGGCCTACGAGGTTGTATTGAGTCGGAAAATATGTGAAAAACATTCGGTTTAGGTTGAATTCTCCATCACGGTTGAAATGATACGGGTTTTAAATTTGATTTTAGAACACGGAATATGCAAAACGACTCAGTGGCTGGCTGGTTGGAAAATTAACGAAGTAAATTATTTATTGTTTATACCTACGTCAATAATTAATTAGGTACTATTCGGTTATACGGAATACATCGGAAAACACATTTTGAAAATAGCCGATAAACTGTATTATTTGTTAGGTTAACCTAACCAAACCCAACCTAACCTAATCTAACCTAACCCAACCTAACCTAACCTAAACTAACCCAAACTAACAAATAATCCAATTTATCGGCTATTTTCAAAATGCGTTTTCCGCTGTATTCCGTATAACCGAACAGTACCATTAATTATATTCATACTGATATGTAGTGTTGACAGCTTAAAAAATATCAAAACGCATGTGAGCGTAGAGGGTCTACGCATCCGTAGACCCTATTTGGACAAGCTACGATGTGACTTCCACCACGTTTGTACCAATAAACTTTTTTTTGGAATCATGCTAATAAGCCCCGTATTTAGTGGTCAACTGGAATAATAAATGTCCGCGTCTGAAAAACAAATTGACGTGATGTTATTTATAATTATTTACCAAAATTGTCTGCAATTTTAAAATCGGCTATTAATATTTTTACGAAAGCGAATTACCTAGAATAATACCGTTCGTCTCTGAGGCCATGGGTTGAGAATTCGTATCCCGCATTTGACAAATTTAATTCATATGTGGTTTTATAAATGTGTTCGTTGGATCCAAAGCAAGGACCTAATGTATTACAATAATTGTTTCTCGTAAATCATGTTAGGAAACAGCAAATAATAGCGGCCAATACTAACACCAGATTGTAGAGCACTGACTGCTGACTAGATAATTACTTTTTAATTACCACATTTAAATAGCATGCTAATTATATCGAATGGCCACATTAATCGTTACAAGCTGGGCGCGTCTTTAGGGGTCAAGGACGATTTGGCACCGGGACAACTGGACGCCACGTAATACAAAATTAAATAGACGTTAGTACTTATAGGTACTTATTATTATTTATATTTAAATTATTATATTATGATTTAATAGTCTTTGAGAATTTAAATATGCACACGTAAATAATGATTTAATCGTGCATATGTTTAAGTTCCAACGAAAAAAGATTTTTTTATTTTATATAAAGCCTTAGGCATGGTAATTCTCAATCCGCATTAAAAAACATTATGTTAATAGCAAAATGCATTAAAACTACTAAGTAGAAGATAGAAACTGATTAAAATTCCTCGTCTACGTTCTGTATTTATACGTGTCTACGACAGTGCGGCGTCGAATAGTCCTGGCGCCGAGTTGTCCCATTCTCGTTTTTAGCTTACAATGTATTAATGCATACAAAACAAACGACGTAATGCGATGACTAATGCACGTTTTATTTTATAATAATGTGATGTAGTGTCGCCAACTCTTGCCGACAAAAATCTACTAGACGGGATAAGAAACGAAGTTAATTAACTGTTTTTCCCAGATTTCCTGATAGTTAATCATCGGTTGTTGTAGAGGTAATAAATTTTCTTGTGACTTTTTTTTTTAAATTTTGATATCTGATTTTAGGCGGTTCTTAGGTTCTTTACATTCTACGATCAACAATGAGTCAAGAGTGACCAAGTAGGCTGGTGAGATCGGAAGTGCTTTCGACTATTCCGAATTAATTACTAAATTTACGCGAAATTAATTAATTAATAAAAAAAATTATAAATTTCATTAAAACTAACATTTTATATTTTCTTGCTCATAGTTTTGAATTTAAAAGGGGGAGGGGGGTCAAAAATACCAGAAGCCGGCCTCAATTTTCTCTGGAAGGCCCTGCTTTCACCATCCTATTATTTCAGTGTAGTATGTTAATATTATTATATCTACATGTCTTGTATTGATACACACATATAACTATCGACTGTTAAATAGAAAAAAGACTTAACACACACAAATCAAATCATTATGCAGAAGGCACAAAAACGTTTTTGTTATAGTTTACGGTCAAAGTTGAAATATACAATAGACATATACTTTAAGTGCCTGTTGATAATTAATTTAATGTTTTATTTTCTCAGTCTGATATTCACTATTTAAGTAATTAAAGAGAAACCAATACAAATTATGGTTAAGTTTTTTTCCCACTTCACTTTCTTCTTTTTAAAAAATATATAAGCTAAACTTAGATAATAATTCAGCATTTGCAACACTTATATCCTATGTTACACCGTGTTAATTATCGTGTTACTATTACATCGTGTATTTAGTCTTGTCCAATGTTATTATCCAATAAGACATATTTTGAAAAAAACTGAGGGTTAACTCCTTTTTCCTCTCTACAGTCAATATATTTAATAATTGGTAAGTCATGGGTTTTCAATGACCTGAAATTATCTGCTGATGGATTGTCTGTTTCCGAAACTGACGACCGTATTGCGCGATTTCGACCACCGCAGTTGGCAAAAGTCATATGTTATATTTTCAATATTTGTTTCATGCAGATCCAGGACTCAATGGGTTAGGAATGTACTATCCTTCCCCGTTTATTATAAATGTACCACGTACTTGCGAGCGACCACCCACCAAAAATTATATAAATATATACAGTACAATCCTATTTCTAATTTACTTACCTACCTATTTTCTTCTGTTTTCCTTGTATTCTGGTGGTTTTTATTATTTTGGTTAGTATTTACTAACACATGAATTTTTCTCATACTATATGGCTATATATATTTCCAAAACAACATCTCACGGTGAACTGCGATACACTCAACTACATACGTGAAAATTTCTGGAGATAGAATTTTACAAGGGGAGATTCAAACAAACCCCATTATAAATACGAATAAAGATATTTTTAATTTATAGGTATTGACTTAAAGTTTTGTCGTAGAAGACCACGAATTCAGTGAGTGCTTGGGGTTACCACGTACTTCTATACTGTGCCATGTCTCTAGCTAAATTTTGTTCTATTGTATTCTGTAACAGTAAAGTTAATTTGAATTTTAGCAATGATATTTTGAAAATATACAAAACCGTAGATGGTCTACGGCTATGGCGTAGCTATGGCGTAGCTATATGATAAAATATATATTGAGGCAATATTGTTATATGTTTAAAGTCTTGAATATTAAATGCGTAGCGATAGAAATATTATATTGAAATTGATTGTGGCACCAGGAAAATATCTTTTCATTGAAACAAACCCAAGCATGCGTATGATGAAGCTTGAAAGAAATAAAGAAATGGTTTCACGCAAATTAAAGGGAATAAAACTTCCGCGTGCACGTACAGGTATTTTTTTTGTACATCGCCACACTGCTAAAGAGGTCATATGTAATTTTATAGTATTACTTTAATTGATAAAGATGGTTTTATAAAAACAAGTATGTAATACATACATATCTAGCTACATACTACATAAATTCGGTATATTATGTATTTTTAATAATGGAGATAGTAGTTAAATCGTCCATGCATAACAGTTCAAATATTTCCATACACGTCGGTATATTTTATTGTATTGCAACCACTTAAACCACGTAAATACAAAAAGTTAAGAGGAGGGGGGGTCATTTAATTTGAAAATTGAATTCATATAAAAATACATACTTAGATAACAAATAAAGCAGTAATGCCCAGCCCTTTTGTAGCTAAGAGTTATTTTCATAATTTAAAATCGTGTCATTTTTTAACTTAAAAAAAACACGACATCAAAAATATGGGTCGATATTCAGTATATTTATTATAATTACATTGCGCGCAATTTTTGCTGTAGAAAATTTAGTTTATTTGAAAATTTAACAGTAATATGACTTTTTACTAAATTCCAGGTGAAAATAAGATAAACCAAATTTGGTGCCTTCGCAAGCTCTTCGCAAGAGAGCTTTTGCATAGCTACCGGTTGGATATCACTAATACAAAGAATAAATAATAATAGTGTATTTAGTAAACTTATCTTGTAAAATGGGGGAGCATTTTAGTGTTGTGTGTTATAATTATTATCATCATTTCTTCCCTCATTGCTGAATTTGACGATACTTCGTAACGATGAGTTAATATTTTTAAAAGATCAGATAGCTAACAAAAGTAGTACCTACGAAATTTCTAATACAGCTGCTGTAAAATTGAAATTGGTTTTGGTGGCAATACAACAAATTTTAAATGATTTTATTTTTCAGGTATTTGCCTACAAATAACATAAAGTGTAATCACGCGCAGAATATTATTATTACTTTAAAATAAAATTTATCCATGGGGGTAGCCATAAATATTTAGTTAACTTATTGAAGGAGAATTATTTTAAGTAAGAATACAAAATATCGCTGGGGAAATCCGTGAGCTTTCTCGTTCCGTTTTGGCAGTGTCGATGGAAAAGCTCGTCTGCAAACCACGTTCCGTTTCACTCGTATAACGGAAACCATTATGTTCGTTTAATATGATGCCCTCTCGCTGAAACCTACCCCCACACCCCCACTTATTTGCCACTGCCTCCCCTTTCGACTAAACTTATGTCTCTATGCTTATGCGCGAGGGTGGGTGTGAATTTAACTACACGGTCGTCAGAATTACGATATAATATGTCGTTTATCAAAATATTTAATATATTTGGGTAGGTAATATTGACTCATTTGTTGGGCTAACTAGGTTTCTCACTCTTGATAAATAATATTATAACAAAATACCTAATTCACTTCAAATTCAACATAAATAACATCTTGCAATTTCAGTATTACAGTAATGTTCTAGATTTATATATGTGGGCAAATAATCGGAATGTATTGTAGTCAATGACATTATTGATTGTAGTATATTCTTTAGTTATGCGGCGCTATAAAGACTCCTTGTGTCTTGACAAACTTCTATTTTCGCAAGGCATGCCAGCATCCTGTAACCTGTAACTTTGCCCTATACTCTTAATATCGCCTTTCATAAAAATAAAAAAAAACCTTAGCGGATGAAATCGGTTTTGATTATGAAATTATCTATGGATTACTTACATATTATATATTGGTATATATTGTGTTTTTTTGTTAGTAATGTCTTATATTGTATCCTATTATTTATTGAAATATAAAAAAATGATTTATTAATGAGTTTTTGGGCGAAGAATGTAATGTGTTCTCAGCTGCTTTCTTCACCACATTCTTGCTAAAACCAGAACGTTGGAGCGGAGCTCGGAGCAGGAGTACGGAGCAGTGGAGCAATGGGGTTTTACCTGGAGCACCGAAAATTTGTAGTGCTCCACTGCACCGGATGTTTTTTTTATCATTAAATTTTCGCCCTAAAATCTAAAATATTATATTTGACAATTTGCAACACTGGAATTATTTTAAATACGGCAACACTGCCGGAAGATCCAAATAATGAAAGACGATTTGCTGTCGGTTTTGTTTAATAGAATTAATAATGAAAATGACGATTTTAAAGTATTTTTTTTTTAAACATTTGTATACATATATGTAATACCCTTTTTACCCGGAGCGGAGCAGACCCTGGAGCGGAGGTGGAGCAAGTATTAGGTCCCGGAGCGAAGCTGGAGCGGAGCAACTCAAAAAAGCGTCCGCTCCAACGCTCTGGCTAAAACAGACAATATGGAGTTTTCAGATGTGAAGATATTATTAGGTATGTTAAAAAAATTTCTCCGAATATAATTAGTTGTTGTCGTTATTAATTAAGTATTCGCTAAGGAGTGAACAAGTGAGAAGGGAAACAATCGTAGATATTCCAAAAAAATAGGTAGATAAAAATGGGTATAAAACTCGATGTAACGTTTTGATCTATTGATAATTTAAATACACAATTTTATATCTAGACAATCTATTGTAAGATCAATTCTTTGCGATACCAATAACCAGTGTTGCTAAATTTCAGAACTAATTGATAAAGTTTGTAGGCACCCTATGCCCATTTTCATGCATAGAGATAGCTCGTTCTACAGATCTGTCAACTGACAGCGATTATTTTGAGGTTAGTTGTCAATTTAGCGCGGGAAAGCGAGCTTCCACGACAGTTGCCCGCATTATCTAAACGACTTTCGCACGTTCGATCGAAAAACAGGATGTTTAACTAAATACTACCGAAAAATAAATAACCCTTTTTTTAAATATCATGTTGAATCCTTGCAGTTAATTTTTTAAACAATAACATAAAAAAATAATTTATAGAAATATTTTAATTTAAATGTTTTCAATATTTTCCCGTCGGATAGTGATAAATTAAAATAAATGAAACGTCTTTCTGGAGAGCGATCGATTTTCTAAATGATTTAATAATACAATTTATAAAAACATAATAAGCGGTTGTTTATTGAAAACTGCTAGGTAATAAATTATGCAAACAGAACAAATAAAAATTTAAGCTCAATAGGACAATGAAAGTTTTATATAAAACAAATGAACAAACTTAAATAAACAATTATTGTGACTAACATTTTTGTTGTGAATATAACTTTAAAATGCACCAAGACGGGCACAAGTCTTTTTTGATTCGGGATTTACTCGGAGATGTTCTACAAAGAAAAACACAAGGTAGATAATAGTTTTCAGATTAAAATTAGAAAAAATCATTCTCCATTATACTGGTGGGTATATTTCTAGTTTTATAAATATGCACTTCCTCATATTACAAAAAAATATCGCTTTTATAGAATGACTTTAATATTCTTATTTCAAATAAATTACAAGATAAAAAGAACTTTTTATATACCACGTTTTTAAATTTTCTGTTGAATCATAATATAAACTTAACAATTCGATGTATTAATAAATACTTTTTTTTTGTACTTGTTAGAAATACTGAAATGTCATTTTGACATTTCATATTGATTTCCATAGTAACGCACGTATATATTAATAATTTAGTTGTTGGGACCCCCTTAGTAACCAACAATAATAACTTTCCATACAAACAGAATTAACTGAAAATGAATTCAATCAGAATTCAATTAATAATGGCTAAAAGTATTAAAAGAATGCATTGTCGTCGTGTTCTGATATATTCTAAAAGTTTCAGATGTCTTGAAATTGATAATTTAGTTGCTAGAACTGGACACACAAGAAAAAATGTGTACTGGACAAACAAGAATACGAGCTAATAAAAACGTGGTAAAATATTATGAGTTCTGATGAATTCCAGTTGATAATTAATAATATTACTTATTTCAGGCTATTCTAAATTTAAAATCATCCTTCAGTTGAAAGTGCCATCCTATAATTCTTAATCAATTGATTATATTACTTACCATGTTTTTATTAGCTCGTATTCTTGTGTATCCGGTACAGATTTTTTCTTGTGTGTCTAGTATAAATTTTTTCTTGTTTGTCCAAGATTTGTATTGGACGATTGAAGATTTTTAACTAACTTTCCGACTAACTAGACATTTGAAACTTTTAGAATATATTAGAACACGACGACAATGCATTCTTTTAATACGTTTAGCCATTATTAATTGAATTCTGATTGAATTCATTTTCAGTTAATTCTGTTTTGTATGGAAAGTTATTATTGTTGGTTGCTAAGAGGGTCCCAACAACTAAATTATTAATATATACGTGCGTTACTATGGAAATCAATATGAAATGTCAAAATGGCATTTCAGTATTCTATATTAATTCAGTATTTCTATCAAGTACAATAAAAAGTTTTTATTAATACATAGAATTGTCAAGTATGGATTCAACAGAAAATTTAAAAACGTGGTATATAAAAAGTTCTTTTTATCTTGAAATTATGTAGTATAATTTTATAATGGTAATTAGTCCAAAGTAAATAATTAGGTACCTATTACATCGTGTATTTTATTGATTATTAAGGTTAATATTATTTGTATAATATATTATTTTCACAACGCTATTTGAAATATTTTATTTTAATTTAAAAAAAAATAAGCATCAATGAAATCCGCTGCTGACTTTGACTAAATTACAGTTTTTGATCGTTCCCTCATGGGTGACAATCGTAACTATATCCACACCTCTAATTCCTCTGCTTCTCTCAAGACAGAGTGAAGGCACAGTAAGCGCGCCGACGCTCTTTCTTTGCATCTCCTTCCATAGAGGCTAAAGTAAAGATTCCAACACCTAAATGAGTCGCCTATACTTCTAGAAGAATCTGACACCATTATACTTTTCTTGAATTGACCAACATTGTACTTAACCAAATACGTAGATACATATTTATGATTGTGACACATAAATAAGACATCGTCGATGTAATAATAATCCAATTTAGAGATATTTTTTATTAAATTACTAAAATCTAGATTATTTTTAAAAATTTAAATACCTACTCAATTTTGTTGGAACTCCTGCGGTACTTAGAAAATTTAAGTGGTGATTTGGTTAAAAAGAAAGGGTGCGTAAAGACGAAGTTGATTGTTAGCGATAAAATAAAAACCCTTCAGAGATTTCGAAAGACCACTTGGACATCCCTTTATTTTATAGACGTAAAACTACCCCAAGCGAATATGATGGGTTATAATCATCTCACTGGATTGAGAAAAAATGAGTTACAGAAAAGATATAATTTAATAGAAACTTTGTATACATAGCATTTTTATAGTCATTTAATTACAATCGCAATAATTACTGTTATGTATAAAAAATATAATTCCATATTATGCTTTAAATTATGCAAAAACCACTGACCTTAGAGTTTGATGGTTTACATGGAAGACCTGGGTCCCAGGATGAGTGCAACAATAAAATTTGATATCAGAATGAAAATTTGATTTGTGTTTCTTGGTTTTATTGCCTAAAGTAATAAAGCAGATCCTGCTTCAAACCTGCTACCACGCCCGGTAGGGTAAGCCATTTTCCTTTCATTTTGTGTTCCCTGAGAGTAGCTCAAGATTGAAGCTATTGTACAAAAAAGCCATATATTCGCATATCTGTATACTATAAATTACATGATGTGTACTGAATAAAAATGTTTTACTACATCTAAAAAAATTACGTTGTTTCATTATAGTAAAACCAACAATGTTAAACTTACTTACTTACTTAGGGTATGTGCTTATATATTTGGGCCACCTAGACGGTTTTTAGCGCCTATCCCCTTTATATGTAGTGCCTATCTGGAGTGAAGCATGATTGAGAGTGAAAGGACCCGGTTTCGGCGGCTTCGCGACCGACCGAGACCAGGTTTGGGATCTGGGTGAAGGAATCTCTAGTAAGTATATTTTAAAAAAGTGTTTCTTCTGAACAAACAACAACAAGGACCATCGCCGTCACAGGCCTCCAACATCTCCCCACCCCACATCTCGCTTCTGTCCGGTTCTGCGGAGTCCAGCGTTCAGTCCGTGGGGTCTGGCGTTCGTCCAATCCGAATCCAGAGCCGGGGTCGTCTTCTTCTGCACCAGATGAGTGCTCCCAGGAAGACTGAGAGAAGGCCAAAAAGCAAAGATCGGCATCCATAATCGCATCTTTATCGTGTGTTACTTCGGGTCTTAGCCCGTTTGCTCATCAAAATTTGAGCCGCAGAGGGGGGAAAAACTCCGGAGGTGAGCAAGCCCACAACCGGCCAAAAACCCCTCCGCTGTGGTTTTAATCTGTAGGGAGAAAAAAGTTAGGTTAATAGGTCCTCAGGTCATCTTAGGTGGTGATCGGCCTTGGCTGAGCGGCAAGGGAACTGTAATCATAAGAGAAAAATACAAGAAGAGAAGAATATGGTATGTTATTTAGGGGAGGGGGGCATTAGTAGAAGTACCCTCCTTGGTCGGTCAAATTGGTAGTGAGCGTGTATGTCGTAATGTAATAAGTCTTTGATTGTCGTGTAAAGAAACCCATATCTATATTTATAGTAGACGGACAGGCCTCTAGCCTGGGAGTCCACCCCCCCCCCTCGGCGTGGCCAGTTAAGTTAGACATATATACACCACAAATTTGCTTTAATAGTAAAAAAAAGTCGCCTGCGGAGCTTTATGATATATAAAGAATATTTAAATAATGTGCGATTCAATTTGGTGTGATATGAAGATTGATATACGTCGTAAAATAATAATTCATGTGTAGAATTTTATTTTATAATTATTATAGTGTGTTTCTTGACTATAAAAATGGCTATTTATCCAATATGTCGAAGGGTCGCATGTTACTTGGCCACCACTAAAGGGATCGCGATTAGTGCTTCACAATATGATTCTGAGTGTCGACAACTCAATAAATCAACTGGATTTATTTAAAAATACAAAAATCGCTAAAAATACACGAAACACCCTTAATTTGACCTCAGAGAACTCTGGAGTTCCGCGGAATACCATTTGGGGAAGACTTAATTGTAAAAAATTGCACTGCCCTTCACCTTAACGATGGGTAGGGGGACCCACCAAACATCCTGGTTTGGGGGCCCGCTACCGGATGTGGGGGCCACGGGCATCACTATCACCTTCAATAATAATTAATTATGTTTAGTTACAGCACGGAATATAAGGTTTTTGTTAATTTTATTGTGGGGGGGGCTTTAAAATCAGGGCATCCACAAATCTAAGCTCGTCACTGATGTATGTAGGTACATCCTTTAAGAATAATAAAAACTGAAAAAAACTGCACTTGTTCGTCGAATTAACACACGATAAGACGATCGAATGCATATAGTAAAATGCCTCGTGTGTTTTTGTAGTATTTTCCCAATGGCCGTGCGTGTTAGGTATAATGAACGGGGTTTGTGAAGCAATGGGGCGTGTTTTGCACACACGCGGCGGACACGCGACCTTTTTGATTCCTAAACCAATTGAACGATATTGAAAAGGAATCACACAATTATAAGTACTTTGGATTTTAAGAGAGTGAAGATGCACCACTTGTATATCCGTCTGAATATAAAATAAAAAAACCGATATAATTGACCAACGAAACATACTATCATAATCATTGACTATACAAGCATTTCTCATTTTGAACAGGGTCGGAGAAATAGTACAGATATACCGAGTCACGTAAATTGTACCATAAGTAGTTGTACATTAACTCTGACTATAAAAATATATAGAATATATTCAACTAATCGAATTATGCGATTGACTGATTTAGAGGTGGACGTTCTGTCAACGAATCCGTTGCTGAATGGAAGCGTGACACAAAGAAAACTAATTAGAAAATGTTTTTGATTTAAAAAATATATGTTTATTATAGGTACTAGGTATGTTTTTTGATTGGTGTTATTTTCAGCTGCTTCCCGCAATGCAGTTTCGCGGTTTTTCGTTACTGCAACACCTTTATGAATATATCAATTGAGTAGATTATCAAAACAATTTTATGTATTGTTTGATCACTACACATACTATGCATAATATATCAAGCATCTATATTGTGAGATGAATTTTATAGGCCATATGCTATATGCTTATATAAATTGAGCTGTGCAAATGTAAAAAGCGTGTAAGGTCACTTGTTAATATGGTTTTATTGATATTTTAAATGGGAAGCGTTTACCATTCACATTTTTATTTTCTTAACCAGATTACGTGAAAGTCTTTTTAAAAATAACCACGAGGAAGTCCACGTGACCTCTTCAAGGTATTTCGTATCACTCGGCTCATATTGCGTCAATTACAGAGTGAAAGAAAGAGAAGGTATGTTCCACATGCTTTAAACTGAGGTATAATTTCCTCTTTAGGTTCTATGCATGGTAGGGTAACAGTTTGTCAGTACGTTCTCAAAAAATAACCATAACTTATAATTTTCACAACTGATAGAAATTTGAGTTTTTTTTTGTTTAATTTGTAACGTTTTAGTGTCTTCAGCCAAATATAATACGTTTCTTCAAGTTGAAGGAAGATAATAGAAGAATGTGACAGATCTTCTTCTTTCGACCATGTCCGATCCTAATAGAATCACATGGGCCTCCACAGAGTGAAGGATTGTATTAACAGATTTTTGTTTTTACGAGAAATGGATGTCAGCCACTTGCTCAACCTATTAGGTCAATACTCTGACTCATACACAAATTGAAAAACAATATGTGTACTTGCCAAACCCAGGATTCGAACCTGGGACCCATAGATCACAGCCTACTTAAAGTTGGACATGGCTGCTTTATAAAATACACAATATTACAGTGAATATATTTTCAATTAAAAGTATTACAAATGTTATAATTTATAATAATAAAAAAAAGAAAAATGCAACAAACATTTAAACCAAATTTCGTAATTACCCTCCTATTAGTGGATATATTTTTTACTCCCCGAATAAATAATCTTGTAAGTGAATACCCAAATTAAGTGTTTCCTTGTCGTTTGTTTGAATCGTTACTCACCCATGCCATGAATGAGATAATATCAATCAGTATGGAAGTCGCTACTTAATGCAAAGATATACAAGAGGGGTGATTTTGATTTGGCCTTTTGTTGCGAATTTTCACAAATCAAGGGGTGAATTATTGTTAGCAAAGTGGCAACACTAAAGAGGATTGTGAGAATTTGAGTTTGGAACAGATTTATAATTCAAACGAAAAAGAGTACGGTAACGTTCTTTCCGGATTTTTTGAATTATTATCGTGATTTTATGTCAAAATTGATCATCCATTACCGTCGGATAGTGCAGGGTTGCTAAAAAAATTCCATTGTAAATAAGACTATCCGGTATAAAAGTTGTGACAACGCTAATAATCAGAAAAAATAATGTATGCTAATTGATTGGATTAGAAATTGTAGAGTCAATTATAAAAAAATACTGACATAAAATTTAATAAACGGACATAACTCACGAAGATTTTTTTAGATGGCGCAAAAAGCATTAAAATTATAGTTATTTTAAATGATTATAAATACCAATAAAATAATGTGATTAAGTATTATTAACGAGAGATCAGAGATCAGAGAACATAGAAATATGGGTAATGGGTTACCTTATGGCTGTTGCTGTAAGATGGTACACTTATCGAGTGTGAGAAAATATGGGATAAACTTAAACACGCGTTAAAGTACATGTTATTTTAGTATCGTAATATGAGTGTTTCACAAGCATAGTGAACCAAGTCTATTCTGGTTATTTTTGGGTAAGCTAGGTTCATCAAACATAATATTTGAGTATTTCTAAATCTGTGAGGGTGTGATTGCAATTCTGAAGTGTTATTTAGAGCAATGCTCCGCAACCTTTTCCCACCCACGGCACACCAAAGGTCTTCCCAGAATTCCGCGGCACACCACAAGTAAAACAATTTATACACCAAAACATGGACCCCACATCCTGAAGGGGGACCCCAGGCCACGATCTTTGGCGGCCCCCCTGCCTATGGCTAAGGTTGAAGACAGCGTGATACTCTAAAATAGCATTTTTTAAATAGTGTTCGTGGTAATTAATGGTATTGATTTTATGTTTAGCAATTTTTCGTATGGTTCCTATTATATTAATATAAATATGGTTAGTTGTCGGGTTAGGAATAATTATTTGTTTATATTTATATTTTATATTTTTACAATAAGGTGTTTTAAAATATTAATACTAGCGTAGCAAAAGAGGTGACTTTTTTTGACTCTAAAATGGGAGCTGAACTGCGATAGTTTTGTTGGAAATCCGAGGATATTTTTTATTAACCGAAATCCAGAAAATAACCAATGGAACATCGGCAACGTTCAGTTTTAGCGTCCCAAATTTATAGGAAAAGCGCTTCTATAGAATTTTCGGCATTGGTTGCAAAAGGGTTTCGTATCCAGTAGCATTGATTGTATGAAAGTACTGATGAATTTTTTTTTGCAGTAAAGTTAAATGTTTTTGAGACGAATCCAAAATTGATTGCTTCTTTTCAATGGTGGTCTGGTAGTGCCTTTGGAACATTTGTAGATATCCTTGTCTTAACTCCTTCTGCCAAAGTTCGAGTTTATTTTTGAATTATGTTAATTTATCAGAGCACGTCCATATATTTTCATTCTGACCTTGCATTGTTTTATTAAGTTCATGCAGGTCCTCAAATATATTACCAGCCATGTACATTTGGCTATTACACTGCGGCGCACCTAGCATCGTCTCATGGCACACCAGCGTGCCGCGGCACACCGGTTGCGGAGCACTGATTTAGAGTACATTTAAGTTATTGTGTAAGGAAAATCATACCCTTACAGAATAAGAAATACTCAAAAATTATGCTTGAACCTAGCTTATTCAAAAATAACCAGAATGGACTTGGTTCACTATGCTTGTGAAAGACACATATGTATTTTAAGTTAGTCACGTAAACAAAACGCACATTTTTTAGATATTGGTAATATTTGAGGACACACGGTAGGTTTTGTATTTCTTACGTTTTGAGGCCTAACCGTTATTAAGTCATAAACAAAAACTGGCTTTAAATTCTTAGCTTACGGCGACTGGCTTTCGGATTTTTTATTATTAGTCTATTTTGTTTTTATTATATTATAATATTATTTATAATCAATGAACGTGCAATGCAAAGTCACTTGTAACTAATTTCACATGTGGACCAAGAAATTGATTGGTACACAAGAAAACGTAACAACCGATTATGCGATTAAGGATTCATAAACCCTAGATTCTTCTGGATAAGAAGTCACACAGGGATAGCCGGAAACGAGGAAGCTGATAAATACGCTAAACAAGCCACAACAGATAAAATACCTTTAACCTACACACACTTCCCTCTAAGTTACGCAAAACAAAAACTAAACGAAGACACAATAGAGCTATGGAACCACAGATACACAATATCCGCCACAGGATCAATAACGCAGAAATTATTCCAAACATAAACGGTGCCATCACTCTTGCCAGGAACTTAAAAATATCACACGAACTCACACAGATACTAACAGGCCACGGAGCGGTGCGAGCTTATCTAAAAAGATTTAAATTGAGGGATGATGACTGTTGTCCATGTGACGGCAACACATCTCAAACTGTGTGGCATATCATCAACGACAGCCCTATACTAGAAAGGGAGCGATGGACTCTCAGGACTTGATGTAGACAGCATAATTATGAAATTGACCTCCAAAAGCCTCACGAAGTACTAAGCAATAGAACAACTCAAGAACACTACACAAAATATTTAATCCTGGCCATAAAAAAATTAAAGACATAAATGGAGGAACCTAATTAGCTCCACATCAATGCAACTAACCCACCTAACCACCTTGTACGAAAAAGCAAGGGCATGGCTATTAATATTAAAAAAAAGGATTCATTCCAAAAGGAAAAATTAGTATTGATAGCTGATTAAAGTCAATATAAATCTTTCACTTACGATTCTTGAACGTGAGTCTAAAGAAATTTTTATAATTACAATCGGAAATTTGGTGGTAAAAATATAATAGTCAAACCACCAAACTTTTAGTATCCGTCGGTGCAGCAAGCGTATTCTCTTGAATCTAAAAATAAGCTCTGATGCCCAGGTTTGCCACCGTAATGCAGATATAATATTATATATATATTTTTTTATCTCAATAGTGGTGTATCAATTATTTTTATAAAGGGTAAAACATCAAGAGCAGTGGTGGCGAGCTGTTAGCAGGACTCCCGCTGGGACGTACGTGCTCAAGGGTTCAAACTTGCGTCGGACAAATTACCGATATTTATGGCCGATCTAATATTGCACATTGAATAAAATGACAATAACAAAATTTTGGATTACTTGTATATTTTAATTTAAAAAATCTTAGATTCACTTAATTTAGTTATGACTCATTTATGTTATAATTCATTATACTTTCATTTAAGAGCGCACATGCCCAACGTAGATCAAAGCGGAGAATTTATGGTATTTTCAGAGCATAACACTGGACATTCCTTAAACATTTTAGATAATCTATTTATATTATTTTGAAGCCTTATTATCATATATATATATATATATATATATATTTTAAACATTTGATGACTGCATAAAGTATTTTTATTACATAAAATAGTATTCTTTTAAACCTCTGGATTTAATGTTTCAGAATATAGTCATATTTCAGTACATCCATGTGCAGTGGTGTTATAATTTTTGAGATTTATTAAATTTTAAACGCATTCATAAAACCATTAGTAAAATTAATGTTAACATTATGTAGTGAAATATTTACCAAAAAAATTATATTTTATAATCTCTGTGATCCCAAATTTGACAAGAATTAGGCATTTTATTATTCAAAAATGGGCACGATTAACACATTTGAAGATAATTCTAAAGATATTGATTATAGGCTATGTCTCTGACCATTCAAATGTGATAAACATCCTACGAATAATGATTGTTTTATAATGATTATTGACCTAAGAATAAGGTAGTATTTTTTTTAAATACGCCATATCTATTGGCATTTCCCAGTGGTTAAGCTACAACGTACGGCCGTAGCCATAAATTGACAGTTTTGATAGTTTACAAACACTTCAACTATTCATAATTTGTTTGCTATATTTTTTATTGTAATCCTTGCCTTAATAGGAAGGTGATAAAGTTTAAGATACCTACTTTATTGTATTGATTTATTGTATAAGTTAGAATTAACTGTATTTAATTAACTATATCTTTTATTCAACGAATAATTCACAAGATTTAAGAATGTACCATTCTAATTATTGAACATACATAGCTTGCTAGCATAGCATAAGTAGCTTTATTTGGAAGAACTCTGATGAGCAGGTATTAAAAGGCCAATAGTTAAAGTTTGTCGTCATTAGTATGTCACCTCGTAGCATAATGGATAATGCGTAGATTGGGGCTTAAACCCAGGAGATGCAGGTTCGATTCCTGCCGGGTGTCTTACTTTTTAAAAAAGATTTTTTTTATTGGTTATAATATATTTTCTCAGAAGTGTTTTTCAAAATTATGTAGGTATGTTTAACTGTATTTAGTTGTCAATGTGAATTTACCTTTTTGGTGAGTGCACATAGTGCACGTTGATGCCGAAAGACGAAACACGGGTCGCAAAAAAATATTCAAATGGAATAGTACAAAACATAAATCTATTATAATTTAAATTCAAATTCTTTCAAGTACCCTCAGTCGATAGTATTAATGTTATAAATAGTATTCAATTGAATTTATTTCTATATCGCAGATACAAAAATAAAATATTAGTATAGGTATAGACATCTATTTGTTTTGAATTAACTAAAACATAATATGCCTTTTAACCATACCAAAAATCGCTGGGAGATATTCTAAACAGTCTGTAGGTAAATTGGCAGATACACATCTAAATGAAGAAAGAAAGTTTGTATATATTCACCAGTTCTCAGAATACGTACTTCGAATTTAGGAAAACTCAAGAGATTATTGTCATTTTGGGTAATTGTCAGAGTAAACCATCGCAGAAAAATAATAATTTTCTTGTATATGTGATAGAAGATAAAACAAGATGGCGGCCGGGTTGCCCCGCGGAATTAATTAGATGACAGTTATTTCCGCGGCAAAAGCACTTCTTGGTCGTTTTCTTTTGTTGTATGTTGCCAGAAAGCTTTTATATTTAACTTTGCGCGGTTTGCGTACTACTTGACTATAATTGTTAAGGCGAGTTTACACGATAACTTTTGGTAGTGAACAAGTAGGTGATTGTACTTCCATGTACTTATACTATTTATTGGACCGCATATCTGTGAAATATTACAATACTTACATTTAGTGGTTCAAATCTAGTGTGCATAAAATAGATACTATTGGTTACGTATCAATATTTTAAGATTATATGTTGATTTCGATTCGAATGGCTTAATAGGACTAGCTTTCCCCCTATTTTCCTACCTTGGCCGACGGCTTGAATATGGGCAACAAATTAATGATAACTAATAATATTTTTAGTCCATCACGATATGCTCATAGTGTGAGGTAGTCATATTATTATGTTCTAAATATATGGAACACATTTAGAGACATTTTTTAACAATATTTTTTAATCGTTTCTGCAGAATGTTTCAAATAATGAAAAATTAAATAAATATTTAATTCCATTTTTTAATAAAGTAAATTGTAAATTAATTATTCAAAGTACGATATGGTAAAGTTGAATATACTATGGAAAACTTTATACGACAGAACGTTCCATCTTGGTTTTTCTTTAGCTGACTTTAAACAACTATTAAATTCATATAATATAATATTATGATTAATGATTTATGTAGTTTATACCGAGTTATTTTCTTGTTGTTATAATAATATACTTATATATACATAGGTGAGTAGGTACATGTGTTAAATATTTTGCAACTACCTATTAATTTTAAATATCGGTTTTATTTTATTGCATTCTAAATTGTTATTGTACCTATATCTATATTGACGTGTATCACATGTACTCTATTCAGGCGTTGCCATTAGTTGCGTTAGTTAAATTGCAGACGTATAAATATATGTTAGAGCATATTTTCAATAATTATTATTTGGTAGGTGGAAAAGGATGTCGTGTCAACCCGTCTTTATATTGAAAAACATCTCTAAAATTATTATTTTTCATGTCGTTTTGAATGAAAACGTGTGGCAGTATCAACTTGTCATTCGTCTCTTTTAACTCCATTGTCCTGTTTCTTTTATATCACTAACGAGATAGCTTGCATTTTCTTACAAATAAAGTACGTTTTTTATTCGGAGTTATGAATGTCAGAAGTTATAATACCATGTTGTTTATACCGACTTATTTAGGCGCTGAATTAAAACGTGTGTAAAAAAGGCCGTAGCGGAAAACTGTCATTAATAAACTGGAAAACTATAATATATTTATTTATTCGACAATAATATTGTGGCAGAAAATTTTATGAGCAATGCGCCCCATACTACAATATAAACAAAATACATAAGTAGGCATCTATTCTAGTTAACACAGAATAGAAAACATAACAGTCCATTCACATAATAAACAATTGAATACGATAATAAAATAGTAGGAATTATATTATAAAAGTAACAGAACTTAAAAATAAGTAATTATCAGTGAGCACTATAAAAGAACATAATATAAAATAATTCGCAAATTAGAAACATAACCGTCATAGTTATCATATATTATACAAATTCATATATTTGTACCTTACCGTTTCTTTGCAGATAACTACACAATATTGTGTTCTAGACAATATATGCACACTATTTTGCATGTAAAAGTGGGTAATTGTTATTATAATTTTCGCGTATATTCAACATTCTTAGCATACTGACTGATATATCAGTGGCGTTCATGAAAAAGTAATATTACTTGTTTTATGATCCTTCTCAGAAACTAATCTACAAACAGTTATAGCCAAAATATAAACTGTAGATTGTAGAGTTTATAAAATCGGTTTTTACTTTATTCATATTGTCAATTCGTTTCTAACTTGCCGTAAATGAATAATATTTTTTCATGAACGCCATCAAATGTGTATACTTTTGGTTTCTCTTAAGTAGGCTTTATCATATTTTTCCATCGAATAACATCTTTGATATCCAGAATTATAAACGTATAGGTACATTTGAATACAATATTGAGTCTCCAAAAATTGATAAATTGCACTTTACTTTATTTCTGGGGAATAATGCTAGAAGTTCCTGCATCAACAGAATATGTAATATGAATGAAATATAAGCACATCTATCGTTTATGTTAAAATAATATTACTACATATTTTACAGCAAGAGATACCTATGTTGACATAAACGATTCATATGAGATGTATTGGTGTAAGAAGTGCCTATGCTCACTTAGGTAGTTATATCATGACAAATTAACACTGTGCGTGGCTACATAGATTGTTGATGAGAAACTGAGTAATATTGATATACTTATGACATAGAAATTCCAGCATTAGGCCTAAAAATTAAAAACTGGGGTGATCATTTGACAGTGAACAATGTTGAAGTGAGAAATTTATAAATTTTCGTTAATTTGTCTTCATTTTTAAAAATAAAAAATTACTATTATTTTACCATGCGTCCATGGTCCAAGATAATTGAAAATAAATTGGAAGTCCTGGAAATCAAGATTAGAGGATAATAACCCATTCACCCTTGGACATTAACCCCTGTTTCAAAACCCCCCTTACATTAATACCCACCGTTTAAAAATAAAAACACATTAAAAATGAAAGATGGAAAAACTAATTATTGAAATTTGAGAGAAAATGTAAGTATTTAGTTTTAAATTATTACAGAAACGGGTAAAAAATTTATTGAACTTCTAATCTACTTTGTTCTTCTTTATTAACTCATTTTTTTTTCAAATGGGGGGTTGATTGTCTGGGGCTTTTTATACGGGATGTTAATGTATGTGTTATTGACGGTATGTTTTTGTCCATGGAGTAATTATTGATTTGTTCCGGTAATTAAATGGTGATAGTCAAGAAAGGAAAACACACAAAAGTACTTGTTTATTATCAAGTATCATCTTGTCAATTAGACTGATAGATAATAATTCATGATAAATTAAATAAGGATAAAGTAAAGTATTCTTTATGTTGTACTCCACTGCACAATGATGTGTGCTAGCATATCAGACGGTCATTAGTCTCGTTTATACGTTGATAGAGTTTGCTGGGCTAATAAAAAAGTCTCTTCAGTTTTTTCTACCCCTGATTAACTTGTCAACCAATTTTCATATTATATGTATGTGATTAAGGGGTTAATATGGTAATTGAAGTAGAAGTGAATTTAGAATAATCTAAATACTTATATTGTTTTGATTATTTTTGTTATATTAATATACCAATTAAACTAAAGTTAGCTTACCCCACTTTTTTATAATCTTTTCTATTTCATTTACATAAAAATAAAACAATGGTAATTTTAATATTTAATTTATTTTATTAGACTAATTAAAAATGACATTGGTATTAATTACACATAAATTAACAATAATTTTCGGTTAGAGCCCATTAGCAGACGATATTAAAATATTTGTGGAGTGAAGTAATCACCACTGGGGTAAAGTAACGTCAGTTTACTGTATGTATTTTTAAGGTTTATTTGAAAAACTACCGCAGACCATTGGGCCCAACGATAGTAGTGTAGTAGGGAAACAAAAATATAGTAGTAGCTGTTACTTTGCTGTAAAATAATCACAAATAATTACAAGATAAAAAGAACTTTTTATATACAACGTTTGTAAATTTTCTGTTCAATTATTATGCTCAATATGCTCAAACTTGTACTTGATATGAAGTAAATAAAAACAAACAAATATAGAATACTAAAATGTAATTTTGATTTCTATAGTAACGAACGTATATATTAATAATTTGTATACCAATAATAGTGGATTGGATTACGGATTTCTTCAGAAATAACTTTTCATAGAAAAGAGAATTAACTGAAAATGAATTCGATTCGACTTAAGATGGCTAAAAGTATTAAAAGAATGCATTGGCACCGTGTTCTGATATATTCTAAAAGTTTCAAATGTCTAGCTAGTCGGGAAGTTAGTTAAAAATCGATTGCAAGATTTGTACTGGATAAACAACCATCGGACAAATAAGAATACGAGCTAATAAAAACGTTGTAAAATACCCAGGTTTTTGAAAAAAAGAATACCTAAATATAGGTATTGACCTCGCCGAGAATTAATCCCGAAGCCTCCGGATGAGAAGCAAACCTTACGCATTGGATTACGAGGGTCGCCATGTTATAATATGTATATTTTATTAATACTTACTCAAAAATCTTATTGTATCCATTACTTGTCTGTGTTATACTAGTGCTGTCTTTTATACAAGCCTAACACAATGTTTGGCGCCAAAACTCGGTGGTCCTATTCCGTATCTATCAAAATCAAAAAGTTCAAAGGTTTGATTGAAAGTATACAATTTAACCAGACTATTAAATCTAATGATATAACCCACAATTTTTGTTGTTGATGGTATTTACTACACAATTATATAATGCTCACTATGACTGTAGCGAAAGACGTGTCGAAAAGGATTTTTAGTTATGATTTACTACCAACAAACGCAAACGCGTAAATGCAGAATCTCTTTTTTAAAACGATTGGCATGAAAAAAATATGAAAATAAATTAAATGTTTTCTTCTTGGTCGTACCTACACTTATGGCTGAGGATCGTGACCACTTTTTAATTTTGCCATCCTTTTCGATCTTCCGCTTCTCACAGGGCAGATTGAATGGTGCCCCCCAGCCAGGTCTTTCACATGGTCGCTCCAGCGTGCAGACGCTCTTCCTCTACTTCGCCTGTTTGTTTTATCGCATTCTTTTCAAATGTGCCCGTTTTTCTTGTTTTTTTTTTTTATCTTATCATAATATTGTGAACGTGATAAACTGAAAAATCTAATGTTTGCTTCTTTTTCTTCTTCGATGGCGCTACAGCCCTGCCTTCCTCCACCGCCGTCCTCCAGCCGGAACAGTCCTCCGCACGTCTTTTCCAGTTCCTGATTTTTAGCAGCTGGTTCGCTTCTTTTGTAATGTTATCACCCATCATGTGCGTGGCTTTCCCACTGGCTTTTTCCTCCCTGGGTTTCCTTCGAGGATCTTCTTCAGTATCCGTTTTCTTCATATTAATAAATAAATTTAAGTATTAAATTATCATTAAAATATATTTTATAATTCCTTAAGGCCATGCATTAGTTGAGGCACGGTCTAAAAAGATCGTTGCTAGGCGATGTGCGGATTGCGGGTCGCGGGTGCAAAAGACGCCTGTCAAACGAAATATCATTTCTCATATAAATCCAACATACGTCCATTTTATGTTCTGTTTATTATTCTATTAGTAACAATAATAATATATTCATTGACATGTTTTCTTTTTAAAGTAAATGGGTAACGTTTTTAGTCATCTTTACACGATTTTAGAATTAATTGGCCCGTCGCCATCACGCAGCAAAGTGACGTATGTCTGACTCGACGTTCTCTCAATGAATGCGAAGCGAGTACAAAATTTCGTCACGCGTACAGTTGAAAATTATTTGGCGTTTCACTGATGCGTCACCTTAATAAAATAATATGTAAAAGATAATCAACATACATGTACTTGAATTAGGTTATTTATTAGGAATTATTCACAGCTTTTTCCGACTCTATCATGAACCCAAAGTAATTAACCGCTGGCTTATAATATCAGATATACAGAATGGAGTGGAACTGTACAAGTTAATTGTGGCATATTAAGAGGGGAAATCTTGCAAATTTCATTTTACCCTTAATATTATTCCGTTTTATAGGCGAAAACGTGACTCGAGTACAGGTGATAGTATACTAATTAACCTTATGGAAAATTACCCAACACGGTATTAAAGTGTTATGTTTGTTTTACAATGTAAAATATGTTTTTTTATAATTTAATAAAATTATAATTGAACTGATCATAACACAAACGTAGACCCATTTAAACTAAGCGCACCACTACACTCGATCTTAATCGAGCGTATCACAATGTCCTACGTTTGATGTGTAGCATCAGCGAGTTTTTTTCTCCTGGGTTAACAGGGATCGAAATGGACCGGAGCGCCGTTCCGGTTCACAATATCCCAAAAATTATTTCTCCGTCTCGTGGAAATATTAATTTGACTATCTGAACTAGATATACCATATAAAAACATCTAACACACTTATTTTTTTTATAAAATACACCTACAGTTACAATAAGAATGTTAAAATTTTCGTAAAATTATCGAGCGCTCCGGTACGTAAAAACAGATATTCAACACTAAGGTCCACCACACAAATCTACTTTGACTGATTTTACTGTCATTAATTCTAAAATAATTACAAGATAAAAAGAACTTTTTATATACAACGTTTTTAAATTTTCTGTTGAATCATAAAAACTTGACTTGACTAGCTTAAACGATCAAAAAAATTTGTACTTGATAGAAATAATACTGAAATGTCATTTTGACAGTCATATTGATTTCCATAGTAACGCACGTATATATTAATAATTCAGTTGCTAGGACCATTTGCTTAGCAACTAATAATGGTGTCGAAATAACTTTTATGTCGAATTAACAAAACAGAATTAACTGAAAATGAATTCAATTCTACTTAAAGATGGCTAAAAGTATCAAAAGAATGCATTGGCATCGTGTTCTGATATATTATAAAAGTTTCAAATGTCTAGCTAGTCGGGAAGTTAGATAAAAATCGATTGCAAGATTTGTACCGGACAAAGAACCACCGGACAAATAAGAATACGAGCTAAGAAAAACCTTGTAAAATAGTGCCCATGAGAGAGTGGGACACGATGCATTAAAAAAAATACTCCAATTATCAACAATATATTATTAGACAACAAATATACTGACAGATAAAACCATGTTAAGAGATCTTTATGTATATGGTACAATGCTGCAGTTTTTTAAGGCAATACTGTTGACCTTTGTGGCGACCAAGTCAGACGATCTGACGTGCCTAACAGTTGGGCTTGAGTTTCTTTTTCCTTTCCGTACACATTTTCGGATATTCCCAGAGGATAGTGGCTTACATCCTGTAGTTCTTCGATTAACCATAATAAAGCTGGAAGCTTTTGAGATGTGAAGATTTCCTATGGTGATTGAAATGGGGATGTTTTAATATACTTACGACAATAAAAACCGCAGGAAAAATGCATACTTCGGCCATATTTTGTATGTTTCTGTTGCTTTAAAAATAATTTGTTTTCAATCAATGGAATTCTATCGCCTCTACTATTTTGATTAGGTTGATCATTATAAAATCAGATTAATCATGCACCAAAATACTATCCTAAACTGTCAGCCGGAAAAAAAATGACGAATTATATGATGCTAGTTAGTTTTAAAATTAATTTGTTTATTTGGAATTTTTGAGTTAGATATGTATTTAGATTGATATTTATGTTACCTATACAATGGCCAAAGACGGAACTTTAAAAAACGCCAAAAACCGTCAATACGTATGATCAAAAATTAGGATAAATTTCAAAACCAGCTAAAATGGTTGGGTGTATTTTTCAAATACCCCTAAAATGGAAAACAAAAATACTCTTTAGACTGTAACGAATTAAAAAATAAATACATAAAGTTCACAGATTTAATAGATATGATTTTTTCTCATTTTTCTCAAAACTACCCAAAATCGTTTTTCTCATTTTTCTCAGAACTACCTAAAATCGTTTTAGGGGCTTTTGAAACTAGGCGCTTCATATATTATAAAAGTATGATTATTTAGTATGGCTAAAAGTATGGCTATGACTATGAGTGAATCTTTGTAAGATATATAAGAATTCCGATGACGATATTCTATTGAATAAGTGTGCTGCTTTTTGATGTATTAAAATATGTGTACCTCTTTCAATTGCAGGCAGACGGATTTCAATAACAGAAACGACCATATCACAAGATGAAGAAAAAGATGATGCCAGAAATCGCCTCACGACGTCGACACCGAACAGTGAATCTTCCATGGAAGATGACATATCCGTCGGAGAAAACAGCAGCATATCTGCTTCCATGAACCCCGCTGAATCTTTCCGAAGTCGGCATGAAGACTGTCAGAGTGGAGCCGAAGATTACCGATCGAGAAATGACGGGACATATCAAAATGGCCGCTTAAAACAACATGAACAAAATGGCAGCTCGTACGAAGCTTATATAAACTCGAATGAAGACATTGAAGAGATAGCCAGACGATCTTATGAAACAAGCGCTAGAATACACCATTTGAATCAAGTGAGAAGTATCTCGGATTCAGTGTATGGACATTCATTGGATTTGGCCACTAAAGAATCTATTCAGAGTCATTTGTTAGGATTTAGTACTGCTAGTTTAAGTTCACCAATACAGCAAAATTCTACAGACAATGAAGGTAAAATAAAAATTAAATATTTCAGGTGTCAAGGCGTTTTACAAAACGAGACAGAATCCAATTAAATAAGTGAGAAACTATAGATTCACCTACAGATTGTTTTTCATCATAATAATCAAATTATATTGGTGAATTGTTCATCCTCTGCAGATTAATTTTTGCTAGTTCTTGTTGAAGGATATTTTTTCTTCATTATTAAAACGGGTATATTATTAGATGTTTCTTATACGATTAATTAATTTTTATTTTTTATGTATTATTCTCAGAAGCAAATTGAAAACTTCGCCATCAGAATAAGATTCGAGAACTTTTTTAGGTTTTCAGAGCTTCCTAAAAATTTTTTCAGGATCATTCGTATATTATAAGCTAAGTTAAATTATGTTTGCACATTTTTTCATGATCGTAATCAAATTAAAATTTATGGTATTTTTTCAAGATTACATTTTTTCGTTTCTATTCCTTTTTAATTCGCCAAAGCGTCCCTTTTTTTCAAAATTGATATCAAAACTAAACCGGAAATTCCATGATTTACAAGGTTTTTATTCCTATCAATAACAATGTATGTACCTACCATTAATATGTTATTGAGATAAAGTCTTTGAATGATAATTTTTTTTAATCTGCCTTGACGCTTAGCCTGTTTAGAATTATTTCATATTTTTTTAAATTCTTTCATAATACACAGATAAATAAATATGAAAGTGACGGAAAAATTAACTATATTATTTGCATTGTAATAATGGTAAATTTTAACTTTTAAACTGAATTTTTATCTTTTATACGTAAATTGTATTGTTAACTACTGTAATTTAAAACAAAGAAATCCAATATTTTAAGAGGACTGTTGAAAAATATCTAAATAGTACTTAAAAACTGCACTCTAATTACATTGCATTATTGTAATAAGGCTGATTCTTACAGATTTTGTCAATAATGACTATAACCTTTTTTGGAAAAGTATTTTTCTGTTCATATATTATATGGCATGGTATATGTTGTAGATGTAGACATATCAATGGTAGGTATCTATCTACCTAGAATGATTTCCGACGGGAAAAAATATTTGAATTAAAAGGGCTTTAGTTTTCTGACTCCCGATATACACAATTCTATGAATCAATAAACCATTTTACTAATATTCTGGTATTGTTGTGGTTCATCGGATATATTTATGTCAAACGGTGTTTTAGGAAATGGTAGGGGTCGCAAACCACGGCGGCGGAGGACGGCTTTCACGCACGCCCAGTTGGCTTACCTGGAGAGGAAGTTCCGCTGTCAGAAATATCTGTCGGTCGCTGACAGAGGTGATGTTGCAGACGCTCTTAACCTGAGCGAAACGCAAGTGAAGACCTGGTACCAGAACAGACGGTGAGAGGATGATTTTTTTTTTCAAAATATCAATACAACATGTAAATGCGCTTTGACACTCAGTGTATTATTAATTGCTATGCTTATTTTACCAATCGTCTTTTATATTTATTTGTCTGTATTTATATGGAGGCAAATATAGTTAAATGATTTACTGACTACGTTTAGGTACAATAATTGACTGCAGATGGGAGTTCATCACTCACCACTCCTGTAAATCATTTAATTTGCCGTACATTCGAATTGTAAAAAAGAAAATCAGATTAGTGTGTATTATTAAATTTCAATTTCAATTTTTGGGGGAAAAAACAAAGAAATGAAGAAATGTGTAAAATTATTAACACTATTTATACAAAACACAGATAAGAGTAAATAGAAACATCATAAAAAATACATATAAGTATTTAAAAAATATATATAAAATAATGTAAACTATAATAAACTCATCCTCACGTGGAATATATTAATATCCGAAAAGATTTGGTTGAACACAGTTACTGCCCTACCAATTGGCATCACCAATGGCAAGTTAGGTTTTCACCTTGGAAAATAAACAACTGATCCTCCCAATTTCTAGTCAGGGACACACAGTCAATACTAGGCAGTAATAATAGGAGGCCCCCGTAGTCCATTGTGTAAGGCGCTGGTCTTTCATGCGGGGGCCCCGATTTCAAGTTTTTGATTTCATTAAGTGATTTCTTCAAAACCTGGGTGTTTGTGATTGTTTCTCTTCTATTACTAAATGCACTACTATTTCACTATTCTATTATCATTCGCCCTCATGAGCTATTGTAGTGTTAAAAAGAAAGATAAAAATAAATACTACCAAGAATGGCAGAGTACCTAAATGTTATTGGTGGTCAAACAACGTGGTTGATTCACAATTATTGATATTTTTAAATGTCATTTTTTTTCAATATCACAGTGAGTAAGTAATACATTTTTACGCTAGTGTATCCATATATCTATCATCTATCCACGCGTGTAATTGTCTAAACTTAGACAATAAGTGGCAAATTTATTATCCGAGTACGATCAATATTATTTTATGATAATAATATCTGATTTGTTCCATTTTGTACTATGAATTTAAATGTTGTCATATTAACAGTAAAATAAAAGAAAACATACGCTACTGGATATTTATATCTTCCTTTGTGGCGTCAGTGGTAGACAAGCAGACTTCTCTATTCTACTAGATCTCTATATTTTCTTTTGCAGAACTAAATGGAAGAGACAGAACCAACTTCGTCTGGAGCAGCTCCGTCAGCAGGCTGGAGCGAACAATGGCCCAGGGGGCTCTCCCGAAAAAGGAATGATGGGAGGGTCTGCCCCTCCCTGTTGTCCACTGCTGTCTCAGGCGGCCGCCATCTTTAGAAATGTAGCGTATATCGGACATGGGTGTCCAATGTAGATCAAGATTGTCTGTATCTGTAAATAGCTGTAATATAAAATGCAAGAATTTTACCCAGTAAATAGTATCTAGTATTTTTTAAACTCACAAATTTAATACATTTAGTCCATTCCCTCCATCACTCGTGTGTCTCTAATCCTCCGTGGTGTTACAGACGTCCAGCTCATTTAAGGTTTAAATTTAAGATGTGAATGTCGGACCGATTCCATTGTTGCCTAGATAAAAAATTACTTAATGCTAATTGTCTCTCTTTAAATCAAATCGAAATAGCCAACATTCGTACTAAAAATTGATTTAAACATTAATCTATCATCTATAATCTATTATTTCATTGTAATATAGACACACATAATATGGTTTTTCAGTTTGTGTCAATCTTATTAGGATCGGACACGGTCGAAAAAAAATAGACATTCAATGCAATTTATTCATCGATCAACTCAGTCATACTTTTAAATGCATTCATATCGACCGAATCATTTGCAAAAATGTATTGTAGTATGCAACAATGAACTCATTCATAATATGAATTCATTATATTACCTTTATCAGATTTTTCTATCAATCCATTTATTCTATCAACTGATTCATATTTTAAAATCAATCCACAATATAATCATTCTGAATTTCATTCATTAAACCACTCAATCATAGATCAGTCATCTTACAAATTATTATATAATCAACTCATTTGATTTTATAAATCTATTTAAATAACTGAATGATTTTTGCTAAACATTGATACACCAACTAATTATATTATCTATCAAATAATAGTTTTTTTATGCGGAAAAAAATGAATAACATGTGCAATATAATATAATATAACGAGAATGGGGTTTTAGTAGGGCTCGAAATGGAACGGAACGCACCGGAGCGCCGTTCCGGCTCGTGAAATTTGTAAAATTATCGCTCCGTCTCGTGGAAAAAATATGTTGACCGTCTGAGCTAGATAGGCCATAGAATTGAACATCTGACACACTCATTTTCATAAAATACACATACGATTTGATGACTATGTAAATATCTTCAGAAAATTTGTCGAGCGCTCCGGTTCGTAAACTTTTCCATTTCGAGCGCTGGGTTTTAGTTATATTTTATCTTGTTAATAAAGCTTGATCTTCTAATTACTTATTTCTGGTATTGGTATGAGGCACTATACCATAAGCCAGGGTTTCCCAAACTGTGTTCCGCGGAACACCAGTGTTTCGCCGAACCTGAATAGGTGTTCCGCGACCATTTGGAAAGGTTTTATACTGTAACACATTTCAAGATTTTCTCACTAAGTAGAAGTAAACTAAGTAAAACTAAAATAATTAATGAATCTACTTCATATTGAAAGGCGAGTGATGATCAATCTCCACTGATGTTTATCAGTGGATTCTAGATAGTCAATTATCTAGATAGGTCATGGCTCCCACAAGGGGGGGGGGGGCTGACAGACCTCTAGCCTGGGGGTCTGGGCTTACGGGGGGGGCGTGAAAGATCGACAAACCAAGTGAGTTAAACACACATCACAAACATGCACTAATAGTAAAAAAATGTCACCTGCGGCGCTGTTACACTTCAAACGTACTAACATTAATTCATGATATGTGGTTTTGCCATACTTACATTTTTTTATTATTATCGATATTGGACATGTCCATAATTGTGCATATCAACATAAAAGTGGGTGTATTAAAAATCGCTAAAAATACCTTTAATTTTACCTCGAACACCATTTGAAATTAGGGGGCCCGCTTCGGGATGTATAGGAGGACCATCTTTTGAAGGGTTTGCGAAGTGTTCCATTGCATAAAAAGTTTGGGAAACCCTGCCATAAGCCATTAAGTAATAATTTAATATGGATAAGGTCTATAATAGTATGTAAAAAAGGATATTTCTTAAAGTCCGCGAGCATGAAATACATCATACTTAGGAATTTGAAATAGCATACAAATATAATACTTATATTATATAGTATAGATATTTTCATGTTGGTAACAAAATTTTATTGTAGTTTCACCAAAATAACAATTTCATTAAACATAATATATTCTACAAATTATTTAAATTAATCGGGTTTTATGTAAATATTTCACAATTGTACATAATATTAAAATATTATATAGTTCATAATACGCAAAAAGGTAGCAGACCAGTAAAAATAAAATTAGATTTCGATCTACTATTAATTTTTAGTAAATATACGAAATTTATATAAGTATAGATACATACATAAAATTAGAGTATTCATATTTCGGTGAACAAATAATTATTATGAATGTTATGTAGATACGAAATTGCACTGTTGACCAAGCTTGTTCCGTATGTCTGTATGGACCACTGAAAGAGTTATCATGAATTAATTTTATATTTTGTAGTTCTGTGTTGGGCAAAAATTTGCGTAATTATTTGATAATCTTGAATAATTTATTTGGACATTTAAACATGAAGTAAATCCACAACGACAAAAATAAAGAATTATTTGAAAAAAAACAAATTTTGTTTATATTGATTTATGGAAGTTGAATTTCTTAAATTTTTTCCGACCATGTCCGATCCTAATAGGATCATATGGGCCTCCACAGAGTAGAGGTTTGTATTAACAGATTTTGGTTTTTACGAGAAATGGATGTCAGCCACTTGATCAACCTATTAGGTCCATACCCTGACTCACACACAAATTGAAAAACAATTTGCCAGACCCAGGATTCGAACCTGATTCGAACCTTGGCGTGATAGTCCAACGCTTAAGCCGCTCGGCCACCATGGGTGGTTAACATTACCAATATGAGTAATAATATTTTTTTTATAAATATAAGATTTTAGAATATAACATTCTTTATTGGATATAAGTACATAATTTAATTTCAATTGGTAAAAAACACATTGCTGCAAAGCCAGCGGATGCGAATTCGCATCCCTTTGTTTTTCAATTGTTTTCAAAGATTTGTTTATAGTAATTTCAATAATTTATAGATACACATATCAATTAGCTTCTGATTACATCTCGTCGCACTGTTTCTTGAGTTATTTGCAATTGTTCAGTGGTAATTCATTCAAATCATCTTCTTCTTCGATAGCGCTACAGCTCAAAGTCGAGCCCTGGCCTCCTAAACCGCCGTCCTCCAGCCGGAACGGTCCTCCGCACATCTTTTCCAGTTCCTGATTCATTCAAATCATTGACCCACTAATGGACGCAGTATGTGAATGTAGATCTAGATTTGATCACACAAATTTAATTCTTTTAACAGTTTAGACAACAGATGTACAGATGAAGCTGGAAAAATTGTGATAAAAACACGTATCGTATATTGTAGCTACGTGGTAGGGAAATAAATTTCAGATTGGCTAAGGATTAAAATGGCGTAAGTACATAGGTAACTGAGTTAAATAAATCAACTTGAAAGTTAAATATCCAATTTTTAATAACAAATAACATTTTGTAATAATATGAGACCTTGTTTTCAAATTTCCATTACTATTCCAAGATGAACTATCGGTAGTCTTTATTTTCTTATCATGTTTTTATTAGCTCGTATTCTTGTTTGTCCCGTACAGATGTTTTCTTGTCTGTCCAAGATTTTTAACTAACTTCCCGACTAGCTAGACATTTGAAACATTTAGAATATATCAGAACACGACGGGAATGCATTTTTTTTAAAATACTTTTGGCCATCTTTAAGCAGAATTGAATTAATTTTCAGTTAATTCTGTTTTGTATGTTTCGGAAAAAATTCGTTACAAGTAATATTTACTACTCACTATTATTGGTTGCTAAGTGGGTCTTACCAACTAAATTATTAATATATCTATAAGTGCGTTACTATGGAAATCAATATGAAATGTTAAAATGACATTTCAGTATTCTATATTTATTAATACATAGAATTGTCAAGTTTATATGATTCAACAGAAAATTTAAAAATGTGGTATATAAAAAGTTTTTTTTTTATCTTATAATTATATCAGTATTTGAAGGGGCAAATATCAAACCAAAACATTCAATTGAGATAAACTAATAACAATATTTTATAATACACGGAGTGTAATCAAATGTAACGAAAAATTGCTTATATTTCTTCCTTTTCCTACGAAGTAATTAAGTTTTAAATCCCTTTGTATGCATAAATGTGTATATTATGTGGCGTGATGTGAAAATGGCTCCCAACTAACTTTTTTAGTTGTATGTCACTTATACATTGCAACATAATTCACGACGTTAATGTATGTATTTGGTTTATTCTGCAAACTGTTCACATTAATATTGAGATATTATATATAAAAGTTAGTTCTATATATTATAAAGCAATGATTCTAGTATTATCGTAGTCGTTAAGAATAATTACTCATTCAAAGATCATAAAAAAAATAATAGCACGACTGTTACCACTTATGTAAAACAAAGATACATATAAATACAAATATAAAACACTCAGAAAAGTTGTATAAGTGTTCCCCTTTGAGTTCGCCCTCGGCTATGTCGGTCACCTTTTAAATTACTCAAATAAAAAGCAATATCAAACAATAAAGTCGACCGCCCGCGGGCACACCGGAGCAGGGTGCACCAAACAATCACTACATAATTATTTCGTGTACTCAGTACTTACGCTAACGGAGTATCTCAGATGATGTTCAGGGTCGGATTTACCCCCGAAGATAAGTTTAAAAAATACCTCCACGAGTTAGAAAATGTCTGTCCAACTGCAATTGTCCTGCGTTGGCTGAAGTCAGCTGATTTGTAGCTGTTTATTCAAATTAGGGGGTCACCAATTTGTAGCTTCTTAGTTATTAAGTTTACGTTTTTTAAGACGTGGAGTCAGAATTGATTAATTAATCTTACAGCGCTGACGGTACAGCTGCTGTGTTTAGCATGTTATTTAAATGTGGTAATTAAATAGTAATGAAATGTTCCGTGGTGAATTTTGTTCAGTCACAACTGTTTTTCTTGGATGTTTGTTTATTGGTTGATTTCTGTGACGCGACTAAATTTAAAGTGTGGGGTGTCTCAAAAATCAATCAGTGTTTCGGGCCTCGAAATACCTAAGCCCACCACTGCCAGAACATATAATACAAACCTTCGATATAACCACAGAACGATCAATGATATTGCACAAATATCATCTTTGGCATAAAACAGAAGTCTTCTACATATTATTGGATCCATATTAATAAATAATAAACCGCCTGGACTATTCTAAAAAAAAAAAAAAATGATTTGTAACAAAGTTCTTGCTCGCTTTTCACAAAGAGTGTTTATAATGTAGACTCTCTTTAGCGAACCAGACAGCCGCTGTGGTAATTTGCACAAATTAGGGAGCCAATCAACGGTTGCTTGTGAACGGGGAGCTCAATTAGGGGTCTGAGCCCAAACAAGTCACCGCGCAAGCGTTATTGGGGGGCATAAGAAATGTCACAACAGCCATCCAACGATGCAACCAACAGATTAATATCTTGGAACTTTTATTACGTCAAAGATAGTAAATAATGTGATAAATCGTCATAATTTATTTAGTGCATACGAAAACATGAGATATGTGTAAAATGATTGCTTTTCCGTAGACCTGAAAGAAGGTTTAGTTTTGGACACCTAATTATTGTTTTTTTACGTTTCTGGGTATAATTTCCTAATTCAGCGCATCTATTATATACACAAGACTGCTTTTGGCCGCTATCTAGGGTAGGAAAGCATCCAAGTATTAGCACTTATTGTCACAATTACAATAAGTTAGTTGTAATTGTTACAATAAGTGCTATATTTTAACAGCACCTCTCTTGGCTGTGATAATGTTTAGAGTGAGATAGACAGTTTTGACAGTTCAGACGGCTAACTTATTGTAATTGTTACAATAAGTGCTAATATTTAAATATAATTCAATACTTTCCTACCCTAGATAGCTGCCGTAGAAGCCGAAAGTAGTCTTGTGTATAGAATAGATGCGCAGATGCAGATTCGACTCATCTAATTTCTCGTTTATTTTTTACTCCGTTGTGGTTAATTTGGCATACCAATTCAGTTTTTTTTAATTTTTAAACTTTCTTATCTTCCTCTTCCTTTAGCGCACAATTTTAATATCACAATTTTATTTTATTGATTTTTGTCAAGTGACACATAATCAGAGTTGATTCTTTTTTCAGTTCATAAAAATATATAACCTATTTAATAAGTATAACTAAGTATATATATATACCAACAATAAACCGTTAAAATATTAGTTATCGATGGATATATGCACATACGTGCTTTCTGGGAGCTTTCTCTCGCTAATGGTGTATGATAGGCTTTTACACGAGGAAACGGTTCAATTGACGATTGAGGATTGGTAAATTCATATTTTTTAGGACACCAGGATTCGAAACCATCACTCACGATAACAGACAAAAATGTTTCAAGCGCAGAAGAGACCTACGAGATTCAAGAGAGTGAAAAGTAAGCATGACTTGTAGAAAGGCTGTCGGAAAATAATCATTTGTCGAATTATCGAAATGAAAATAGTTATATTATGTCTTAAAATAAAGACATCGGAGATTTTTTTTCTGAACGCATTGACATTAATTCCCGCTTACCACTGTCTCAGATCCAAACATTATGCCAACATGATCTAAATCTAAATTAAGAAATTAAAAACCTCTACGTAGATTTCCATTAAATAAAAGTAAAATATTTCTATTAATTTAAATTTAGAACATGCTAATATGTTTTCTATCCCGTTCCAAAATAGAGCTCACAATATTCGATGAAAATAGACAGAGAGGTATTATTATAGGTATGTATATTATTATTATTCTGTATTATGATGGCGCTCGTTACGAGCAAAATGGCGACAAAGCGACGAGCTACATCCGGATCCGGCGGGTGAAAATTGGCGGGTAAACATTTGCAAGCTGTTTCATTACGCAGTGTTAAAAGTTGCCATAACTCAAAGAGATTTTGTCGCGAGGGCGTCTAAATTGTATACAAACCATTATATCGCATAATCAGATTTATATAAATAATAAAAATAACCTATTTATAATATGCTACGTATTAAGAGTAAGTATACCTATAAGAAATGATTTTTCAGTTTTAATCATTATGCGGTTAAGAGTACAGATCTCAGGATTGTATTTTATTAAAAAAAAATACTTTATGCCGGCATAATCAGTGGTGTAGTACTATAGTAGAACAACTTAAACTTTTAATTTGCGCAGTTTGCGATTTATTCTACTGCGCACGAATTAAATATAATTAAATTACGTAAAATTAATTATTGTTACCGTTATTATTTCCGACTGCTCTCACATGAAGCCTATTGCATTGTTTCCTCTCGTTCTATATATTCGATACATCTAATGGTACCTACTGTGCGTATGAACACACGTGTGTTGCTAACTACATCAAACTAATAACAATATTAAGGTTCAAATAGACTATATGACGATCGGGCTCATATATGCTAAGAGCGATTTAGTGTCTATGATCATATCTATGCCATTCCGACATATTATACATACATATTGTATGACAGCTATGACATCGTATTTACACTCTGTGACACAGGACGCCAACATAAGAAACGGGTTTTTCGGCATTTATATGACCGATCGTCATAGAGTCTATTTGAGCCATTAATTAACCAGAGTAATCAGTGGAAATTGAATTAAATCCTAATTCATGACAGTTATGTAAACAGGTTTTACCTGCATCCCATTGGTCGATTCATATATAGACTGAAATCCACTTCGAAAAAAGGGATGTCTATAGAATAGTACAAACTATAATAATTCATAAATTAATTTTTATATAATTAACAATGTATTGTGTAGTGTCAATATACGTCAGTAGAAGTAAGAGGGGTTGCCTTCGATAGTGAGGAAAATGGATTTAATTTACCGTATGTTCGACTACAGACTGCCGCTAAAGAATTGTTTCTTTAAAAATATGGATATTTTTCTTAGAAGACTAAGCCAGTTTTTATGAAAATGGAACGTTATTTGAACGCAAATCGGTCCATCAAAGGAGAATCAGAATAATTTAAACATGGCCTGTAATCTTCATCAAGCTTCTATTTACAGACGCATTACACGAAATGGCGCTCAGATCGAAAAGTTCACGGGATAATAATAAGCGAGTGAAAACACAAACCACTTAATGATAATGTATTCAAAAAGCGAACCCGGGAATCAGGGGTGGAATTGTATACTATCTTTTTGGTGTTATTATGTATATAGACACTTTAAAAAATTCTAGTCCAACAAAAGAGTATGAATCATTATGACATGTCTAGGTATATAACATAAATCAATTGAAATAATAAAAGGAAGAACATATTAATTTTATGAATATCAGGACCTCAAAATTCATTATTTCACATAGTCGTAACAACAGTTAATACTCGTATTAAGACAATTTGTCGCAATTTAATCAGCAAATAAATAGCTAGAGTATATCCAAATTATCCTGAATGATCGACAATGTTCGGCGTTCGGAAATCATTGGCATTTTAGAAATTAAATTTCTTAATTTAAAAAATACATTAAAAGTGAATAATTAAAAATTCTGCGTGTACATAGATTCAAAAGCAGCATTACATTAAGCGTTTTATAAATGATAAAAATAAAATAACCATTATAATTTAACTAATATTGCAACGACACGGTGAAAGTTTTCAATGAATATTATTATAATATAATATTCTCGATTCGAGAATCCTCGGGAGATAATGATTAAGGTTGAATCTCGTTTTCCGAGTTTTCAGAAATCAATTTGACTAAAAATGGTAAAGCCATCTACTTGGTGTCGGACCAAGAGATAATAAAAAATGACTTGTTGATTGATTGAAAAAAAAAAAGTTTTGGAAGAATTTAAAAAAATATTTATGACTTAAAAACTCTCGAATTTTGTTTTAACGAATAAAATTCATTTTGGCGGAAATTCAAAGAAATTAGAAATATATCTTGAGAATTTTACAGCTGATATTAGAGAATCGAAAAAAACAATAAATCATAAGCTCTAAACGCTAAAACTTACAACTTTAATGATTAAAACGTATTTTTTTTTTAAATTATGCTCAAAGTTTCTTTATGGATTTTTTAAATTTATTTTTAGGACTCTGGGGCCTCTATCAATTCGGGAAGCCTGGACATTGGCCCTGAATGGAAAATGTGTAAATGCAACACACATTGACAGTAGAGTTATGAGTATCCGCAGGACACGTTTGTTCCATAAAATATAGGTTGTTGCTATTATCTATACAAAACAACGTCCACTAAATAAATACTTGTAGTATTTATTAACGTATGACAATGTATTTTTCGACTTAATCGTTTGTATTCACAATATCGGTTTCTATTAATATAATATAAATAAAAATCGTCAAAAAAATATTATAAAATAATTACATTGTCATAATACTTATTCCGTAACTGTTGTGCAAAAGAGGAAATTTTCAAACACAGCGGGGGTGAAATGGAGAATTTATATTACTGATTGCGCAATTTGGCTCACTCAAAATCGCACTGATACTATTCAACGTATAATAATTGACTATATACATAAACGAGAGAAAATATACAAAGTTGACAGATAGTTGTCTACAACTTGTCAACAGATTATCGTTATTATGGATAATAAACACTATTATTTAATTTCCTCAAGGCATGAAGCGCTTACATTGTATTTATTTATTCACGATATTTTTTCAAATGATAACTTGACATTAGCCACGTGTTTCGTTTACATTGTAAGATTTATACATTCGTATCATATTATTATTTATATAAATTTTATTTTCTGTTATTTATTGATATTCCATCAATACTGATAATAATAATTGAAAGATGAAATTATATAACGAACATTATTTTAATCATGTCTGCGTTATTATTTTATTTTTAGTGGTTTTTTTACATCTATAATAAACTCCTAGAAGACTTTCATTTTACTCTTTCGTCTATTATGATAACGTCGTAAGATAAGACCAGACTTGAAATTATATCTGGGGTCTAATGTCAATATATAATATATATTTAGTGCATGTGATTATTCGTTTCTCAGCAACAGTGCAAAACGTAATGATTTTTCGTAATATATATATATATATATATAATATAATTATCTAAATAAACATAGGCACTTATTATATTAATAAATCTCAACATTTGAATCGCTAGTATCACATGGGCACTCCTTGATGACGTAAAATGTATATTTTACGTCAAGTTATCGAAAAATTATATACCTGTAGGTATGGGCCTATTTCATTGTTCTGTTCTACTGACATATTATTATGCCTTCCTAGCATTAAAAGAAGCTACATTTTACAGTACTTTCTGATACCTCAATCAAAGTGTAACTAAGTATCTACTTAATACAATCATGAGCGTAGATAATATGAATCTTAAACCTTAAGATTCAAACACGTTTTTCCAAATTATACGTAATTTTTTTTATTCAACATGATAGGCGATTTTCTTTGACGCTTATAACGTAATAGATTCATCAGAAAATCTAAAATTTGGCATCCAGACAGTTCAAATTAAGTATTATTACCTGAATCATAACATCCCTGCAACTATCATCAAAGGAGCTTATTACATAATCCCTCAAATTGATATGATACACTTGTACATAAAAATAAATCACTAAGTAATACTTCTGTGTCATCACTGTGTTTAAAATAATTGTCAGTTACAGTATGTGATTCTAGGAAAGAGATACGTTGAAAGTTTTACTAGGTACATCGGTAGTTGGAATTTATGGTATATACCTATTTTATTTTTAACGTGGAAGTCTTAAAATCAGCCAGTTTTTGGGGCCTTCACGTCCCTATACCCGCCACAAATTAGGTTCTCTATCTAGATTAAATATCCTAATTTTTACATTTAAGTTTAAATGGACACATGCCCATGACTAATGAGAATATATTTTACGAAATAAGTATTATAGCGATCAATAACCCTATACCGGGTTAGCATGAATTTCAACAACGTAAAATCAACAAGTCATTTAACTATCAGCGTTTTTTATTACAGGCAATGTCATAGCAATCAGCTATCTCATTCTTGCTCATCAAAACACCTCGTAGTCGTTGGACACGGGGGTCAGCTGGTTTCGCAATCATAACCTAGTCAACAATGTATAGTATGATTTATTAATGTAGATAAACGGTGGCTCGTATAAGGTATTGATTGCTTTTATATAAATAGCGAAGGAGGATTGATAAGAGACATAGTCAACTCTCCCTTCACACTCAATTGTAACTCTCTATACTCGGCATCAAGACAATAAACATATATATCCGTCTCTACTGCCGTTGACTCAATCGACTCATTTACTTTCTCCATCATCGACCGCCAAAGTATCAAGGAATTTATTTATATGAGAGAAAATTCATAAGAAACGTGATGTTTATCTAGAATTCAGATATTATATAATGTGTGTTTTTCAAAGAAAATACATAGTACCTACCTACATATTATATAATACCATCGCTGATTCATAGGAAACATCACTTAAAATTTGGTTCTTCCACGGTAGAAGTATTTTATCCCCACAAAGCATGCATCATTATTTTATAAAAGGTGTCTGGTTTCTCAACAACCCTTGACTGAACTTGGAGACGACGGCAAGACCTTTTTAGATTCTAAATGCCGCAGTTTTACATATTTAATTATTTTTCAACACAATGGCGACATTATAAACCAAATTGTTTTTTTTCCGCATTTTAAATATTTTAAATAAAATAATAATTAAATAATATATACATTTTAATGGTGAAAGTAGTCCCAAATAGATAGCTACTCCGGGATATGAGTTATGAAGGATACAAATAAATAATAAAATGTAGGTAGTCCAATTGTAGGTAATACAAAAGATGCCAACCAGATACTAAAAATCAGGAACTGGAAAAGACGTGCGGAGGACCGTTCCGGCTGGAGGACAGCGGTGGAGGAGGCCAGGGCTCGACTTGAGCTGTAGCGCCATCGAAGAAGAAGAAAAAGGTAGTCCAATTGACATGTTGAAGTTCTCAATCGAATAGGAAAGGATCGAGAAGTTCTGCGTAGTATCAAAACCAGGAAACTACAGTACCTCAGACATTATGAGAGGACAAAAGTACAGCATCCCCTAACTTGTCATTCAAGGAAAGATCAATGGTAAGCGTAGCAGAGGACGGCACCGCATTTCGTGGCTTAAGAACCTCTGTGATTGGTACGAGTGCAGCTCCACTGAAATGTTCTGGGTAGCTGATGACAAATCTAACATCGCCTTGATGGTGGCCGACCTCCGCTAGGGGATGGCACAATAAGAAGAAGATATGTACTTGATTATAATCGGATGCATTTGGAATCAAGTAAGACATAGTGCCGTATGTTACCAATTATTGTAGATACCCGGCTTGTATACGGAATTGCTCCGAGTGATATCCTTGTTATTTTGGATCGAGAAAAATAACGGAAACGTATTACCGTGTTAACTAGTTTAAATAGTCCTGCTGAGTTTATTATTCAACTAATAAAATTTTCATATACGTTCATTGTTCACATAAAATAATGTTCTAAATATTATTGCTGGGCAAAGGTGCTTTTAATATCTCTCTTGAGGAGTTTTATTGACGATTACACGTGTTTTGTTATTAATTATCTAAATATTCTAAATAATAATGTTGTGTCCATAGTTATAGTAGGTAGAACAGTGCATGAATCAATTTTCAATAACATGCTTATTGATTATCAGTCTTCGTCGAAAACTTCTAAAATTGGTACTACTACAGTAGGAGTATTTTATCCCAACAAAGCATGCACCATATTGTGGTACCATATTACAAAAGATGTCAGATAATAAGTTTTAAATAACAAGCGTTTGCAAGTTAAAATTTGATAATAAAAATAGTCTTCATACACGGATTTTTGAAGTATGTATTCTCTATCATCACAAAAATGGTTATGTTTGGATTTGATTCTGTACCTAATATTATGTGTTCCATAAATAGTTTAGGGACAGTTGTAGATAAGAATATTTTATTTTTACCACGTTGTTATTACCTCGTATTCTTGTTTGTCCAGTACAATTTTTTTCTTGTTTGTGCAAGATTTATATTGGACGATTGAAGATTTTTAACTAACTTCCCGACTAGCTAGACATTTGAAACTTTTAGAATATATCAGAACACGACGACAATGCATTATTTTAATACTTTTGGCCATCTTTAAGCGAAATTGAATTCATTTTCAGTTAATTCTGTTTTGTATGGAAAGTTATTTCGGAAAAAATTCGTAAAAAGTAAAACACTATTATTGGTTGGTAAGGGGGTCCTAGCAACTAAATTATTAATATATACGTGCGTTACTATGGACATCAATATGAAATGTCAAAATAACATTTCAGTTTTCTATATTTATTCAGTATTTCTATTAAGTACAAAAAAGTATTTATTGAAACATAGAACTGTCATGTTTATATGATTCAATAGAAAATTTAAAGACGTGGTATATAAAAATTTATTTTTATCTTGTAACTACTAGCCTATATTCTATATTGCCTACAGTTCGAATTTGAATAGGTGTTCCTTTTTTAAAAATATTTATGGCATAAAAGTTCCCACTATAAAAATGAAATCGATGTAAAAATAATCATGAATACTATATCACTATTTCGTTATCTCTAAATAGTACGCTTTCTCTTCTTCTTCTTTCTATTTCGCATGGCTGTTCTTTAGTGTTTGGTATAGGCCTATAGGCACCGGCCAAGTCGATTGAATAAGCGTGCAATTATTATGAATGCGATGAGACCGCCTCTTCACTCAAGGCTCCATCGTTTCAATGGCGCACTGTACACAAACTAAAAAAAGAATATTAATTTTACTTAATATAATTTATATTAAAGATGTTTTATAAAGCTCTTCTACTATGATGATACATTGTATCCATGAAAGTGAAAATGGTAATTAATGATAATGATTAAATTAGGTGGAAGTTATTTATTACAATATTAATATTTCGCGAGTGGAGAACTACAAGGTTCTAAGTGTTTGTCCATGGAGAAACAAAAGTAACAATGAGGTAGCTTAGAATACTACTTCTTTGTTGGGTTTGTTTTTTCAAGGACGAACACTTAGCACCTTGTAGTATTAGGCTCACGATTTGAGTTATTAAATTTACTATCCGAATTTCACTCAGATAAAACGCATTGCTATAAGTCCAAAATTATTATTTTATGCAATGAATAATTATTATTTAGATTAAAAATTGCACGAAATAGAAGATAACATTACCAAAACAATTCCGTCACAAGTTTTAGCGAGCAATTTACATTTAATTTTTCATACAATATGCTGCCAATATAGATACTATGTATAGACATCTATACAATTAGCAATTCAACCATTTTAAAACATTCTGAAATCGATGATAAGCGAAGTTAAGTATAGAAGGTTCGTAATACCTTCTCTATTATTCCACATTTTTCCACCATTATATTAAAACAGGGAACTCATTAATAATGGGAACTGAAATACCTAACGGGTAAGGAGAAGCAGGTAACCTATCACGAGTAAGGAAGAATACGGGATAATTTTAAACACATGTCAGGAATACGTCATACGTCAAATACTGAGAACTGCTCACGGTTTATGCATTGACGCTCATTTAATACTCGTGTATTACACACACTATTGCACGTCTATAATCCGTGGTTCATTTTCGTAGGACACCCACACATTCAAAACCCTGGGTCAGAATTTACTGTATTGGTATATAGCCTATCGGAATTCTATTTATTATCTGTTCTGTGTTTTAAAACTATTTTTATACGTTTTTACAGAGAAATTCTTGAAAGTGGTTCCTTCTTCTTTCTGTGCAATATATTTTGATGGACGTTGGCCACAATATAAGCATCTATTCCCTGTTTATCGTTACCTTAAATAAGCATGGAGTACTGAGCAAAAACAAGTTTCTGAGACTCTTGAGCCACGACGAGCCTCGCTTGCCGGAAATCTTCTCTCAAAGGATGTAGAAATTGATACTTTTTAGGATGCCAAATGTGGCTAAACTATTCATACGTTTTTGTTTTTACATATTAGATTATTTCTTTCACCTTTTTAATTCCTGACATTTTTTGTAATTTTGTCCCAGATAATAATTATTATGGAGTATGCGCATTTATTATTAGTGTGTTTCTGTACGGTCCACGCCGCCACTCCGTATAGTAAGACCAAAACCACAAAGGAGCACATTAAATGTGTGGTAATTCTCTGACTATACATGCTTACTTGAGCTACACAATGTTATCCCAACTCACCTATCCTATCAATGAAATGCAAAGTTTTAGTGCACGCCCCTGCTGGATCCTTCAACGGCCCTCTTGGTTTTCAGTCAACATAATAGACGAATAGATGATGACGGCTCGCCTCAATGAGTCTCTTCTCTTCAATGGTTAACCCTAAGGCACATTTTTTTCATCTGAAAGCTTCATACAAATTTTCTTTCAAATTATAAAAAAATATGTATTCTGTTTAATTATGTTATATTGTATATACATTTGTACGTTCATCTACACATAATTTTGATGTTGATATGCATAATAACATCGGCGAGAACCGTGTGATAATATGTAGACATTTTGAAATCTGTGATTTTATAAATGAGATAGTTATCAATTATATTGATAGATGACGTCAGACATATATTGAGTGTTAATATGATATTTATTTTTTGTGAGGAAATATACCAATAGGCTGGCAGTTAATTCCAACGCCATCTATGATGCTAATTTATAAATATTTCGGAAAATGTGGCTTCCGGAAAACATGATGTGGATTGCGTCTTGGATTTAATTTGAAGAAAGTTTCGTTTTCCACCGCTAGAGTTGTAAGTAATGTAAATATTATGATTTTTCGTATATAGACTAGAAATTAACTTCAGCAATTTAGATCGCTTCGAATTTTCTGGTAAACATAAGTTATTTTCCTATAAATCAAAATTTGCAGCTTTATTATAACCGTATTAGTTAAAATAGACTATATTTTTATTCGACGAATAATTCACAAATCATTTAGTTCCTTATTTCTATTTAGGCTATTAATTAAATTATCGTTTTCATACAAAATTTATTATATAAAAATATAATATGTACATAGGTACATTTATAATATATTTTTTAATGTTAATAATTATTATTTAAAATTAAAAAATACACAATATTCCACATAACAATATTATTGTAATTTTAATTAGCCTATTTGATATTATGACCATTATTTTTAATATATTATTTGATTTTGTGAGGTACCTATATTAAATTTATTTCTAAATGTATAAATTTTTACCTGTAAACGGTGTTCTGTGATATTTCTCACCGATCATTTTCTTTTACTTGTATATTATACCTAATGTATTTTGCTTTCTATTTTTTATACTATTTATATATTACACTATATGACGCATTGGCCAAAAACTGTGTTGCCACAATATATTACTGAATAAATTACGAGAAATAATATTATTGTCTGTGATACTTCAACAACACAGTTATTTACTATTTCATTTCCCCACTTTACGCACGAAGTTATAAAAGTATTTTAAAGGTTTTACGAGGTACAGATGCTCCATTTTCTTAATTGACTTGGCAGTTCATTTAATGATTTCCATTACTTACACTAAAGTGCCATTTATACTGGATGTCAACTGATTCGTGACACATGATTTTTTGTGTGTGTTCGAAAAATGTACCTATCGATACACATATATTACGAAAAAAATTAAAGCGTATATGGATATTAGTTATATTTTGTGTACTATTTATTTATCTTATACTAGTAATTGTACTATCTATCATACATATAAGTAAATTATTTAAACTACAGTTTATGTGTCCATATTTTTGATTTCGCCAGGGTCGCATTGAGTGAAGAGGAATTCTATTCAGCCGTACAATCATATTTACCGCCCAACATTACAAGCTCCATCCATAGTCTCTTCGGAGTTTTTTTTTTCATAGAGCAATATATTTTTCAAAATAAATAACGAAACAGGGTTTACTGGATTGTGGCGTTTGGGAAGTATTACTCACTGCCCGGGGCCAAGGGTTGGACACGTTTAGTTTACGGTATCTTTGACTATTAATTGGCATAAGTGAAAGATTTCCACTTCCACTACTAGATTTCTGCTTAGTATAGCCAATAAGAAATAATGCAATGAAACTAGTTTCTAATGGATTTAAATACTATATGCATGGCTCGGCCAGCTAAATGAGATGAAAAGCGACATTTTGTCCATTTACATGCAGTTTTCTTACATGTTTGTTCCATGGACAGTAAAAAATCTTATTTTATCGCAGGTATATTTACATTTAAAAAGATGTGTGATTTCAGTTATTGCTTTTATTGAGTGTTGATAATAATTATTGATTGTGTTGACTTTTAATCCGTTCAAATTAATATAAAATACAATATGTCGTACTTATTCCACTCAGTTAAATAAAATCAGGATCGGTTTCAACCGTTTCAGAGGAATATCGTTAACCGGGGATTGAAAACACCGTTGGACACTGCATTACGATGCCCTTCACCCTAACAATAGGTAGTGGTGCCCGCCAAAGATCAGGATGATCAAGATGTGGAGGCCACGACTAAATAGTAGATGGGGAGGAAATTTCAGTCTGAATAATTGCGGAATTTAGGCGGGACGTCACTGGTTTCTAAGAGCCTATTCCGGAGCCTATTCTCAATCATGACGTTTACGATAAGTAATAGAGAGTATTACATTGTCGGTAAAACAACTTAACAAATAAATAAATAATAAACTACATGACCAATGTTAAACTTAGTTTTGACTTATATAATCATGAGTCATGACTAGGGAATCCAATCCCGAGCCAAAATTCTGATCCCGGGATTTCGGGATTACAATTTGACAACCCCGGGATTGGATTTTTTTTCCATTGTTAATATAAAATTTTTATATTTATAAATAACATTGATAAAATCGGTCAAAAATAAATCTAGTATAATTTATACTATTTAAGACATTTATTGTATACGTTCAATCTTGGAAACACATAAATTTAATGGAGTACCTAAATAATATTGTAATATAAATAATAATGTGAATTTAATATGAGATTGCTGTTTCTGATAGTAAAGACTTAATGGATGGGTTAGCGAGATTTAAAATAGTAAATGGTGGAATTACTTTGTTAATAGTGCGAAGCATTGTTTTTTTTCCAATCTTTCTCATTTTTATTAATTTATGTGAAAAAATAAAATGAATCGGCAATTTACACATGGGTACAAATCAAACTCAGTTCATTTCTAATGTAGTTATTTGTTGTTAAAAGTATTTTTTCGGTTATATTTTCGTTTTTAATTTATTTTCCATAAAAATTGATAAAAAAATCATTCCCGAAAGTTTCGGGATTATGTTTATCAATCCCGGGATTCATAGGTATCGAAAATGGCTCGGGATCCCGGGATTGTAATCTCTAGTCATGACCATGTATCATAGTTTGTTGAAGTTTCAGTAATTTTGCGTTGAGAGGAAAATTTCTGCTAAAAAAGCTCGTAGTAGGTACGTCATATTACTATGACGGATCAGTACAATTTTACACTCATGATTGATATCGCAAAACACGCGAGTCATTTTGTTTGTGATTAGTTAAGTGGCGATCGATTGATTTGTAATAAGGATGTTTTTCGGGTCAGAAAATAACTCAAGTAGTTATCTGATTTTCACACCGAAATGCGAAAAACCATCGCAGAAAATAGTAACTTTACGTAGGCACTCCGTATTAGGTTCGAGATATTCACTTATCAATATTAAAATACGCGAAGGTAAAGGGATTGTGTGGATCACATTAGTGTGAACGAAGTAGATACTTTCCATAGACAATATTCATTCATTCAAACACGTGTAAGTAGGGCTTGTATAAATACTTAAACATACGAAAGAGGTATTAGGGGCGCACACTACATATACGTTCAGTGGTTGTTGATAGACTTTTGCTAACACGTTTTTACAAAATAGATTCGTTTTTAGTTTGGTCATATTTTTTTGTTTATTATAATATGTAATCAGTGTAAATACATATAATTATTGAAAATAATACGCCAAAATATAAAGCAAACCCTATTAAAATAAAATACAATGTGTTGTAAAAAATACATATAGGTACCACCGTTTAAATAATAATTAATGTATTAATAACATCTGTTTTTCGAAATATTTATTATTAATATTATAATTAATTACAGTGACATCTTGTCAATGTGCCTCGAAGGTAATTTTTATTTGAATGCATTGTTATCTTACGTGAGGGTGGGGCTTCGTAATTTGATTAATAGATGTCACTATGAAATCTCAACTTTTGATGTGATCTCCCTTAACTGGGAAATATAAATCAAAATTACGATCAACGACAGAGCAAAATAATGTTGATTTATCGTAAAAGATTATTTGAAGAATATTGATTTCCAGAAAACGTAACGAAAATATGACAAGTACCAGAATTCGCTCCTCGAGTTCACGCAGATTTTTATTAAACTATTAGCAATAAAAATAACAAAAATTAACAACATATAAAAAAAAATGGAGTGATCCTGGTACCAGTTAGTAATTAAGGTAATTTAATACTTTGATTTAAGTAACGCAACTTGGAAAGCGCTTCAGCATAGTGGTCAGTGCACATGGGCGCGAATCCCGATATTTATTTAATTTGTAGCTAATAATTCTAAAATTTTAAAAACATTACATACTATTAATTATTAATGTTTATAATAAATTACAAACGAATAAATATATTGAAATTTAAAATTTTCTTAAAAAAAAAACAATGGGGCCTACCGAATAGAAAAAAAATGTTTCATAGATTTGATCCAGTTGTGGATTCGAGAGCGTGCCACATGGAAAACACGCAAGCTTTTTAGCCTCTTTATTTTCACCATGAGTATTAACTATATTGTAATACAGATATAATTTTAATATGTAATAAGTTTTGAAAAAAACACAGCAAAAAATAACATGAAAATTATGTGGATTTCTCTAAGATTTTCCCTGCACCGCTGATCTAAACTGACATATTTTTGTGATTTGATATATTATAGCCAATTATGTCTTGTAGGGGTAGGCAGGCCGTACGTTGCTTAAAGGCGTTAAATTATAATGGCGGGAAATTAATGAATACTTTCTATATTACAACTTTTGAAAGCAGTGGTGGCTTTCCATTAAGCGGACGATGCGAACGCTTCCTTAGAAAGTACCGCCATCTTAGTTTAAATAAATCACAAGGAGGCCTTCCAACTTGTCAGTGCCTCAGACTTTAGATACCTAAATCCATCGCTGTTTGAGAGTAGGTTTAGTGGCAATGCTCTATTCACCAATAGATGATAATATGTATCTACCTATACAATTTTTTTCAAGATTTTTGTTGCAATTGTCAGTTCAAGATAATAGGTACCTACATAAAATAGGTAGGTATGCATCTAACGATATTGCATACGATTTGAGACTAAAGTGAAAGAGGATGGTATTTTAAATCTGTCTAAGGGTAGCACTTTACCTAGGGACGTCCCTTGGTATATAAGATTGTTGTTCTTTCACCGTTAGTTCCGATTTTACAACATGTTTCTTATGATTAAATAAATTTGTAACTAACTACAAAGGGAATAATTATGTTTTTATATATTGGCAGCATTGAATACAATATTTTAAATGTAATTGTATCACCACCATGAATTGTCATTTTTATTTATTACTTATTAAGGATACGTATGTACGTTTGTGACTTTTCGTAATTGTTCATCGACATCAACATAAAACCTGATTATAGTGGTGAAACATCCAGTTGTGGAACCTCCGATATGAAAAGCCAGTGCCATATGCATTGGACTACGAGAACTAAAAGATATTTTATTGTATAAATAGTTGTTTTAGGTTTGTGATACCTATATATTTGATTTTGTATAACGCTGTCAACAAATTTCAAATTACAAGTGTGACGCTTTCTAAAAATTAACCTGCTATAAAAATCTAATCTGCAGAAATATATTTTATCATTACGTTTTTCCCATTTTTTTTGTAGGTAATAATGCTTTCTCTGCATTGGAAAGGGTTTTTCTTCAACATCCTTGTTTGATACTAATAATAAATAATGTACCAATGGCGGGCAGGTTATAATATAATGAGCCGTGGTTCACGGGTTCGATCCAGTAGCTTCTTTATAACACCACAACATGCCAAGAGGTCCAATGCCAGTAGTGTATATAGTAATAGTAGTAAAACAATTGCAAACACCCAGGCTATGAGAAAATCACATAAATGTATTGTAACGTCACCGGGAATCAAACCCGAAACTCCCGGATGAAAGACCAGCGCCTTAAATATTACACCATAAGAGCCGCAAACAATAACGCAACGAGTTAGGCAGGCTTATGACTAACAAATTACTATTTCTCGTAAACAAAGTATGTTAAACTAATCTCCACTCTATGATGACCCACGCGCTCTACTTATGAGTGAGAATGGTTAAAAAATATTAACTCAAGCCATTGGTGATTTTATCTGAAAGAGACTATAAAATGATATCATTCCCCATATTTCGCCACGGCGGATAGAACTGCCTAAACCGAATATAAATGCGGTGAAATGCAGTAAAACGTGCAATGTGCTCTCAAGTGTATGTCAATACGGATAGAATAGGACGGGACGCTACTGTAATACGACCCGAACACCAACCACCCCTGACCACCCCTGACCGGCCAGACTCAGACGGTAATTTTGAAGTTTTCTGCTCTCCGCCGAACTTACCTATCTCTGTGAGTACTTTACACACGTCGGGCCCAATGTCCTGCAAAATTTATCTATAATAGGCCTATACAACCTTTTTATTTATTATGATTTGATATTGTATAAAGTATGTTCATACGTTCAGCAGCGGCAATTTTCTTTGATGCAAATGACGAAAATTCTTAATTTAAAATTTAAAAAAAATGACGATTCGTTAGAAAATTTAAAAGGGAGTCACCAAATAGTACAAGCCAAAAATTAATAAACCATACTAAAATTAATAAATAAAAGGTATGCAGAATAGATTGTTACATTCCATTTATATAAAATTTATTATTATAATATTATATATAAATATATATAAATATAAATAAGTACAAATATATTTATATTATATTCATAATGGGTAGGTACCTACTAGGTACATAATGTTACGTGTTAGCTTCAACCATGCATTAATATAATTGTATACTTGCAAGTTACATTCTCTCAAAAACATTTGGATACGCAAAATCGCTTTGATGTTTGGCTGAGCTATAAACACAGTGGTAATTGATAATTTTGACGTCTTAAATTTTCAAGGAGGCTTCATCTTTGACCATCATAAATCGGACATTGCCAAATGATGTGATTTATATCTTCATTGTCACTTCCGCATTGACATTTAAGATCATTTGTTATTCGTAAACAAGCTATAAATGCAGAAAGATTGTATTGATTAGGTCTGCAGCGATTAATCGTTGCAGTTATTGGCGTACCAGGCAGTGGCGAAGGGTGGAGGTAGGCTGTTAAGATTCTCTATAAATACTGCACACTAAACTTGGTGAGTCATACGTATTTGTTTTCATTGAAATAAGGCTACAATTTACAGATGGTTTTGGTTAGTTTTTAAAATTCAATTAAACCATATTGTGAAAACCAAGCCATAACAGATAATAGTCAAAAAATATTCGTCTTTCTATAAAATATCTAAAATTATGCAATTACATCATATATAACTTTGAATATTTTATAGATATTATAATATTTTTATCTATTATAGTTTGGTATAGGCAGGGCTAATAAATTTAAAAAAATGAACCAACAATATGTGTAATATGTATTCTTAATCCTACGAAAATAAATAAGTATGAATGAAAGAGTGTGCACAATTTTGTCGTCCAAAATATACCAAAATTATTATGGCTTGGTTTAGATAGGGTTTAATTGATTTTAAAAAAACTAACCAATAACACTTGTAAATAAAATTGTTATCTTAGTTCAATAAAAATAAATACTTATGACTGTGAACTTTAATGTGCACTATTTATGGCGGATCTTAATAGCCTACCTCCACCCTTCGCCACTTGTAGGCACTAGGTACAAAATGTTACGTGTTAGCTTCAATCATGCAGTAACATAATTTTATACTTGCATGTTACATTCTTTCAGAAATATTTGGAGATATATAAAAGTAAGTGAGACGCGATGTTGCCATTTGAAAGTACTATTTGACAGGACGTATTGAAAATCGGTTAACCTCAAAATGAATAGTTCGTTTTTTTACCGGTAGGTTCGTCATTATCGTTCTACTGCGCAGGCGCAGATCTTACTTGCGTATTAAAATTCATAAGCATCCAAACTTGTTTGATTCATGCACGCAACTTGCCAACTTCAGAATAATACAATATTTTTACCCATACAAATAGTACTATAAAATGACAACATCGCGTCTCGCTTACTCTTGAAGAATGAGATTGGAGAGACAGTCAGCAATTTTACGTGTGAACAGTTATTGTCACGATAGTTTAAAATAAGCACTATTGTCGACAGTAAATCCATGCACGTGTACAGGCGCTATTATACTTTAATGTATATTATTGTTATACTATAATACACTAAAGGTTGTCTACATCTGGCGTGAGTAGTGATAGCTGGATCGTTTGGCGCAGTGCTGTATTTCACGGTACGAAGTTACTTTGACGCCTGTTACGGGTTACTACAGCCTACTCTACTGTATGGAACCGAATTGATTCGGACAGACACATTTTTTAAAAAAAAGGCGACGGGGAACTGAACCAATTTTAACATCTTATTATCAAGACCGCAGTAACCCAATGTCAATTTTAGCCTAATCAAAAAACGTCTCAGCGTATCTATTCTTTACACAAGATTACTATCGGAAGCTATCGAGGGTAGTTTTTTATTTATTATTATTTGTTTCTTTATTTAGACGGTACTTCAGTGAAACGGCAAATAAATTTCAACTATAAGTGCGACGAAATTTCGGACTGGCTGGCAATCGGAGAGCGAAAGTCGAGCTGTGAACACGTAAATTTGTTTTGTGATGGCGACGGGAGAATTAATTCTTAAATCGTGTAAAGATGACTAAACAACGTTACCCATTTACTTGAAAAAGAAAACATGTCAATGAATATATTATTATTATTAGTAATAGAATAATAAACATAACATTAAATGGACGCATGTTGACTTTTTACGACTAATTATCTTTTGTTCTGCACGCGTCATTTGCACAATCTTCGCATCGCGTAGTCACGATCGTTTTAGACCGTGCCCCAGCTGAAGTATAGCCTTAAACACCACAACAGGCCATGAAGTCTAATAATAGTGGTAAAACTTTCAGGCTTGAGGAATTTAGATATTAGATCATGTAAGTATATTTTGACCTCACCGGGAATCGTACCCAGAACTCCGGGATGGAAGGCCAGCGCATTACGCACTGCACCACGAGATTTATGTATTGAGGCGGTTAATTGTTATAATAACTGCCAAAAAGTGCTATGTCAGAGATAGACAGTTTATACGGCTAACTTATTGTCTCAATTATAATACCTCAATACATACATATGATAAACTACACTCGATAGCCGCCGATAGCAGCCTTGTGTATGTGGGTTGGTATTATATGGTGTGGAATCAACACTTAATATTAATTTGTTGTATTTTAATTAATAAAAGTGCACCACATATTATTACTTATAAAAATCACCAATTACTTATACAAAATATTTTGTTTATTGTTTGTAAAATACGTACAAATAACTTCACGGTGACTCCACGAAAATCGGGATTTCAATACTGTATCCGTTTCCGGCAAAACAACTGAATCTGAATTGTCATACGGCGAAATACATATTATATATATATCAATGACATACAATTGGAGGGTGATTCAAATAATATATTATATTGAGCAGGTCTCGTTGCATTTTAGTTGTTCTTTTTACAGCTTGAACATGCGTAGAAACTACGTTAAAATATATATAAACATAGGAGTATATAAAAAATAAAGCTCTTGTAAAACTCACGCTAAACTGTGATACGCCGAACATACGTACAATTTACAAGTAACTTAGAAATGTTTACAGTACTGTTTCAGTTTCGTTGACGAATTCTGGGCCACGGCCTATAATATCTCCTTTGGCCCTATAATACATCAAGTCCGGAGTAAGACAGAAATATACGTTAGACAAAAAATTAAAATACTTCATAAATAAGTATCTGAAGTTAAGTCTTGGCTTAAAATTAATTTAATAACATTTAAAATGTTTTGAATTCTTCAGTAGTGAGTAGTGACAGAGGTTACGATCTGAACTGAATAAAAAAAAAAACTTAAAAGAATGTTCGCTAATACAACATTTTATATTTTATTAATTTCTTTGAGATAACTATAAAAGTTGTCTATCAAATTCCACACAGAATTGAAACAACAGAAGAAGCAATAAAAACGATCGTTGTCAAAGAAACGATACGTTTTTTTAAAATACCTCCACCAAAATTATATCGTTAATATTCATTGGGCTATCTCGAGGCTAAAAATAATATACGTGACGCCTCCCCGCAAAAGAATCGTGAACAATTTTAAGTATGACTTTTTGTTATAAAAAATACAATATTATCTGGTCTATGTATGTAGATATATTCGGACAGTAAAATATTATTCATTACATTGACGAAACATAAGTAAATATTACAAATAATATGGAATTGCTAATTCCACAATTCGTTATCGATAATATAGAGTAAGATGATAGCGCATTTTGTGGCCCTTCACCTCCCTGATTGGGTCGAGTGCAACTTCACCAAATCATACCGGATAGCAGACAAGTAAAGATCACCCTGACTCTGTTCCACCTCAGGTCAAGAAGAAGATTGAAGTAGAAAAGAACGGTAAGTTACCGTGTTAAACATATGAGTCTCCACCAGGGAATACAAAATTAGTGGGGATTCGGTCGCCTTTTGGGTGAGGCTGTATCATAATATATTTCTCAATAGTTACTTCTGTATCATATTAATTAATATATATTAAAGATTACCACCTAAATTATGATCTGACCGTTTCAGACCGGCTTCAGAGCATTGATCCATGGTGACTGGTTTTCAAACTTCATGTTATTTTAACACACGTTTTAGAAGGAAATGTTGTTAACTTAAACGCACAATGAAGAAACGAATACACTACATATTGATGTATACGAAATAGATGACATTTTAAATTGTGTGTATGCTATATAGGTATATATTTAAAACAATTTGCATCATTTGCGGCGCAACTGCATATCGTGGTTAATAAATCCTTTAAGGCTAAAGGCTTAAATTTTATTTATATATGTTCCTAATATTGAAGCTTGATTTCATATAAATAAAAAGGATTTCAAGTTATACACATTTATATTTTTTATAAAAATCGATGTTTTTTAAAATAGATATAAAAATATTAAAACTATGAATTGGTCAAAAATCTCTTAGGTGATGCTTAGAAAACTAAATTTTAATAATAAATATGAGGGTGCGGTCCGATTCAACAAATTCACATTTTATTACATTTTTTACAATTGTCAGTTTATTTTTGACTTAAAATAAAAAATATTTTTCTTTTTAATGTTTTCAGATACATATTTATTAATTTTTATTCATTAATACAGTTGAAATTGTAAATTATCAAAAAATGTCTCAAATTGCAAGCTTCGTATTTTTTCGCTAGGTGCCTCTTTAAAAAAGGCTCAGTGAAGACTTCGCCTTAAATCAAAGTTTAATAATCATTTAATATTGATTCTCCGCCATCGCTTTTCATAATGGTCTACAAAGTTTTCAGGTGAAAATTCCCTTATGATTCAAATTTATTAAAAGTATAAATAACATTTCATAAGATTCCATCGGTTCTTCAAGGCATACTCGATTTTCTCTCTCTCTCTCGAAGCGCGTAATTCACTTCTGCTTTAAGACATTTTTACTGGCTCTCGCAAAGAATGGCTTCTAACTTTAACGTCCTAAAGAAAGCGTCAGACTAATTAGCGAGTAGTGCGAGACTAATCAATGCGCTCCCCGGCGACATAGACATTTTCGGTGATGTGCTGTGTATTTTATTATTTCTCTTTTTAGAGGGTAATATTATATTCGCTATGTACTGCTATTTTCTCAATCTTTTCCAATTTAAATGTCACATTACACATCCCATCCTACAACGTTAATTTTTAAATAATTTACTTAAGACTGCCCAACACTTTTATATTATTATAGGTGTTGTTACACATTTTACATTTTGTCAAGATGTTTTGGAGGATGTATAAGAAAATTTCCACACTATGTTTAGTTAAATGAAAGTTCGATTGTGTATGTGTCGACAAATGAACAATTCAGTGCGATTGCCATATCTTGTCACCATTAAACTCTTATTATTATTATGATTATTCTGTTTGCAAAAGAAAAATAAATATACGCCTAAAATCATTAATTTTAAGGAAAAGCAAAAGAAAATTTGAATCTTTGTGTGGGAACTGACTACAATAATATTCATTATACTTAGTGAATTTGGGATATCCAATAAGTTTTCAAATATTCATTTATTTCCTCTTTCTCTTGGCACAAATATTCACATCGTGTTAGATATTTTTCGGATATTTAAAAGTCTTTGCGGTAACTGCCAGAGATTAAATTGTGGAAAGTATAATATATGCATATAATTATTACCTAGTCTTGTATCCGTCTAATACTTTTAATGTAAATTTGTTTTTTTAAATTTGTCCGATCCCAAGAATATCATATTATGGGCCTCCACAGAGTGGAGGTTATATTAACAGATTGTTGTTTTATGAGAAATAGATGTTAGCCACTAATTTAAACTACTAGGCCATGAGGGAGTTCAAACAAAGATTGAAACACGACATGTAAATTTTGTCGCCAAACTCGGGATTCGCACTCAGGACCCACGACATTACAGGCTGACATGTTACTAGATCGACCATTGTGGGCGTAGAAATGTAGAAATATAGAAATACTCTTGGGTTTAATAACTAATAACTAATGGTGGAATGCAAAAATGCCATATGTTTAAATGTGTTACAATTAGGGTTGCAAACGAGCTCGCTAAGGGTGTTGGTGGGTGATATAGATCGAATGAAAATGACACATTCAACTAAAATCAATTTATCATCTTTGGCATTACAATCCATCGCAGGTCTTAATCTCCTACAAAAACTTTTCCATCCTGGACAACGTAGCGCCTACGCTTTAGCTCAGCCATCTTGATTTCGGTCGTTAATGTCCTCTCTTATCCTCAGAGGATGCGTCTCCGCCTTGCCTTAGACATTATATGGCTATTCAGCACACACTCTGCGTGTACTTCCACACGAACCTACAGCTTACTCGTTTATGTCAGTGGCCTCTTTATACGGTAATGATATTTTGGAAATGTTTATCATTGGCTGTAGCATAAAAAATGTGTGTGTGCAAGTCACATATAGGAAAAGTGAAAATTCTTGAAAGTGGGTGGTGAAATGATCAAATGATTGTATGTGATCTGATAAAAATAAGTATTAGTCAATGAAACGAAATTAATTGTATTGAATATATCCCCAATGAATTAATATTCGAAAACAAATGATTCAGAAACAATAATTCACTCGCACTGCTTAGTCTCCAAGTTAGACTATAAATGTGTTAGTACGTGCATGCGATACACAATGCAGGACTCCTGCATCAATGCACGCTGTTGTGTGAATGCAATTGGAAATTGAGCCTTATATAGTTTTGAAAGGTAAACTAAAAATGGAAAACCAATATTTTTATTAGTACCTACTGTCATCGAAATGAGCTGGTAATATCGATCTAGTTTCTGTGATGATTGCCGTAAATCGTAGTAATACAAATGTTGTGTAAATACTATCAGTTTATATTGTATACAAGATACAATCATTGTCGAACTGGTAACTGTAGTGGGGATGCAACGACATTTTCGTTTAATTCCGTGGTGGATAACGGATTCACTTTACGATATTTTCGAATATAGACCACCTCTAAAGATGTTTTATTAAAAAAAAAAACTTATATACTTATCCACCTGTGTATGTTATTAAATGTATTATTATGTTATGCTGAAATACATAGTAACAACACGCACATAACCGAGAGGAGTGAACTCTAAGAACGGAGAGATTCAGACTAATGATGATGTCAAGAATGAATTTAAACTAAGGGATTTTACTAAACATTATCTGTTCAAACGTATTCTTGTAATTATTTTTAGAATATTAATTCAAAAACAAAAACTCATAATATGTACGTTTGTCGTCCGCTCTGAAAGGATTACGTTAAAAGCCATATGCTAAACGATTTAGAAACGTTGTCTCTCGAAATGATTATTATTACTTGGACTTTCTATGACTCCGTGAAGACACGTTTAAATCCATTACAAGAACACGGCAACAATAACACACACTATATCTTAATCTTATTAGCAGTTGACAGTAGTTGATAGCATACGGTTGAAATATACTAAGATTCTACAATTCAATATAAATCAGGTCATTTCGCAATATGGGTTAGCGGAGTATTTAATTAGTCGTCATGTGATACAATGCAGGATTTGTTTAAAATATAATATGTTTTTAACCTTCTCGGATACTTACCTCAAACTTTTTACCGACATTGATCCTTATTAAATTGAATAGATCGTAATCAAAGCCTACTATATTCAGCCCGTGACACGAAATTGTAAATATAGATGGAAGTGCTAGTTATTGCCCTTATTTCGAATGCAATAATGTTGCTTGCACAATAATGAAACTGTTTTTAGAAAATGATAATCATTGTTGCATATTCGAATAGATGGGCATAGAGAACAGTCTAATATTGAAGTTGCGCAGCTTGCGATTTCTTCTACCGCGCACGAATTGCATAGGGTAAGAAAAAAGTTAAAAGACTTATCTACGAGCATTTGCTATTTCCAATTTCTCAACCCAAAGGGTTCCTGTTCCTAACTTATTAAAATACCTACAGGAAACCCAAAAAATAAATAACGGGTAGTACTCAGCCTACTGTGTGTGGTTGTAAGATGGCAAAATTCTCGAGTGTGAAGAAATATGGGATGGGATAAACTTAAACAGAGGAACATTAAGTTATGTTGAAAATTTACGTCTATGTTACAATATACATCAAAACTCATTTAGTGCTAACACCGCGACTGGCGCGTTTGGAGTAATTTGCCATTAGATATAATTAACGTGTTATTTAAATGTGGTAATTATAAGGTAATTAAAAGGTCAGCAGTGATTTTTGATCAGGTTTTGGATACAAATGAAATATCATGCGTTTAATGGCTTGCCATTCATTAAATCATAAACCAGAACTGCAACATTCTAACAATAAAATAAGGAAGCAAGTCAACTATTTTTTTACTTATAAGATTTAAAAAAATGCTCATAATGAAAAAGTGAATTTTTGGATAGTGTCACTTTTCATATTTGTGTGCGAAATGTTTAATAGCTATTCACACTATCAATTGAGTCCTAGCTCTGGATTTAACACGCTTTCAAAAAATAACACGAGAATTTTGTTAATAAACACGATATCTCAATTCGTGATCTACCTCTTCAGAAGCAGATACTCTATAATTACTCCACCTTGTGAGTCAACGGTATTGCTCATCAAATTTTTATAGTAAAATCCAACTAAAGTTTAAATATTGATACGATGAATGATATAAAAAAATACATTCAATATTATTATCATAGTATTATACTACATCATAATATTACAAAATATAAATGACCTGAAACTTTGAGCATGACATGTATTATTAATGTATTTTTGAGACATCTCCGTTTCCAATCGTCACTCAAAAGGGTAGTCGTATAATTTTCAACCCTCCCGCATATGAATATCTTATTACTATATTCCTAATTTAAAAAAAATATTGCTGCATATTTCGACGAGGGAGAAGTAGGAATTCCATATCGAAAGAAATCTGTAGGTACTTGGTATGAAATCCAAATCGAGAGTTTTTTAAACCCCTGAATATCCGTATATGTATCGAATCAAAATAAATGTACCGATACTGATATTGTACCGATATTAGATAGAAATGGTTGAGCATAAAAGATTAAACCAAGGTTTTGAGAAGTAGTTCCTGCGATCATGGCTCCCACATCCGGAAGCGGGCCCCCAGACTAGGATGTTTGGTGGGTGCCCCTACCTATCGCTAAGGTGAAGGGCAGTGTGATTTTTTTACATTAGTGTTACCCAAATGGTATTCCGCGAAACCCCAGGACTCTTTGAGGTAAAATTAATGGTGTTTCGTGTATTCTAAGCAATTTTTGTATTTTTTTAATAAATCCAGTTAATTTATTGAGTTGTCAGCACTCAGCATAAAGTACGTATTGGATAAATAGCCATTTTTTATAGTCAGGAACACACTAAAAATAATTATATAATGAAATTTTACACATGAATTATCATTTAACTATATCAATCTTCATATCACATCAAATTGCATCGCACATCATATAAATGTTATTTATATATGTAGCTGCAGAATAATAGCGATCAGATATCTATTGTTTAATATATCAAATTACTCTGCAGTAATATATTCCCAGCGAATCAATTTCCAGCAAACTCTTAACTAAGTCAGCAAGTTGATTGGCGAAATTAGATACGGTATATTATTACATCATATCACAGCACATTATATCATTACGGTGTATTAGCCGAATGATCATTTTTCATGGTATCATATTTTCTTACGACTGTAATAATGAATAATATTTCATTTCGCTACTCGATTTAAAACGCTGACTCTATAATTAGTCCAATATAATTATGTACCAGAATTTAATGTTAATGTGTTACTTTTTATTGTATAAATAACGAAGAATAACTTATCTAAATGTCACTCGAATCCAAGTACCTAGCTCGTAACTATCTCAGTAGATTATATGTACTATCATTGTATAATATACTATTGTACCGATACGCTGCTAATACATCTCACCCTGCTACATCGTAGACTTCATTATCATCATCGTCAACCCACACATCGAACACTACAGTAGTGACCCAACATATATAATAGCGCCTTTTTTTTACCATTAAAGCAAATTTGTGGTATATGTATATCTCACTTAACTGGCCACGCTGGGCCCACAGGCTGTAGCCCTGTCACCCCCCCCCCCCCTTGTGGGGCAATGCCTGCGATACTCCCTGCACAACTATCATATATTTTGGATAAAATGTCAAATACAGTGAATAATAGTTTAAGTCCTATAATAATACTGTTACGCTTTTCAATCGAAACAATTTTTAAATATTCGTTAAATAAATTTACTCTTTCTTCATTATGCAAGATTTATAATTTGAGAGAGGTGAGCAATAACCATTAAATTTGGAAAAGTCATCTAACTCTAGCAATACTTCGCCAATGAGTATATCAAGACTAATAAACTTAAAACAAATGGGTTTTTTTATGATTTTATCGGAGTCATAAATCTTTCACTTGGCAAGGTTTCGAAATAAATTTTTAAAGTTTACTCACACACTTGAGGATGCATTATGGATTTTCTGAATAAGATATACCTTCCTTAAGATAAACTAATGAAATATTTTTATTTGACGACGAAACTAGCGGTTTTGGCACGAAAATTTTCTTATAGTATACTCTAAACACTTTCAGTGGAAAATAAATAAAAGGTAACTCAAAAGCTCAGTCGTTTTCCAATCTCCTCGTAGGTTGGTCAATCTCTTTGTTATACATGACAATATATACGTCACCTATATAGAATACAACCGTTGTCTATTATCAACGGTGGTAAGAAATATTTTTTTTTATATAAATACATCTTATTATCATAAATTATAACAGTGAAATCATTATACTGGTTGTCGAGATGATACCAAGTCTATGGTAAGTTAGCTATCTCTTCTTCTTTCTGACCCATATTCGTTATCGTTATTTGGCTATTCTTCCTTTTCTGTCGCTGTTCTAAACAGGCTAGAGTACTGAGTTAAAATCAGTTTGTTATTCTAGAAATCCGGATATCCGGAAATCTTCCCTTGACTGATAATTCATTATAAATCAATGTAATTATTTCATAATTATTCTAGAATGAGATTCTTCCAAGCAACTGCTAACATAATTTACCATGTTTTATTGATTTCTTTTATTTAACCTTTTGGAATATGTTTTGCCATTAACATCATAAAACCCGAGTGATATAGATATGTATTTACTATAATGATTTTTTGTAATCCACCAAGCTGATGAAAAAGTGTTATGGATTGAAGCTATACTAGTGCCTCTGATTGTGACAGTGTGATTTTGTATTTGAAACTGTTATTTTGTTTCTATATTAATTTTAAATCTCTCTGTCAGACGAATGAATGAAGGGTGAATATTTAAAAAAAATAATAATATGGTTAAATAAACTCTGACACTACTTTGACAGTTTTTTTAAAACAATATGAAATAAATAAGTTAATATTAACATTTGTTAATCAAAGAGAGTGTTGTATTAAGTTTATTATCAATGAAACCAAACACTTATGAATTATGTTTATTGAGAGAGATCATTTAAAATATCTTTATAAGAGAACAAACTGGTCCTAATCGTAATTAAATTATGTAGATTGAGTGATATTATTGTTAAAACGTAAAACTAAAAACAGTTTACGACGTTCTACTGGGGGTTAAAAATAATTAATTATCATTGATTACTCAGTATTATAATCGTAAGAGTGTTTTCAGTTATATTGTATGTCGTATACCGACGCTGGATATATCGAGAATGTTTTCAGTGGATGTCTAGTCAATAGACTGACGATCGTAACGTTGTATTTTGGCGGTATTTTTAAGTCTGCCAGTCCGCCTCTGCATGGGGTCCCCTGGCCCACCCTGCCCAAATCCGTTTCTGTCAAGGACCCACGACAAAGGCGAGGCATAGACGAGAATTCCGGCCGATAAAAGCGAAGTAGATTAGTCTGCTACAAGTTTGTCTGTGGTCGGTCGCTCGGGCGGGAAAAACGCCGTTTTCCCGCGTAACTCGATTAAATAATAAGAATAATATGTATGTCATGACTGTGATTACATAAAAACGTACGCCATGTGAATGTTGTGCGAATGTTTTGACAGTTTTGTTGCGCAGTGCAACAGCTGATAATTATATAAGTATACAAACACAAGTCCTTTGTAAATAATCAAATGTGAGCTTACAAACATTTATATCTGTGGAAGTGTAAAATAAGGTTTTTTTTAATAACACCATATATCTAAAACCATCTTATGAAGTTCTATAATATTGCTATGGAATTCATTAAAACATATTATAACAAAAACAAATATTTAATTTATAAATGTTTATTTACGATACAACACATTAGATTTTCAAATCTTAATCGACTTCATAATAAAACCATTTTTGTCTGAACGTTACAATTTTCTATAAATCAATACAATCAAAAATGTTTATTATGCAATAAGAATTGTTATATTTTGAATGTAACTAATTATAATTATTAAACTTTATAAATAGTCATTGACCTTAAATATTTTAATAGCAACGAATTCAAATATTTTGTAGATAATGAATGTTTCACGTAACGTAAAGTAAGTTTCATAGCATAAGAAAAACAATAAAATTTAACCTAAAAATAAGTTAATTCACACTTATCGAGTTTATTAAATACTTACATAGTAATGTGGTTTATTATTTTATTAATGAAATACACATAGTCTCTAAAATACATTTTATCGATATCTTTTAAAGACAATCGGAAAATTAAGTTACTAGAATAAATAATCACTTATAATGGTAAAAATCATTCTAAATAAATCGTTTACTACCAATATTTATCTTGTAAGCGATTAGGAACATAGTATATTATATTTTAATAGAAATGGGAAATTGATAATTATTATCGAATAAAAATAAACACACATCATATCGTTTAAAGCTGCTTTTTTCGCTTAGAATGACACTATTAACACATTTTAAATAAAATACTGCCAAAAATACATAATAATTAATCAATATATTATATATTTATAATGTCCTACATTATGTTTAGCTGTTGTAATACAGAAATTAGTGCAACTTTATTCTCAGTGGACCTAAAATGTATACGGTTAACCAGGTTTAATTAGTTTACCTGATTATCTCGGATAATTAATCTAGTCTGCTGGAAGTGGTTCGGACGACGATAAGAAAAACAGCAGGTGATTACGTCCACCTAGCTATCGACTACGGCAGTGCTTTGTGATAGTTCATTTTTTAAACATTACAACTAGTTACTACCCGCTTAAATCATGTCAATTTCCGCATAAGTTGTCATGTATATATTATGTATGTATATATTATACGATAATTATTAATTAGTTACATACTGATAGCTGAATGAATTTAAGACTGTAGAATGTATCTATTCGAGGAGGTTTAAATACAATGAAATTTCTGATAACGGTGTACCGGGAAATTATATCGTTTTGTTGTAATATACTATTCCTAATTTAACTATTATATAGATTGAGAAAGTTTAATTCATTATTTAACATCCATATTTTGCATAAACACATATTTTGAGATAATACGTCAGACGCACAATAGTTAGAAAATTTTGCCGTGATTAGTATGGTATAGATTGCTTATTTATAAAGCATTTTACATGTACTCTTTATAAAATGTATGTTTACAAGATGTTCTACGTTATTTATGTTCAAATACAATATCAATATCGAAAATATACAAACAGTGGGAGTCTTTTATAGTTTCATCTGAATATACATAATGATCTATTCAGGCAAATTTAAACTGTGATAACAGTGTATTCGTGAATACTTCAGTCATACTTATGCGTCCGACATTGTTGTTTTTGTAAACGACCCAGTAGGCATTCAGAATAGGATACAGAAGCTGACAAATGAAATCCGCAAAGTAAGTTTAAAGATAAATTAATGTCTTGAAGACAAAAGTCTGGTAAAAAATGGTAAACTACTGCTTTACTAAACTAAAATCGATCCTCGTCAATGGCATTCAAATTGAGTGAAGCAACATCTACGTCTGTCTTGGATAACAAATAATTAATGTCAATTGACGGTGGTATCAATGACGAGACTAATCACAAAGCTAAACTGGCGTGGTGTGCATTATGGTGCCTTCCACTTCTTCAAAAGTGACCTTTCATTGTCTCTCAGGCATGTTAAACCAATGTGTGCTCATGTATGCATGTGAAACATAGACTCTTAAGTAAAAAAAAAAAAAACCAAAAACTGCGAGTAACGCAGCTTAGTATGGAAAAGTGCTGGTTGGGCATAAGCCGGAAAGATTACAAAAGAAACAATGATTTGAGTTTCCCCATCTCCATCCCCTATATATATGCAGCCGCGGTTTGTGCACGGCCGCCTTCCATGACGCTATAAACGTGTCAGAATGAAATGGATAAGGAAGTAGACAAAAGTACGCGATGTGATCGATGTCGCTAAGCAGATAAAATGGCAATAAGCTGGATATGCCGCTCGGTGAATGAACAACCGCTGGATAGACAAAATCATTGTTTGGGGATCTACGTGGTAGCGAAGAACTAGTGACTGAGAAGAGCGAAGGAAGTGAAGGGAAGATTTTATTTATCAGTGGATTGATCCCGACATGTATATATAATATTTAATTGTCTACAAACCCTGAATATGTCAAAAGACAAATCCAGGATTGTAATAGCCGAGCTATGTGACACATATAGCAGAATAAATAATTGGCAGTTATTAGGTATGTATGTGTGTTATTATACACATCGTATCACAGTCTACATTTTGTCAGTTTCTAATCGTTATTTTGAATCTATCGTATGTTTTTACTTTTATATTTATGAAGGTGCGAAAAGCTATTATCGTGCCAACTTTGATTTTTTTAAGTCCCTTAGAGCTGGGAGCAAAATCATAAGTCATTGCCGCCATTTTTGTTTTTATTAGTTTTCGGAGTGATTTTATCTAAAAACTTCGTAAAAAAAATAGTAAATTGAGTAATATGGATAGAAAAATAATTCAAATTTAAAAAAGGAATCTTAAATTTTGCATATCTTACTAAAGCTACATAATATCTACATACTTATCCTAAGCTGTACAAATGTGTCCCCACAAAGTGGAGGTTACAGTATCCTAGACAAACTACCTACTTTAAGTAGGTTGAGAATGCCATATTCTTTCATGTTTAGTTTTAAATTATCTGTAAATTCGTTAATTAGGCACCTACCTACCACCTATAAGGCTATACCCCAATTGAGGCATTGTCTAACAAGATCGTGGCTAGGCGATGCGCGGATTGCGGGTCGCGGGTGCAAATGACGCATGCCGAACGAAATATAAATTTGTCATATAAATCCAACATGCGTCCATTTAATGTTCTGTTTATTGTTCTCCGGCCATGGCAACTTCGCTGCCAGACTCCACGAGTTTGGCTTGATAGTAGATGGGCCGGGTTGTACCTGCGGGCATGACCACCAAGATGTTGAACACATCCTCTGGGATTGCCCGCTTATGGAATTCGAACGAGCGGAGCTGTTTGCCAGAGTCCGTTCTCACACGGGCCCAATTGGTTATGGAGATCTGGTAGCAAGCGAGGCCAACTTTGCGGCATTTGAGAAATTTGCAGCATCGTATGGGGAGCGGGATAGTCCCGACTCTTCAGTAGACTCATCCATTTCAATGCGTGACACTCAGTATGCGGGTACACAAAGCGCTTAACGTCAGCGGACAGCAGAGCCAGTCCAAAAACAAACATTTTCTTTCTTAACTTTCTTCTTTAAGCACTACGGTGCATGGTTGCAGCATCAGTCCCATGCGGCTCCGTCTCGGGACGGAATGAGCACTTAAAATCACTTCTTTCAGACTTGTTTAAAGCGTCATAGAAAGCGGCCGTGCACGGTTGTGCATATATGACGGGTGGTGGTGGGCACTTTAACGTATGTTCTATTAGTAACAATAATAATATATTCATTGATATGTTTTCTTTTTCAAGTAAACGTTTTTAGTCATCTTTACACGATTTAAGAATTAATACCCCCGTCGCCATCACGAAACAAATTGACGTATTCACACCTCGATGTTCGCTCTCTGATTGCCAGCGAGTCCAAAATTTTGTCGCGCCTATAGTTGAAAATTATTTGCCGTTTCACTGAAGTATCGTCTTAAGCAGACAAATACACCATTCTGTGAATTGACATAAATACCATTTAAAGCATTTTCACGAAACCTACATCCTAAAATTTGCGGTTTTAGGTACGTAGAGGTTTGTGGCGACCCATTTAAAAACAACAACATTTATGTTGTTAATATATTTTATCATCGATCATTTTTTAAACTAAAATTTCGTCACTTTCTAATGAAGCGACCGCATCGTCTGCTTCACAGAAAACCGCCACTGCTATAAAAAGTTGTAAAATTTTGTAACTGTTCCTTTCCATATTGCGTCCTTGCCATGGATTAAACATACACAGAAAAACAACATGTGAATTTTGCTTCTGGGTTTTACAGATTCAGGAGTACTCTGCCGTGGGTTTTAATCATTTTATAACAGCTGATAACACTATAATATTAACTTCTCTTTACGAAACAGCTGTTTTTGATAATAAAAAAACTAGTTCATGAACATATATTACAGTTACAGTGACCATATGTTCTCTGTTATATAGAACAGTCCTTTATTTTAGAACTTTTTCCTTAAACAATCAACTATTATCATTTCTTTGCCATTTAGATAGAGTTCAGTTCAGTTGAAACGCCGTGCTTTAAAACAGTTTTTTGGCCACGTACTTATAAGGTAAAAATAAATCTGCCTGTATCCCAATATAATATTATGGTTACATGTTAATTGTATGTAAACAGTTGTACGTATACATTATGACCGTGAACTATTCATATAGTATTGAGGCTGAATGACACGTTCTTCGTCTAGCATTTCATCGAACGATAATTGGTACGTATTTTAAAAACATCTGTATATATATCGTATATACTTATTTAATTTAATATAATAAATATATACAATATCATAATAGCACAACGTGGTATGGAAAGGTGCATGCTGGGCATAACGTGAAAGGACAAAAAGAGGAATGAGTGCATAAGGAAGCAGACAAGGGTTTGCAATCTGATAGAGTTCATTAAAAGCCTCAAATAGAGATGGACTGGACACATAGCACGAAAAAGAGACAATCGTTGGACGAATTTAGTCATCCAGTGGTATTCAAGAGGTACAAAACGTTCGCAAGGTAGACCTAGAGGCCGCTGGATCGATGAAATGATAAACTTCTGCGGAAGTACGTGGCAACGCAACGCACAGTACCGAGAGAAGTAGAAGCACCTTGAAGAGGCCTTCATCCAGCAGTGGATAGATTCAGACTGATGATGATCATTCAATATCATTATATTTTTTACAGCTACAGATTTTTTAAATGCTTACAAACTATCGCTGAGTGAAAAATTTCTTTCATTGTGTTTCATGTCAATTAATTGCTCTTATTGATCGGAAGGTGTTACATTTTTACATCTTTAGCAAATAGATTAAAATTCTAAGCAAGGAAAACTGGTTACAAAAATATTTGTAGATTTGTACAAATTTACATTATATTTAGCAACAAAATCAGACATGGGTGGAAATATTCTCATTGACTCACGTACCGCACAGATTGTTTGAAGTGTTTGGAGACCACTGATTTAGTTGAAATGATACCCATGCTCATTAGATAATGTTAAAAATAGAAAGTTATAGGAGAAAAAATCATTAATTAATCAACAATGAAAAGACAAGTGATGGTACAAGTAGTGTAAGAAATATTCAGTTAATGTTGATGAAATAACAACACAAACAAGCCCTCCAAACCAAACCCGCCCCGCACCACACTCGGTCTTAAGCGAGCGTATCACGAGGCACCACGTTTGATGTGAACCATCTGTATAGTTGTTTACGCCTGGTTATTGCCCAGGAGCAGTTACCTGAGACTTAGGTCACCACGCTCTCAAGTGAGCTTTGACTGAGTTTACTGATTTTACTCAAATTCAAAGTGCTGAGGAGAGAAAAGGCACAACAAAATTAACAAAAAGAAAGGAATTTGATAAATATAACAAAAAAAAGGAAGCTAATCAATCTGACAGCAAAATTATGTGAAGAAATCTTTACGCCCGCAGTAAGACGCCGCAATTTTTTAAAATGCAAGATAATTGGCATTTGCTGAAGTAACAGGGCTACAATTATAAGAATACTAGTAGTAGTATTAAAACTTTAGCCCTTTTCCATTTAAAACATTCATATTTATTATCGCATTATTTAAAAAACAAATATATATAAATAAGTTGTTTTTCAATTTCCGCATTTTTTTAATGTGTCCTTTATTCTTACCGAATGGTCACCGCAATATTATGGTGTGCGTTTGCATTGTTCTACTCTAAAACATGCCCAAGTTTGTTTATTTATGAATTGTCTGTGGTTTATACACTCTTGATTAAGATGATAGTTTGAATCATAAAACTCATCGACAGCTGGCCCAAGGCTATTCTCGGATGAAATCTTAAAATAGTCCCGCGAGAAAGTGGATAATTATTTATTGCCAACAGTTCAAAATACACATATAAATTTTAAATCGACTTTGTATTTATCGACGTTCAACGATGAGGTGATTAACTCTATCAAATGGATTTGCAATAATAACAAGTGAATCAGTCAGACTACACTTCCTACAAATCAATTAAGCGCGAAACATATTATGGTGCATGTCGCCTACTATCACGTGACGTCGCAGTAAGTTGCCGCTACGGGAAAAAATGTGTAATGTCGTTTTTCTTGGTGTTTAAAATGTTATCAGACTGATGCTCCCATCCCTTAGCACATTTTGAACCTTTAAACAAACATTGTCATTTGGCAAAATCTGGCGAAATCACCAAAACAACAATGAGGTCACCTCACGTTGAATCGCACTACATCGACACCTGCATGACGTTTTGAACGTTTTTATCATATTCTACATGTTTGCACATTTTCGAACCATGTCAAAATCACGTTTTTTTTTATTTTCAGTAGTTGGCACAATGTAGTTTCTAGAAGAATATTGTCTATTATCTATGGTCTGCAGGTAGGGTTTTGTTCAAAATATTATCTTTGGATATAATATCGCAAGTAATTTGAACGTACGCACACGTACAAACTGTTAAAATAAATTGAAATTAGCATAAATAATAATTAATAATTAAAAGTACTAATACATTAGACTTTGCAGTCTCTATAATTGAATTTAGAGAGGTGGTGATCGCTCAAAATATTCTGCAAAATCACCATAAACTACCATAGACTAAATTTGTTGCCGTGACAGTGTGACATGCATCTCAATTTGATCACAATTTTAAGTACAAACCTACTAAGAAATACCCCCTGAATATAAAAACGTCTACCCTATACTGATATATTTAATAATATACTATTCTTAAGTTATTTTATTCGGGGTTCTTTTATGTGATACGATAGAGGGATATGTATAAGACGATACCACAGAACAGCGTTACTCAAGTTTTTGTTGCTATTGGAATTTGGTAGAAGCTACCTACTAACTTAATAATGGTGTGTCTTGTTATTTTTGCCTTATTTCGTTTTAAACATTGATTTTCCTTCAAATTTATGTCGCCTTGATGAAATCTGTTATTCAATGTAATTGTGTAAACAAATATAATATACATATCCTAAAAATAACTGCTCGCCAAACCTTTCATCATTATCAGCCGGGGTCATTCCAATACTGGATGAAGGCCTCCACAAGCTTCTTCCAAATTTCTCGGTCCTGTATCATTCGCTGCCACGTATTTCTGCCGAACTTTACCAGTTTGTCAATCCAGCGGCTTTTAGGGCGACCCTGTGGCCGTTTCGTGCCCCTCGGATACCACTGTATGACGGTATTTGTCCAGCGGCCGTCCTTTCGGCGAGCAATGTGCCCCGCCCATCTCCATTTCAGCTATTTGGCAACGTCTATTACATCGCGTACTCCTGTCTGCTTCCTAACCCATTCGTTTCTGTTACGGTCCTTTCGCGTGATGCCCAACATACACCACTCCATGCCTCGCTGTGCGACTCTTAGCCTTTGGACATCTCTCGTGTTGAGGGTCCACGTCTCGCAGCCATACGTGATCACGGGTAGCATACATTGGTTGAACACCCTATACGCTTAAGACATAATGTTAGGTCACTCTTGAAGATACTATTCAGACTCCGAAAGTACTCCATCCCAGCTTTGTTCTTCGAGCAATTTCTTCGTGCATGCTTCCGTCTATGGGCACCTGCTGTCCGAGATAGACGTAACTGTTGACTTGCTCGAGTGCTGGGTGCCATTAGTACAGATAATCGCAGAAAAACAGTTCCTCATCACTTTTGTCTTTGAGACATTTATCTTTAGGCCGACCGTTTGACTGACATCCGCGAGTTCTTGCATTCTACCTTGGAGGTCTTCCGGGTCTTGTATATAACAATATTTATACAATATATATAGCCAAACCTTTAACTTTATAAAATATTTTTTCTCAATCACTAACATGCTTCTGTGGGACCGCTTTGAATTAAACAATAACGTCTCGTGAGGTATGTAGATTTGGCGCTGGTTCAGCGTCACATTTTAAAGGGCGGCAATCAATTACTGTTTTAAGCGATTTAATTTAATGTAAAGCGAAATGTAAATTTAAGATGAAATTTACTGTCACTACAATAATATTACATTTGTATAATTTCAGTTGTATCCAGTTTAAAAAAAATTCTTCGATATCTTTATTTTGTGACTATTTTCCTTTCGATATTTTCCGACTGCTTTTCTACAAGGCATGCTTACTTTTCGCTCTCTTGAATCTCGTAGGCTTTTTCTGCTCTTGATGTTATGTTATGTCATGTTATCGCGAGGGATGGTTTCCAATCCTGGTGTCCTAATAAATTTGAATTTACATATGCCTGTCAATTACCTACGTGGTCTCAGCCATGATTTATTCTGGATCGGAACCGTTTCCTCGTGTCAAGCCTATCAGGTACCATTAGCGAGGGGTGCAATGTCAATGCGCTCTAAGACGTGGACATTTTCGGTGACATGCTATATATTTTGTATTCGAAATTTTATTTTTCTGTATAAAATTGTACAAAGTATATTTTTTGTTTTATTATTATTATTATTTTATATATTCTCTTCTTCTCCCTTGTGAGGGTAATATCAGTTATAATGTAAATCTCATGTTGTGCACGTCTTGAATTTAGATTTTTTATGTCAACAATGTTTTGTTTTCTTAAATAAATAAATAAAAAGTGATGAGTTACATGTTTTAAAAAAACAGAAGTTAAGGTCTCGACGTACTTGCTCTCTTTGGCATAATCACCCGTCCTTATCTTCCTATGGATTCGAGGTCTTCTTTCTATTTAGTAAGTTTAGTTGGAGTTGCTATTTTTCAGCATTCGAATGGATTCTATATCGTGGTTAAGCCATATGCCTAGCAAAACAATTAATATAATGAACTGTTTTGTCTTTATAATTCTATAATTTTAAATGATTATGATGTCTTGATAGACTATTACCCATATTCATACTTCACAATAGTCTGTGTTGTCCTAATTATGGCCCTGAAGCGGGCCCCCAGGATAGGATTTATGGTGCCCCCTCCCTACCTATCACTAAGGTTAAGGGCAGTGTGATTTTCTACAGTAGTGTTCCTCAAGTGGTTTCCACGGAACCCCTTGGTTAAAGGTTTTCCCTGTATTTTTTACGTTTTTGAAATACAACCAGTTGTTGTTTTGAGTTGTCGGAATTCAGCATAATATGAAACACTGATCACGGCCTCCTTTTAAGGTAGCCAAATAACATGCAACCCTTCACTATATTGGATAAATAGCCATTTTGTAAAAAAATAGCGAAAATAGGAAAATAGCGAAAATAATATTTTTTTACTATTCTTGCAAATTGGTCATGTTTTTCTCATTCAACTGGTTGACCCGCCACACTGGGCCCCCTCTAAATCCGGGCCCCCAGGCTAGAGCCCTATTAGCCCCCCCCTTGTGGGGACCATGGTCATAATGTCTCTTATGAAGCCTGTCTTTCCAGCAAAGACGTAGCACTACTCTGTTCTCTTCCTACCATTAGTTCCTGGGAGGAGTGTTAATATTACATATCAACGTGAACCGATATTTATGAATCTAATAATATACCTTAAACCTTTAATCCCCGTTTATCAAATTGAATTTGAATTTATATGACTGAAAATTATATGGTTCAACTAAAAAAATATATATAAACCATCCAATATATTATTAATATATTCACTTCATAATATAAAAGTTATCGGTCTTGTTTCCATTTTTCATTCAGTGTATTGATTTCCGAAATAATGCTAAGAAGTTAAATTCGTTTTCCTGACTGGCACGCCATTTTCCGAAACACGTTGAATATATTAATACTTTCGAGATACATACTTCCTTCATGTCAGCATTATTTTGGGTGTGCTATAGGTCATTCATCATGATAGACAATACATTTACGTGCATCGGTATTACATATTATATGATGCTATATTCTAGTGCTTTCTCATACACGGTGTATCAAAATATAAATTATATTAGCTTATGACTTTTATTTACAATATAATTATTACACTCCTTTGCTCGTTTTATATGTGACCTTATAGTAATTTATACTAATTACGTTGTGATGAAACTACTCTTATATTATATTTTTTCATACACCAAACTACAGTAGAACAATAACCTTGAAATTGCGCAGATTGCGATTTCTTCTACTGCGCACGAATTCCATAAAATTAATTATTGTTACCGATATTATTTCCGACTGCTCTTATATGAAACCTATTCGAATGCAATATGAAAAATAGCGAGCACTACCATCGAAGTTTGGTTTAGTTTCACGTCTTAGCTCCGCGCTGTAGTTCGACGGCGACTATGCGTACGTTATGTTTATTTAACTATAATATAATATCGCAAATGTAACTTAAATTCAAAATATACATAGGTACCTACTATTTGCAACATATGTTACCACTTCTTCTGCTACAAATTGCCAAATAATTATTTATAATAATTTTTCAATTCTTCATCGACTGGCAAGCGTAGTTTTTAATATGCCCATGTAAAGCTATGTGTGTACACTTGTTCATACCATCTTCCAGTTCACTTCAACGTTTAATTCTGCGTTTTCACACCAAGTAGTTTTGCACATGCCTTAAGTTGAATGTGTTGTACGGATTCCGTCAACTGTCTACACTTGTACGTTGCACATAAAATAGTTTTCAATTTTTCACGAAAAGTAGTGTTGCCATCTTTTTATGTGCTTATTATAATTATAATACAAAAATTTAACAATTATACTGATTCTGAAAAAAAAAACTGTAATACACAGAACATTTTTTGTTTTGAATCCTTCAAAATTGTAGAATTTTTATATTAGATATTTGGCGTAACATTATACTATTATTGTAGATTTTTCGCGGAATTATTCAGTTGGCAAAAAAGATCCGATAGAATGATGTTGAATAGAAATCCAATGCTGATGGAACTACGTGCGCTTGCATTTTCATGACGAAATACGGTGATCTCGAAACTGGTTTGAGGTAGTCCAATGTGCCGCTACGTATGCCCTGCGATGCGTTCCTCTAACGAATAAAAAAATGCATGAGTGTAGACGTAGCTTAAAACGGTGTATTATCATACATACTTTTGGTCCCCTTCATAGATAATATAGGTATATAATATACTCCCCCTGCTACGGTTGTCAGTCAACATTTCTTGTTATAATCAGTGTGGCATTACGCCGACATACGTTATACTTTTAATCTTACGTCTTACGAATAATCCCCGATACTAAAACCTCCACGCAAAGAAAAGAAAATAAAAACGACGTATTGCTTACGTCATAAAGGGGCTATGGTTTAATGATATGACTGGAAAACTTGTGGTTACCTAAACGAGTATATTATCATTATAACAAAATATTATATTTTAGCGCTTTCGTTTTCTCGACTTTTTTTAGATTTTTGAGATTCGAGAATTAAAGAATATTTAATTCTAAAAAAGTCGAGATTTGTTTATTCGATATCGAGAAATATTTGTTTATTTTTAAGCTTTTTTTTAAAATCCCTCAAGTGTATCTGATTATTTTTCGAGAGTTCTCGATCACAATCTCTAATTATTATACTTATATATTATTTATACAGGTTGTGGAATTTATATCATTATTATTTTATTCAAATTGGGGAGGTGGGTAAACGTGATGGCCCGGCCATATAATTTTTTCCGTGTGACATTTTAAACTTATGATTTCTCTTCATGGAATATGCTTATATGCTATTGTTGAAAATATATTTCCATGAACAAAAATCATGAGGTTAATAAATGTCATATGGTACAAAACCAGATAATATGGACGACCTATAAGTACAATTTGTTTACCCACTATTTTCAAAGGTACCTATGCGGTATATATAATCTTATTTTATTTACTTGAATAAAAGACAATATATAATATTTTATTACTGTTTCTGGTACAAACATGGTGCAAAATAAATATAGATTTATTATCTTCAAATAAGTACACTTGGGAGGAATTTTAAAATAATGGAATATTTTATTTAATGTTCTGGTTTATAAAAATGTGTAATTTTGTATTATTTTAACGGTATTATTTCAGAATTACATCGTAAAATGTTTATATTATGACGTATGTAGTGTGCGTTCATTGTTTACGTTTCGATCGCATTCATATTATTATTATTGCAAGTGTAAGATTTAAAATAAAAATCTTAAGTGTGTAAGTAGGTATTATACATGAATATTTTTACAATGCTTGTGCACAAGTGATTCGACCGCCAACCACAAGGCAAGCAGTATTGTCAAATCAGCGACACAGGCCGCGTGGAAAAACGAAAAGTTGACAAGCGAATTTTCCTCAACACGTATGTCGTACATAAATATCGTTTTACGTGTATTTTATTTGTTTTTTGTGACAAGTCTGGGACAGTTTTTTTGACGCAACATCTGAATGGAGCATGTGTTTGATTTTTTCAAGAAATTTCAAATCCTATGACGTCCAGATATTGATAGACAATAGTGTTTTCAATTTGAAAAAAGAACTAGATAATTTTTTATCCTTTTGATGTTGTTTTGTTTCTAATTTTACATTGTTTGGCTGTTCAACTAAGTTATGTTTGTCAGTTTTCAGTTTTGAATATTATATTGAGTTTATAATACACTTAAATATTTTAATGTTTGTGTATTTATAAATATTTATCCTAATAACATCTTGTATAACTTCATAACATCAGTGAGTAGCAGTCGTATTGAAATTTTTCTCTTATAAAATATATACTATCTAACAGTTCCCTCCAAGCCAACCCGCCCCGCATCACACTCGGACTTAATCGAGCGTATCACGAGGTCCTACGTTTGGTGTGAAGCATCAGCAGTGGTTTAGTTTTATTTATTAATAATCGTGTTTATTGAACAATAAATAGGGACCAACATGTTTTCATTTTTCATTTACATATTGAAGCAGGAAAAAAATATACGCTTACATATTTTAAAGAATTTTCCTGTAATTTTATTTTTAAATCTGTATGAGCATAAATGTATGATCGAGTATTATGAACCAATTATTGATGTTTAATGAATATTACACAACACAAAGATAAAATGGAAACACACACGCCAATTTTGAAAAAAGAAGACAGATAATGTTGATTGCCTATGTATTTTTTAAATAAATATTAGGCTATTCGAGAATATTCGGTATCGTCAATTTAAAGGTTTGAAGCAGAGTAAATGACCGTTTCGTGGTTATGTTATTTTGTAGGAGAATTAGTTGGAAAGCGAACCAATTTGTTGGATGACCAAGCGTTCAGAAATGCTTTGTCCGTGATATATCTTCATTGTTGTGTCATTTCGCACTCATTATGTTGGAATATAAGCCCGGAAAGAAAATGATAATAGGAGAACGTCGAGATGAAAAAGACGTCTGCGTTTTAATGATCCGCATTTATTTAATTATGGATTACATGTTATAGCAATTAAATTGATCTGTTTATAACTGTGTTTATTGTGTAATGTTTTGCAATTAAGTAGAACATATTTTGATATATATTTAAACATCTAGCATTGTTCTATGAATCACGACTAAATTAGTGTTCTTTTTTGACATGTCGTATGTTTTATTTTACGTAGCATAATTAGTATTAAACTAATCGAAGAAATAAATCAACAATCATATATCATATTAATTAATAAAAATATGTGTATTCGAATTAGGTAGGTAATTAGGTATACACAATTTTCATAAACAAAAAGTAATATCTGCAATTCAATGACAACGAAGAATACAATAAGTAGTGGATAGTAGCGATTGCGGCAAACATAGGTACATAAGCAAAAACGCGGGAATTTGTTTTTGGAATAAAATTCTAGAATTTTTAACGCATAACTATGTGAGTTGTCTACTAACAGCCCAATTCAGGAATGGCAAAACATTCCCGTAAATGTAACAAAAAAATACCCCTGACAATTTACACCATGTCTGTTTTAATTTTCGATTATATTTTAAAGACTTCTTCTATTTATTATATACGGTTAGGTATGTGCTATTCATTTATTTTACCATATTACACCCCAGCTATCTTTCCATATTTATATTCATTCCAAATTTTCTTCATTCTTTTCGCCGTTTGACAACATTCTTAATTTCGTAAATTTCTCGAATCTGTTCATCCCTTGCATTATGTATGGAACATTTGCCTCCATGTCTTAATTTATCGGCTTTGCAACATATATTCAGTCCTGATTCCATCTGTCAAAATTTTTATCAGTCTAGTTATATTATAGATATCTGCGTTATGTCGGTACTGTCCATTCTCACGTTTTTGTCTTATTACAAAAACAATGTATCGTCAACATATTGAGGTGACTATAGTTTTATTTAGTTTCCATTTAATTTCACTTATTATCTGAACTATTTCTGTATTTTGAAAGGCATGTTTCCATTTTTATGACTACTTTGCAGTTTTATTTGACAGTTGTCTTCTGATTCTGCTATAAATATGGCATCGTCTTCCTAGTGCAAAGCATATAATGATGAATATTTTTACTTCTCCTTATTTTGTAGCGTATTACAAACAATATATCTTCATTAATCTGTTTGTCCTTTCTATGATTGAAAATAATGGACCTAGACTATCTCCTTGTCTGAGACCCGCAAAAGTTGGGTTTTAATATTATAGAGTTCACTGTCAACTCTTACATTTGAATTGCTATTTGTATCTTATTTCTGGTTAATGTAACTAAGGACATGATTTGTTTCCTTTTTAAACATTTTTACTTAATTGATTTGAAGCACTCACCTTTGAAATTTACGTATGAACAATATATTTAACTCGGTCGGGATACGAGCTTGGAAGGAATATGGTATTCAATTAAGTCGGTTTTATACGGAGATTGGATCGGTTAACAAAACATTTTCTTCACTGAATTTTAAAAAAAATATCTTAAAATAACTTTTGGTAAAGTGTAAATCGTCAGTATGGTAACGACATTAGAACAACCATGTTTTATATAGATGAAGCTGAATTAAGGTTACTAAGACTAATAAAATTGCAAGTCATTTCGCAATGTAGATTCATAATAAGCATATTGTGTCACATTTTCACCCTGACAATTATTTATCAGTACTGCACTGGAATACAAACGTACTGAATTAGTGTTATAAGTGGAACATACGCCTATTATGTAATACCTAAATCATATTATTTACACGATGTGCCACCATTATTGAGATGAACATTCACGTAAAATTGTAAATAACAGTACGTAAGAAACATTAAGAAACATTTTTGTTTGAGTGTTTTGTTTATTGATAATAATACCGTAATAAGTACCTAATTCATTATAAAAATATATCCTTACCGTAAAATAACACTATTTTTAGTATGGAGGCTGATTATCACCAATTTTATAATAATCTGCCATTTGAAAGCTAACTTGAATACAATTTAATTAAATCTTTTTCTTTCAATTATGCAATGCCTATTTCCCCTATTCGAACAATTTTATTTAATTTTCCAAACTAATGTGAACAAGCAATAATGTCAAACTTGGCACTAATAATTTTAAGGAAAATATTGTAACTCCCAGCTCCAATCCGAAAAAAAAAACAAAAGCAAACCATGTAACTCCTATATCTTCTATATTAATAAATATTTAGTAAAAATGACCGGATTTACTCATTTATAACATTAATATAATATATACTAATAGCGTTTTTTCAAAATTATCCTAAACCTGTCCGTTTTATTTTAAAACAGTTGTTTCTTCCTATAGTAAAGTTGGTCAATATGGAGTTACAAGTAATGCACTATCTGCATATTTTTAATACGAAAATATGAAATTAAAAAAACACCTTTACCTACCAAATGTACAAAATATTATAACAAACATTCGATAAACTTTAGGTACAAACAATACAAATGAAAAATAAATAATATCGTTTTCTATTCTATAGTTATCAATTCAGAATTACTAAACATTTTATGGAATCGCAATAAAGCGTTGTAATAAGTGCTAAAAAAATCGGTGTGTGTACTTATGTACGCGCGTTAGAAGTTATACTTCTTTCGCGTAACAAAACAAAAACAAAACTTGTGATAAACTAGATTCTTCGACTAGCTCTTAATTATCTTGTTAAATTACACGCTCAAGAAAAAGGACCGCTTATTGGAACGCCGTTGGTTTATTTCTATACACTTACACTACACTTGTATTACTATACACTTGTATTACTAAATTATATAATGGTTTCTCGTTGTTTTTATTTTTAAATTACCAAATGTCACTCTGACGTTTAATAGTTTGTTTACGTAAGGAATTGCAAATAGCCGACAATAATAAATTCGCTGCCTAGGCAAACAAATTCCAAAATATAATATCAAACTGTATAATCGTCACGATTATAGTATCATACTGTAGCGTAAAGGTAATGCGTTCGGCTGATAACCGAACAATTAGTAGTTCGAATCCAATTGAGTGCGTTTTTTTTTCGTGCGAAAAAATAAATTATGTGTTAAATGTCACACGTAGAGTTGGGTATTTCCCGAGAAAATCTCAATTTCGAAATTCGGGATTTCCAGAAAAAAATTCTCGAGAAATTGTGATATTTCAAAAAAACTTGTAAAAGTCCTTTTATTTATGTAAGAAGACAAACAAAATAAAAGTAGAAAAACAAAAATAATTTAAAACATTACTTATTAAAATAGGATTTCAAAAAACACAGACTGTCAATCGCTGCGTCTGACAATCGCGTACGCTTTTGAGACACAAAATTTCTTGATGTTGCAAAAATTGCGCTCATTTTGATTCGACGTTGGCTTAATTGTGTTAAATGCCCCGAACAGTCCTTGAATTTTGTGTTTTCTGTCCACTTTTTCCATATATAAAATCGTTTTTTCAATTAATATTTGATAATAAAGAAATCCCGAGAAAAGATTCTCGAGATCTGGGATTTCTCAAAATGTTAAAAATTTCAATTCTCAAGATTCCGGATGGAAAATCCCAAAAATTTATCGAGAATTCCCGAAACCCAACTCTAGTCACACGCCAAAAATACACTCTGATCTGATTTCCCAAACGCGCCTAAAGAAGTATAACTTAAAAAATATAATTTTATGGTATAGTATTAATGATTTTAAAAATACCTAATAATAATGATCACAATTTTTTTTAAATCACTTTTTTAAATAATTATTATTAGAAACTAATTTCGTTGGTTGCGGTGGTGGTTAAAGAATCTAAATGGCTTCGGGGAAAAATGATAAGCGATAATGATGCGGTGATGTGGTTGTCAGTGGTTTGAAGTGTTGAAGTTAGAGAGCGCGGCAGAAGAGACTAAACCATGGAATGAGGAGTAGCACTAATGGGCAGGCCAATCCAGGGCGGCAGGGAACAGGCTATCGATAGGATAAACAAGGCCTTTGTCAACAGGTAAACTACCATTGGTTAGTATGCTTGTAGTCGATGCTTCTAGTATAAACATAATGCATTTCTTCTTCTTTAGATGCCATCCAAGTTCACCATCACTTTTGCAAAGACTTCTTCAATTGTTTTTCTTCCTTCACCATAGCGGATGATAACTAATAACTGATTTGATTTAATTCTATCTTACACAAAAATCAATGTTTTTAAATTAAATAATCCAAATATGGCATATTACATTAATGTATCATGAATTAAAAAAAGCTTTTTACACCTTCGAGCAAACTTATCAAACTACATTGTATTGATAAAAATATTCATAAAAAATATGTGACAACGTACAAAAGTATTTAAAAAATATTTAATATAGATAATTTAAAAATATTTCATGCATATATTATATACCCACTAGATTTTTTTTTAAATTATCTATGTTCAATATATATAGTGTCTCAAATCTTGTGTCCCATTCGTTGAATAAAAAAAATAGTTTATTAAACTATTGGCAATTCTAAGTACGTTATATAAAAACTAAATAATGGAGTGATCTGTGAAGACGGTTAGTAACTGAGAAATTATAAATGAAAAAAAATTATACAACAACTGATAGCCAACATTATACGCAATTCGATAAGCATTTCATGTAACAACTACTAGTCAAAATCGTTGTAATTAAGTATGATGCCTATAGTTTAATTGTAAAAGAACACTGGCGCGAATCCAGCGGTTGCAACTTCAGGCCCGTAGGGTGACGTATTTTTATTATTAGTTAAATGCATGAGATGTTTTCAAATTATGTATTTAAATACATAGAATGTTACATTTTTAAATCTTGTGTCTTATTCATTGAATAAAAAAAATAGTTAACCAACGTTAGATAACCAACTATTGACTATTTAAAACACAAATTGCATGTTTTGTAATTCTATTACTAGATATCCCTTGTAGCACTTCACTTTGCCTTACGTCTACACAAAGCATCGTTGGCCAGCCAAATTACACCGCAACTTACTGCAGTTTACTGCACTTTTGTGACAACATGCGGTACGTGATGGTTAACTTAACCTGCCTGGAACCTAACCTAACTTAACCCCCGTTTCACAAGCAGCTAATTTTATTGCTACGACAAAAATCCGCGCAAATATTTTCCGCCAAACTGTTGCAGTATAACGTCAAACCCACTTAAATTTATTGTGAAAACTGCTACACAGTTCTATGCTCCACTTGGTAGAAAATAGTCGCGCGGATTTTTATCGCGGCATTAAAATTCGCTGTGTGTGAAACGGGGGTACGACAGTCAGTACCTGAGGGTGACGAACATAATAATGCTAATAGAGGTAATTGACTTTGAAACTAATAACCTAAGATATTCTATCACTGCTTTCTTTACCTATATAATTGTAGAAGCGATGTTATGTTTTTTGTTTCCAGTAAATATCTATTAGGTACTTGACTAAAAAATATTATAGTAATCGTTTGTGTATTAGTATGAGTAAATAGATTTGTACCTACGTGACAAAATAGTTCTCTTTAAAGACATACTATCAATCTTTATTTCTTTCATTGAAATGTCTTGTGCAGATTTCCCGTGTTCATAAATTTCCTTATAACAGAATGTAGAAGGCACCTGACACACGCTGGTACAACTCAAGTAAACTAGAATCGTAGATTTCAGGTAAGCGATTAAAAAAAACATCTTTTTTCGTATTCCTTTCTTCGCAAAACAGCCCAAAGGCGACTTTAATGGAGTATTTTTTGGGACCGTTAAAATAATATGTATGTATTATTTTAACATTGATATTTTTAATGAAAATCGATTCACTGCATTCATTAGTGCCACATTCAATGAAGTTTTTTTTATACTTAGAAAAAAATACCGACGTACTTATATGAATTTAAATAGATAATAATATCGCCAATATAAGCCTGAGGCTCTGATAAGTTTGTAGACTATAGGTTTTCTTGTAAAAAAAAACATCTTATTCGATAAACCACCATTGCGATTTAATTATTTGTATTATGTTCTGATTGCTTTTTATTTAGATTATGAAGAATAAGCATTTTTTTTAATATCTTCACGTTCCTTCAGCTGCTTTATCTATTTCAAAGCCACCCCTGATAATCACCTCAGTTTAAGTTTCCCTCTTATTTTTTCCTGTATATTGAAGAAAAATCTTAGGTAGTTGGGTGTCTTCTCACATTGAGAAAACAGCAGTATTTTACAACGTTTTTCTTAGCTCGTATTCTTATTTGTCCGGTGATTTTTTGTCCGGTACAAATCTTGCAATCGATTTTTGACTAACTTCCCGACTAGCTAGACATTTGAAACTTTTAGAATATATCAGAACACGATGCCAATGCATTTTTTAATACTTTTAGCCATCTTTAAGTAGAATTGAATTCATTTTCAGTTAATTCTGTTTTGTATGAAAAGTTATTTCGACACCATTATTGGTTGCTAGGGGCCTGGGGTCCTAGCAACTAAATTATTAATATATACGTGCGTTACTATGGAAATCAATATGACATGTCAAAATGACATTTCAGTATTATTTTTATCAAGTACAACGTTTTTTGATCGTTTAAGCTAGTCAAGTCAAGTTTATATGATTCAACAGAAAAATTAAAAGGGATGAAAAGAAAAATATATAATTTTCTAAGACATTTAGTTCATGAGAAATAAGAAGTATGCAATTATACTGGGAGGATATCTACTGGGTGTACGCTGGTATAACTTAGGACCTGCAGCCATTGCACACATTGATAGTGAAGAAATTACGTAGACCCAGGTTCGGATTACTATAGATGCCTCAATAGAATTTCATCCTGGCTTGTCTGTTCTTCACGCCAACCAAATTTCGGCGTTCTGACAAGTCGCTGAATACTGTCCATATTTCACAGAGGTTGTACGGCGGAGCTACAGGATGCTAGCATAACTTGGGAAGATGCAAGGCGATTGGCGGGCTACAAGGATTCTTGATGGCATCATATAGTGTTTATATGTTTTAATTGAGGAGCAGATATAGTCAAAGAAGAAGAATAAATTATACAGGTCCATACAAGAAAGATTGAGCAAATAAAACATCAGCGGAGATGGATGGTGAAGATGTTTGCCATTGTATTTAAATCTCTACGACTTTGAATAATGAAGAACAAGTAAAAAGTTTATGGGCGTAATCAATTCTAAAAACGGAATCATCTGTGGATACGTATCTAATGATACTATTATCATGAAGTAGTCAAATATAGAATTGTTAAATTGGATAAGTATTTAGGTACTCATATTTAAGTGAAAATATAATTCCTTTTTTGAATCAAATCTATAGTTTTCTAATACATTTTCTCAGAGGTGTTTTCAAAGTTATTTATATGTTCAATACCTAGAATATTACATTCTTAAAGCTTGTGAATTATTCGTTGAATAAAAAAAATATTTAATTAAAAATTATTAGCAAGTTCAAGTAAGTTACAAACAAAAAATCTTGGAGTGATCCGTGACGTCGGTTAGTAATTAAAGTAATACCTACTTTGATTTAAAATCCAAAAGCCGATCGCCAATAAGTAGCTCAATTTGGGAAGCCCTACAGTGAGTATTCAAAAGCCAATAGTTAAACTTTGTCGTAATTAAGTATGACTCCTTTAGCATAGTGGACTATGTTCGTTGGCGCGATACCCGAGAGATGCTTACTTACTTTGGGTCTTACTTTTTTCAAAAAGATTTTTTCTATCGGTTATAATATATTTTCTCAAAATTGTTGTCAAAATTATACATGTTCAATAATTAGAATGTTACATTCTTAAATCTTGTGAATTATTAAGCGTTTATTAGTACTTAAATGAAAATGTAATTTCTTTTGTGAATCATATGTATAGTAATTGTTTGTTATAATATAATAATTGCTAATCTAGCTCTAGTTGTCATCTCTCTAATGTTACCATAATTTTATGGATTAATTAATGTGGTGCAAATATATACACAAAATCGCAACAAAGGAGAAATAATACATACCGTTCACAGAATAAAAAAATATTCCATGCTCTAAATTTCCGGGTTATTTTTTTTACAATTAAGAGGTAAAAGTAGCATTATTACTGGCATTAAATCACTCTTTAATAATAATAAAAAAATAGCGAAATATTAAAATGGTGCTCTAGAAAATTTTAAATATCCATTCTATGTGTATTTTTGATTTGTTGCATGCAATATCGGACAGTATAATATTGTGCAGTCCCGCCAGACAAAAGATTTGATTTATTAACTTGGTTCCGCGTTCCGAATTTAGGCAGTTAACATTTTTAAAACCGCACGAATTTAAAAATATTTTTAAACAAATATTGTACAAGTCGCTTTCGGACAAACATCGGAATCGGTTTCCTGGAGTATTATGATCATCATCAGTTGCTATTATTTTTATTTTTTATTGTCTTCTATTTTTGGCACCATACCGGAAACCAAATAAATATGTAAAATAGGTGCTAAACTTTGTGTTATAGTAAACATGGCCGCAAAATAAAACCAAATAATTGCAAGATAAAAAGAACTTTTTATATACTTACAACGTTTTCAAATTTTCTGTTGAATTATTATGCTCAATATGCTCAAACTTGTACTTGATATGAATTAAATAAAAAACAAACAAATAAACAAATATAGAATACTCTATTTTGACATTTCATTTTGATTTCTATAGTAACGCACGTATATATTAATAATTTAGTTGCTAGGACCACCTCCTTAGCAACCAATAATAGTATAACTTTATAAAAATAAAGCACACACGTACATAGTAATATATAATTAAAATAGTAATTACGATTATTAAGAAATAATTACTAGATAAAAAGAACTTTTTATATACCACGTTTTTCGATTTTCTGTTGAATCATATAAACTTGAAAATTCTATGTATTAATAATTTAGGACAAATAAGGCAATTGTCAACAAATCGTTTTTTTGCTATTTTGCAACAAACAAATAGATATAGAATACTTAAATGTCATTTTGATTTCCATAGTAACGTACGTATATATTAATAATTTAGTTGCTAGGACCACCCCCTTAGCAACCAATAATAGTGAATTGGATTACGGATTTTTCTGAAATAACTTTCCATACAAAACAGAATTAACTGAAAATTAATTCAATTCTGCTTAAAGATGGCTAAAAGTATTAAAATAATGCATCGTGTTCTGATATATTCTTGTCTCAAATGTCTTGCTAGTCGGGAAGTTACTGAAAAATCGATTGCAAGATTTATACTGGACAAACAACCACCAGACAAACAAGAATACGAGCTAATAAAAACGTTGTAAAATAGTACATATAGTTTATACTATATTATATGAACATATCTATATACATAATATAAATTACCAATAGTATTAAAATAAATTATTGTTCTATTATCTTAAATATTGCGATGTAATTTTGGTGAGAATTTTATAAGACTATGATTCGCAAACAGCAATATTTATAATATAAGAAAATACGCTGTATTCTAAAGAAATCTTAGATTAGTCGAAGGTCGGATTAAATGTATGAAATTCAAATCGAATTTCATCGTTCTGTACCTATATCTGTTTAAATTCTTTTCGTATCTCACACTCATGAACGTCTATAAAAACCCTATTACTACTAAATAAATAATTAAGTTTTTGTAAAAAACCCCGTAAGAATATGTAATAAGGTTTCTACCTTTTTACTATATACGCGATATTTAACTGTATTTGTTTTTAGTGTGCATTTACCTTTGGTATGTGGGCATAGTGGTTGAAAACACTGATAGTCGTAAAAATGACTCAAATAGAATAGTACAAAACTTAAATCAATTATGAATAATTAGAACATAGTTTATTTCTGTACAGGCATGTTTTTCCATGTCAAATAATATGTTCCTTATGGAACGTTGTGTTATTTAGAATTAGAATTGAAGCTTGTATAGATTCAGTATTTAATAATATTTTTAAAATATGTACCTATTAATTAGGTAATAACAAGTTTCAAGAACGTCTATAGCGGGCATGTCCAACTTCAACTAGGCAGTGATAGGTATATCACACTTTACCATTGTCAGTTTTCAACTTAAACAAACGTAGGTATTATCTTTGACTGATTACATTTAAACAATAACGTTCATCTTTCACCATTACCAAAAAATACTCGATTTTACATTCGCCGTGAAAATTATTTATTTTGGTCTTCTTTTGGACACTCATTGACTAACTATTATCCTATTGTGCAAAGAGCCAACTGCGTGATGCTAAGAGAAAACTAAACCCAAGTTTAAAGCGCGGTTCTACATATTACTCTCTTTCTCTCACTTATACGGCAGGCTGTGAGTGTTGCAATAGGAATCAATTGATACGACGAGGTTTCCGGATAGTTAATATGAAAATAATTTTCACGTAAACTGATTGAGGCTGCACTTCAGCTGGAGCACGGTCTAAAACGATCGTGACTACGCGACGCGCAGATTATGCAAATGACGCGTGCAGAACAAAACATAATTTGTCATAAAAAGTCAACATGCGTCCATTTACTGTTATGTTTATTGTTCTATTACTAATAATAATAATAACATATTCATTGGCATGTTTTCTTTTTCAAGTACCTAAATGGGTAACGTTTTTTAGTCATGTTTACACGATTTAAGAATTAATTCCCCCGTCGCCATCACGAAACAAATTTACGTGTTCACAGCTCGACTTTCGCTCTCCGATTGCCAGCCAGTCCGGAATTTCGTCGCACTTACAGTTGAAAATTATTTGCCGTTTCACTGAAGTACCGCCTTAAGGAAATGAAACATAGGAACGGTTAGTGCTTCCCTGTCAACATATCAAATAAATCATATTAAATTACAACTAAATGTATACGTTTTATTAATTTCTATGGACATATCGTGTGATTGACCAAAATCCCGCGGTGGACTCGTTGGACATACCTGCTCTATATGAAGTGGAGGTGTGGACACTCACAGAAACAACGCACGAAAAGTTTCCGAAATATGGGTATACAGATGCATGCTCCATATCAGCTGGAAAGACAAGGTTACAAATTTCAAGGTGATGTCGAAGATGAAAAATTATAAATCAGAAAAATAAAAACCATAAGATGTGCATACTTTGACCATATCATGCCCCGAGAGATATCAATTTCTGCATCTTATCACTCAAGGAAAGATCTCCGGAAAGCGATACCGTGGAAGAAGAAGAACGTCCTGACTGAGACTGGCTTGAGTTCAGCACTCTATTTCTATTTAGATCAGCAATAGACAGGAAAGAAACATCGCTGTCGACCGATAACGGATATATTGTCACAAAAAAGAAAAAGAACGTCAGAATTTTCATTTGGAGTAATCATGTCCTGACGACATAATGTATGAATCAAAGTTACTGTTATTATTCTCTAAGTTTATATCTGCTTCTTATGCGTCAATGACATTGAGCTACTTTACAAGCTGTTTGTTGGCGAATTTAAAAGCGGGCGATTCAGCTACTGCGATTGTGATGATGACACACAAAACTTTCCATTCGCTGAAAAACCAACAAGCTAGAGACTATTTTGACAGAACGTTGTTCGTTTTTTTATCGGGAGGTCGCTACTCTGCTCTACTGCGCAGACGCAGTAGGCCCACACGTTGGCGTGTAGCGTGTGAAGTTGACAGGCTTTCAACTTTTCTCGGTAGACTGTTTACAATTCACTTGTTAGCTTGTTCGATGATGACACTCTTTACAGGCAGATTGTAAATTCGCCAACAAGCAGCTCGTAAAGTAGCTCAATGTCATTGACGCTTTAGACATATAGTTATCAATTTTCGCCTTCAATAATCCCCGATGCTCGACTGTCTTCTTGCCTTCACCCAGAGAATCTAGTCGGCTTAAAGGACATGCAGATCTCTTTAAACATTTGTATCACGTGTCCTGGTCAAGTTCAACATCGATCTCCACCTTAGTGTGTAGATTGCTGGAATTTAAATTATGGAAACGTAATCATTGGGCTATTTGAAATTATTTCCACAGTGAATTAGGATGTTTTTAATTACTCAATATCTTGAGCTATTCTTGCTTTAAGTAGGCATATTAATTTTTAAATTTCGAAACATTGGCTAGGAACCAGCATACGATACTAAAAAATAATATTCTTGTATATTTTTTAATATCTTACTGACCACATTGTATAGCTTTTACGAATCTTCCGATGAATATGTTTTTCGTAATAATTATCAGTATGTACCTACATACACACCATCACAGCCATGAAATCGATCAGTTATTTCGGATAACTCTTAAATATTGAGAAATATCTTTTTACGAGTATGAAATCGGCTCGGGTTAAGTACCCAATAAACTCTATGAATTATTTACTATACCGACATGTAGATATAAGCTTTCGAAAGGTGAATGATTTTATGTTTTATACTATTTCATGCAATTATTAGTGATGTGTTAAACAGTTATTGTGCACGTTGCGTCATCGTTCAATAGTCATTATTCACTGTTTGTATATCGACACCTTTTCTTGAGTTAGGCCACGCGTACATGAGAACCACTTCGACAGGTTGTAGTGACTGGTAGGTGAGCATCCCACCAGTGGCAGGTGCAACGGAGTTGTTAATCGCTAGTATCAAAGTACGAAATATTTAGAGTTGTTAGTAGTTCATATACTTACCGTACTGTATGTAGTCAAGTTGTCATGCGACTAAATACTACGTCATTTGTAAATAAATAATGAGCACAGGACAGATTACTAAGATTGAAATGTGAAAGGCAGATGCCATGCATGGATCATTATTTTATGACTTAACCGAAATAACATAAAGCGCGCTGATTGTCTTCGAATACTGAATGCGCGTTTCGTTAACGTGAAAATCTTTATTGCATATTATAATATTGAATTAAGATCGCAAGGAGCGCCTTTCTCAAAATGAGACGCCTCCTTAGCAATCGAGATCTTAACCTAGGTCTGAGACTGCGCATGGTACGTTGTTATGTGCTCTCAATTCTTTTCTATGGTATGGAAGTATGGACGCTAAACCAAGAGATGTCACGGAGACTTGAAGCTTTCGAGATGTGGCTGTATAGACGCATCCTCAAAATTCCTTGGACTGACCGGGTGACAAATGTTGAAGTTCTCAATCGAATGGGGAAGGACCGAGAAGTTCTACGTAGTATCAAAACCAGGAAACTACAATACCTCGGCCACATTATGAGAGGACAAAAATACAGCATTCCCCAACTTGTCATTCAAGGAAATATCAATGGGAAGCGTAGCAGAGGACGGCGCCGCATTTCGTGGCTTAAGAACCTCCGTGATTGGTACGAGTGCAGCTCCACCGAACTGTTCCGGGTAGCAGACGACAAAAATAAGATCGCCTTGGTGGTGGCCGACCTCCGCTAGGGGATGGCACAATAAGAAGAAGAATATAAATATAACTATTGACAATCACACATTCTTCAACACGTGTTTAAGTGCTACAGCCAGTTTCCTTGATAATTAGAAATTTAACATGACAATAATAAATTGTCAGGATATTAGGAATGTTCGCGGTAAAGTGCGGGGTCCGTAGCAGGTCTGCCTCAGGGGACTTGCGGCTCAAGTGGAAAATCATAAAAAGTCCCCCCCATTAAAATATTTATTTTAATCTATACAGATATAAATATTTTTATAAAATATATTCAAATATTTATTTTAAATTACAAATAAAATTAATTCTCCAACAATATTTTAAGTAGATATAAAAATAAAGATCTATACTTAGATAAAAATACGTAAACCTTATCTGTTATTCTATTCGTATCTCTAGGATAATTTTCATTGGCATCTTACGAGGAAAATTTCTGTACACATAAAATTATTGTACGTTTATTTGGTGCTATTTAATACATCCATAGTAGAGATGGGAAAACTGGTCGATTTTTAAGACTAAGTATACTTACTACCAGTATAAAAAAATACTTAGTATAGAAACTTGTTCCAAAATACTTACTAGTATTTGGAATACTATATAGACTGTTTGGCGTGCGTATGCGACAAAAGTTTCGTACTCAAATGAAACTAAAACCAACTCCATATTTTAGTATTTGAAATACGTATCGGCTCAGGGAACTCAGACTGTGTATGAATTCTTCAATAGAATCGCTAAAAATACGCTGAGCTCCGCTTCTCGAAAAGTCCGATTAATTATAAAATTTTAAACACAATTTTAAATTTATGAGTTATTTTTCTGTTAGGTTACAATATTCTTGTTAACAAAAATGAATAACAATGATTTTTTTTATTGTAAACTGCGTCACCTCAGTCACCTCGCCACATTTCCAAGGGAATAATATGCTGCTACAGAAAATTTATGACCTATTTGTTCACACATAAGATGATGTCATTTGCATGCATAGGCTAATAAATTAAAATATAGTTGTATTTGAGTGCTACCTCGCTCGCGCGCATTTAATGTCAATAGTATTGAAAGTTTACCAACTAGCCAGCGACTCGCGATGATATCATCACAAGTTTTTTGGAATAAGTTTATTGGGCCACACATACTGAGTATGGGTAGTTTCATCCGAAACTTGAGTACACAAACTGGTGACAGTATTTCCAACTCACCTCTAATCCATAGTGCATCAAAATATCAGGCCATCTTCAAGTATTTAAAGGCTTTATAATATGTAAATAATATGCAACTAGTAACTAGATAACCAAAAGCATTGTTTTAAAGCATTTCGGTACTGTGAATGGTTGTGCGGCTTTGTAAATGGCGGCAGTCACTAGCATTTGATAAGTAAAGTTAAATGAAAGGAGGGATGTTTTGGCATATTTTGCACATATTATTATGTGCGGCCCTGGTGAAACGCGTCACTCTTACGTATTGCAATATTTATTTTTAAGTACATTCAATATGTATTTTAACAATACATAAGCTATGGGTAAAAGAAAGAAAAAATTATGACATAAGTATACAAATTAATGCAGTTTGTAAATTGACCCTTATTTACAATATAGGTTATTTTTCCACCACTTTCATGATAATATTTTAAATTAATATGTATTGATATGTTTATTATGAGAGAATACAATGTATATGATATGACTCGGGCAGTCTAAAAATGTAAGTGCATTGGTGTAGTATATAGTCATGAAAAGAATGTTGGGGGTCATTATATTGGTTTCATGGAAATCTCGCTGGGTGTTATCCCTCGTGCAGAATAAAACAGATAGCTGTTACTTAATTTCGTAAAAATCTGAATAAAAACAGACCTAAAGGCTTATTTATTATACAATAATAAGTACAATGCATATTTTGAGAAGTGATATTGAAAATATAATCACTTTTTATATCATTATTATACAGTCTAAATATATAATTCATTTTTTTCTAGATAACATTCTGTTTATTCACAATTTATTTTATGGTAAATAAATACTTTTAATGAAAGTTTAACTATCGTTTTAAAGTTTTTATGTGCTTATTCGATAAATGTTGTGTTTACAGTATTTAAAATATATTCTGATTTTTAATTAATAAACCACTAAATTCGTATTTTTTTTTAAAAAAAAAAGCTCAAAACTTTCAAAGCTTTCATGTATATTGTGATTTTTCGGAAGAACATTATATTATATCTGTCTTGATTTATCTATCTATCTGTCTGTAACGCAACAGAGAAAACAGCGAGACATGGTGAAGATGTATTAAAAGGATTAAAAACATACATGTAAACGGAAAATCTAAATTAGAAAAATAAACTAACATAAAGAAAGGAATCGTTTATTTTAGGTCGTGAAAGAAAACAAATGATAGGATACTCTCATAATAGTTTGACAGTTGCTTACAGTGTAGTACTGGCATATCGAGTACATAGAAAATATTAAACGACATTGTGTAGAATTAATTTGAGCGATTGATGGGTAGATATAAAGAGGTATGGTGTCGTATAAGAAACACGATATTGAAAATTATATATCTCTGAAAAGGTCAATTTATGTAAGTATATCCTCGATTCAAATCGCAGAGACTTCGGGATGTTTTCCAGTAATTAACTCTAAATATGATTTTAATCAAAATAACTATGTTACAGAAAGACAGGTAGTACTGTTACCTGGTATTTTTGTTCTAGTAAAAAAATAGATTAGATATGATTACAATTCAATATGCGTTTAGTGAGCAATGATTAATGTATTCAAATTTTATGATATGCCTTAGTCATCATCAGTGATTTAGTGCTAATCAAAATAGTGCAGGATTGCTATTAAAAAAACTCCCCTCTCCCACCTTTTCTAGAATTTTTTTTTTGTACTAGCAATCACAATGATTATTGATTGACAAAAAATCATAGTGGCTGAATGGCAAAGATGGAATTTTACCGCGCTAAGTAAGACAGGCAATACATTTACACGTCGAAATTGGACTGACTAATCGCTTCTTTTGCCTATTACCTATTATTTAAGTTATTGGTTTGTTTACTACCTACAGCGATATACTTTTTTACATTTGCGTGACTCAATATTATTGTGTCAACTTATTTAACTCATGAAAATTGTCTGGCCGACCCACTACACCACTGGTTATGATGTAAATTATTTATGACTCCAAGTCATCAGAATTTCAACTAAGATATTGTAGTTAAATGTATTTATTTTCCAAAACCCTAAATGTATCAATAATAAAAATTTAACATGACTTAATTATAATTACAATTAAATAGATAAGTGAAATACTTTCAGTATGCTTTAGAAATGTTATTTTAACTAAATGGCCTAGTCATGGTCAATCGTTCAACACGTCAAGGCCGGCGGTTGGCATCGTGTCAGGCACTAAGGTGTCGACTGACGATCTGAATGGGTTTTTATCTCAAATATATTTAAATGATCTTTCGCAACAATTGGAGCTATTTCGGCCACTACACTTCTGGGTAAAAAGCGTGGGCCTGAAAAACAGATGCGAATTCAGATCTTCAGATAACCCAATTTTATAAATATATCTAGTGACGTGTCTTGCGTTCAGTGGTGGACTTGCATAATTTTTTTATGTAGCTAATTTTTTATGTGAATGTTTCGTCACTGAACTCTCATTTTATGTAAACTAATCATATACACGTAAATTTATTTATCAATTATCAAATAATTATAATTATAGCAACAACAAAATTAGGTAGAGCACCGAACTACGGAGCCATGGATCGTATTTGACAAAACAATATAATATGTTTTTTTATTTGTGCAAAAATCTAATGGGTTAAGCGAATGGCTAACAAGTATTCCTAATAAAAAAACGTTTGCTAATAACATATAATTTCCACCTAGTGGATTCCCATAATATGCTTTGCTTAAGAATAAAACTGATAATTCACTCTATGAAATAGCTGATATGACAAGTCAGTAAACTTTGAACCCATCCATACCGCCTCCATTTTCTGTATTGAAAATGAGCATCCTGTCACTCTTGTCATGTTGATCTGTGGGTTCCGTGTGGGTGAAATGCCAAAACAACCTTTCATTGACGATACCACTTAGGAGGACAATGATATTTTCAACCGAATTATTTCGCATGTATATGTTATGCCGTGTCCACACTGGCAACAAGTTGCTGGCGACCTCGTTAGATTTTACGATAATTATGATAATTATCGTAAAATTTAATGAAGTTGCCAGTGTGGACACGGCATTATAATCGGTACAGTTCCGTTATTAGGAATACAGCGGAAAACACATTTTGAAAATACCCGATATACTGGATTATTTGTTAGATTAACCTAACCAAACCAAACCTAACCTAACCTAACCCAACCTAACCTAACCTAAATTAACAAATAATCCAGTGTATCGGGTATTTTCAAAATGTGTTTTCCGCTGTATTCCGCATAACCGAACTGTACCTTATATTCCACTTACATGAGTTAAACTGACCTCATCAGTTTAACTGGAGAGTATTAAGTACATATAAGTATAATGCCTTTAAACAATGAGTTAAAAACAATAAATGCTAGTACCTCACTGTATTTTTTACAAAATTTCTTAGTCATATTATGAAAATGGTAGATCTATTTAATATAAGTATATTACTATTTTTCTTCGATTACAGAACGTCACAGAGTGTATATTGTCTCAACACATAATACATGGCGAATGTAACATATATAAATACTTCAACGCATTTTTTATCCAACAGGCAAAATATATTCCTGATTGGACACTGTTTTGTTCTGATATTTGCGATAACCGTCATTGTCGTAGGTATTTTTAAATGCCAACATGCCTCGTTGGCCGCAGAAGTAGATAATACTATTTTGCAAAGGGCGAAAAAAAAACATTCTTATTTTCCCGCCATGTATTAATCAAATGACAAAACTTCTTGATAACATGTTTTTTTTTAAATATTTAATATTTAAACAACAATAATATAAGTTAACTAACAAGGCCACAACACATACATAGGTTAAAATATACACTTAGTAGTAAAATGTCAAATACCATAAAGATTATTTTAAGACATAGTACACCTATTGTAATTAAGGTCATCCAAGGGATATAGGTAACAATTAGTATCTGATTTATTATCTATATTAACTATATTATCTGATTTTTTTTTCATTTATCAAATAGGGGTACCTAGTGGAAACCGGAAAGAAATCCGTTTCTTCATCTCACAGTTATTTGTGTTCAGTTTGTAAGCACCCACGATGGTCGCGCGGCTTAAGAGTCGGCCTATAGCGTCGTAGGTCCCAGGTTCGGATCCTGGGTCTGACAGGTACACATATTATTTTTCAATTTGTGCATCAGTCAGAGTATGGACCTAATAGGTTGAGCAAGTGGCTGACATCTGTTGACAAAATCTGTTGACACAAACCTCCACCCTGTGGATGCCCATATGATCTTATTAGGATCTTGTAAGCGTATAAACATCTTCGTAAGTTATATTATAATACTATTGGACAGGTGCACATGCAGAAAAATGGTTTGGGGAGGACCATTAAAAAAATAATATCCATAATAATTTATTACTGATTGTTATGGCGGCGACAGGGTCAGAGTTAATAAAATCTAGCAGGTGGCACACTGTCTTTCATTTTTACTCAGCATATTACAAGCTTCTCGCCGCTTTAACCACAAAATACATTTACTAGGAACATTTCCAATACTCAGACACTCCTCGCTTTAAGTCTAGCGATAGACGGCTGGCCTACAAAATTAAGAGTGCTTACTTATGTGTTATTGCCAGCTGTTACAGCCAAAAGTGGTTATCGAATGGGCGTAGCCTAACAGTTATAATTATTAGGATCGTTAGTGTTCGTTTGTGTCATCCATTCATACTGGCTCGACATTTAGACATGCCACATCAGAAAGCAAATATTGGATGGCCCAAATGGCACCAATGTATGAGTGCAATGGGTCATCCAGTGTCAATGGGGCTCTCTTGTCGCAAAATGCCGAGGGTAGTGGGAAAACCCGTTGAGAGAGCTATTCGACAGCCAAATTTCTTCACATAATTTAGAATATCTGTATAGCTTTGTTTTTATATATGTTCATATGTAAAATAATTAGAATCATTTATTTTTTTAATTATTCGTTCCCCTCTCTCCCGTGGACACCTTTATTAGAAAGCTTCTGTTAACTCAGTCAAAGTACACCTGAGTGCTTGGCAACCTCAAGTTTGGAGGGAACTATTAGGTAGCCAAATTTCCTGGTCACGATTTTCAGTCATGAGATAGATCCTAATGAAGAGAAAGAAGAAGTAATATTCCATTCGTCTAAATAATTTATATTTTTCCGTTTCTGTGGGAGGGGGGTTCTAGACCCGAAAACCCCCTCATCGTGTGCACGCCTGCTATCGGAAAACCCTTAGCCGGTTAACAACTCAATTGGATAAAGCTTCTGGGAAGCGGCTTTAGAAAAGACCTGTATAGAGGCAAATGCTAGAGGAGATCAAAATCCACATAGCCAGTATTCTTAGTAATGTCAGAAATAATACTACTTTATAATATTTTCCCAATTTTTGGTCTGTATTGAATCTATTTTAGGTATATTCTCTTATGATAATAAGTATTAACAAACTTCGTCTAATAGGAAAATATCCAATATTTAACACTCCTTTAACTGGGCAGTTTTTGTAGTTACAAATAATGTCTTTTCATGATCTTAATTATAAGTTGTTCATGTATTGTATAGACAGTAAGTTATAATTTGTGTCAGGTCTATATATTTGCCATAATTGAATGTGTATAGTGCAAGAATACGTCAAAAGATCGAAACTACTCAAATATGTTGATACACAACTTACATCAATAATGTCCCACCACGAATGAAAGACATGCAGGACTTTGGCTTAAACAAAATATGTTTCTTTTATTGTGCTGATATTTTGGTGATTTTATTTTATTTGTTGGTTTTTCGCTTCATTGCAAATTGTGATGCAGTCGCATCGGTCGTTATTATTGTCTGTCAAAAAATCATTTCCTAGAGATGCTTTATATTAGTACTATTTTTGGGCTGCGATGTGTGTTAATGGTGAATGAGAATATAGTTACGTCTGCCAAACAAGAGCGATGTACATTAAAATAAAATACAGTATAATTATTATATACGATAGTAACTTATGAAACGTAGGTATTATTCATAAAACGTATACATTGTTTTACAATCAGTATTATATAAGCAATCTTAAAATGTTAGGCTTCGTCATGCGTATTTCCCGGGTCTTTTCAGATGTTACGGTATTAAAACTTTTATTTAATTCTTTAGTTCGAAGCAGACTTGAGAGTGGGTCTATTGTTTGGGCACCGCACCAGTTGAAGTATGGCCTTATGGTGGAGAGGGTTCAGAAAAAAATCTTGAGACTCCTTTACTTGAGGTTGTATGGATACTATCCGTGGCTTTATCCAACTGACTTTCTCTTAGGCATGCTTACATACTGCAGTCTGCAATTTAGAAGAAATCTTTATTTAGCTACGTTTTTTTTTCGACTTATACAAGGTATAAATGAGAACTCTGCCATTCTGGGCAGTGTTGACCTGTGTGTCCCTGATAACTATCTTAGAAGTAGAGACCATCAGTTGTTTATTCTCCCAAGGTGCAGAACCAACCTGCCACTGGTAATGCCAATTGGGAGAGTGATAACTATGTTCAACGAAATTGCTTCGGGTGCTGATATATTCCACCTACGTGAGAATGAGTTTAGGTGGATGTTGTTTTATAAATTCTTAAAACAGGGTCTGCTTAACTCATCCGGTGTACTTCCTTGTACCTATCTAATTCATCTACTGATATATCTCTTTTTTATGTAATACTGTTATATTTATATATCTTTGTTTCTAAATGTCATGTTGTGTACGTCTTAAACTTATAATTTGTAATGGCCACAATATGTTAAAACAATAAATAAATTGAAATTAATTGAAATTGAAAATCAGCGGTAATGAACTTATATTATAGTACGCGGGAAAATTGTAGAACCATTTAAAACCTTAATCACTAGTATGCAGAACTAGAAGTAGTGATCGAGATTTCTCGTCTCGAGAAATATTGAGAAAAGTTGTTTTTCGAAATTTTTTTTTCATAAAATTGTCAAATCAGTGGCCTTACCAATTTAATAACTTTTTCTAAATAGGTAATCAAAAACACTGTCTGAACAGAATTATCAAATTTCCTGCAAGGAAGAGCTAAAACAATCTCGATAAGCATTGCATGAGAGGAAAAATCCTTGTAATGCCATCCATTGTTAACAGTGATTATTAGCACTATGATTTTGTTTATGACACATTAAATCTGTATTTTTTTTCATCATGGCCATTTATAATAATTTTAAATCAAGGTACAAATAGATGCTAACTTTATTACACATACGGTGCCAGAATCATGGCCCCCACATCCTAAAGCGGGCCCCCTACCTATCGCTAAGTTTAATAGCATGTGTGATGCACAACATAAGCGTTTTCAAAATTGTGTTAGAGGTAAAGTAAGGGCTTCCATCTTATTTTTAGCGATTTTTTGTTGTTTTAATACATCTACTTGAATTATGGAGTTGTCGAGTGGTGTACAAAATAATCAAAAATTGCATTTTACAACCTCATTTTTTGAATGTCAACAACCCCTTCGTGATATAGCTCTGCAGACTACTTTTTTACTATTAGAGTGTGTGATGATCACATTTGTGATGTGTGTTTATCTCACATATCTGATTGACCCGCCACGCCGGGCCCCTAGGCTATAGCCCTATCAGATCCCCCTTGTGGGGGCCATGGCCAGGATATCCCCAAACTTTAGGTTTAATGTATCCTGAACTTACGAATTATTTTATTTTGTATTCAAATAAATAATTCAGATAATTTAAAAAGGTATACTCCTTTATTAATTAATATACCTGTTGATAGGTATGGGTTTATTTGGGGTGTTGATTTATACTTTTACACTTATTAAAAACACGGATTCAGGGACATTAAGTATTACGTAAGTATATTTCGCTTTTAAGACGAGTAAAAAATTTATCAATTACTAGCAACATTTGTAAACGCACGCTTTGGCACGAAACGGTGGCAAATTGTATTTAGACGCGACGTTCAAGAACGGGGGTAGGTTACCGACTGACCGTACGTACTCTCGATCCCTCGTTCGCCCAGAAACAGATAACGATAACTTTCTTTTTGTTTGTTTCGCTATGCATCCTGGTCTAGCCTTGATTCATTTACAGTTACAATAATATTATCATAATCTTCCCAACTCTGTCGATTGGAGGATTTTTGATTGGGGATTTAGGCATTATGATATTTGGTATCACTACATACATAATCTTTCGTGGTAAATCAGGAAAATACATATTGGGAATCAAAACCAAAAAAATATTCGCACCCAATGCTACTTTGTGTCCGGAAACTTGTACGTATGCAGCTCGCAGTATCACACTTACATACAAATATATCGCCGTATATTAAGACCGTCCAACCTCTTAGGGTCGTATAGTACCTACTGACATAAAATTCATGTCTAAATAAAACACGATTCTTGTCGGCTTACACTTTATAGGAAGCCAGCAGCAAACAATTTTTAAAATACTCGATATACTGGATTATTTGTTATGGTAGGTTTGTTTAAGTTTTCATTCTTGAATTCATGAATTTTGCCAAAATCAGCTATAAAAATTGAATCAATGTTCATATTGAATCTAACAAGATTAGAGACCGTATAGTATACGGACATCTCTTTCTGTGCCACGGTGAAATGTTTTACGTACAATTTGCATGTAACCATGTTACTTGAATCCACAACCATCGCCATCCGGGTGATTTTCTTTACCAGTCAACTTTTACCAACACACTTATGCGCTTTCCGAAGAGGTTTATTGACAAGTTTTGTTCGAGAAATTGATACTGACCATTCATTATTAAATACATTGTAGCGCATTGAAAAATAAATATTTTAATTTTCCAGACGTTTCATTTGAACCTGCGATCAAAAAAATCTTAATAATTTAATTTGCTTATTCGTCTTCTACTCTTGCTATCCTTGGCCATTCGTATCCGACCACCGACGCTTTGAACATTAAACCACTTACAGGCGTCGCGTAGGAAAGTGAATCTAGTTATAACAACGCCTCTACTGCACATTGCTTTTCTCTGTGTGATGAGTTGGACTAATATATAATTTCTCGATGCTGACAATATTGCCAGGCATTATAAATTTTATGACAGCGATAAATTCTATTGACTTATTAACTAGTCTGAAAATTACTTCATTGGTGACGTGATCAATTCAGAAAATCTTAATTTTACACAGATACAGCCACACCTACATAATATAAATTCTCAAATCTTCTCAAATCTCATCTCAAATCAAATGTTTCGACTCGACAGTTTTCTTTTTACAATACATTAAAATTACACTGGACGCTCACCTATCGTGACACTTTCCATACATTCATGACGATTAGAATATTTTCAATATGGGGCAATGGATTTTCCTTGTTTAATCAATTCGATACGGGATTAGAGAAACCGTGTTAATATGTCGCTATTTGACTTGATTTACTTAAGATATAACTTTCATTTTAATGTATTTTATTGTCAATTTTAAATATCCGGTAAGACAATTACATCTCAAACGATTTGATTCACAATTGTGACATTGATGCCACCGATAGCTGTTCATCAAACGTACCTATACACTAGTATATAGTGTTATGAGCGACTAGCTCTTAATTATCTTGTTAAATTACACACTCAAGAAAAAGGACCGCTTATTGGAACGCCGTTGATTTATTTCTATACACCTTAACTTATATTACTAAATTATATAATTATTTATCGTTGCTTTTATTTTAAAAGTAACAACTGCCACTATGACGTTTAATAGTTTGTTTACTTAAGGAATTGCAAATGGCCGACAATAATAAATTCGCTGCCTAGGCAACGGAACAATTCTAAACTATAATATTATTCTGCATAATCGTCACGATTGCAATATCATACTGTGGCGTAAAGACAATGCGTTCGGCTGATAACCGAACAATCGGTGGTACGAATCCAATCGAGTGCGTTTATTTTTGTGTGAAAAAATAAATTATGTGTTAAATGTCACACGCCAAAAATACACTCTGATCTGATTTTCCAAACGCGCCTAAAGAAGTACAACTTCAAAAATAATTTCTATGGTATTCAATAATAAACATTATATTTAAAAATAAAAATAAATTTTATCTAATAATTTTTAATCTGTATAAATGTTTAGGAAAATACAACATTTAAACTCATCGCTCAATTTGATGTCGTAAGTGAGCTATTGAAATTTCATCGAATTAGTGTGTCGTTATCATTAGTGTATACCTATTCATTAGTACTAATATCGTATTATCTTTTTTATATCCCGTAATAATATACCTGACAAGCAGTATCTTATTTTTCTCTGATCTCCTTAGCCTACCTATTTTCAAAAGTCACCCTTCGCACACTGATATTTATATATATATATATATTTATTATTTAAATATAGTTTTCTCAGATGTGTGGATTTTAAAAAAAAAATATTTTAGTAGGTATATTTATGTTATTACAACGGTGTCGATTTTTATAGAAAATGTGTTTACTTACTACTACGGTTAGAACCTAAATATGATATGTATTGGGTATGTGTAGGGCCGTCATATTGAAAGGAATTGTACCGAAACAAAGTATCGGTCAAAAAGTGTCGAAACATTTAAACAAGTATGTGACATTTTGCCATCTATTTGGAATAGGTGGAAGGTTGAAGAATATTTTGAATAATAAAATGAGCGTTAAAGAGAATCATTTATTAAGTTTTTAAAAATATTATAATTCATTTTCATGTGAAAATTTGTTTTAATCGTATTTTGAAGATACACGTTTTCATCAGATGTGTAAGCTAATGTGTATAAGAAAGCTAACTATATCTATCTTTCATTGGCGAGGGGTGGGAGGTATGCTGTTAAGATCCAACATAAATAGTGCACACTAATCTTTGTTAGTCAAATGTATTTGTTTTCATTGAACTAAGACTACAATGTGTGGATAGGGCTTAATGAATTTTAGAAAAACTGACTAACACCATCTATAATATGCAGTGGCGAAGGGTGACTTTTGAAAAGAGGTAGGCTATGGAAATCTGATAAAAAGAACACACTTAAATAAGAAGATATTACGATATTACTACTAATGAATAGGTACACACTAATGACAACGACACACTAATTTAATGAAACTTCAAAAACTCACTGACTACATAAAATTAGGCGATCAGTTTAAATGATGTACGTATGTTTTCAAACCATTTATACACACCAAAAATCATTAGATAAAAGTTCTTTTTATTTAAAAAAAAAAACAGTATATATTTATTAATATTCGATTAAACACCATAGAAATTATTTTTTTAAATTATCTAATTGTTAAATATTTAGTTTTAGCTCTGCGATCGGAGGTGACCTAAGTTCATACAATTCGATAGACTGGGCGGGTTTACGTGATGTAAAGTCCATATGAAAAAAATTGAGGATTATTTGAAACATAATCCGACCTTTATTTACGTCAAGACAGATAGCGCGCTGTGGTATATTTTTTAAAACCGTTGCAGATTGTTTTGTTATTATCTGTATAATACATTCCTACACATACGGCATCTCTCGTTGGCACAATAAATTATTTTGTAGAATATGTAATCAAGTGATTATATAAATAAGTCAATATGCAATTAAAAAATATTTTTCTTAAGAAGGTAGGCTTCAAATAATCGCCTAGTATGAAGTCTTCGCCACTGATAATATGTATTCTTAATTCAACGAAAACAAAAAAATATGACTGGAAAAATAATCACTATTTTTGTTTGATCGCCTATAATAGCATACTTAAGCTAATATGGTTTTGTTTAGGCGGTGTGTAATTGAATTTTAAAAACTATCCAGCACCATAATATACATCATAATATATTCTTATTTCAATGAATACAAATAATTATAACTGACAATGTTTGGTATGCACCATTTAGATCGAATCTTGACAGCCTTCCTCTACCCCTCGCTACTGCTATCTTCTATATGACGTTAAACAATAAATTATGTATTAAAAAACAGAGGCATGGTACAACCCGCACGATAATATATTATACATCTGCTCTTATATACCTATGTGTAAAAAATTAAGATGTTGTGGCATCTTTGTTTATGTATTTCCTCCAATAATTGTTCTGTGTATCGTTGTTTCAGAGAGGGCACCCGCAACGCTTCCCAGTGGGGCCGCAGGGCTCGCAAGTCGCGGCGAGCAGGGCCGGAGCCGCTTAGGGCTCCCAGGGCCGGACGAGCGAGGCCCCCGCCAGCCGGCATGGAACTGCTTACAGCCATCTACACATTTGTTTCGGGATCTGTAAGTCAACTCAACAAACTGTATCTAACTTATTCATCGACCTTGCCAGCCCCGCCTCATACATACGTGTCAAATGTGCATTTTACAAGGGCGGCTGAAGTTAGAGGGCGAGTAAAAATCTTTTAGGTTTCGTTTTCATCATTGTTTTACAATTAAATCAACAAAAATGACTACAAGATAAAAAAGAACTTTTTATATACCACGTTTTCCGTTGAATCATATAAACTTTTTTTACAGACAGACAATTCTATGTATTAATAATTTATGACAAATAATGCAATTGTCAACAAATCTCTTTTTTACTATTTTGCAACAAACAAAATAAATATAGAATACTGAAATGTCATTTTGATTTCCATAGTAACGCACGTATATATTAATAATTTAGTTGCTAGGACCACCCCCTTAACAACCAATAATAGTGGATTGGATTACAAATTTCTTCCGAAATAACTTTTCATACAAAACATAATTAACTGAAAATGAATTCAATTCTACTTAAAGATGGCTAAAAGTATTAAAAGAATGCATTGGTATCGTGTTCTGATATAGAACACGATGTTCTGATATATTCTAAAAGTTTCAAATGTCTAGCTAGTCGGGAAGTTAGTTAAAAATCGATTGCAAGATTTTTACTGGATAAACAACCACCCGTCAAACAAGAATACGAGCTAAGAAAAACGTGGTAAAATAATAATACATTAAACGTAAAACACTTATTTTGGTGTAGACGTTTACTAATTAATTTCTTTACACATTAAAAATACAAGGAATTGGGTAGGTAATTCGATTATGTTATTTTTTTCTGCCTTTCGTACCGACCTATAATATGATTATTTTAGTTTGCAATGTAGACTATAGAACAGGGGTTCCCAACCCCGTGCCCGCGGGCACCATGGCGCCCGCGGAACGATTCGTATGTGCCCGCCACTATTCGTCAGAGACAGAATTTTCACGCTAGCCTGACACACGCAGAAAACCCGAAGTGAACTAACGCCACGAACTGAGCCGATGAACGCCGAAGCACGTGACAGCAGTCACGTGCTCGTACCGTCCCGATTAATCTCGCATCTTCAAGTGTTAAAAAAACAATTTGAAGAGAGATTTTTGCAGTTTACAGATATCGAGCCAATTGTTTCCTTCTGTATCAATCCTTTTACTTGCCAAATAAATGTAATGGAAATGGCCGCATGTATTGCAGATTTTGTTCAAGGTAAGACAGAAGAACTAGAGTTAGAAATTTTGGACCTTAAGAATGATATTTTGCTTAAATCCTTAATATCAGAGGACTTTTGGAATACAGTGGACTGAGAAAAGTTCCCATTTTTGAAAAAAGCGGCATATAAAATTGAATCATTTTTCGGTTCGACATATTTATGCTAATCATTGTTTTCAAACATGAACTTAATAAAATCAAGATATAGATCTCGACGCACCGATGAGCATCTTTGTGATTGTTTGCTAACAGGATTATCGTCATACTCTCCTAATTATGAGGCACAATGATATGCAATGCCAAAGATCACGTTGACATATTGATATTCTATTTTTTCATAAAATGTTTTCTTTGTATTTGTGTTTTTTGTTTACTTTGTTTACGTTTTGTAAATACATTTCTCTGTGTGTATGCAATTTGAATAATAGTTTTATTATTTTGAATCATTTTTGTTTATTATTTATTATTAATTATGAATATAAGAAAATAAATTATGGGAAAATGAGAAGTTATGGAAGGAGTTTGTCGATTAAAAATAGGTGGTGCCCGCCACCCTACCGATATTTTAGAATGTGCTCCAGAGTACAAAAAGGTTGGGAACCCCTGCTATAGAAACAAAAACGCCAGTGCCCATTTTTGAAAAATGTTGGCATAGGTATCAATAAAAATCTCCCGTCAAATATACTTCACAATTACTCACTGCAATACCAATTATAATAACAGCGCATCTATTCTATACACAAGGCGACTATCGAGGGCAGTTATCATATTTATGTATTGAGATATTATAATCGTTACAATAAATTACCCGTCTAAACTGTTAAAACTCTCTATCTTGCTCTAAAAGTTAACACAGCCAAGAGAGACAGTTCAGACGGTTAACTTATTATAACAATTAACTGCCTCAATACATAAATATGTTAAACTATCCTCGATAGCATCCTTTTGTATAGAATAGGTGTGCAGGAAAATATTGTTTAATTTGAATTTAATTATTTGTTCTTGAAATCTCAGATTTCGTACAAGAATGAGGCAAACCTAGATCCTGCAATTATGTAAAACCGAAATTTTTGAACCATTTTAAGATACATTATCATCGGAATGAATACTAAACTCAAACTCCTTACACTACCCACAACTAGGGAATCCAATCCCGAGCCAAAATTCTGATCCCGGGATTGGCATTTTTTTCATTGTTAATATAAAATTTTTATATTTACAAATAACATTGATAAAATCGGTCAAAAATAAATCAAGTATAATTTATACTATTTTAAGACATTTATTGTTAATATTGTATACGCTCAATCTTGGAAATACACAAGTTTAATGGAGTAAATAATATTTGAATATAAATAATGATGTGAATTTAATATGAGATTGCTGTTTCTGATAGTGAAGACATAATGAATGGATTAGCGAGATTTAAAATAGTAAAGCAAATAATCATGGCGTAATTATGGCCTTTCCGCTTCATAAATCTAATTAGTCAGCCAAATATGAAACTGCCGTAAAACGTATGATATCATGGTAGAATTACTTTGTTAAAAGTGCGAAGCATTGTTTTTTTCCAATCTTTCTCATTTTTAATAATTCATGTGAAAAAATAAAATGATCGGCAACCTACATATGGGTATAAACTCAGTTTATTTCTAATGTAGTTATTTTTTATTAAAAGTATTTTTTTCTGTTTTATTTTTGCTTTCATTTTATTTTCCATAAAAATTGATAAAAAAATCAATCCCGAAATCCCGGGATTATGTTTATCAATCCCGGGATTCATAGGTATCGAAAATAGCTCGGGATCCCGGAATCCCGGGATTGGAATCCCTACTTACAACGATGTCTGCTTTATTATAATATTCAAAGAAATAATTAAATAAAGTCAAATTATATTGATTTAGTTAATTATTTCAGCCGATAGTTTTAATCAGTTATGTTTAAATTCTTTTCTGATTCAAAACTAATGCTTTGGCATCATCACAATATATATTGGGGCAACGTCTACAGAATCAATAAAAACATCGAATTTTCAGAGAATTCAGCTAAAACTAGCTTTTCTCTCTACGCCCGTAATTAAATCGTCGTTTAATTTGATGCGACTGTTCTGAAATGACGTCATAGCAGTTTCTTTTAAGCCAGATGTCGCCACAGCGATAGCGATGCGATACACAGGAAAGCGCTCACACACATTGAGGACCAGTGATTTTATTTTTTTGCAAATTAGGTTATGACAAAACAGATAAAATTGATGTTATACAAAGACTGACTACGAGCTTTAAAAAGTCAACGACCCCAGTAATCCACATAAATATAATAAGGATACAGTTCGGTTATGAGGAATACAGCGGAAAACACGTTTTGAAAATAGCCGATATATTGGATTATTTGTTGGGTTAACCTAACCAAACCTAACCTAACCTAAACTAACCCAAACTAACAAATCCAGTATATCGGGTATTTTCAAAATGTGTTTTCCGCTGTATTCCTCATAACCGAACTGTACCCAAGCTCTAGATTAAACACAATAAACAATCAAAACATGATTTCAGGTGAATTATTTATAGCAATATTCTATAATTAAATTATATTAATAATATACATCTGAGAAAATATGTTATAACCAATAGAAAAAATCTTTCTGAAAAAAGTAAGTCACCCCGGCATGGAATCGAACCCTGCATCTCCTGGGATTACGCCTTGGCATTTTTAATACCTACTCATCAGCGTTCTTCTAATATATTTTCTCAATATTATAATATATTTTCTAATACTTTTACTAATATATTTTGTTTTTCAAAATTATGTATCTTGTGTATCTTGTAAATTATTCGTTGAATAAAAGAAATAGTTAATTATTTATTAATAATAATTAATATATTCAAATGTATTCAAAATATATATTTATATAAACGTCAAAAAGTGTAGCATTTGAAAATTATTCTATAAATACAATCAATTAATATTAAAACACCGCTTTTTCTACCTACGAAATAAGTTACAATACATTTTTATTCACTGCCGTAGAGTTTCTCAAACTTTTTTTGGAATGTCGCCCCTTTTCATTATTATAATATTAAAACAGTCGAAAATGAAATTCTAATAATATTTAGACTCCCATTCACAGATGGAAACGCTGCATCAGTGATAAACAATAATTCGTTTCACGAACATCAAATATACATGAAAATTTTATTTGAATATAACAAAAAATAAAATATGTAAGTTCCTGTATATTATCTAGTAGGTTTGATGACGTAACCATACATTCAATACGATGTATGTTCTTTTACACATATAAAGCCATGTGCATTTAAAACACATTACCTCATTCCTCGGGGTGAAAACTTGAGGTAAGTATAGATTTGTATTCGTTATTCATTTTGAGTAACTTGGCACCCCCAACTGCTGTCTTGCCTTCCAGCGATATACTTGAGTCTTCTAACGACCCTAAAAGCAAATAACTATTTAATGAGATTCCATTTAGAGTAGATAAAAATATAAATGTATATTATATTTGTATAATCAGGCATTAGTGTATTCACGAACATCTTTGATCATTTCTGTTTAACTTCTCAGTATTATGACGTAAAGTATCTTGGATTTGATACAAAAATGATATGTTTATAAATGTTTAGACATATTTGTTATCTTTTGGTTCCCAATATTCAATTTGAATACGAGATAAAAGAGTTTTTCTAAGCGTTATACATAATAAGGAATATGTAGTTAATACTAGGAAAAAAATATTTGATTTGAATGGAAATAAAACATTAAAAACCGAATTTTGACATTTTTATGTGATTTTATAAAAACAACTACATAGGTGTGTCATATTAATTATGTATTCAAACAAAACATAATTAACTTCGTAATTACAGTGTGACTTTTATATCAAGTATTCCACGTCACCAAAGTCATTTTTGGAACTAAAACGTGCCCCCTGGATTTACTTTCCCCGCGCCCGTTGATCCATGTGTGTTCGATATCCGAAATACTTAAACCATTGCGGAAGCAGACAAACAACATTATTTTAAATGTAGAAGTATTGTGACGAAAATATACAGTTTTCAATTTCTCTCAATAGTGTCAGATCTGCTATGACAAGTCTATATATTGTAAAGACCACGTGACGTATTAGTATCAGTGTATGCAGCGACGTGACGTGAGATTTGATATAAAAGTCACACTGTAGAAAAGCGCTACACTGTGCTCGTAAAAATAATGTACACAGGTCTTACCAAATTAACCCTTCTCAGATATTTTAGTAATAATTAATGTTCTCATACAATTTATTTTTTAATAAATGAAATTTTATATTTAAATAGTAAAATGTCTTGATAATTCTCATTAAATTCACGGAAGCGTACGATGCAATGACATCTACATACTGGGTCGGATTTACACTTGAAAGGGCACTGGGCTAATATATCTATTGGCGGCTCCAAAAACCCAATTTATTAATATAATTAAAATACTATCATTATGTTTGATTACTTCACCTATTACATGTTTTGTTTAATCATATTTTTATTAAACGTGCACAAGTTCTATAAAGAATACCTGAAATATTTTTTTTTTTCTTTATTTGGAAGCAATTGAGCTCTTCTCTGAATGGAAGGCTATTCTGCTTTACAATGGTTTACAAAAGTATACATACATTTTTTTTTTTAACGACAGGCATAAATAGTTACATTGTTAATGATACAGAATTACATTTTTGTTACACTATACACTAGACATTTACGTTACATTTTTGGAGAAATTCATGTACAATTTTCATAACTGAAATTATTTAATATTTGGTTTTGCCAGGAACGAATTAATCGTAAAAGGAGGGTATAACCTGCATTTCCCCAACTTATTCAATAACACTTCTCTCTCCTGGTCATAGGCATCACATTGCCAGACAATGTGGTTAAGATCTTGAGTGGGATGTCCACACTGACACTGAGGGCTATCTACCACTTTAATTTTGTACAATGATTCGTTGAGACTGTAATGCCCTGACCTGCTTCTAGCTATTGTCACTATTACATCTCGCTTTATTTTACAATGTTTACTAAACCAAGTTTTAGGAGATCTACTATAAAAGTTTTGATAGTAGTGTGTTCCCTTTTCTTTCCCAAGATTTTCTAAATATTTACCGTTATTTTCGCTCATTGTTTGTTTAAACTGGGCTTTAAAATCTGTGTATGGAATTCTTATATTTTCTGATGGGTATTTTACAGATTTTTTTGCCAATTGATCCGCAATTTCATTGCCATTAATTCCTTTATGTGCTGGAATCCAGTATATCTGTATATTTGTACCGTGTTCGTTACTATTGCTAAATTTGGAAATGTTGGTTCTAATATTAAGAATGTAGTCATTAGTTTTGATGCTGAAATTTGGATTTTCGAGCGAGTGAATCAGACTTAAGGAGTCAGTGAAAATGTTGATATTTTTATTTTTGTAATTAAGTGCAATTTTAGTGGCTTCGTATAAGGCTAAGCACTCTGCTGTATAGATGGAAGTGAATCTGTGGACACTTTTGGCAACCGACGTGTTGGATTGGGGGAAGAACACTGCTACACCTACTGAAGGTGAATCGGGAATTTTGCTTCCATCCGTAAAAATTTGGACTACATTTTGATTGCTAAATTTGGACTTGAATAATAAGTCGGGAGAGTCGGAGTGCGATAGCTCCATTCCTATTTTTGTATTAGTTAAAACGTTATATATAATATCCTCATATGTATAATTAAAAAAGTTGTAGAAGTCTCTTTTTAAAATCAGATGATCAATACAATTTACAGCTTGGATACTTTCTTTTAAAATTTGAAATCTCTTCGGAGTACGATCTCGCGTTATAGTTGTTTGTAGAAATCTGTTGACATTGTATCTCGTATTAGAAGTACGGTTTGACATACATTTTACCAAGAAGTTTTTACATAGAAATTTAGATCTTTCTTCTAGTAATGTTATCTTGGCTTCGGCAAGTAGTATGTTAGTAGGTGTACTTTTTCTTAGGCCAAGAGCCAATCTGATAGCTTGGTTCTGTAGTCGTTCTAACTGTAGCTTTGCTCCTTTATTTTTTGGGAAGTAAATATAGCTTCCATAGTCCATTATGGATCTGATGTAGCTTTTATAGAAAGTTATTAGAGTGGAAGGGTGTGATCCCCACCAAGTACCTCTGAGGAACTTTATAATGTTGGTGGCTCTATTGACTTTCTGGGCAATGTAATTGACATGTTTATCAAAAGAAAGCTTGAAGTCAAAATAAATACCTAGAAATTTGGCTGATTCAGTTGATTTAATCATCATATCATTCAATTTAATTTGAAATTCTCCCGGCAGTATTTTGTTTTTGTTGAAATGTACGAATACCGTTTTCTCCGGAGATAGATCCAAACCCAGTTTGAATAGATTATTTTTAATTGTTTCTAGTGCACATTCCATTATATTTTTATCCTGATTGGGGTCTTTAGTTTTAAGGAACAAAGATATATCGTCTGCAAATTGGGAGACTGTTATAGCTTTCGGTATATTGCGAACAATGTGGCTAACGTATATAATGTAAAACAGCGGACTTAAAATTCCTCCTTGAGGAACGCCTTTATACAGTGTTCTCGGGAGATCTATGTTTGAATTAGTATAGATTAATCTCTCGTAGACAAGAAAAAAACAGAATTTAACGAGTTTAAAGGGGCACCCTATTTGTGCCAATATTTCAACGAGAATATCTGATTGAACGTTATTGAAGGCTCCAATCACGTCCAAAAAAATACCTAGCGTATGTTTTTTTTCATTAAAAGATTCTTCAATATACATTGCAACATTTGTTAGGTTATCCGCACAGGAAAAACCTTTCCTGAATCCGGTTTGTGTATCTGGGATAATTTTTTCTCTTTCCAGCCACCAGCGAAATCTATTTGCGACCATGATTTCTAAGATTTTGCAGACACATGAGGTCAGTGCAATAGGTCTTAAGCTATCCGAATTAGGTTTATTAATAAAATGTATAAATATGCTTTTCCATTCGTCAGGGAATTCCATGCTATGAAACATGAGGTTAAAAATGTCAAGGAATATATGTTTTATTGGAGTGGGAAGCATATTAATGACTTCATACGTTATCCCGTCCGTTCCAGGTGCGGAATTATGTTGACGAGAATTTAATGCTATGCTGAATTCTATGAAACTAAAGTGAGTGTCGAATAGCGTGTTATTTTTGGTAACAGGGAAAATGTTAGGGTTACTTGGAACCCACGGTGGGCATAGTCTTTCAAGAGCAGCTTCAATTTTCTCTTTATTTTGCATATTTTGTTCAATACTATCGGGTCTAATTTTTATCCATTTGTTTTTAAAAATTTTTGCTTTTTCCCATGTATACTTAAGGTCTGTGCTAAAATTGATGGTCTCTGCAAATTTTCGAAAGCAGTCACTCTTTTTCTTTTTAAAAGTTTTTTTAGCTATGGCAGCATTCTTTTTGTATTCAATTAAGTCTTTAAAATCTAAGGTAAATTCCCATTTTTTAAGGCAGCTTTTCTTTTTCTCTTTACCTTATCACACTCTGAATCCCACCATTCTACTGGATTGCTATGGCGAAATTGGGGATTATTCCCTTTTTTTGGGGTGCAATCTATGATTGCTTGTGTGATTTTTTTAATGAGGAATTTGTACTGCGAGACTGAACTTAAACTGAGAAAAGAATCTGTTTTGAATTCATTAATATTTTCAGCCATTGTATTTTTAAATTTAACCCAATTGGTTTTTTTGGTCTGCAACTTGAAAGTCTTTTTGAAATAAATTGCTTTTTGTACAGATAAATTAATACGCACTGGATAGTGATCCGATCCCCGGGGGTCTTCATCTATATTTAATACAATCTGTTGTAGAAGATTAGGAGAAGAAAAAACTAAATCAATATTTGATTTTGTACCTCGTCGCAGATCAATACGGGTTTTAGTATTATTGTTTATTAAAATTAAGTCGTAATCAGCTAAAGTATAGATGATTCTAGAACCATTTATATCATTTCTATTGCAATTCCACGCGACATTGTGGGCATTGAAGTCTCCCACCAATATGGTTTTATCATCTAATAGAGTATTACTAAAAACTTGGTCCCATTCCTGAAGCGACAGATTTGTATTATTTCCGCTATTGCTCGGGGGCCTATAAACTGCAATGATATTAATTTTATCTTTAAGGTTAGTCAGTGTAATGCCCAAAACTTCAGTGGATATGTTCGGAATGATGAGGTTGTTAATAGCTTTGTAAGCTATAGTATTTCTAATAATGAAAATTATACCTCCTCCTCTGGCGTACGTCCTGTCTCGCCGAAGCACCATAAAACCTGGGAAGCTAATAACTATGTGAGGAATGGTGTCGTTTAACCATGTTTCCACGCCTATAAAAATATCAATTTCATCTAGCATCACTCTAAGCTCCTCTAGTCTATTAAGAATGCTTCTTGTATTCCAGAAAACAATACGTATATCAGATTGAATAAATTGGTTAACTTTGTTGCTGGAATTATGCATTATGTTATTGTTCCTCTTGTCCTTCCAACGAACTAATATCTTCACTGGAAACTTTTAATTGTGGATTACTGAGTCTTTTCTTGATCTTTGTTATGCGACTTTTAATGCTGCGTTCTTTTAAATGACTATAGATTTATGTTAGCATGTTATTAAGAGCTTCTATATCAGTAGTAAATTCATTAGCAATCATTTCGGTATTGGGATTTCCATGTGTTTTCACAAGGAAACTGAGCAATGTTTCATAATCGATTGGAAATCTATGACGATTACTTTCAACATGTTCCTTGGCAGGTAACAAAAGTTCATTTGTATCTTCAGTGGATACTTTTTTTCTTTCTTTTTTTGATTTTTTTGGTGTCTGTTGGAGTGCAGGAATGCGTGAGATTGCATTATTTTTCACTGTATCTTCAAATTCAAATTCTACGCTGCTGATATCAGTTGGACTGGTCAACGGCCTTTTTGAACCGATTGGCGTATCCTTGTTGATAATAGAGTTGTCCGACTCTATATCTGCGGCTAGTTCATCCTCCTGGAGTGTATTTTTTCTCTCTAACGAAAGAGAGGTTAACACTTTTGGTACATTGAGAGAGTCAGGCAATTGTACAGTGTGAGGTTCATTATTTCCAGTTGTTTTACAATATTTGGCCAGATGGCCCTCTTCTTTGCATATAAAGCATGTCAATTTTTCGGTGGAGAAGTAAATCCAGTACAGGGTATTATCAAAATTTATTTGCATTGACTCTGGCAGTTTAATAGTGTCTTCTGGGTTTACATAAACCTGTCTCCGGAAACTTAAAATATGTGCATAGCCCGGTTCGTTAATACCAGCTCTGATGCTTGTAATACGTGAAGTAGTTTTTATGTTTAATTCGTTGAGTTTTGATTCCAGAACGCTGTGTGGGATTATAGGACACACGTTTGATATTATTATCCTCTTTGATTTGGTGATCAGCGGCCTGATTTCTAGTACGTGGTTTCCAATTTTAACTGTTTCTTTATTTACTGTTAATTTATCTGCTTGTTCTTCACTACTCAAGTATATACATATTCTTTCCTGGGAAATCCTAGATACATATCTTATATGACATGGACCTACCTTATTCCCGATTGACAGTGTATATTCTCGTATAGAGATGCCCTCGATAGCATCTAAAACGATGGCTTGCTCCTTCTTCGGAAATTGCATTTTTTGAGCAACTGATGCATAAGACATTGTTTGTTGGGTTTCTTTTTGGTGATCCATTGCTGGCAACGTTGTATTTTTGATTTTTAATAAGCGCCCCTGTAGTCAGAGACACTTAAATGTAAACAACTTTGTAACAATAATTTATTGTTACGCCGCGCGCACAACTGGTTATTATTAATTTGTAAACACTCGCTATCTCGTTTGGTGACGTGCGACGGTCGCCGAGCACACGGAACAACTGTACCTGAAATATATTTATTATTTCTTCCGTATCATATTTTTTTCTACATAATCGATTTCAATAATATAATATTTTACTAAAACTATCTACCTACTTTTCTAGGACTGCCTATTACTAGGGGATATTTTTCGGCCTCATTTGGAACTTATCTATAAGGGATGTAAACTGATGTGGTATTATTATAGTTGTGTACATATTATATGTACCTAATGACACTCTTTTGCGGGGGCGGGGTTAATAAAAAATAAATAATCTGACGGTTAGCATACACATAGTACTACTTGTGAATTGGAATGATCGCAAAATATAATCACCGCAAACTGTCCATATTTTCTTTCACTTAACCCTACTGTCGCTAAACAAAAAAATATAATGTATGTTATATCATCCCAGCAATATTTTTGATGGGTTTTGAAATTGAATTTATTTAACTGTCAAATATTAGCAAATAAATAAATACGTTATTGGCTCGGTTAACCAAGTAAATTTTGTTATTAAAATGTACCTAACCTGTAACTAAAACCTTGTGGCTTTCTATCCAGTGAAAGTAAATCCGAGTATGGGAGGAAACTTTTCACTACGTAATGCGATCTTTTCTACAGTGTTCTTTTTTTTGTTTTTTTTTAAGGAAACAAACAGTTACATATTGATTACAAAAATTTAAAATATAATAATGAAAAGTTATTGCAACCAGCAAAGTTTCCATGTATACATTATAATATAGTTAAGCCTAACAAGATAGAGAGTAAGAATAACATAAATATAAAGAAATTACATGAGAAAATGATGATATAATTTAAACAAGAACGCCGAATAAGAGTTTTGTGCATAATTAGAATCGCTACGACTGACATAGTACAAAGTTTGGTTTCACGTAAATCTTGATGGACAATGGAAACCCACCCTTTCGAGTAGGTTTGGCGAGTCAACAAAACCATTAATAATTTTAAAAAGAAAATATTGATCAGATATAGAACGTCGACTTTCCAAAGATGGTGCCATAAAAGTTGCAGTGGTCGAAATAGAATTAGATAAATCATAACAGTAAGCTTTAAAATTGACGTGGTTACGAAAACGCTTTTGTACCGCTTTGAGACGATTTATGTACGTAGATTATATTTTTTTTTTTGTAATTTGATTAGATTTATCTAATAAATTAATTTTGATGTGACTATAAAACCCGCCATCGAAATGATATGTATTAGATTTTTGAGTATTCGAATTTAACTGATTTCGTTCGTTAATGAGTCAAAGATATTTGTGTGAAAACAGTCATTTTGATGGTGTCGTCCGATTGTTGTGAAACGGTCCATTCTCAGCGACGTGTTCTGTTTTTAACATCAACCTCACGGTCGAATGTCACGAATGGCGGTGCGTTCGGCTATTATTGGCGGTCGCAAATAGAGCGTGTAACGCCCGACTAATAATCTCGCGGCGCAGGTTCGATTCCTTCGTAATAAAAACAATAATACATTAAATGGCGCGCGAATAAACTGCCAAACTTTTCGTAACGTAGTGCTAATTTTGCCGGCACAATAATAAATACCCAAACAATTGCTTTTCGGTCCAATTATACTTACTTACGTACAGGGCTGGATTAAACCAGTTGAAAAATCTACCTCCAGTCTAAAATTACATTAATAATCGCATTCAATACATGTTTCATAATTGTAAATTTCCTAAATGTACATTTTATAATAAATAGTAAATTATTTGAAATATTTTGAAACCTAGTAAATTAAATAGCAAAATAAAGTTTAAAAAATTGGACATCTTTTGTAATTCTCCGTTGATCGGGAAAACCAAAAGCTGTCCATTGATTGTGTAGTTGGCATGGACAAACAAGTTTTCCAACATAATTATGGCACGATTTCTTCAATTTGAATGGGTCGATACTGAAAAAATAAGTAAATATTCTTATTTATTAAAATGATAATTAATTTACTTTCTAAAATATAAAAAATCACGTATTTATGTATTCATGTTTTGCCGTCTATTGTAGCCTACTTTTAATATACCCCGTTTACACGTGCATGTATTTACTGTTGACTGCACATATTATCGCGGCCATAACAAGAAAACGCAGATGTAAACACGTATTATCGTGCAAGTTGCAAAATTTCATGTAAGGATCAAAAAATGTCAGTTCAAAATTTCCCGCGATAGTTAGAACTGCTTCTGCGCAGTAGAACGATAGTGGCGAACCTGCCGGAAAAAATTACACCGACATTTTGACGTTTACCAATTTCACGGCTTATCTAATAACACCAAACAATGACAACAATGCGTCTCGCTTGCGCTTGAAGAATGAGATTGACGAGACAGTCAGCACTATTACGTGTAAACATTTATTATCACGACAGTTTAAGTTACACACTGATTGCGAGGTAAATCTATGCAGGTGTACATGTGCTATTATTTTAATATATTAAAAAAATATTTTCTGGAAATGTCTGGAGGCAATATCAATTAGAAAAATCCTTTAAAAGCTTTCCCACATAGTTAAGCTACTGATTCGGATTGGTTGCTTTATTTGTTTTCATTCTCAACATTCATTATACGTTACCAAAATACAGCACATTCTTGTTAAATATGAGTATTTCCTTACCATAATCTTTGTGGAAAATCTGTATAATTTTTCAGTAAAATTCTCGGATTTTACGATTATCATTATTTATTCACCCGCGTTTATCTAGGATACTTATTTCGAATATGTATTTTTCTGAGATTTCTTCAAGGTACTATAGGAGCGCAATTAAAAAGGCGCATGAATTATTATTGTTACGGTTCCAACTTCCGAATACCGAAAATTCGAATTTTATAAAAAGATAGATTTTCTAAAGAATTATTTAGAGAATATTATGAAGTATGTACGCTCAGAGCACCGCTAAATACGTCCCTGCTAACTTAAGTAAATGCTGGGCAAATACATGTTAACATTATCTTGTAAATAAATATTCGAAATTTAAAATTAATTGTGAAGTCTTGAAACTACTAGAACTAGGTAGTATAAGACAATACATGGTCTATTTCTATTCAACCTTATAAATTGCAGTAAGTATAAAAAATATAATGTACAAACTAATCAAATAAGCTATATCGATGGGAAATAAGGGCGAAGTCATCAATATTTTGGGCTACGCAGATGTTGTTAAAATTATAGTAGATTCAGAAGACGACTTTTAAAGAATACTGCACAAATATCAGATCACAGTAAAAAAAATTCAATACGGAAATCTATCGAAAAAACAAAAAAAATTCAAGAGAGCCAGAAAGATGACTATATTATTAATTCAACACACATTAAAAGAGCAGGTAATGCAGTTCAGAAACCGGGTAGTAGATCTACACGGCTACTAAGCCCCCAATGGTTAAATTAAATAACACGTAAATAAAAATTCAGACATCTCTACGACATATGGTTTGGAAATCAAAGACAGGAAAACTTGCCTCAGACCAATTATGGTGTACCTATATAGCAGACATTCCCAACCCATTCCACGAGCAATTTCGCGTGCACTTACGGACTCATCTGTACATTTTATATAAGTAGATATTAAAAAAACAAAAATATAAATTGTATAGTATTTTGGATTAGAATCGATTAATGAGAATAATTGCAATTGAATTATTGTGTTGCTTGATTGAATATAATATTAAATTTCTCGTCTGCATACATTTGGCGCTTTGTAAAAGCGTAACGAGCAGTGCTGCCACCTAGCGGGATATCAGTGTAGATTTAGTTTGTTTATGGCAGTTTGAAAAATATACTGTTATGTGCTTTCTATAATTTCCACATGTCCAACTTGAGAGAAATAAAAATATAGAATTTAAATGTTTTAGTATCTACCTATAAAAACTTATAGAATAATTTGAAATTATATTACAATAATTTGATATTGTAGAACCTGTGACTAATATAATAACATACTTTGGTGATGTTTTCAAATAATATTTAAAATTTCATTAATACATGATTATTGATTAGAAATTGCTAAAAAATAAAACTAATACGTCTTGACAAAATACATATGTCTAGTACTTATTCGTTCTTATATACATTTCATTGAAAAACAATATGCCCACTATTCCTTTTTTGCCTATAAATGTTCCCTCAATGAAAATATGGTTGAGGACGTATCGTAATATTGTAATTGTGATAAATCGAAGAACATACTCGTATATTTTTAATTATTTACTGTGAAATAGTCGTATTGGATTGTGGAATTGTTTCGGTAGTTCACAAGTGAAACACGTGTACTTGCTATATTTTTATTTGGGTATAATATAAGATGTTATTTTGCAGAACACCTTTGTATGGCTTTTAAATGTGCGTATTAACGGTGCCGAGGCCCACAACGGACTGTCTGAACCGGTGACACCACAAGTGTATACCTAAGATTTGGCAGAGATATCGATTATCAAAACCGAGATATGAGCTTCTGTTAAATGTCACAGAGAACACAAGTGCCGCGTACTCGTTTAAAACAACTGTAATTTGGTTCTTACAGAACCCATGCAAATGTAACTTGGTTGAATGTAGAGCCCGCATTGCCTATGCGGATACCTAGCCCACACAAAAGTCGGTATGTGTAGTATTTGAACGAGAGATTACTAGCATACATTAATAATTGTCCCTGACAGATTTATGTATTTATTGGTTTATTACCTCATATATATATATTCAGCCATTGTTTGTTAGATATCAAATATTCAATGTATAGACTTTAGCAACATTTCTATTTAAATGTATGTATGTAATTTCAAGAAGAAAACGTGGCATGACGCGTTGTTATTATCACCAAAATGTTGTTGGATAATAATGTATAAATGTCAAATTGCCGTCACAATAAATAATATTAAAAGTCTTAAACAATCTATGTAGTGGAAACTATTTGGTATTAAATTATAGTGTAAAGTTATCCTGAATATAATGTTATAAAACAATCATTAAATCATCCAAATGATTAGGCAATGAAAATAAATAATTCTACTGGCGCGTATTTTAAAAAGTTGACATGTCTGTATTTCATGTTGGATGTAAAAAGTTCTGAAAGAAAAATCTTTTAAATTTTCTTTTCAAAATAATAGATGGCTGTGTAGTTTTTTTTAACATACTTGTCAAGAATAAATGAATTTATAATTAGGACCCGCATTTTTAATAGCCCATTACTTATATCTCACACATTACGGAATATTTCATTGTGAAAAACGATTTGGAAGTATTTCATTCAAGCTTTCGAAAGAATTTATGGGAAACTAGCTTTGGTAACCTAGAATAAATTAACTTAAAAATAATCCATTCACTAACACAAAACACTTGGTCAAATTTTTGTAGTAGGTCCCTAATTCAAATCTAAATAAAAAAAATCAATAAACTTATTACTTATTTCAGTTATTTTTTTATTTGTCTTAAATTCATAAAAAGAAACATTAAAATCGAAACTATTTAAATTTATAATCGATACAATTTAATTCGTATTAAGTAGGTACTGCATTATCATCACTTTGGTGGATCTTTAGGAACTGTCTCAATCCTGTACACTCCAGCGCTGCTGTTTTCCATTTTTTAACAGAATATCTTCAAATCTCACGTCGTGGAGTCAGGAAACACAGAATTAATGGAATCTGAAATAACTAAATCTAACGGGTATATAATAACATTAACAACGATAATTTTTAAAATAAATTAATTATTATTAGTAAAAAACACTGCTTTTTGGCACGAACACTTTTACCGCTAATTTCACTTGCGTGCTCGCGTTAGTCGCACTTGACCTTCGCTTTCCGAGAAATGAGTCAAAGAATCGTGCATTCGAGCAAAACTGAAATCTAGCAAAGGAAACTTTCTTTTACAATATTTTTGTGTAAGGACTTTGCGGGGGATGAAAACATGTGTCCGGACACATTTTTGTAGGTGTGCGCACGCACACGCACACAGGGAGCATTGGTGTCAAGTTTTCCATCGTTCTGATAATTGCTCTCGGTTTATGCACTGATGCTCATTCACTATTGGTGTATTTGAAGGTTGCAATACACACTATTGAACCTATATAATGTGTTTCATGTTCATAGTATACTCACATATTGAAAACAATGCTTCAAAATGTAGTGTATTTGGGGTATAGCCTATCTGGATTCTATTTATTAATCTGTTCTGTGCGTGAAGTCTAACCATTTTTGTCTCGGTCGTCAAAGTTTTCTCTTATTCCCAGGGTATGCGTACATGACCCGCCTTGCTGATAACTCCCCGGCATTCTATACTGTGTCCGGAAATTTACACGTATGGAATTGTCCATATTACAGTTCACTGTGAGATGTTGTATCGGAAATAGATGGCTGTATAGACATTTGATATAACATTCAAGTCTAAATAAAAAAACTTACAAAATACGTATAATAAAACCCACCGGAATACACGGAGAGACAGAATAAAATAGGATGGTAAGAATAAACAATTATATACTTACAATCATATCGTATAATTTATATAAAAGTCGTGAGATATCTGATAATATTGACGTTATTATCAAATTTTCCCCCCAAATTAATATTTGATCCCAATGCTATACGGCCATCTCTTTCCAGCAAGACGACTCACGGCGAACTGTACTATGTACAATTTACAAGTTACGATTATATATACGTGGCCGATCCTGTGCGGTAATTGCATTTTAATTACCATCACTTTGCGATAGCAATTGGAACACATACCGTAGCAGTCATTCACTGGAGAACATTTTTTTTCTAAACATGGATTAAAAAAACTTCGGAAAGTATTATTAGTTTTACCCAAGTTTTGGGTAAAAAATTACAAGATAGCGTGAAGTACCTATTTAATTAAAATACAATATGTCACCGGAACTAGTTTTGGTTATATATATAAGTACACCTACGTTACATTGTGGTAGTGAACGATTAGATATGTCGAAAAGGAAATAGTACGATATATTTAAAAGTTGAAACTATTCTTAGTTATAAATATATGAAGAATATAGTAAAAAGCTTGATCGTGCTTTTTCAATTGTTGAAAATGAATAATATTTAGAAAGTTTACTGATGGCAATGTACACATTTTTTTCCACATAAATAAATTGTTCGGGAAGCAATAAAGTTTTGATTGTGACTTAAAAGTTAAAAGCAATTAATTTCCAACCTCATTGTACCATCGGTGACATGAGATTTAATGGTGTTGCGTAAAAATAAATACTTGCAAAAAAAAACTTTTAGGGGTCGAAAAACTGTTCGTTCCAGTTATGTCAAAAATTCAAAGTTACTGAGTAGAATTTATTATGTTTGACTTTAATTGAGAAATTTTCCATAAAAATTGCTAAGAAGATTTATATAGATGCATCGATATTGTAATTTCAAGCACATAGATGTTTGAATACGAAAATCATCACCATTTTCATCCATAATAAGTGATTTAATACCCAAAACTTGTTAACGTCACACAGAAAAATGATATAGGGGTAGGAAAAATGACTTAGTATAATAATTTATTATTGATTTTTTAATGCGGCACGAAGGGTGAGTTTAACACAATGCTTACGGGCCCTTTTAATTAAGTTTGTAATTAACGTGTTAATTTGCATTTGAAAAGTAATTAGCAAAAACACAATTTTGTGCGGCCCGTAAGCTATGGTTTAACAAAATCTAGGAGGCTACTGACTTCCGCATTTACCTTTCTTGCAACTTATAGCTTTTCGTCGTATCAATCGTGAACTCCCGCGTTTTTCCGGCTACGTTTTCCATATCCAGATACTCCGCACATAGACTCTAACGATGAATAACTTGACTGCAGCTTTGATTACGAGTTGTTGCGACCTGTCGCATCCACAAGTGGTTATCGATTGCACATCACCTAACGGTCATAATTATTGGAGTCGTCAGTGTCCCTTTGTATCGTGTGCGCTGTCTTCGGATTACACATTTATCAATACGGGTCTTTCACTGACACATGCTTTGCGTATTGTAGAATGCCGATAGGAGTGCGGCCATTCCATTAAGATGGCTGTTCGACAACCAAATCATCTGGGTCATGATCGTCATGAGGTCCTGACGAAGAAGAGGAAGAAATAATATTGCATTCACCAAAATATTTTTATTTTTGTTCGTTCTTGGGGAGGGCCTAGAATACAGTGGTGCTTAACCTTTTGGAAGTCACAGTGCACGTTTGATCATAAGAAAAAATTGCGGTGCACCAAAATCAAGTGGTCAGAAAACATAATAAAAATATGCGGATATAACTTTTATTACAAATTAAACAGATTACAAAACAGTCAAAGAAAAAATATATTAATGAAAAGATATATTATACATATATGGAAAAACTGTAACGAAAATTACCCCTAACAAAATGGAATTGATTTGATGTGAAAATCAATTAATGTGATATCTGAGCATGTCGGATTTTGCAGATTTTAGAAATATTAGGCCCATTATTTGATATAGCTACCCTAAATTCTTCGTATAAATTCGTAAGTCTTTCACGTTTTTTAGTTTTTATATTAGTTATTGTTGAGAAACCGAGCTTTGTAACAAGATTTTCAGCGACCTCATGTAGAGAGCTGGATATTCGTCTTAGACAGAAATCCAAAATTCCTCCATAGTTATTTCAGAAAATTTAATATCTAGACATTTAGAGTACGATCCTTTGATGGAGGTGACCAATTCTTCTTCTTATTGGTACGAAAATTCATAACTCGCAAAAATAGAACCGCAAACGCAAGAGTTAGAAGTGGATGGTCTGGCGGGGTATTCTATGGTTTGACAAAAGTGGCGCCGATCGATTCGGCAAAATCGTCGGCTTTCATAATTTCGCGAAGGACTTTTCCGGTGTTCACTATTCCGCGAGTTTTTTTGCTTTTATCATTTTTTTGCAATGCATTTGCTACAAGCTAGCGGTGCATCGGCTAAGAACCACTGGTCTAGAGTCTAGACCCGAACTATATCCGTATTTTAATTGAATGAATACCTGATAAAAAAATATGTCAATATTTTAGTACATCTGTATTCCTTTGTTGTAAAATATGTTCTTGGGTAATTATTTTTGTTTCCGATTAACATTATAATACATAGTCAACAACGAAAGTCGATCAATGAAAAATTGTTGGTATGTATTTATATTTTTTTCATTATTTCATTAATGCACCTGTATCAAGTTCTATTGAATATTGGTTTTAACTTTGGGTTGACATTTAAATACCCATCTCTCATCGTATTTTCCTGTCAATAAGAACGGTCATTAATCATTCAACGCACATTAAATTATCTGCATTAATTTTGTTTATAACGCGTTTTTCTTTTCAGCCATATATTTTATTTTATTTTCTCAAAGAATTTATTGAGAGAGTATGTGAGATTCTCAGCCATAGTCTAAAGAAGTTAGACCAAATACGTTGAAGAAATGTTTCTCTATTAGATGGAATCTAAATTATATTAAATCTAAGCTGAAAAAATACTTATTAGCTATATACTTTGAAAACAACTCAACCTACCAACTAGGAAAATCGTTGAAAAAAATATGACGTCTGGTGGAACTCAAACTCAAATCGGTTGCTAGCAATTTAAATAAACTATATTTTTTATTCAACGACTAATTCAATAAATATTTGAGAATGTAAAATTGTTGAAATTTCTGTATTTAATAATGATTGTTGAATTATTCATTAAAATAAAAATAAAATAGTTTATTATTGACTAATGTTCAAATTGTAGTTTTTTTTTTAAACAAACATCATACTATTTTCGCTCGCATCTATCAAAAGCTATAAGCATTTTAACAACACTTTAGCTTTACTCGAACAGTTAATTCTATCAATAATCATTATGTCAGACTCATGAAATTGCCAAATCCGTGTCTTAACCTTAAGCCAGGTCGCACATACAAACACGTCTCGACTGCAATCCATCGAATTTTTAGATGTAATTTTCTTGTCATTCACAAAACACACTCGACATAGGCCGCAGATAGATTAGAAAAATCTTGCATAGCCGTATGCGAAGATGTTGCTTTTTCGTTTGTTTCGGATAGCCACGTGACCGCATTGCTTAGTCTGAATGTATTGCGTGAAGAGAGTTGCAGCATTGCCGGCAGTTTTGATCTATGACCATGTCTCAGTCGAGACGATTTTCTATGTTTACTGGGCTTATAACTATCATAATATCACGATAGGCGGCATGTGACGGTAGATTATTTTCGAATGAGCTAACTATAGTAAATATTGTTAATTTGTTATTATTTGACCCACTGAATGATAGACAGTTAATCCACCACACAGTACACCGGTAAGCCTCCGATATATACATCTATATTTAGGTAACAATGAGGAGTTATGTTCAATGTTCCCTGTAAGCTGTGCGCACACATGTTTTCATCCCCCGCATAGTCCTCACACAAAAATATTGTAAAACAACGTTTTCTTTGCCAGATTTTTTAAACGGTAAAAGTGTTCGTTGACTTTTTTCTTTATTTTGGATTTTTTTTTTATTTATTTCAAAAATTATCGTTGTTAGTGTTATTATTACGATATAAACTCACTGAAATTAATAAATACCTTAAAAATGTAAGTTTTCATGAAAAAGTGTATGTGTGTGTTTGTGGGGGGGGGGATGTAAATTTACCGCATCGGGTGACGGCCCGCCACTGACGGTTAACACCAACCCTAGTTACGCCACCGCACACACAATAGAAAAATTAGAGGGAACGTTTGTTATGTTATAATATATAAAAATGCGAGAATGGCTATCCTGAAATGATCTAGTAAAATTTCTATTATATAAGTTTACGGATTCGGCAGAACATTTGATCAACCCCAATTAATTGAATTTATTTGTTGTGTGTTATTAGACAAATCCAATTCGGACCGAATCGACTGCGTTTCGACTTCACTGCGGTGCGACTGCTGCCATGCTAGTCACATTCTCCGTTGCGGTCACCACCAGACAGTACGTGGGGAACCCCATAGATTGCATACACACAAGGTATTGTTTTTTAATTTAACTTAATATTACTTTCTCATTCTGAATATTTAAATTTAAAAAGGTAAAATATGAAAGTGATGCAAGATAGATACTAATTTATTAATTTGTAAACAGCGCAAGCAATATAGAATATTTTTTTGTATAAAATTCACCACAGTAATAAAATATATTTAATGCGAAATGTATTACTCTCACATAGTAAGTTATTTATATTATATTTATAGGGTTATCAAATAACAGATAATATATAATATAATGAACTTTTCTCTCAAAAAACTGATTGTATCACGAGCTGTATGGCATGTTGTACTATATTAACTATATTGTTGTAACGACATATTCACTAAATAAAAATCACCTAATTTTATTATTCTAATTCATTCCAAAAATTAAGTAATCGTGTTTCTGTAGCGTTCTCTATTGACAGTAACTGCATTGCCATTTTCGTTTTCTAAAAAATTAGCCCAAATACACCATCAGACTATAAACCACACCAAACTGTTAATTTGTGTGATATAGTATGTCGGTTTTCATTACTCCAAATGTAACTATTGTAATTATTTACGAAGCAATTTAACCATAAATAAGCTTCATCGCTGAAGATGATTTTTTCATGAAATAATGGGTCTGTTTCAAGTTAATAAAACATTCGCGTGCCATAGGTTCGCCATCACTGATATATCGTCACTGTTCTGGCAGAAGACACTAATTCGAAAAAATGACATATTGAGTAAGTTATACCAAAATGTTCATTATTTCAAACTTTACCGTCTGGAAACCTTCTCAATAAATAAACAGTCTTTATTTTAAAATCATCCTTTTTACGATTACCTAATAAACTCACACGATAGACCATATTTTCAAACATTTTAACAACTTCAAAGTCAAATAACTCAAAACTAGTATTCTCCAGTTAGTGTGTTCTGCCAGAACAGAGACGATATAATATATATTTTTAATCTGTGTCGCAATGTCAATCATACTAAAAATATCATCATTAGGTGATGAATTATTAAAAGTTCAAAGCAATCCTTTTTGATTTATTTAAAACACAATAAAATAAAATTGATACCTACCTATATGAAAATACATGAATTTTTTTATGATTAGTGATTAGTCATGTCTGGTCCAAACTCTTTGCTTAGGTTAGAAACAATATTTAATGTTTTAATTACTTGACTATCTAACTACCTTTTGTAGTAGGGATAATGCTCTCGGAGAATTTGGGCATTATTATATTATGAAAATTCGTACACCGTTGTTAATTTATTAATAGTGAGCGTCAGTAGGACAATATTATCTGGATGCTTATCTACCGCACCATATTCTGCATAAAGTACCCACTTAAATAGTAGGTATCCCCACATTCTAATTTAGTACATATATATTTTTCTCGTAGCATTTAACCTATTGTTTAACCTATTAATCTATTGAGGTAGTCGGGAGAGACTATTTCCCAGATTACCGATTTCTCAGTTAATCCCGAAATCAATAAAAGTATTCACAGCTTTGCAATAAATACTATAATATCTTCACCCACTTCCACTACACATTGATTTTTTACAGATTACAATCGTGTCACCAGAGAATTATTGATACGTAAAACATAATAATAAATTATTTATTTTTTTAAAAAGACACAAGAGCACATAACAAATTATTAATTCAAGACGTTCACAACATGACATTTAGAATAAAAATTAAAGGTAAATCAACTACTTCGTCGACAAAAAAAAACAAAGCCAAAAATAATTTTAAAGAAAAGAAATAAAATAACAATAATTAAAAAAAAAATACAAATTAAACAATAAAATAGAATTTAAAAAAAAAATACATAATGCAAAGCTAAAAATGCCTACATCTCTAGAGGGTGCATTTACCAGCCGCACAGCCCTCGCTATTGGTGCCTGGTGAGCCTGACATGAGGAAACAGCTTTCACCCAAAATATGTCATGACTGCGACCACGCACGTAATTGACAGGTGCATACAAATTCAAATTTTCAGAATATTGGGATTGGAAACTATACCACGTGAGAGCAGGGAAAAATGCTTTAAGAGCAGAAGTGACCTACGAGCTTCAAGAGAATGAAAGGCGAGCATGCCTTGAAGAAAACTTGTCGGAAAATACTCGTTTGAGAAACTGTCAAAAGGAAAATAATTATATACATTAAAATAAAGTTGTCGAAGGAATTGTTTCTAAACATGCTCTAAAACAAGCATAGTAAATAGTGATCATTTAGCCTTGCATTGTTTTCTTACCACAAAACGTAAAATTTAAACCAAACGTATAAATAGTATTGTTCTCATCATATATCTATTTAGATTTAACCGATTTTAATCAATTATTATGATAAAAGTTTTTAACCCTTATTTCATTACGGTTAACCGGTTACTCGGTGAACCCAATAAATCGAGAGTAAATGTTAGGTATTTTAATTTAGTTTAACAACTAATAAGAAACTTTTGAAATAGTATACGATATAATAATGTGACCATAGGGGCGTAATAAGGGAATATTATACCTCTCGACATTTTCCTGATTTACTGTAATTTTTCATTACTAAATCTTTCAGAATCTGCGAGCTTTTTTAGGTTATCTTTGCAATTTTTTACCGTCCATATAGTATTCTGATAAAATAAAAAAAATCTTCCTGAATTCATTCACGCTGAGAGATTTTTAGCACTTCCTCGTAAAAAAATAGCATTTCTGCTCAGAATTCTGCAAGAGATATTTAACTCTCCTTCAAAAAAAATCTGTCCATCTTGAAAAAATCTTTTCTGTTTTATTTACCAATCTCTGATGTATCAAATATTTTCTCGGCTTCAACAAAAATAAAGTTTTTTTAATACAGGACAAAGCTGGGTTTTTAAAATAAAATAAATTAAAGGACTCTATGCGAAAATCAAGTACAATCCTCTTAAATAAATAACGGATGGTCATCGTAACGATATATCAATGGTGTATCAATGCTTATTCCATAAGGCACTATTAGAAAATCATTAGATAGTAATATTTATAGTGATTTTTCGTTTCATAATAACAATATTGAATGTTATAATATCAGAAGCATTGTTATTGTTTGAAGTTGCTTTGATTGCGTTAGTACCTACCATTTGTCATTTAAAATTCAGTTAAAGATTGCACATTAGCGGTGTTGCTATATGAATTGAAAAAAAAATGGAATTGTATCTCCTAATTGTGTATTATTGTATTGTTTTCCAAAAAACCTACGAAGGTGTGACATATTATTCTAGTATCAATTTGACGTTTATTTTAATCGGCAATATTTTGTAAACCAGAGATATCCCCGAAGACGTCTTGAACACCTACTGCTGGATCCACTCAACCTTCACAGTGGACTCCAGAGCAGACATTGCCGCAGGAGTGTCTGGGCACTCAGCATATCCAGGAGTTCGCAGTGCAGGGGAAACTGCTCCGAGAAGACCAGCCCGATATTACCAGTGGGTCGCGTTCGTGCTGTTTTTTCAGGTGAGTTTTCGTTAATTTTTCTTCTAATATTATGTTGTTACGGATTTCTTCAAAGTGATTTTATTTCTTTAAATTGATTGTAAGCAACTAGTGACAGCCCACGAAAAATGTATACATGATGCCATACAATTAATGTGGTCCGCTAATAATAAACGTTGTAATTCACTTTACTTTAATTATATTATTTAATAATATACTTCGACTGCGCGAAATACGGATATATATATATATATATATATTATACTGATTATATAATTTTTCTAAATCAATCAGATAAATGATAGTTGGATCTAGGCACGTGCCCCTCTATCTGGACCTCACCCCAATACTCCGTCGCTGCTATCTAACTACCTAATTATGATGAAATGCGTTTTTCGATAACAGTTGGATGTAGGCGTGCGCCCACCTATGCCTCACCTTAATACATAAACAGTTGTATAGGCGGTAGTACCAGCATAGGATGAAACTCCAAAAAGTTAGTACCAACAATGTAGTCTATAAACCGTGCAAGTTTCATCAACATTGGTCTAGTAGTTTTTGAGTTAAAACGGAAGGAACGGGATCGGTCAGACAGGCTTACAGATCATTTTTTAAAGTACGTACTTATTTACCTAGTATAGATTAATATCCATTTCCAAACACAATGATTGTCTTTTGGTAATTATGTATGGTTAGTTATAGGTTTACTTAAACTGGATCTAAAGACTATATTTAAGTCCATGGACGACTACGCAGCCATCCTCCAGGTATCTCTATACTGCAATATCTATCTCCAGTCGGTAACACTCAGCCTATCTGCATTTCTCTTGAGGATATTCTGATGCTGTAAAGAAGTTGAGTGTCTACTGGGGTTCATTCATAAATGCTCCAAATCTATCGCATCTAAACGTTAGGAATACTTTAATTATTATAAACATCCTCAGTGTATATACGTGTACCACAATATATGTAGGGACACCGATCGAGACAAGGCGATACGACGTGTGCGATTTAAACACTCTCGGAGATAGAGATCGTATGCAATAAATACATTAGCTCGCGTGTTTTTTACGAATGGGAATAAATGGTATCTGCGACCCTTACGCGCACTGTAGCGTTAAATCCCAAGCATTTTGTAGAATATTATTCTCTTCTTCTTTTTTTTCTTCTTAGCTATTGTCTTTATCACTGAAGATCCTGACCTTTATTGACCGTAATAGGTCGGTTGTCAACAATTATTAGCTCTGAGGGGTGTATAGGTAAGTCCATGGCGTCATTTACCTACGTCTTACGTCCTTACGTATTACGCCATTACGTCTTACGTCCTACGTTCTACGTCTTTTCACTATATATAATATATAAAAACATTATTGCATAACTATCGTATATATATTTAAAAGTCTACATTTGTTATGTAGATTATTTTTTCCGAATACCATATGTGTGAATGGGTGAACAAAGCGGTTAATTTTAATAATCGCATAGGTTTCTCATTATCAATGTAAAGTTAATCTACGAGGCAGGAAGCCATATATCATATTATACCAAAGTTCTGTATGTTATATTATGCATGCTGTATAATAGTTATCATATTGAAAACATTCACGAACGTATTGCTCCGACATCTTTCTTTCGATCGCAAACTTTGAAGTTTATTTTTAAATCGAGCTTTAAAGTTCTCTATTTGAAAATGTGAACAGTTATTTTAAAAGTTAGCTCGCCTTCGATAAAATAGATGGCAGTATCCAACTATAGATCTGTTCACAGAAATCAAGGATTTTTATCTATAATGTTTATAATGGGATAATAAAAATTTTATATGTTCCCAATTTTTAATTATGTATTATTTATATTATGATTATTGCATATAATATAATATGTAATATCCGTCGAATCAATGGAAACTATGTGAAATATGCAACGTCTAAAATTCCAGACAACAAGCTAATATTCTATTCACGTTTAGTGTTTAAAAAGAATTTTCACGTAAAAAGGTGTCCAAGCATTTCAGCATTGCCAACAATTTGAAGTACTCGTTTCAGTTGAATAAAATAAAATTGTTGGCATGGTACACGTCGAAATGTTTTCAAATATTTTGCTTCCTGTAGACGTGTATCTCACCGAAGAATATTTTTAAATGACTAAATATTTTATATTAGAGGATACTTAGGTAGGTGTTATTTATATTTATAATATTAATTCAGATAAAAAAGCTTTGCTGAAACAAATGTGAACTTTATCTATGGCGATAAAATCGAGCTGGTCAACAACTACGTCTATCTTGAACAATACATATAAATTTGATGAAGGTATGCATGCCGAGATTGCTCGCAGAACCAAATTGTTACGAAACGCATCTGGGCGCCTGAATAGAATCTTAAAAAGTGACCTCGCATTGTGCATAAAGCGGAAAGTAGAAACATGGACCCTAAATGTAAAACAAATTCAAGAACTGCGAGTAACACAGCGTGGCATGGAAAGATGCATGTTGGGCATAACGCGGAAATACCGCAAAATAAGCCAATGGATAAATGGATATAGGTCTCCAAGCTGTTGGATAGGGCAATTCAGTACAAAACTAATATGGGTTTGGTCGCAATATTTAAGCTCGACAAGATGTAAATAAAAAGGATTTCAAGCTATGCACATTTATATTTTTTATGAAAATTTATCTTTTTTAAAATAAGTAAAAATAACATTACAACTATGAATTATTTCGAAATCTTTTCAAAACTTAATAAACAAAATTTTAATAAAAAAATAACACCACAAACAAACTAATATGTAATAATAAGATAGAATCTTTTAACGAATTCACATTAAATAACGTTTTTCTTAAATTTTAAGTAAGTTTATCTTTGACTTTAAATAAATAAATATTTTATATATTTTTTTATAAATACTTATTTTATACATTAACATTACTTCAATTGAGGGATTGAAATATGCAACTTTTTTAATTGGATGCTGAAAAATTCTGGGGGTTACACCTATTAGTAAATTTTGGCAGAATATCTTAAGGGTGACTCCAAACCTGTAATTATACAGGTAACTACGTCAGTATGTGCTTACGCAACATAAGACCGTGGATTTTAAACATAGTTTATTATAGTTTCATATTAGCCAATTTATTTATCTATCGTACGAGTTTTTTGCTCAGTTCAAATTTTAAATTAAAAATCGATGACAGATAAAACGACGTAACGTGAATTTTCGTATAAATATCGTCTGATTTGATTGATTTCCAGTTCAGACATGCATTTTATGGTGTTGAACACTAATTTTGTAGTTGAACTAGTTGAACGGAATTGTGAGAAGTCAAGAATATTAAGTGTAGATAGATTATTATTATTAAGACACCTACCTAATAATCAGTGACGTCCCTAGACAAAATGCCGCCCCATTTTTTTTTTTAAGTATATAGTATTTTTATCATCCTTTCATGACTCAAATATCTAAGAGATGTGTTGTTTATACATTGTATATACATTACTATGAAAATGTATACCTACCACTAACACATTCAAAATTAAATCTAGACCAGAATCTGAGGTCACATGAGGTGACACATTTGGTTTGTACCATTTAGCAATACACGGAGTTATTATTTTGATACCATTTTTACTGTGCTATTAGGTATTGTACAACATGAAAACAAAATAATATTAGCTATTTATATATAAGTATCATATTTCTATATAATCCAAATGATTCTCCTCGATTTGCCGCCTTTCGAGTAACTGCCGCCCCCAAGCGACGCTCAACCTGCCTACCCCCACGGGACGTCATTGCTAATAATATCATTTCTTTTTGATTTAATGAACAGTGGTAGACGAATATTTTGTCATACTCATTTATAGTGACATTAAAAATATATTTTTTATTAAGTAATTAACGTAAATAATGAATAAATTATTTTTAGGTTAAGGGGATATAATTTTTGAGGTGATCGTATGAATAAATTAGCAATAAAAATCTCTCTCGGGAACATGAATAAATAAAATAGAGTATGTGTATCTGTCGGTCCAAGCTGATAAATACCAAGATGGCGGCTAACATGTAATTGTTTTAATTGTTTTCGCACATCTATAGATATACTTTCCACCGAGTACCTATATTGTATTTTACTAATAATATTCTGACTCATTCACATAACTATCACTGGTAACAGATCATAAATTATTATTTAAAGATTTTGTGCAGTAATATTTTGTGTAGTAATCAGTTAGGGTATAAATAATATTATTATTGTCTCTCCTAATAAACTTTTCATTGGCAGCCAAGAGGTTTTAAGTGCACACCGGTAAAGTCACATCCCACATCGAACGTAAAATACAGTAATGGACTTAGTTATTATTTACGGTTTTAAATCAGCCACAGGGCATTATTAACATTTAAACCGCATGCATGCTTTCGCCGGATGCCAAGAAGGATATGAATAAGGTATTCATTGCGCATTAGGACGTGCGACAAACATCATTTGGCAGAGTCGCAATAGCATCGGCGACTCGCCATCATCTGTTGTGTCAATATTTAATATACAGCACACAACAAATTGCGCATGGCCCGGCGATAAAATAATAACGCGCTTCATTCGCAGTGCACGCTGCAGACGGGGCCCGAGGCACGAGTACTGCCCTGCTTCGAATAGGAATAACACACTGCTTATGAATTATTATCAGCCTTATTAAAAATGGTAAAATGTCATAATCTAAATAATATTGGATACAAAAAATCGACAGTAAATCCGATGCCTACACTAAAAATTCAAAGGGATCAAATTTAATATAAAGGAAAAATACTTTCGGGTTTATAGCTTTTATTTATCAATTATTTATGTGATCCTAAAATCGCACAGTGGTAGAATATGGACACTAACGCATAATTTAGAACAGCATAAATAAATATGTCCGCATACAAATTATATATTTGTAAACTTTTACCGATATATAAATGCACGTGCGCAATAGTTTGTTCGAAGATCAACGCACGTTTACACGTGCAAAATTTACTATGTAATTTGGAAACTCAGTATCGTGCAAATTTGACCATTAATGAAAATAAAATTCCACGAGACCACGTGTCGCTACTTCCGATGAATCAATAAAAACCAGTATATGGTAAAACTTACTTGTTGTTAGTATGTACATTTGAAAATATTGCGTACTTACCTAATGTGGCCCGTGGTAAAATGGAAATAATTTGAGTGAATAATCTATAGTTGAACGAATGCATCTATTATTATTAGGTACATCAGAGTAATAATATTCATATTAAAAAATATTAGAATAAGATGGACATCAGAAACATTTTGTAAAACTAAGAAAAAATTGAAATACCTAGGTATATAGATATATGAGTCGCTTAGAATCATAACTCACATATTCCAAAAATCAAGTTTTGAGATAATCGCTAAAAACCAACAGAGCACTATTTTTTGTAATAAGAAGAACAGTATTGAACTCCCTAGAATATTAATGAGTGAGAGAGTCGAATAACTTTTTTTTTTAAAAATATATATACCTAATACTCCTAACGTTGCAGACATACAGCATACTATGAGAAATAGAGCTCCCCGATTGGTTAGGAAGGCGTTGGTGACAAAACTCTATTCTTTGAAATATACGACATATTACACCAACAATGAACTTTGTCAACGATTTTCACATGGTTTAAATTGACTTTTAATACTCAACTATTTTTCGGTATAAAGATTAATTCATTTAGAATCACTTGGCATATTTAACTAAAAAACGACAAAATTGCAATATGTGAGTTATGATTCTAAGCGACTCATATATATTTAAAAAAACAGTGTGATAAAATATATAGAAAATGATAGTATACGAGTATAAAAACTTGTAAAAAACAGTGAATGAGCTAAATATAACCTAATTTATATATAAAGCAAGTTCCTTGTAAACACACTCTCTCGCATTTGTACAGTGACGATTTCTTGGACTGATCACACTACCAATGAGACAGGTTATCAACCACAGAAAGGTTGAATAGGTACTACGTCCATATTTTCCGCGATGCAAAGTGTGACATTACACCAACTCGCAATGCAGGAAACGGTAGAGGGCAATAAGCGTATGCAGAGACAGATTCTCTTGGGTATGTCTACCCCATTAGTGGCGCAATGTCCATGGCATTGGTGATATGATACAACTGGCACACAATAGGGACATGTACCTACCTATAGGTGAGTTTGAATTCGCAAGTCAATAAAAGTCTTGTATTCAGGTGTAGATTTTGGTTGCTACACATGATGAAATTTTGAGATTACCGTTTATGAAGACTGGCTGTTAGCCATTTTGTACACACATTGTATATAAACCTACACGATTCGAACCTTCGAGCTACGAATTTAGAAGCGAGTATTTGTCCACTAATCAAAACATAAGTAAGTATCACAAGTTAGAGCAGAGGTTTCCAACCCTTTCAATGTCTCGTTTCCCTAGTAAGTGTTTAATCAAGTCTAGTATTCCCTACAAAGATAATTTCACCCACCATGTTGGGAGTTTTTTCTATCTCTTCCTTCCTTTTCTCTTTTCTCAATATTATCAGCTTTTCCTTCCAAAATGAAAATTTTGGTTTGATTTGAAACTTTTTGTATCCCTTCTCCCACAAAAATTTAATGTTTTTTCTTCAACATTGGACAACTTAGTTTGGGAATCTCTACGTAACTCGTATACTCTAACTAACTCTCTACGTGTACTCTAAGTAACTACACAAGTAATTAGGTTTTACTTACTTCAGATTTTAGATTAAGGAATGAAAGGAAATGCATCGTTAAAACTATATTATGCATGTAAGTTGGAACATAATATTTATTAAATGAGAGAGGTTAAATAATAGTTATTATAGTAAATAGGTAGGTAATTATTTTGAAAATGGTAAAATCATTAGATAACCTAAAAGTTATAACTACCTACATTGAAAGAAAATAACACATAATAATTAATAACAATAAAAAACTATTAATAACTCTCAAATATGAACCATACTACGAGTATATTATATAGGTCATTTAGGTTATACTCTTGATTATAACAATTAACTTAGTTTTAAAAGAAGTTCATAATTGAAACTTTTGTTTGTTGTTCGTCAAAAATAGTATCAATACATCGATCATTTTTCATATAATTTCCATATAATTTTCTTCAGGTTATACTGGCTATTATAAGCTCACATTGTTTTTTTTTTCATTTTCTAGTGCTGTAGTTATAAAAGCGTTTTCGGTATGTGTTACTAATTCAGTCATTGTACAGTGCTTCTCCTTACGAGCGACTAAATATTCTCAACTTTACTTTCCAGAATAGGGGGAAAATTATACCACAACACTTTACCTATAGAATTGACATAACAAGTAGAGTTTATATTTTTTTCTATTATGCCAACATATGATGGTGGGATTATAATTGAATTACCCGGCTTTGCACGATGCCACTTCATTGATCAATATACATTCATCTTCAAAATAATAATAAGTACATTATTATTTGATATCAAAATAACTGAAATGTAGTATGTTTAAATGAAAATAATCATATTATTAGACTGTGGGTCAACATTTAAAATTGGAATAAAAAAAAAAAACAAACATAGAGATCAAAATGAAATGTACAATTTTATTATTTCCATGTTTTGTAATAGCCATTCTAGCTTTGATCTTTAAGTATCTAGGGGCGGCAGGTTATATGAAAGTATGGTGAAGCAGGCAAGTATGGTGAAAAAGTATGGTGAAAAAGTATGGTGAAACAGGCCGGTAATCAATTTGTGGCAAAATTTCCACGTTAACATTATATTATATGGGTACGTTATAATGACCAAAGTAAACCCTCCGTGATGCCCTGCATTTTTTTTTTATCGCGTCGCCATTTCTCGTGAGTTATCGGCTGTTGTCGGCATGCTTCATTTAGTTGTATGAGGAAGCCACATCGTTGCCTATCTCTACTTCTAATACATCTATGTTAAGTATATTATTACTTGTATGTATATCCTCCTTGATATTCAACGTTTTCTTTTTGAAGTTATACTTCTTTAGGCGCGTTTGGAAAATCGGATCATTGGGTCTATTCCATGCTTATCGACCGCTAAAGTGATAAATATTATCAAACTTAGGGTAGGTTTGTATCAAAATATTAGCACTTATTGTAACAATTACACGAAGCCGGTTTTTATTGTTGCAATAAGTGCGATATTTTAACAGCAGCAAGATAGGTGCTGTTAAAATATCGCACTTATTGCAACAATAAAAACCAGCTTCGTGTAATTGTTACAATAAGTGCTAATATTTTGATACAAACCTACCCTAAGTTTGATAATATTTATCACTTTAGCGGTCGATAAGCATAGAATAGACCCACAGAGTGTATTTTTGGCGTGTGACATGTAACACATAATTTATTTTTTCACACCTCGATTGGATTCGAATCAACGATCGTTCGGTTATAACGCACAACCATTACGCCACAGAATGATACTGCAATCGTGACAATTATACAATATATAGTTTAGAATTGTTCCGTTGCTAGGCAGGGAATTTATTATTGTCGGCCATTTGCAATTCCTTACGTAAACAAACGATTAAACGTCATAGTGGCAGTTGTTACTTTAAAAATAAAAACAACTATAAATAATTATACAATTTAGTAATATAAGTTAAAGTGTATAGAAATAAACCAACGGCGTTCCAATAAGCGGTCCTTTTTCTTAAGTGTGTAATTTAACAAGATAATTAAGAGCTAGTCGAAGAATCTAGTTTATCACAAGTTTTGTTTTTGTTTTGTTACGCCAAAGAAGTATAACTTCTAACGCGCGTACATTACACACACCGATATTATTTTTATTTTTACAAGTTTGTTATTTTTTTAAGGTACATAATTCAATATACGGTTATATAATATTCAAGAACACACCGCGAAGAATATAAAATTAGACTAGAAAGACTATAAAAAGTCTCTAAGCTGTATTAAGAGTTGCATTTTATAGTTTTAAAATGTTACTTACATAATAACGATCAATAGAATTTATAAAATTCCATAAAGAGACATTAAATAATTAAAATATACCATTTTCACAAAGGCGTAGGTACTATTACACTCTGATTATTTTATTTAAAAAAAATACAAAAACTGAAAGTGGTGCAGTGTTACATGGAAAGGTATAAAATAAACCATTGAATAGGGATACGTGTAAGAGTACGCGATGTGATAGAAGTAACCAAACTGGTAAAATGGCAATGGGCCGAAATGTCGCTCTGCGAGTGGATACCAGCTGGACATATTCTGTCATGTAGTGGCACCCAAAGGGAAGTATTCCCTAAACTACATAACCGCCTTTAAACAAGCTGGATCGACGAACTCATCAAGTTTGGCGGAAGTACGTCGCAGTGCAGAACTGTATATACTGAAAAGAGTCGAAAGAATAACATCAGTTAATCGACTTTGATTGCTAAACAATAATTCTCATTTTACTTAAATTTCATTTAATGATTATCCAACACGATTTCAGATTGAGTCAGAACTCATAAAAAAAGTATTTATATTTATAATCTTAATACCTTGTTGGATTTAAGTATTTTTGTAGTATTAGGAAACAAAATATGATGGCCGTCTACTAGATAACTTCTTAGTTATTTTCTATCAAAATGTAAATTTACCGCACCGGATGACACCAACCCTGCACAGATGCGTTGATGATCCGCACACACAATAGAAAAATTAAAGGGAACGTTGTTCATAGCCAAATAAATGAGTTTTTCGTTTTTCCCATTTATGAATAATGTAGTAACCACAAAGTAAACAATGTCCATGAATTGAAATGTATAACTCCGAATGTGAAACGTGAACCCTTCGTATACTAGGTAACCCTACGTTTCCTATTCATTGTTAGATTAACGTTGCAATAAATCCGCATTAACATTTATATCGAAAGAAGCAACGTGATAAAATTTTAATAGCTTTTTTTAGATTAACCCTTCAGAAGATGTCTCAGGCCCACAAATCTTGTACGCCACTGATAGACCTATTGTCAGGACTCAGGAGTATAGCTAACCATATTATAAAAAGCAGTGACTGCAAACCTTTATAGTTTGTGACTAAACTTAAAACCATATAATATTTTCTTTGAAAATGTATTGCGAGTGTCAAAGAGATCTCCACCTTAGATTTCAATAATCGAAAAACTAATTTGTATTATTATAAAGCCAATGATGGCCAAATGTCTACTACGTCGGCTTAAAATATTGTGGGTACCGAGTTCGAATCAGGAAAATTCACATATTATTTTAAAGGGTTTTTGGACCCAGAGTATGGACCTAATCGGTTGAACAAGTGGCTAACTTTACTTCCGTTTCTCTTTTTAAAAAATCCAAAAATCTTTTAGTACATCCTTCACGATGTGCAGGCTCATGATCCTCTTAGCATCTAACTTATCATGTGGATGCATAAAAACCTTATGCATCCACTAGTTTACATACCAAGTTTTCTCCCTTTAACGTAAAAATAATTACATTTTTTCATGAACGTTATAATACTTATTACGTTAGAATACTGACCTTTGATATTAAGACTTTTAAAGAATGCTTTTCAGTACAATTTTCCTCAATCAAACCGTCAGTAGCCATGGATTAAGGCTTTGAAGCCAGTTTCGGTTTATTAATTAAAACCATAAGACGCACGAAATATAGAACCCGCTGAGTGTCTTCAAATATTACCAACATTGAATGCGCGTTTCATTTACGTGACCAATTTTAATTCATACTATAATACCGACTTAACTATTGAAAATAACATATTCTTTAAAACGTATCCCATATGTTTCCACTCGAGAGTTTTACCATACTTTCTTACAGCTTAACCTAGAAGACAACCCGCTTTCCTTATTTTTGTGTTCTTTTTATTTTATCAATATCCATGTGAATCAATCTATCAGGCCATTTTTCTGGGTATAGAAACAACCAGATCAACGCAGAATCGCTTAATATGGAAGGAGATTGTGGAAAACCCTTTAATTTTAGGTCATATGAGGCGAATAATGAAATGAGATAAACTTTGAAAATATTTTCAAAGATGGTACCTATGTTATGAGAAATTCATATTTTAAATGTAAAATTTCTTCCGTAAACACATCTGTGAGATTTGTTTATGCTATGAAGTATATTATTTTCCATCAATTTGCGATATAATACACTACAATACTCACTACTTATTGAATTTTCTTCATTTGTTTTTCTACCCTGCTTCTGAAAAATACACATCGCTTTTCTCGTACGTATACATAGGTTTAACACCATGCCTATGTTTTAACATCGTTTAGAGAGAGCTCGTTCAATGACCCCCCTCCAGCACGGCAAGTTGGTGCAGTGTTCATCGTCTGCCACGTAATAGTATGCCGCGTCAAATCCCTCAGGACCTAAGCTACTCTATCCCGACTACAAGCTACACTGAGGAAATTCTGGATAATTTTCTACTTGATTACTTTTTAGCGAAGATTGAATTTAAAAACTATTGGTTGGTGTTTGTGTGTTTGGTTTATATTAATGTTAACATAGAAAGTATATAAATCTTGCTGTCGTCAGTTTTCCCGTGAGATGGAGACTGAAAAAGTTTGGAATATTCATAAGACAATTTTAAAAGGATAAAATCCGAACACGTTGAAGAAAATCATCAATATATATACGGAGCTTAAATTCAGGTACGAGTATATTTATTTATGGTAACTACAGAATATATTTTATTTATAGCTAAAATTCAACCATAGTAAAAACCTTGCGGGGTAGCATTATAAAGTGTTTAATACTAAAATACACAAGTTGGGACAACCTTAGGTATGTATTACAAAAAATGTTTTTTTTTTACTAAATGGGACTTTAAGTGTTCATTTGATTGACCGCATTAAAATATATGTTCTTAAAAACTTAAAAACCAAAATTTCTGAAAGATTTATTATTAATACCTTGATTTCAAAATTACAAAAGATGGTTTGACAATATTGTCGGAATTAAAAATAACAGATGGAATTGTAGTAGACTAGTTGAGATTGGTACCGTGGTCGTTGTAAGAGGTAGGGAGCTGAAATTTGGTCCTCATATATAGTTTACAACGTCCTTATTGACCAAAAAAGTCCCCATCGAATGGCGTAGGCCGTAGGGCGTTCTAGAAATGTTTTTTCACATATTTTGATGTTAACCAAATCTTGTTCAGCTCGGTCTGTAATTATTCTCTTACACGAATAAACGATACATCAAGGTCAGTGACGTCCCGTACGGATAAACAGGCTATCCATTGCTTAGGGCCGGCAAATTAAGGAATGAATACTATTGTGGCCGTTTTTCACTAAGCGTACGATGCAGAAAGTACCGACAGTATAATTTAAAGAAATCACATCGTCCAAACTTTTTAGTGCCTCAGAACTTTATCGCTGTTTGAGAGTAAGTTTCATAGAAATTCTCCAATCTTCAGTAGGTGATATGTACCTACTTATTTTTTCCAATGTTTTTTTTGCATTAATAAAGATAGTAAAATAGGTAATATTTAATAATGCACATAACAATGTTTCATATAATTTTAGACTATAAATGAAACGGGACGTCTGCCCAAGGGCGGCTCTTTGCCTACAGACGTCACTGATCAAGGTAAAGACAATAACAAGCGGAACAACGCTGTATGTATATTTAAAAAATGTATAACAAATTTAAATAGTAATTATTTAGTACCATTATTATATGTTGTATAAATATCCAAAAGTTTCTTAAAAAAATTAAAAGCTTCATTGGCATTGATATACTACTGGATGAATCATATGCTTCTTAAAATGACGCCCGATTTTCAGCGACTCGGCCAGTGTTAAAACTTACTGTTTTAATATCAGCGGACTTAACTCGATATAATCTCACTTAATATTTGTCTCGAAAACGACCTGGCAATAATTATGAGTAAGCCCGATCTAGCTTGCATCTTACTCTAACTAATAGTCAGCGCATGACGACTTGCTCTGTCCGCTCAGACAAGAATTTTTGGTAGCTTGCAAGCTTTCGGTTGCAGCACCCGTAGGGTCTCTATTCCAAGAACGCAAATTTAGTTTTACAGCCAGGGCAATACGGGTGAAATTTGGGAATCCTGTTAACGGTCTTAACGCATTATACCTGCAAGGAAATATTATAAAACGATATTCGTAATACCTATCTTCTTTTGTGGTACATTTTTAAAATGACACTTGTATGGGAACTCCTCATCTAGTAGTATATCAATGTTCATTGGTAAAGCTTATGCTCAGATTCGATTAATATAAATTCCCTTTCTGTCGAAAATGGATCTGAGATTTTTCTCACGTACGTATATTTTTGAGTTAGTTCCAAATTATGTATAAGTAGGTAGGTGTAGGTATATAATATTATTGTCGAGAGTTTTCCAGTAAAATTCAAAGCTGAAAAGATCTGAAAACTTTGTGTCATCCTATTAAAAAAAACGTAAAATTTTTTTAGAAACTTATTATTTCTAAAGAAAGGGAGGTTTTAAGGTTAAATATACGATTAGTAAATTTATATTTAGTAGGTAATAAAAATACATTAAAAATAAATTATTCTTTCATTTATTCGATATTGAATTATATATAATTGAAAATACACATTTTTGAAAAGCATCAGAAAGTTAGGCTCAGTGGGATTCGAGCTTACACCTTTTACTGCATGAATGAGTGGTCTTAGTCTATCGATCCATCTATATCTAACTAAAAACAATGCAATCTTATTAAATTTAACAAATTATGCCAAATTAAAGAATATTAGCTTTGTAATTAATTGAAATAAACAATATGACTTTAGTTTTTTATAGATAGTGTCGGGTGTTAACCAAATCTTATTAATAATGTAGTTTTACCTGTGAATAAGTACATACATGATCAGTAATTGATTCAATATTATGATTATTTAATATTGGGGGGGGGGGCAAGGAGGAGAATGTAAATTAGTCCCATAGGCTCTTTTTCTTCTTCACAGCCTAATTTCTCGTTTATCAGCCTTTTGTCTATTGCACTCGGTGAACCTACACCATGGTCCCCACATCCTGAGACGGGCCCTCAGACTAGGATATTTGGCGGGCCCCCTACCTACCACTAAGATTAAAGGCAGTGTAAAACACTACATCAACGTTTTTCAAATTGTGTTTTAGTTCAAATTAAGGGTACTTATACAGTGAATTATTGGCGATTTTTAATACATCTACTTTAATAATGGAGCTGTTAAGTATCGACACATAATAATCAAAAAATATATTGTACAAATATATAAGTATTGAAAATGGCCATGAAGTATAATAGCGCCGCAGGCGACTTTTTTTCTATTAAATCTAATTTATGATGTGTGTTTATCTCACTTATCTGGTCAACCCGACACGCCGGGCCTCCAGGCTAGAGCCCTGTCAGCCCTCCCCAGCCTTGACCTACACCACTCCGGAATTCGGGTGGACACCGACAATTTTTTGACAGTTCCATTAGGGATTGGGTTTCTAAAAAAATCTGACATTAGTGTTTCGAAATTTTTGTGTTAGATATTAAAATCTAAGAAATTTTTCTAAAAAAGGTGCTGGAGAATTACAAACCATTTTTTTGCCGTGTTTTTATTTGTCTGAGCCCAAAGGTATAGTTTATTGGCTTTCAATTTCAATGTTTAAAATCATTCTGATAACTTTCATTCTTGGGGTGCCAGGGCCCCTTGCTCCCCTCTCCCCCTGGGTGCGCCACTGTACATGATGATGATTTTGAAACAAAGCTATTTTTGTTAATTCTAATTTAATTTATCTCTCATATTTTTAATTTATCTCTCTCTTTTCATATTTTGTTTCAAACCCATTACAATAGAGTTCACCACATATCCAATCGCCAGTTCAATTAATATGTACATGCATATTTATTTTGTAACATACATGTTTAAAAAAATCTTATTGTTCCTATGACTAAAATTGGTAAAACGTATCGTCAAGGGTTACCCTAATAAAACAAATCTTTTATTTAATGAATATGGTTGTCTGGTGTGATTGATTCTTGGGGGTTGTGAGTTGTGACTCCAAGCTAACCGTCATGTAAATTTATGAAAATCAACCATTTACGAAACGAATATTTTTTTATCTTTTGCGTTTGGGGCCCTTGTCAGCGGAGGGATTCCGCCCCTGAAAGTCAGTATCATTATAAGTAATGGTAAAAAATGTGGGTACGCGGTGCGTCGACGCCATCCCTAGGTAAGGTACACAGAACTTGCGATAAACGCACTCGCGAATCGGCGCGCCGCAGCGGCCGTCTTCTCAGCCGCCGTCCGCACAGAAACATGCGTGCAGGCCGTTTAATTTTGGCGTCGATCGTAAGTTCAGTGGCACACTCGCAGTCCTCGGAGTTCCGCGCCGGGCCTACCCGCGTCGCGACTCGAAATAGACCAGTCCCCGAACGCGACTGGCCGTGCGAGCATCGCGCACTCATTGACAGCCATTAAAATCTTGAAAAACTAAAAAAAAAAAAACACAATTAAACCAACTGTCGCGATCGTCACATCACCGGTGGCCGCACGTGCAACTAATCGGGATTAACACCGCCGCCATGTTGGAATCGAATCAAATAAAACCGCGGTAAAAAAAAAACATCTCACTTGACAACCGTAATTAGAACGACGAATCATAACAATGCTATTTTAAATAAGTCATAAAAGTAAACATAAGCCTGTGTGAGGCATTGACGAAACTTTTAAAAATGGAAACATATTTCGTAGAACTGTCAATTTGACATGAAATAAAAAAAATAATACCAATGTTAACTGCATAATATAAAAGAATAATTCAAATGTTAGAAATTTCAGTGCGACATTCTGAAAATATAGCATTTTCTTTTAAATGTCATGCCGTAATACTCGTGGGCAAAGCTACTTGTAATGTATGTATAAGTTTGCTTTGGCAGTTTTAAGCTCGTTGCTTCGGTGGCTTCGTTCGTTTTATAAGCTTACCCAGTAGTTCTGTTTATGTGTTCATTTAAGAAAATATTAATAAACAACGCAAGTTTGCATACAAGCAGATGGCCGCGTGGAAAACCGCGATAAATAATCTTGGAACAACGATCAATTTTGGATTGCCATCGAATATGATAACTATTTTTTATCTCGTTGGCTTCACACCGTATTTAAATTACAATTACTTATATTATTGTAAAAAGAAAATGTGTTATTTAAAACTAATAGGAACATCGGCCATTGTCTGAGATTCTGTTAAATAATTCGTTGGTATATAATAATGCCGCATATATGAAAATCGAGAAATATAGTGATAACGTTATTTTAACAAATATATTATTATGTATGTATTAATAATTAACAGTTACGTTAAAGTTTTATAAAATAATTTCAGTTTTTTGGTACAATAACGTATTACAAAATTCAACATAACTATTAATCTATGTATGAATGATAAGAAAATTCCACGTTGTGATTTTCGTGTCACGTGAGTCTGTTGTGATTGGTTCGTATTTTGACAGATGAAATACGTACAACTAGGGTATATACTTAAATTAAAATATTTTTATGATCTAATATTATGGTTTTTTTTGTAATTCTTTGTATAGATATATATATATATATATATATATATATATATATAATTATATTCACATTATAGAATCCTTATTTATTTTAATGGTAGGTTACTTGCAATACCTAATATAAATATTTTTATCTATAAATTTCAATGGTTGTTGACTAATGATTTCTAATGAATAGCAAAAGTTGAAATTTATGTATTCTAAGTATCGGTTTAATAGGAATTACTTACAGTTGACTTGACTATCGAAATAATTGAATACAAATTACATATTTCGTAGAATAATATAATTTTGCGATTACTGAAGATTTACTACACATCAATGTGTCAGAAATTTTATTATAACCAATGGTTTCCTCGTGTATTTTCTATTTTCGTTGCTTTCTAGTGTGGAATAATATCAATTTAAAAATCGAATTGTCTTCTCTATGATTCAGAAATAAAATTTAAATTACCTACTAGCTGCGTGTAATGACTAATGACATAGACAATAAAATTGTTATTTTTATTTAAATAAGGAATACTGCACTCGATTTTGTACGTATATTTTCAACAGATCAAGTAGAGTTTCATGATGAAATCATTTTAAAAGTGGATTTACAAATAAATATGCATGCGATAATGTCTAAATATCAGCTAGTTTTATTTTGCAATCAGTAAATTCTGTTTATAATCGTTAACACCAACCTAATTTAGAAATATCTTTAGTTAATTCGATGACGGACGAAGTTCTGTTAAATAAATAAATATATCTAAGAAGTAAGAAGGCTTACATGTAAATAAACTAAAAAAATGTGATTACTCAATTCGAATTAACACGTCGATAGATGGCAACATCCGTCAATAAATATATTTATAATATTTAATGGTATCCACAAATCTGCACTAATTTAATAGCCATAAACTATTTATAACAGTCTAACATAATATAGGTGAAATCTTTAGTGATTTTCTTATCATTTTCCCTGTTTCTGATAGTAAAGTTATAATCCTACTTTTATTTTGCTTGATGATTTACAACCAATAATCGTAAACGTATTAAATAATAATATGTAGGCACATCATGGAGTCAATCGAAGCTAGTTTATAAAATTATTTTTCCTGTTAATATGATGTCCACTGTGGAATATAGCTTAGCGTGGCATCGCTCCCGACCGCTGGGCCAAGGACTCAAATTCTTTCTGGTTTTCAACCAATGTTTAAGATGGTACTTCAGTGAAACGGTAAATAATTTTCAACTATAGGTGCGACGAAATTTTGGACTGGCTGGCAATCGGAGAGCCAAAGTCGAGCTGTGAACACGTCAATTTGTTTTGTGATGGCGACGGGGGAATTAATTCTTAACTCGTATAAAGATGACTAAAAAACGTTACCCATTTACTTAGAAAAGAAAACATGTCAATGAATATATTATTATTATTATTATTAGTAATATAACAATAAACATAACATTACATGGACGCATGTTGACTTTTTATGACAAATTATGTTTTGTTCTGCACGCGTCATTTGCACAATCTTCTCGTCGCGTAGTCACGATCGTTTTAGACCGTGCCCCAGCTGAAGTATAGCCTTAAACCCCTAGGTATGGACCCAGGGTTTGGCCAAATGGTTTATAACAGCTGATCTTCCTAAAAATTCTCCACAATGTGACGGTCTATTATCTCAGTTATGGAGCAAACACGCTAATTTAAAATCTCATTAAATAACCATTAGAACAGTGTTTCTCAAACCTACTCCTTTAGTAGGTAAACCTACAGCTATTATTATCTGCATGTACATTTCTACAACGTGGAAGGTAATATTATAATCTAATTACATGATTGGTTGTAAAAAAAATCTGTCAACCTATATATAGGTCGGTGGTGGGGATAACAGCTAGTGATGATCAGGCACCGCCAATTGGATGCCGCTTGAATGAAAACTAGTCTTCGGACATCTGGACATCGCACAGATTAATGAAAAACAAAAAAATACACGTACGTTACGACTTGAACCATCAAAGCTCATATAAAGGTTATATCAGTGGCGAAGTGTATAGGTAGGCTGTTACGATCCTCCATAAATAGTGCACACTAAACTTTGTCAGTCTTACGTATTTGTTTTCATTGAAATAAAACTACAGTTTAGAGATGGTGGTTAGGTTAGTTTTTAAAATTCAATTAAACCCTGCCTAAGTAGATAATAGTCAAAAAATACTCATCTATTTATGAAACATCTAAAATTATGCAATTAAATCATACATAACATTAGATATTTTATAGATAGAATAATATTTTTTATATATTACAGTTTGGTTTAGACAGGGCTTAATAAATTTAAAAAAAACCAACAATATGTGATATATATACTTAATCCAACGAAAACAAATAAGTATGAATATAAAAGTGTGCACAATCGCCCAAAATATACCAAAACTATAATGGTTTGGTTTGGCAGGGTTTTAATTGATTTTTAAAAACTAACCAACACCATCTGCAAATTGTATTCTTAGTTAACTGACTGACAAAGTTCAGTGTGCATTATTTATGTCGAATCTTAACAGCCTGCCTCCAACCCTCGCCACTGCGGTGCCCAGTTGGTGGCGCCGAACGGTCATATTCCCCATTTCACCAAGCTAACGTGATTCGAGCACTGGAACAAATTGCAACGGTCTGTCCCTGTCTCCATAGTAACTGAGAGCGGAATGCACAATCTAAGATTTCGATCCTAAGGATAAGTCGCCGAAAATCATGACTTAACTATAGACAATCCTGATTATAGAGTTAAGGAATCCTTAACCATAGACTACTTTTGTTATGAACACGCCCCCTTCTGTATTACCATTTACCACTGACAGCTGCTGTCAAAATAAATTCGCATGTCTATAACACAGTCCATACACTCAAATTCATTTAACAATGTATCTCAATATGGATATTGATGGTGTTAATTTGTTTGGCATGTACTTGCAGAATATTATTTTACTTTTATACGCCAGCCCGCAGAAATACAAAATGCTAAGTGAAGAATGACACTTGACGCTAGTGTTACCATGTTAAAAAAATATCTTGCGGTGCCTGTGGAATCACGTATAATGACTTATAACGGACACATAAGAGTATTATAATTAAATATTAATATGTATTTATAGTTATTGCATTTATAAAATGTAGTTGACATATTTTTGTCATCGTTTAACAATTATTAAACTATATGAAAGAGAATTTTTAAATATGGTATTATTTTCAATAGAAATGATCTTAACTAAGGACAATGTTTCTGCATAGTGTTTTCTGCTAAGGAAATTTTAGTTATGACAAATGTTTCTGCTCCGCTTTCGCTCTGAATTGTTAATACGTAGTAAGCTAATAATAATTTTATAAGAAATTCATTATTAATTACCAGAATTGAAAACTACTGCAATTGTAATGATAATAATATTCATTCACAGATAATGTTACGTTATAGAAATTAATTATTATATGTACCTATATGTATTAGGATCACAATTGTTTGTAAACGCAGTGTATAGTGGTTTACTTTAAATGTAATTTTATTAACTCTAAAAAGGCAACAAATAAATAAAGTATCTCAATTCACTCATAGTCTGAAATCTTGCGCTATCAATAATCCTGGTTCAGCGAATTATAAATTCGTTCGCACCTCGTTTACTTCGGCCTTTCGGCATTCTAACCAAGCTCCTCTCCTCTCACTCTGACGCGCGCGTATAAATCCTGTCTTGTCGCTTAAACTCATTATATTTTATAGCTTTTACTTTTTTATGAATGAATTATATCAAGTTAATGTCTTGTTTTTATATAACTGTACTAGATTTGGCCGTGTTAATGCATTCACGACTATAAATCTTTTACCTCTGCGGCAGTGGTGAAAAACCTGCAGAATGAGACATAGTTAAGTACCTAATTACGGCATTGTATCAATCAAGGATCATAATTCAAAACAAACAGAAAGAAATCTTTTATAATATATTATGCATTAAATGATGTTGAGCATCTCTTTCCAATTTATAGTAAAGAAAAAATGTTCCTTCCCACGTACTATAACACGCTGAAACTGGAGTAACGAAATAACATTACAAGTAGGTATTATATTTTAATAAACTATTTTTATATTCAAATTTATTTTATTGAAAATTATAAAGGGGTCACTATTTAAATATTACCGAAATTATAATCATGATATAATGTATATCGAAGTATGTAGTATAATTTATAAAAAAATTGATGTTACCTAATGATATTTATTATTTTTTTTAAATCGGCGTTTCGTGCCTCGCGGGGGGAGGGGGGCTCTACCCCCCTTGGGCTACACCACCTCAATTCATTCTACAAAATTGATTTAAAAAAACCATTTTACGTTTTGTTTCAAATTTGGTCAACCAGCATTCAGAGAATCAGTAGGCAAAGCATGTTCCGTGTTTAATAATTTTAGCCGTCAGGGTTTAAGTAACCATCATCTGAGGGGCCCAGGGGATCATTGGGTAATATTATTTTTTTTATAAATTGAATACGTGTATTAATTAAGGCGCTAAGTACCAAAATAATAAAAACTGACATTTTTATAGAATAATGTTCTACATACCAACGCCAATAACTTCAACTATAGTCTAAGTGCCTCAAGCAAGTCAAAAAAATACAGCAAAATAATCAAACCTGTCGACGTTGTAAGTCCGTTGGCGTGTTTTATTTTTAATGGTGTAAGTAGCACTGCAGTGGTCAACGGCATTCAATATAAAATAGCTGACGATGGTGTGTTGACACTTGCGAGTTCTTAATACCTAAAATTATAGAAGCTGCCGTGATTTTTTCACACTGTAAAACTACATTTTTCAAAAGGTCTGCTTCATGAAATTTTACTGCAATGACTCGGTATTTTGTAACTACAGGCAATACTACTTTTTGGTACTTAGAGCCTTATTTAATACACGTATTCAATTATACTACATACTTCGATATACATTATATCACGATTATAATTTCGGTAATATTTAAATCCCTTTATAATTTTCAATAAAATAAATTTTAATATAAAGATAGTCGAATTCGATTCACCACCACTGTTGTAGACGGTGTTGTCAACAAGACAATCATTTACTTCAAAATCGTCGAGCATGCTGCTCATTACACATAATGTTTGGCAGTTTATTAATTCTTTTGATAGTATCACATTAACCTGTGAGAAATGAAAAAGAAATACACACCGTCATTGATCAACACATTAAATTTATTATTCTTGTAATTTATTGGTAAAAATAATTTATTCATTTTTTAACAGCAGCTGTAAAATAAGACACATTTTAAAATGAGATGGGTGTAATAGCAATATTTTTTTTTGTTATTTTATATTATATTATATTGGTTTGTGTTCTATATTTGAAATTTGGTTTGCATTATAATTATTGTATTCATTTGTTTATGATACATTTTATTCTTAAATTTTAAATACGTCAGAATTTCGTTAATTATTTGAGAGTTGTTCTTACTAAACTATTTTATCGATTTCAGGTATTAGCTTAGAAAGAAATACTACTATGATAATATCTTACACGTTACCTAAATTATCATTTTTAATCATTTATAATGTAGTATCAATAGTATCATGGATAAAAATATGCATTGTTTTCAAATAGATACTTACTAATTTGTAAAATTCTGTGAAGCTCAGTTCAGTGAAGAAAATAGACGTACGGATTAGCGACAACTCAAAACTTAAAACCCATTTTAAGCAGTAGGTCAAAGGTAATCCAAAGCAAGGATTTGGTTTATCCCTAAAAGACTGCTGACAACATTGAAAATACAAGTAGTTGACGGTTGTACCTAATGTATTAATTTGATAAGGAGTATTGTTGATTACGCATAGTAGATTTAATAATGATATTATTATACACATTTATTATATTATAATCTTGCAGTTTCTAAAAAATGACACCCGTAAATGCGCACGGGACTTGTGCGCAGTCGTTGACAGATGATAAAAAAGAAATCAAAATAGCGTTACTACTTGAAAAATTGAATTATACGTTGTTATTTATATTCTGGTAGTGACTAAATATAATGGGTAGCATTTTACAAAACATGAAAAAGAATTGGAAGGTATTAGAAAACATTTTGGCCAAAACCAACTCAAAATATTTTCACTCTAAAAAATGTTAATCGGATTAGGTATCAATTTTATGAGGAGACTTTGGGAAAAATCTTTCTATTATGAGGAACATATTTTCTAAATTATAGATGCCAGCATAAATTTCCTTATAATTAACAAGAATATAAACGCTAATTCGTACATCCTTGGATGAGCTTTCCACCTAGCAATATGATATTATATTATATTATCAGTATGACGTACGTATTGTATTGTAATGAATTTCAATTACGGAGTCATTCTCAATCAGCTAGTATTACGATGTAGGTATACCATTTTTTCCTGATTTATATCGTCAACTCAATACTACAACTAAACAACTTCGATTTTGCCATTTTTTATTAATTGAATTTTAAGCTTAGTAATTTGCATACAATTGGATTGAATTAGTTATTTTGTCACTTCATAATATTAATATTCAATCAGTTGCAAATGTGAATAAGTAAATAACAAGTAGAACTAAAATATCAGTATGATGTTATCGGTAGTAAAGGCTAAATTTACCTATATTTCTTCTCATGCTTATCATCTTTAGAAGATCAATCACCATTAGGGCGATTTTTGCTCTATCTTTTGTTACTTGGAACAGTTCGGTGTGGCTATAGTCGGACCGATCATGGAAGTTTTTAAATGCTTCGTCGTCCTTTGCTAAATTGGTGAATGACATATTTTTCATATTTTATAATATGGTCAAGGTACAATAGTTTTCTGCCACATTTGTCAAGCTGTCAGTCAAAAGAATTTAAGCTCGATACGTATATGCAGCTAAGTACTGGTTTATCGTCCATACCTGCATACCATGGAAAAGGATTATGAGAGCATAAACAAAAACAGACAGACAAAAATGAAAACTACAGTTTTTGCTTGGGTATTAAAACCAAATATTTCAAAATCACAGATATACGCTTCGATGTTGTTATTAGTATACATAGATTCACGTCTTTGTACTACCTACTTGTAAAATTTGGAAGAAGAGGTAAGTACATGGGGTATGTTGGAGTTTGAGCTATCTGCTGATAGAATTATCTAAAGAAGTTAATAATGTATCAGATTAAATAGTATTCTCAAAAAATAGCAAACATCAAGTTACCTAGTTATAGTATTCAGGTGACGATATACATCAGATTGGCGGCTCTCGTGGTGCAGTGGGTGAGGCACTGGCCTTCTACCCGAGAGTTGTGGGTTCGATTCCCGATAAGGACACAATATTTATTTGATTTCTCAAAGCCTGGGCGTTTGTGATTGTTCAAAATTACTAATAACCACTTTTTACGAAAAAGCAAGGACATGGTTATTAATAATCCTAAAAAAATATATACCTACATCAGATAATAGAATCTATAGAATATAATGTAGTGAAAACGTAAAAATAGCCGCGTAATCAGAAATACTGTAATTTTAGACCATTTTGTTATTCTATACTATGGTTAATTAATGTAAAATAACATGCCAATACTGTCCCAGAAAATAAGCCAGAATTTAATCATAATTAACGTAAATGTGTGATAGTGAATGTGAGAAATGATGAGCACGTCGTTGCATACCCTTAGGTTAATATATTATGTGTGTGTATATGTAACAAAAATTTAAAAAAATGGTTTATTCATTCGAAATACTGTGGCAAAAATACTCGCCTATTTTAATTTAGGACGTCATATTTATTTTCGGGAACAGGTACGTTCAAACCTACGCTTTTCATGTTCTGACGTCATTTGACGCATGCAGCCACAGATTGTGTAGTAACATGGAGTAGATTTAGTAGTCTCTCGATAGCCTTATGTCTTCCCATTTATTAAATGATTATTAATTGAATTGATCTATATTTATAATTATTATTTATTTCTCTACGTCACTGGGTCGATTTGATTTGTGGGTTAAATAATGAAGATTAAAACGGTGCACATATAACAATTGTTTTAGAATTTCGTCAACGTTTAAGAATATTTTAGGAGAAATAATACTTGCATACATAATATGTACTTAAAATGGTGAAAATTGATCTATATCGAATTTATATATCATAATTATATAAGTAATAATTACAAGACAAAAAGAACTTTTTATATACAACGTTTTTAAATTTTCTGTTAAATCATATAAACTCGACTTGACCAGCTTAAACGATCAAAAAAATTTGTCCTCGATAGAAATAATACTGAAATGTCATTTTGATTTCCATAGTAACGCACGTATATATTAATAATTTAGTTGCTAGGACCACCCCCTTAGCAACCAATAATAGTGGATTGGATTATGGATTTCTTCCGAAATAACTTTTCATACAAAACAGAATTAACTGAAAATTAATTCAATTCTACCTAAAGATGGCTCAAAGTATTAAAAGAATGCATTGGCATTGTGTTCTGATATATTCTAAAAGTTTCAAATGTCTAGCTAGTCGGGAAGTTAGTTAAAAATTGATTGCAAGATTTGTACTGGATAAACAACCACCGGACAAATAAGAATACGAGCTAATAAAAACGTACAAGGGTGTATCTTTATATATAATATATATCTTTATAAATAGTATGTATCTTTATATGTATCTTTATTAATAGGACGATTAAGAGGCAGTGTACACAAGAAATCTAAATTCATATATTAACTATTTAGGTAAATTTAATACGTTTTTTTTTAAATCTAAAACTAATATAAATCCGAGTCGATTTCCCACGTTTTCCAGGGGCAACGTATCGACAGTACTCGGGACGTTTTATATCCCGGATTATCTTCCACAATGTTTTTTTAGCATGTTAGCATAATTTTCGCGCATTCCGAATGTTGCACGCGTGCTAGAGGTTCTCCACCACTATCTTAGGCCTACCTCATTTTTAACTCGGTCGGTTCTTGAACCCCTTAAATTCTCAACTGTTTAAGTATTGAAATCAATTTATTCACTAAAATATTTACAAGAACCGATGAAGTGCGTTGTTTTATTTTTCTTAATAATCGTAATTACTATTGTAATTATATATGAGTATGTAAGTTTGTGCTTTATTACTACGTTTTTATTTGCTCTTTTCTTCTTCTTTCTTATTCTTGTTTGTCCAGTACAAATTTTGTCTTGTTTGTCCAAAATTTTTATTGGACGATTGAAGATTTTTAACTAACTTCCCGACAAGCTAGACATTTGAAACATTTAGAATATGTCAGAACACGACGACAATGCATTCTTTTAATACTTTTAACCATTTTTAAGCAGAATTGAATTCATTTTCAGTTAATTCTGTTTTGTATGGAAAGTTATTATTGTAGGTTGCTAAGGGAGTCCTAGCAACTAAATTATTAATATATACGTGCGTTGCAATGGAAATCAATATGAAATGTCAAAATGACATTTCAGTATTCTATATTTATTCAGTATTTATATCAAGTACAAAAAAAGTATGTATTGATACATAGAATAATTCTCAAGTTTATATGATTCAACAGAAAATTTAAAAACGTGGTATATAAAAAGTTCTTTTTATCTTGTAATTATTTTTATGAAGTTTTAAACGTCTACGATTATAAATCATTATTAAAATCACACATTGCGATAAAAATGATTATTTGATACGAATCCACAAATAATATATCTACGTACGAAGATTTTTTTTAAATACTGTCAACTGGGTTTACTTGACAGACGTTAAATTTAATTTTCCTAATTTTAATTCTGGTTCGGTCAAGTGACCTGGTATTTATTTTCCAGAGTTTTTTGGCTTTATGAATAGTTATATAACTATACTTATGATATGTATACCTACAAGTAACAAAATTTTTGTCTTGGGACCCACAAATTCATATTTATTTATAATTCTAGCCATTTAATTCTCGAGTGTTTTCTCTAACTACTAAACACAAAATAATAACATACCAAAGTGAAACATGACATTTTGGTCGTTTAAAGAATGGGACAAAATGTCGAATGGAAAATATTGTTAATAGTGCTGACATCATTATGTAGTTATGTCATTTAATTAGTATATCAGATAGGTGCTCTTCAAACCATCCTACTTTTCAAAAAGTTTACTTTTTCGTTTTTGTCAGGATAGAAAAGAAATGAGAGCATTCCGTTTAAAATATATAATTTCTCATACTTAAAATCCCATTGTCTTAGACAGACTCTTATAAATATCATAATGCAGAAAGAAGCCATGAAAACTTACATGAGAATTAAAGATAATTAAGACGACCCTAGAGAACAATTTTGGCAAAAGATTGTGAAGATAAAAATTAACTATTTAACATACTAAATATTCAAAAGTCGACTCAAGTTTTTCTTATAGTTTGTCAGAGTAAAGGGACAAGTAGGTATATATGTACATATAATAAATAACTGTACAAATATTTTTATATTATGTGTTAGGTACAAGATATGATTAAATCATAAAAACCAATTAAATAAATTAGACTGGTGGGCAGAAAAAAATCGGAACTTATAAAAAAGTCATTGACGGATTTATCGGTACTTTGAATGCACGCAGCAATAGGGCCCCAAATAATCAAAAATAGCCAAATCCTTATAATACAGCAGTGATTCCCAACCAGGTTCCGCGAGAATTCAGAAAAGCTCACCCAAATGGTAGGTATTTATTTAAACCATTTTGGTAATAGGCTAAAGGTAATGTTGATCGTGACATGTATTAAATAAAATCAATTGAGTGCCTATTTGGTAAGTTGGGTTTGTTTGGGTACAGATATCGCATCATAGTTATTAATTACTGAACTAAAGTGAATTCTACTTTCGTTCAGTTATATTAAAATCTGTTTAAAGTGTAGATATCAACTGATTACTAACCCTACTGGCAGTGACATGCCGTGCCGGAAGGTAGATAATGCATTGCTTAAAGCAAGACATTCTAAGAGTGCGGCAAATTAAGAAAGAAATACGGATAATACAACTTTTATGATAGATTACGTGAAGATTATAACATTTTTGCCTGCGTATCTCGTAGAAATGTAAATCAATCGTAAATATAAAGAATTTTTATACATTTTATATCTTTTAAGGATCGCAACACAGATAATAATAAGGAGTGGTCCTTTTTAGTCTGCTTACGTATGTCAATGCCTACTTTTTGACACGTCTATTTTGTAACTTATTAATTACTCTGGAACAGAATGCTTGGAGATTTCGTGAGTTTTTTTAAATGTCTCGAGGGTTCCAAAAAAGGTTTAGTTGCGAAACATTCACTGCAATTGAGCGAGGCATAATACGTAAATCAAGTTATTTTTGAACATACATAATTTTGAAAAAAACTTCTGAGAAACTATGTTATAATTAATAAAAAAAATCTTTTTGAAAAAAGTAAGACTCGAACCTGTATCTCCCGGGTATCGCGCATATGCACATAGTCCACTATGCTAAAGGAGTCATACTTAATTACGACAATTTTTAACTATTAGCTTTTTAATACTCACTGAAGCGCTTCCCAAATTAGCTACTAATTGGGGATCGGCTTTTGTATTTTAAATCAAAGTAGGCATTACTTTAATTACTAACCGACGTCACGGATCACTCCAAGATTCTTTAGCATAGTGGACTATGTACGTGGCCGCAATACCCGAGAGACGCTGGTTCGATTCCTCCTGTCTTACTTTTTCCAAAAAGATTTTTTCTATTGGTTATAATATATTTTCTCAGAAGTGTTTTCAAAATTATATATGTTCAATAATTAGAACGTTACATTCTTAAATCTTGTAAATTATTCGTTGAATAAAAAAAATGTTTTTTCAATATTTTGTAGTCCACCCTTCGTACATTTTTGTATTAATATATTGAGTTTATATTACTCTGTGGTTTGTGATCTTTTTTCCGATTGGGCCGTAATGCTTTTCATAATCTCACAATACGGTAGTTATGCCACTATCTTGGATTTATATTTTATTTTATGAATTAATTTAAATGATTTAATATTTTGTTCTCAGTGTCTGTATCGGTATTGATTACTGACAATTCTCAAGTGTCGCTTGAAATGGGCAAGTAGTCGGACATCCGACACGATTGCATTACCTGCATTAGAAAACTCAATAGACTGTTCGGCTTATACTGCGTTATAAGAATGGAGAAATCCCTTAATCGCCTACTATGTATATGCTGAAAGTTCTGCATTGTAGTTTTATTCATATACAGTTAAATTAAAATTTTTAAGAAAAAGTTCTGTAAAGTAAAGTAATGTCAGATCAAAATTCTTCACGAAATATCATAAAGAATCAGGACACCGTGATATTATATAATGCTAAGTACACACGCACGTTCTTGCTCGATGGTTTTACACTCATTCGAACATGTTTCAACGTGTGTACCATCTCGCTCGATGCTTTTTTGTTGGATAGCGAGCAAACGGCTCGGTGCGAAAAAGATTCAAGGTCTGTAATTTTTGCTTTTTTGCCTTGAGCATGATGACTCAACGTATGCGCTTTGACTGAGCGTCTTGAGTCGAGCTCAGTGTTGCCATATTTTGAAAGTGGAATTATAGTACAGAGCCTCCAAAATTATAGTATTTGGGGATAAAATATAGTACGCGTTGTCATCTGTTGAAAATGAAAATTTTTCCAATTTTTCATAGTCGGCTTGTTTTTTTAGGAGATAATATTTTTCCCAATTTTTCATAGTCGGCTCGTTTTTTTTAGGAAAAATATTTCGCCGCGGGCCGCAGATTTCCAAATTTTCAAAGACCACTCGATTGCGAAATTATAGTCCTTTTATATTAAATTATAGTACGATATTCAAAATTATAGTATTTTTGGCGTACTATACCTATTTTATATCGTACATAGTACGCGGACCAAAATTATAGTACAAATACTATAATTATAGTACGGTTGGCAACACTGGTCGAGCTGCTAGAGCGTTTGGACGAGTATGCTTCCAAGTCAACATGTTCGATCGAGCGAAACCGTCAAGCAAGAACGTGCATGGGTACTAGGCATAAGGACGTACCGATTCAAATATATAACAAACATAATTATATAACAACATGTAAGTATATAAAAGATGAGATGGAATAGTAAACCATCGTTATATTGTATTAAATTACAACCTACATATTCTACATCCTGGTGCTTCTAGTAGGCAGAGCATTCACTTTAGCTATAGAACTAGATAAATTAAATAGGTGACAGTGTCACCTGTCAACATTATTGGATGTTGCCGATATCTTACTACTGCATTGTAAGCATCTGTCAAAAGTATTACGAGAGTATCATATCATTTTTTTTCTTGCACGATCCGATTGAAATTAACGATTCCTTTATTTGCGTGTCATTTTTTTTTCAAATTTAGTATTTGCGTTTACCTGTTTATTTTTTCTCGCATTATGAATTTTAATACATCTTCTTTCTGTCTCGCTCTATCTTACACATATTCATAATATGTTTTCTCTCATGCGTTACAGACGGAAAGATAGATAGATCAAAACATACATATGTGGTAATTGTGTTTCCTTACATAAATTACCTACATATTATGTTATATATCTAAGTATATGAATTGCAATACCGTTTACGGAATCGTGTTTTTTGTTCTTTAGTTTTAGTAGACCACTCATACAACTAACAAAATTTGGATTAACTCTAGTAGTTTCTTAACTAAATTATATTATTGCATTATATTGTCTAAATCAGGAATTTTATAGTTGAACTGTGACAAATATAAATTCATCTAAAATTGGCTTTCTTTATGCGCATGGGTTAATTATAAAATAACCATACCTAATATCAACGCGTCTTCGTATTATATTTTTTTAAATTAATATATATGTACATTTTCTTTACTCAGTGACAATATCCTATCTGCCTTTTTAAATAATATGCTGAGTAAAGTAAATGAATATTAAGTATATATTATTTATATTTATTACTATCACGTGACTTATGAGCACGCTATATTTATACGATATGCATTTTCTTTTGGTAAGGTTTCCTCTTTCCATTTTCACTTAAGACAGCCAGCACTTGTTAGCCCTTCTTTACAAGGCATTTATTACTTTTACATAAATTTTGCATATTTTAATATCATATTTTGTATTTTTATAATATAAACAATAGATACGTACTTCACGATATAAATTTGCATATTATTTTTAAGCGAGTATCAGTAAAATGTGGTAAATAAAGATAGACACTTTATGATCTTTACATAATATGTATCTTAATTATTCATATTATATTGATTATTTCGACATATATAGCTGATTACGTCGTATCCCTGTTGCCCTTATAGGTACGTGTCAATGATCAAGAATATTAAGATATAAACCAGTAGCGTACCTAGTGCTAAATACAAAAGTGCTGGATCGCTTATTTTTAAAAATCTTAACAGCATCAACCAATACCACCCACTTTTCTTTATGCATTAAAAATTTTGAATTTCTAAGTCAGTGTAATACATTTTCTCATATCGGAATTGGACTGACTAATCGTTTCTTCTTTACGGTATGAATAGGTACGTATATTTATTTAAATTCCCAAGTTAAAAATAACAGCGATAAAATTGTTTATATTGAGGTGATTCGACATAATTACTATATGATATTTTATTGATGAAAACTGTTTCAAGAAGTGCTCCTACATGGAAATATAATCTCGGGGTGCTGACCCGGCGCGCTCAGACCCTACTACACTACTTATACAATCAGATTTGCATTTATTTTATACACTGTGGATTAAAATGAATATAGACTAGATGTGGGGATAAAATTGACTGAGAGAGGTTTGGGGTAGGTTCAATTAACACCAAAAACAATTTTCATGTGAGTGAAATATTAATTTTAATTTCACATTTTTACATTTATTACAATATTAAATTACAAATTGTGATATTAAAGGAAAGTTTTTCCACAAATAACAAATTCTAAGCGATTTTCGTACATTATTGAGTAGATCTGGTTTATAATACAAAAACAGATATCTATCATTTTTTTAATCTCGTGTAGATGATAATCTATGTCACGGATGGAGAATTTTTTAAAGTATGTTAAAGTAAGATATGTTGATATCTGTACCCATTTTTTATGGGTCTAGGACGATTTGGCACCGGACAACTGGACGCCACGGAATTCTAAAATAAATAGACGTTAGGTACTTAGGTACTTTAAAAAAATATGTAATATTATTATTTATTTTTAAATGATTATATATTATGATTTAATAGTTGGTGAGAATGTAAATATGCAGACGTAAATAATGATTTAATCGTGTATATGTTTTAGTTCCAACGAAAAAAGAGTTTTTATTTTATATAAAGCCTTAGGCATGCTAATTCTCAATCCGCAATAAAAAATACATTATGTTAAGAGTAAAATGAATTAAAACTACTAAGTAGTAGATAGAAACTGATTAAAATACCTCGTCTACGTTCTGTATACGTGTCTACGACAGTGCGGCGTCCAATTGTCCGGAGTCCAGTCGTCCCATTCCCTTTTTTTTTATCTTTATTCACCTCATTTAGTCCATATTTACTCCGATTTAAGGGGATTTATAATTAAATGAATAAAATCTACAGGAATCTCTCATTCCCTCTATACTATTTGCTAATAATAATATCGTAAACAAAGCAATATGGGGTAACCATATCGATAGCTAATGAACACGTCAATTTGAATAACCACATAGATTGGTAGGTATCTATTTCGATAAAGCCGGTGTATTTTACGTGAGATTCATGAGTAAATGAGTTAAGAAGCGTGTGAGCGAAATACATAAATACGTGACTAAGCGATTAAATGCAGCGCGAATGAGAGGGATGCAACGTGGGTGTTATATTTAAGTGATCGCGCAACAAATACGTAAACTTTTTCGCATGCACGTTTACGTGCATCATAGAGAGACAGCTTCTGCGTTACAGATATAGTGAATCAAGACAAATACATAATGTAATTTCACAGGTGATATCTTTTTATTTTAATTCGAAAACTGAGCACATTATAATTCTTAAAACATTTAAAAATTTGTGCGATGTAAAGGTTGAATTTAAATAAAACACGAGTTATATTAGAAAAGACACACATTTTTTTTATCAAGCGGTAACTTATCCCAAAACATTTCAAGCGATTCTTTTATTTAATTCTTGTTAGTTTTATTTATTTTTTGGTGTTTTTATTATATTGCTGTTCTTGAAAGTTCTCTAATGGGGTTCTAAAAATAGAATTTGTCAGTCTTTATAAACACAACAGTCAAGTTGGTAGTAATTCAAGAAGTTCTTTGCAAGGCTGATGAGCTCGCATCGGATCTATTTGCAGTTATTTTAACTTAGTATAATAGTTTGGAGGAAAGTATACGAATTGGTTAGGGAGACGCCACGTTTGTGTCTTTTTTGACACGAAGGTTCCCCATTTTACTATATTTATATCAGAGTGTCTACTGATACATGACACAGTATCATAATAAAATTATAAGTCTGGCATTTTTCCGATGTTCATTTAATTTCCATTTACATAACCTACATAGATGTAGAAAAACATTTTATTTTGATTGACTGATTTGATTTACTTGACTCACGGTGCTTCTGATGCATCAGGATTTCCATGGCACCGAAAGTCAGCATGAATATGACATGACAGTTTCATAAAGGAAATTAAAAAAAGCCACCCTCATTTCCCTTTTCACGTTGATTTTCGCACGATAATTGCTTTTTAACACAGTATGTGTACGGACGGGGAAGGCCCTGGTTTTGTTTCTGTATAATTATCTGAGCATGTGATGCGTTATATTCACAAATATATGGAAATTTAGATGATTAAAAATCATGTAACTGTCATTTTAGTGAACGTATTTATATTTGTCTCGGCGCTCCTCTAAATCAGCCCCGCACCATGATCGGGAACCGCTGGCATAGAATATATTAGTCTGATCTGATTATCCTCGGTATGTAATAAATAAAAATCAAAGCACTAACATTAGATTATAATATCCCAACACTTTAATGGAAGAATACTATTACTAAGATGGTAAATACTTTTTGATGGCAACATCGCTTCAGATTTTAAATCCATATTTAACTTATTCAATGACTATTTTAAATCTGTATTTATACCCTCATCCTTACAAACTTTTATTTTGTTAAATTTTATCACATGCATGAATTAAAACACAAACCTTTTGATGTTTATTACATAGAGAAATTAGACATTTAACAAAATTGCAGGTTCATAACACATTCTCCTATTTTTATTATTATCTTGCTAGGCTTTATTATAATATTATAATAATTTATCTATGGAATGTTTACAATTATAAATTACATTTGTATACGTATTTATATCTAAAGTAACTGTTAGTTCACCATAAAGAATAACAATAATTGTGTACTATAAAAATAATAATATTTAGTGGTAGATACACATTTAAATCAATAATTATTATTGATAATGGTATAACACATATCGTGAAATAAGAGTACTTATCCATCGATTTAGTGTATTTTTAAACTTACTTCTGGATTAACATTACGTTGTAGTTTTTCCTTTGAAGTAGTAACTGCACTTCCTTGCAATCTAGTTTTATTGAGTGCACCAATTCAATTGCATTAAGCCAATAAGTGGCTTAATGCAAACCAGTGACGTGCGTGATAACGTTTGAGTTAATTGAAATGCACACTTTTAAATACAATTAAAATTAAATCAATCCTATTAAAAGTAAATCGAATTAAATATTTTTACCTCAGTAACTTATCGCTTTATAGGAGAGTCTAAATTTGTATTAAGGTAAACGAATGTTATAATGTCATACCATATATATCTCATCTTAGTTTTTATTGATTTAATTAAAACTTACTTGATAGAATTCCATTTTACAAAATGATAATATAAATAATATTATATTCCACAAACTGTTTTATCAATCGATAGTTATTTCGATTATAACATCATTTTCAAAACTACAAATATAAACGACTTGTCTACACTTATGTACAAAACTCAGAGTGATACGGGATCACATCTCTTCCTTACATATAACACTTACTTAGATTATACTTTATTTTCATTGCCGCGTTTAGTGACGTAGAGGACCGACGCACTGACTGATTTTGAGGCCCCCTCCGATAAAAAAAATTTTTTTTTTTTTTCAAATAAATCCATGCATTTAAACATTTTTATTTTGTCTTATTATTATTGGAACAGTCTCGTTTCTTACAAATCATAATACTTAAGTATATACATACTTACAGCAGAATACTTACGAATTTAGTATTTGGAAAATAGTTTTCATGAATTTATATTTTCAATCGAATAGAACGGAAGTATGTGAATTACAAAAAAAAATGTTTCTTTGTTAAACACCACACACAGGCCGTGAAGCCCAATTACAGTGGTAAACCTCCCAAGCTTGAGGAATTTACATATTAGATTATGTAAATATTCTTTAAGTTCACCAGGTTCGAATCCGGAGCTCCCGGATGGAAGGCCAGCGCCTTACGCACTGCACCACGGGAGCCGAAACAATCAAAACCTTCCATATAATATCTATTAATTTTATAGGAGTGGCAGGTTTTAACTCTTAGGAGGCCCCCTTTTAAATTTTCTCACAAATCAGTTGCGTCATGTTGCGTTAGGAAAACGCGCCTCTGTCTATATTCTAACTAAAATGGTGATTTATTTTTTCAAATTTATTATGATGAGGATTATAATCATCTCATTTTAATGGTTTTTTTAACTGTCATGGCGAATTTTATGATTCTGTATCCATATTTATATGTCTTTAATACGTAAGTGATCATGTGTATTTTATATTTATGACGTAATTTCCCCCCTAAAACTAGTTTTGTGCGAAAATATTTGCTTAAACTGTAAACATTTATAACGGAAAATCTAAATCGATTGTTTTGCTTTAATTAATTAAGAAAAACCAATGAGCCAAGCGTTAAATAAGGAATTTTGGTATTTTTTTTCGTAGATTATTTTGTATCCAAATTATTTTCAGAAAATCATCTAATCGCTTCGCACGAATAGAAAATTGACGCGCCCTGATAGGCATGTGATAATAATCACAGTATAGCATCGATTAATTATTATAAATTTTTAGTATAGAAGAAATTTCTGAACAGCAAACCGAGTTTTAGTCGTAACCCTTAAGAGCATACGTAAGTGAGGACGAAATTTTTCACTCGTCGCCAATCGAAGACCGACAGTCGAGGTGTAAACATGTCAATTTGTTTTGTGATGGCGTCGGAGGAATATATTCTTAAATCGTGTAAAGATGACTTAAAAACGTTACCCATTTACTTGAAAAAGAAAACATGTCAATGAATATACTATTACTATTACTAATATAACAATAACATAACATTAAATGGATGCGTGTTGAATTTTTATGACAAATTACATTTCGTTCGGCTAGCGTCATTTGCACAATCCGCGCATCTGCGTAATCACGATATTTTTAGACCATGCGTCAACTGAAGGCTATACCTCAACTGAGGCATGGTCTAAAAAGATCGTAACTATGCGACGCGCGGATTGTGCTAATGACGCGTGCCTGACGGAACATAATTTGTCATAAAAATTCAACATGCGTCCATTTATTAATAATAATAATATATTCTTCTTCTTCTTCTTCCACGGCGCTACATCCCGGGGTGGGATTTGGCCTCCTCCACAACTGCTCTCCACTCACTCCGGTCTCTCGCCACAGTTCTCCAGTTACCGGTTCTTCCTATATGAAGCCAGTCAACTTCTACGGCGTCAGCCCATCTCCTTCTGGGTCTCTTCCGTTGGGGTAGCCACTTCGTCATGATCATTGGCGCTCTAACTTCAGGCATTCTCTCCACATGTCCCGCCCATTGTAGTCTTTGGGACTTACAGTATCTTATGATTGTTTGCTGTTCAATCAGCTCTTCCAACTCGTGGTTCATTTTGATTCTGTAGTTCCCATTTTCCAACGTGGGTCTAAAGATTTTGCGGAGTATTTTGCGCTCGAAGACAGCTAATTTGTTTTCCTCGTTTTGAGTTAAGCACCAAGTCTCACAGCCATAAGTGACCACTGGCCTTATAATTGTTTTATAAATTAGAAGTTTACTTCTTCGGCCTAGAATTTTCGACCCCACCAGTCGCTTGCAGGCATCCCAGCATTTATTCCCGGAGATATGGCGGATTTTTATCTCCTCTGATGTCTTATTTTGGGTATTTAGGCTGGATCCGAGATACGTGAACTTGCCCACCCCTTCATATGCATGCTGTCCTATGTCTATATTCTGCAGCGGTACCTGATTGCGTGTGCTGACCATATACTTAGTTTTTGACTGGTTTATTTACAGCCCAGCGTTTTCTGCTTTTATTTTCATAGTGCCACCATGGTCGGTCATCCTCTGTTTGGATCTGCTTGTAATTACTATATCGTCAGCATAAACGCACATCTGCGTTGTACTATTATCTACTATCTAGTATCTACCCATCCTCTTATGTTGGTTTCACGAGCTATGGATTCCACCACAAGGTTAAATACCATAGTGGATAGCGCATCCCCTTGTCTCACACCTGATTCGATTTTGAAGCTTTCAGTTTGCTCATTTTGTACAGTGACAACGGCTTGAGTATCCATCAGTGTGGTCTTTATTAGCCTTACTAGTTTTAAGGGAATTCCCAGTATTTTTAGGCTTTGCAGCATCTTATCCCTATTCACGCTGTCGAAAGCTTGTTTAAAATCAATAAACAGGTGGTGGAGTGTAAGGTTATATTCGTGCGCTTTCTCCATAGTTTGCCTCATGAGATGAATGTGATCTATGGTGGGTCTATTTAGTCGGAAGCAGCATTGGTATTCTCCCAGGATTTCCTCACCATAGATCATTAACCTGCTATACAGTACAGATGAGAAAACTTTATAAGCTGTTAAGAATTGTGATCCCTCTGTAGTTATCGCACATTGTTTTGTCTCCCTTTTTCAGAATAGGCACGATTATACCTATCTTCCATTCCTCAGGTAGAATTTCTTTTTCCCAAATATTGAGAATTATCTTGTGGATATTTGCTTCCAGTGATGGGCCACCGCTCTTTATCAGCTCGGCTATTATCCTGTCGGTTCCAGGTGCTTTATTGTTTTTCAGCGTTCTTAATGCTCTTCTTACTTCAGGCATAGTAGGCTCATCAATAAATTCCTCAGAAGTGTGGTACAATACTTCTTCCGTTTTCTCATGACCATTACTATAAGCCTGATTTAAAAGTGTGTTCTGAAATAGCTTTTCCATCTTTCCATAATGTCCTCCTTTTCGATCAGCATTTGTCCTTCACTATCCTTACAGAAGTTTAATCTGGGTTGATAGGATTTCGTTAGATTTTGAAGAGTCTTGTAAAATTTTCTGGGATCATTGTTTCTTCTTTGACATTCCATGTCTTGGAGTATTCTCTTGAGCATCATTCGCTTTTTCTCTCGACAGAGCTTTGTTGCAGTTTTTCTCTTTTCTTTATAAGTTTCGTAATTTTGGCGCGTTTCCCTTTGTAGGCATTTCTTCCTTGCTTCATTTTTTTCAAACAGTGCTTGCCTGCAATCATCATCAAACCATCCTGCATCTATTTTTGCTCTGTTTTCCCCCAGAATTTCTGTGGTACTCGTGATAATACAGTTTTTTGTATCCACATTCACATCATCGGTTATTAAAGTAATTTTTAAGTTTGTTTCTATAGATTCCTGGTATTTATCCAAAATTTCTTCATCCCTCAATTTTTCAGCTTTTCATTTAGTTCTTCTCTGGCCTTCTTTTTTCAGTATTATGGAGATTTTTTGTTTTAATTTTGCTCTCACCAGGAAGTGATCAGAATCGCAATTGGCTCCTCTGCAGACGCGCACATCCTCCACTGTTGTCGCTCTTCTTTTCGATATAAGAATGTGATCTATTTGATTGCATGTATTACTTCCAGGTATTTTACAGGTTCGTTTGTGGATATTTTTATGTTTAAACCATGTACTACTAATTATTAAATTAATAAATTAAATAATATATTCATTGACATGTTTTCTTTTTCGAGTACAGGTATAACGTTTTTTAGTCATCTTTACATGATATAAGAATATATTCTTACAACGCCATCACAACAAAAAATCGACGTGCTGCCACCTCGAATGCCCCTCGGCGATTGGCGTGATACTAATTGCGTTACTTGCCGTTTCACTTATGCATACTCTTAACTAAGTTTCAATGAATTAGAAATACCGATATCAAACGAGCAGATTTTTTTTGGGGGGTGATCCATTTCCAAAGAATATCACTATAATATTTTTTTATTGATTTTTACGATGGCATGACAAAATCTAGCAGGCACCACTGACTTTCACATTTACCCCGATTGCTGAATACCGCACTTTTACGATTACATTCTCCATACCCAGACACTCCGCGCTTTTATTCTAGTTATAAATACCTGATCTAAAGGTGTTCATCTACAAGTTACTGCGAGCTGTCTCATCCACAGTTGTTGATCGGATGCGCGTGGTTTAACGGTCATAATTATTAGAATTCCCCAGATAGTTGCACCAATTTATGAGTACTACGGGTCTTCCAGTAGCTACAAGCCTGGCGTGTCGTAGAATGTCGAGAAACGTCCGTTAAGAACGTTGATCGGCAGCAAATGAAGTATCATTCCATTTACTAACTAAAAATGCCTGTTTTTAGTTTCTGGAGGGGATCCGGCCCCTGACCTACCTCCTCCTGTGTGCGTGCTTGATGATAGATAGATATCAAATCTGTTAATTTTCATTGGAGGGGATTTAACCTTCAATTTTTTAATTTAATTTAATTTTTAAGCCGCGTAAACTGAGAAAGTATACACCATATTTCAATAGTTTGGTATTTTAAAATAAAATAACTCACATAACTTAAAGTAAAATTGTGTACTTATATCCCAAAAACCAATTTTGCACATATCGTAGATTGATCAAAGACCACAGATATTGTAATGTAATTGATATTCAAAAATGCATAAAAAATGACAATTTTATTTTTTAATTTGACTTTGAGACTAGTTTTACTGCTATTTGTTGTCATATAGCCTCTAAAAGGAGCGATATAATATAACAGTTTGATATAATATATTTAATATAAGTCTATATTAATGACGGCATGAGGAATAATAAATTACACATTTATCCTATGACATACGACTATTTTCTGTTTTAAAATCAGTTTTTGAGAGACGTAGAGACGTAATAAAATGAAATTTAACACCGCATACTAATCAATAGTAATATGGCGTAATTGTTACTAGAATTACTTGGCAGTATCTTATGCATTGACTGTCTCCGAATTCTTTTAGTACCTTTATTAAAAAAAACAGTGCAAATTTAATAGCGTATATGAGTCCACTATCTCTTTTTTCCGTTCCACGTTGATTTTAGCTCCGTGGGTAGTATTCAAAATAAGGGAAGAATAGATCACGTTAAAATGTTTTACTGGTTAATAAATCAGATCGTTTCTGGTTACCAAGGACGTCGAAGGGCAACAGAAGTAAACTAGACATCGCGAATACGACAAAAACAGTAATTTTAAAACGTTTTGATGTTAATTAATAGATAAGTTTTGTTTATTATTTTTTTAATGGAAAGATATTTTCGTTATTACTAAATTTAAGTAGCTATATCTGTATAATAAATATCAAATGATTATTCTCGATTTGCCGCCCTTCGAGTAACTACCGCCCCCAAGCGACGCTCAATCTACCTACCCCCACTGGACGTCACTGGTCATCGGCTTCAAAATATTGTTTTTAAAATTGGTACTGTGGAGGAGACCTGGGCACATTTCAGGCTTCATTTTTGGTATAATTTTAATTATTAATAAAATGAGGTATTTTACAATCCTATTTTACAGAAGACGTAGCCATTTATGACTCAATGTGAAATGGTTTTAATATAAAACTGAAGAATGGATAACAATAGTGTGCTACGTAATATGGTGAATTTAAAAATATTAAGCGATACGACTTATGCAATTCGACGACACGTAAAAAGAAAGTGTGAGAAATACGAAAATTAAAGTGATAAATTGTGACAGTAAATATAATACAAGTGAGACGTTTACATTATCAACATGAGTGCATAAAAAATACGAAAAATGGTTCTAAATAAGCAATAACACATTTTACACGTATTAATAGATTATAATAATTAATGCTTTTTATAATAGTGCCTTTGTATGATCATCTTGCCAAAAACGTTCCTAAAAAATAATGTTTATATTTCAATAAACCATGGCAGTAAAATTGAATAATAACTTCAAATGAGGAAAATAAATAGTATTGAAATGTGTACCCTGAACGTTTGTTTTTGACAGAATAAGATAGTACAAATTTTCTTGTAGTATACAAACCAGTTCAGTGAAAAAAACAAACTATACCGTGAAAATTTTCCGTTAAATCAATTACAAAACCCAATGTTTATAAACTGCGTTTAATTTTATCGCATATGAAAGACGACTGGCCGCGTACTAAATTTGGTATATTTTCTTCCATTTTTATTATCGAACCTTTAGTTTATATTTAAAAATTTACGATCCGAAAGTTTTAGTTTACTACGAATCGAACAGATCGGACTTGTATATTATATATTTCAACACCGGACATGCTGGTATTTTGACAGGCCGCGAGAGAATAATATATGCGTTCTATCAAATTAACAATAATACCGAACTCAATTACACCGACAAAATTAAAAGCCATTATTGATAATATCTTGTTTAAATATTTTGAACAACTGCATTATCGAGCATTTTAAGATATGTTTATTTAATTAATTATTCGGTTAATAACATCGTCAAAACTTGAAAGCAATATCTCAAAATAGTTTATTTGTTAAAAAAAAAAACAACGTTTTATAAAAATATGGATTGTGATTACGGGTAATTTTATAAAGGGTAGTTTCAGTGTGGGACCTGTCGGTCCGATATGTTTACCCTGGCGTCTGGCAGCGCCTTATTTGAAGGTGCAAAGCAACCCCTAAAATGTTGGACGTGTTCCGCGGACTCAAAAACCTGATAAAAGTGAGCTACGTTCATATTGACTCACCTGTATTTCGTCTACACTACTCAATAACTGTCATTATATTAATTGCGTTCAGTTTAATAGTCACTACAAGGCAGTATGTTGGAAATCCTATCGACTGTATACATACTAAAGATATTCCTGAAGATGTGTTGAATACTTACTGCTGGATCCATTCCACGTATACGCTGAAGAGTTTCTTCAATAAGAAAGTCGGAATCGAAGTTCCATATCCTGGTATTGGCAACAGCAGAGGTGATAAAGGGAAAGAAGATCTGAGTGATAGAAAAATTTACAAGTATTACCAGTGGGTGTGCTTCTGCCTATTTTTTCAGGTGAGTTCATTACATTATTTTTTTCTAAAGTTATGTATACAAGAAATATTTTTTAATGTAAGCTTATTATGAAATTTTTGATAGTTAGTTGATATTCATTGATAAATGTATTCATAATTTACCATTTTGATTCGTTTTTAAATTAAAATTTTACCGGGCACCAACTTCTTTTGAGTTTTTGTAGTCAAGCCGTATGGCGTGACATTTTTTTACAAACATACAAATGTGTATAATATATTATATAGTATATACCAGTGGTTTCAAACCTATGGCATGCATGCCACCAGTGGCACGCAAGATGATTTTGCATGGCACGCGTTTGAAGAGAGAAAGAATACCTATAATAATAATAAATGATAGATCGCATTGTATAAAAAATAGCAGGCAAATTCTATTCAAGAAGGCGCACTACGCTTAATGTAAATATATAATTGCATCCTGAGGCTTTATGCATCACATATAATATTATCGCACTAACCTCATCAGGCGGCGGGGGATGCCGCGCCGCGAACCTTTTGATCGATTTAAAATGCCTGAGACCACTGTAGCGAGAGAATGTCTCATCTAATCGGAGCAATTATGGTGTCAATTTGTGCATAAAGAACCAAACTAGTACATTAACAAACAATTTCATTTCTACCCAAAAAAAATGGTTGCACCAAATAAGAAACTTGGTAGAGCTAGTAGTAGTAATTCTGGCAGTTTCAAAATTGGTGGACCGAAATGTATGGTGTAATTGAAAAAAGCGATAAAGATAAGTATATGTGTGCTATGTTCTACTAGTGGTATCGAGAACATCATTTTTAAATAGAATTCTAAAAAACTATTTTTCCCCATGAAAACTGCTTGGCACGTCAGGCAGTCAAAAAATAATATTTGGGAAATTATCCCTAACCATTTTAATATATTTATGATTAAGTATACTTTCCATGAAGAATTTACAGTTTCAGTGAAATAAATTTACACTGTGCAAAGATATGTATTCACCGGTATGAAAACATAAATATTCTATCATCAAAAAATAATGTTAAAAATAAAAATCTTGTTTAACTATCTAGCTATTAATTTGATTACTCATTATTTCAAAATCATCTAGAAATACTAAACAAACAATTTGAAAACCCGATATAGATTTTCACGAAAATCGCCGCTGACGCACGCAGAATAAAAGCGAAAAGTGCATCCGCTACAATCACCGCTTGACAATTCGACCTGTTCCATAAAGCCGCGCTCATTTCCGGCGACGCTCGGGACCAGATGCGGCCCGGCGTCGCAGGCGTCGGTATCTGGGCGTCGAATTTAGACGTCGCCAGATGATATTGCGGACTGCACCGGATTAATGCATTAGTCAACGCGGCTGTTAATGTTTTACTATCAACTTACAATAGTTCTACGATCAATTAAAATATTAGGACTCCCTTGTATCGTGTATCACAAGATTAAAATGCATTTTTCGTCATGGACATTTATTTTCATTATACATTCACTCAATTCCATTTTTTTTTTCTAAAATACTAGTTAAAAAATAAAATACAATTATATGGATCTCCCCAATAAAATATAGACCAAATTTAATTGTAATAAGTTCAAGTTTAAATTCAAGTAAAGTATGTAAGGCGGCTCTCGTGGTGCAGTGGGTAAGGCGCTGGCCTTCCACCCGAAAGTTCTGGGTTCAATTCCCGCTTATAACAAAAACATTTATGTGTTTTTATCAAAGCCTGGGTGTTTGTGATTGTTCAAAAATTACTAACAACCACCTTGCACGGAAATGCAAGGACATGGTTATTAATAATTCTATAAAAAAAAATTAAGTATGTATACGTTATATTGGGTCATCCGGTACATTATATTGATGGCGCACGCCATGGTCGAATAGCACAGTGTTCCCTTCTGAGAATCACAGGTTCGATACATGCTTCTGGAAAATGTATATGTGGTTTATTTTAATTATGCGTTTGGATCCGTAGCATGGATCTAATAGATAATAAGATTATGTATAAAAAAAAACTATTGACAAACTAGGGAATAAATTTAAAAAAAGCGAATGTCAAATAATATAATATATACATTTATTAAAAAAAAATGTGAATTACCATGTTGATCTCTACAGAGTAGCAGATTTAAATACAGAGTTTTTTTAAAGATGGATATTTATTATTCCATCGTCCTATATATTGTATCATTGCTTTGGAACAAAGACTTTTACATGAATTCCGTTTACATTTTCGGACGTTCTTGGATGACTTTTCCTTGTATGCTGCTGGTCTGAAGAGGGATAGAATTTTCAGCTCATATCGGTCTCTTAGACACGACGTTTTTCTTCTACAAAGACTTGCAATGTGGCAAATGAATAGATAGATACATTCTTTGATAGCAACTTAAATATAGACATATTAAAAAAAATTAAATACGACGCGCAGTAGGACTCGAACCCGCATCCGCTGGAAGCACTTCACAGATTCAAAAATGTAAAAACTACTAATTAATTTTGTTCTAATTAGATAGGACGCACATGGGTTAATTCATAAATCACATTGACGCGAATCCAGTGGAGGCGGGTTTCAATCCCGCTGGGCATTGTATTTTTATATACATGTATTTATTATATTTGAGGTGTTTTTTTTTTAATTACATAATATGTTCAATATAAGAATATTGTTTTTTTCTCAAATCTTATGAATCGTTCGTTGAATAAAAAAATAGTTTATTGAATAATACGTAAGTATAAAAAAAAATTAACTTGTAATATTGTTAAATAGATGTATAAATCGAATCCGTAAGATATCTTTATACGGTTATAAATGAATACTAGTCATGAAACTACTCAATAAAATTTATTTATTTTTGCATGAACCGTCGTTTTGACTAAATTATGTTTAAATTATTTGACAATAACACCAGTCTGTAGTCTAAGAAATAAATATCAACCATTTTTTTATTGCCAAGTATAAAATATGTATGTACATAATATTGTGTCTGAGGATGATAATTTGTATGAGTAGATAGACACAAGATAAGAAAATATGTTTACTTTTAAAATGGTATATTAAAATCGCGATAATGTTACATAGGGTATTATTTTCAAATAAAGAATACTGAATTTTAGTACTCATTATTGAATGTTGGTATTAGTGTCTGTCAGTGGCGACGGGTGACTTTTGATGACTGATGAATAGGTGCACACTAAAATGACGACACACTGAATCATTTCACAACTGCCTGTTAAAAACAAATATTTATCATTTAAATTGTTGTGATAATATCTAATATAAGTTTATTTTTGCTGTGTGCAAATCTAGATGAACCCTTGACCTTCCAACTTTGATAGGTAATATATGATTTTTTTTATCAAATGTCAAACTCGAGAATGATATTCTTAAAATTTGGTCTGTCATACATACAACAATTTTAAAAATCAATCCGAAAACTAGACATTTAATAAATACTTATATATTTAAAGCACTGACAATTAATGACTTAGGGTACAAAATAAGATAATCTATCCACATTCAGAACACAATACACCACTGAATTTTGTCTAACAAAATAAAACTTTACCACCGTGTTTGGAACAACAATCTGACTGAATTAAAATGATATAAATTGTGTTTGTCTATGACTGAACTAATCTAAATAATAATCACGAGATACAATTATTTGTTATTTTTAAAAACAATTAATAATGATATCTGATTGAACCCAATAGACATTATTTTTTTTAAATCATCTTATTTATTTATTATTTGCTTATAGCGGCAGGCATAGACAATAACATTTGCATAAAGAGTTGTAAGCGGTGTCTCGAGCGCTTACTAAACGAGACAAAATTTGTAGACTTGCCTGAAGAGATGAGTCATCATAAGTATAGAAAACAATTTTCGATTATGATGTCAATAATCGTCATTCAAATAACAAAAACAGATGTCGCTAGTCGCGTGTAATTTTTTGTTTGATTCTAAACTTGACTAATTTAAATAGTCGCCATTCTAAATTCATATTCTGACCATAGATGACTCAATATTTAAAAATATTCCACATTATATCAATGTATTTAAATTTTAATTAAATAGTTGAAGATATAGTTTTCTTGAAGGTAGGCTTTAAATAATCGCTTAGTATGGAGACTTCGCCACTGGTGTATGTGTGTGTATTCCACTTAATAAATTATTAACAATAAATTAATTGACCCGACCTATTTATTGCATGATAAACAGTTTCGGGATTTCCATGAATTCAATCTTATACTTAATCACAGTATCGACTCATTTATAAACATTTATAGTTAATTACATAAATATAAACATCCACGTTCTAATATATCAATCGTCGCACATTGCAACACTCAGCTGTTTCGGCTACCAATGATAAATTAATCAGTAATAATATAACATTCGCCAGTAAACAATATACAAATGTGAAATTTTCACCATAATATGTTTATTAGGCGTGTGCAGCAGTTCTGTTGTGATAATGCAAGTATTCTAAATAATACATACATTAGGAGTGATACTTGATCCATCGTTGGATGAAAGCTTCTAACTCTTTATCTATTCTGTAGCTTTTAATATCCAAAATAATCATATTATTAAATATCCACTAGTAACTAGTTTGTGTGTGTAGTAAAATTAATAGCTCTTTCACTTATTTTAGTGAATTTTTTGTCATTTATGATTTATTTTCTCTTTTCTGGCACTACAGCCTGGGGCAGACCATAGCTGTCTTCAACAGATCCTTTCACTCAGGCCGATTTTTGGCTTTCTCTATAATTCCCAGCCTTCGCTCGCCTATATCTTTGTAAGCCATCAAGCCACGAAAATCATGGTCTTCGGCCGTTAAACGTGAGGCGCTTTATCGGTACTTATTCATCCAAACGTGTCACATGGTCAGCCAATTTATTGCAGACATTGTGTTTTTATAAATTTTCTCGTTAATGTCGCAGATGTCATTCTAGCAAGATTCTAGGCTAGCTTCTGAGTATCACCGATAGTTAATGTCCACGTCTCTTCACCGTAGCGCAATACTGGTCTAAACAATATTTTATATAGTCGAACTTCCGTATTTCTTGATTTAATGTGCTTATAGAGTCCATTATAATACTAGTTAGCGCTTAGAATCCATTTTTTTAATTTCATTACCTTATCATGCTGTTATTGGCATATATGATCTGAGGTAGACAAACCGATCAACTATTTCGATGTATTCGTTGTTTAGTGTGAAATGGCCCTGTAGTGACGTTGATTTGTGAACGATTTTTGATGAATTTGGAATTTTACTTATTACATATTTGTTCATTTTACCTGATGATTGCTGCAGAACAAAGTAGGTACGTCTACATGAAAATTTTTCAGCGAACTGATAAGAATGCTGCGGTTAATATTAACCGCGTACTTCAGAACTGTACAGACTGGTCCCAAAACAATTTATACAATATCTTTTTTTTAGAATTATTTAAATATATATATGTAGTGGTGCTTTATTATCTTTAGTCTCTTCATTATGTTAGAATAATAGATTACATTGCGCCCAAAAAGATCAAGGTATTGAGAGACCCGTAGAGTCCTTCATTCTATCTGAACCCCACGATTTTCCTGTTCCGTGTTGACCACATATTATGTTTCTTCAAACGAAGATCCAATACAAAGTATTTTATCAAAGTCAAAGCAATACAGAAATTTTGGAGACATATTTTAGATAGCCGCTCTTTCACGTTTATTTACACTGTAGGTACTGTAATTACTTTAAAATTTAATGTCTAAATTCAATGTTCTCAAGGGTAGTTTTAATCCAGAATCCTGCTGATTATATTAGTTGTTGGACCTTGCGTACGTTAGAAAAAATATCCTTAAATCCTCCGGTAAGAGGCTAAGTAACTAATTTGTCCAGCGTGTGTGTCCATCAATCAATCACTGACAAGGCATGTGGCGGGAGGGGAATCAATCTAAGAATGATTATCTTTCTATTCTCTAATTATTATTCTCGTCGATGTTATTCTGTGGATGGAGTGGTGGATTTTATTAGCCCGTGAAATAATCATTATTCGTCTAGGACCCGGGTAGTTGCCGGGGTGAGAGTTACATTAAACTCTTGCAGACATCTTTTTATGGTCCCAAATATAAATTGTACAGTTGTCTCTCAATACTTCAATCTATTCCCATGAAAATATTTAATATTCCTAAGCCCAGTCGCACATTGAAAATCGTCTCGACTGGGATAGTAGTCATAAATCAAAACTGAGCGCCACATGCAACTTTCTTATGTAGGTGCGTATACCAATACCATACGAGGACAATGACATCACTCGGCAATTTCGGGATTATATGCGCTGCATGTCGGGTGAAAATAGTTGCATGTGTCTCCAGATGTTTTTTTCAAACTAAAATGGTTTCTTCCAGCAGTGTGCAAAGGTCCATAAGATAACGTGTAATTGGTGAATAACGATGATGTCATATCGACGTATTCGACACGTTGCGGGCGAGACGAGTTTAGATGTGAGAGCCTGCTAATAGTCAATATGATCTTATTTTGCAAACTCTACTTCATTGTATTGTATTGCAAAGATGCCGTTCACTCAAATATTATATGTTACTCTATTCTAGTCTAGTTTATAAAATATTCTATGTAAATTCTATCATCAACTAGATTGGCCTTAGTGGCAAATTTTTTTGACGCAAATGACGAAACAGATTCCTCAAAAATTAAGAAAGAGGCCTCTAAGCAGTTCAAACTATTCGTAAAGTTATTAGGGTAAAATTTCACAAAAATCTAAATAGGATGTGTATTTCCCAAAGTACAGAATCCTTTTAGTGAAAAATGGTTTTTTGTGTTCTCTCATGCTGGAAAAAGCCTCAAAACCAGTCAATGGGTCGGTCCTCTACGTCAGTAAACGCGCCACTGCTTAGCCCTAATACCTTGGCATGAATTTACGGTCTGTCTATCGATGACTTTTTAATGTAACTATAGACTGCTTTAATTATTGTTGTGATTGCATCCATGGTTATGTTTCTATATATCTTTAAGAAAACTTTTTTAAAAGCGCCACTTAGGACGCTTCTCGCGCGAAAAATATAAATTATTATCAATATCAATACACCTTACCTATTATTAAATATACATACGCAGTCACTTCTTATTCACGTATGGCGGCAGGATACCAGATCACTGTATTGTGGTGTGTAACTGCAATAACAACTTTACCATCGCCGGAAATAGTGACATCTGCTTGCCACTGTGGTGCTTCTTTCAAGCATGTAAGGAAGAGGCATTTACACTTTAATTAACGATATCCTCCAGCCTTATTCCCATATATTTATATGAGACAAACACACGTCTAACTCACGTTACAAATAGGGATTGCAATACCGGCATTTAAAAACCTGAAAAATTATCAATATATTCAAATTATTTGTAAAAAATCACTAGTTTACGAAATACCGGTATTCAATAAGAAATACCGAAAAACCGGTATTGATATTTTCATTCGGTATTGCAATCCCTAGTTACAAAGAAGTGTGATCGTGATAAAACACTACGATAAAACAAACGTAAAATGTATGGATGATTAGTTTCTAGACTAAACATAATAATAATCTTTGATTATTTCACATGATAATATTGCCGTTATTATGTTTACTTATAGTACAGTAAATCCTCAGTCACTTTGGCTGATTGTTGTAAACATTCTAACTAAGTCATTATTTAAACCCTGAAAGCATGGGTCGATTTTTGATCGTTTCGTACACTTTTGGTCTTGATTTTTTTATGACACTGCTTATGCGTGCGACGTCAGAAAACCATCCGCACAACGCTTGCAGAACCGCGGCGATTTTCTTCAACGCAGATGATGCAATCAATTCGTAAGAATTTTTTTTCGACCATGTCCGATCCTAATAAGATCATAATATGGACCTCCACAGAGTGGAGGTTTATATAAACAGATTTTGTTTTTACGAGAAATGGATGTCAGCTACTTGCTCAACCTGGTAGGTCCATACTCTGACCGCATACACAATTCGAACAACAATATGCGTACTTACTTGCCACTCTTGCAAGACCCAGGATTCGAATCTGGGACCAACGACGCTATATTTCAACGCTTAAGCCGCGCGGCCATCGTCAAATGGGTCAATTATTAAATTGTACCGCAAAAAAAAGTTGCGTATTTCTCAAAAAAATTGTACAACATTATATTACCCAAAGCATAAGAAACTCCTTGCAACTATAAAAATATCACATAAGCGTGAAATTCGATAGTTATGAAACAAAATATGACGTAGTTATAGCGACACCGAGCGAGATAAAATGATACAATAGGCTTCACAACTCTTCATACTTCATAACATTACCAATAATTAAATTTACCATAATTTATAATTCGTGCGCAGTACAAGAAATCGTAATCTGCGCAATTTCCAGGTCAAGTTGTTCCACTATAACATCAAACGGGCATATAAGATAACCACTCAAATAAATACGTACCTACTTGCACACACAAAATAAACCACTATCTAATATTATTATGTAGAATTACTGTCATTTTCAATAAAAAGCTTTTTTAGTTAAAAGTACAGAATATTATGATTCTACGAAGAGAGATACGTTAATATTTTGACTCTGTAGGTACCTTGGTCAGTTAATGCCTGGGATCTATACATCCACGAACCCGCCACTGTTACGGGAACAAGTATTTTAAAATAGTGAAGAAAATCGAATTATCTAGTTGGCGTGTTAATGCATCTTGAAAATCTCAATCCAAAACTCACTGATGTATATTGTGTTAATTTTCATGAGTTGCTGGTCCACCGGTGGGTAACCAGTGTTCATTATTTAGAAACAATTTAGTTACCTAGTTGTTAGTTGGCGCCCGGCCAACTGACACGTACGTGACGAAACTTAAACAATGCGTGACGGCCGCATGTGATTTTAAAGCTCGGAAATCCAATTCACCTCAACGGAAAAAGCTTAAGCCGCAGATTTTCGTGTGGATTAGAGCTTGCAGATTAATTGACGTTTGACATAAATACTAAATAATTATTGTTCTCAGCCTAAATTCATTGAACGTTTGACTCTATTAGCTGTTCTCATTGATAACCTTTGATGATTTTACACCGCGATATCGTTCTAGCGGCTCGCAAAAACTGGTAGTGAAATCAAAAAGCAAAAGAAAATATCAGTAAACAATAATACATGTTATAATGCTATCTAATCATTGTTTGACAACTTAACGTTTTTTCTTACCAGATCTAGCATTTTTCGATTGCTTTCAAAAACGTATCTAGCTTATGGCGTTTTTAATGTCACCAGCGCTCGAAATGGACCGGAACGCACCGGAGCGCAGCTCCTGTTTGTGAAACCCCCAAAATTATTGCTCCGTCTCGTGGAAAAAGTGAAGTTCCTATTAAAAAGTCATAAAATTAATTTACTTCATATATTTAAAAAAATGTTTATACGCTATTTATAGTAAAAAATATATATTTATGACGTAAACCTCAATTTTTGGCTGTGGCGTCGATACTATTATGCCATAACCTTGCTTGCCACAATTTTAAAGACAGTCACTTCATTTGACCGGCAGAGCTTGGCAGGTATATAATAGATATTAAGATACATATAATTATTACATAAATAATATGGAAATAATTTCGGAAAATTATCAAGCGCTCCGGTTCGTAAAATCTTCCATTTCGAGCGCTGAATGTCACCAACAGCTTTAAATGTGCTGAAAATATGCTACATAGATATTTTGTTTATTTTTTTGTTGCACATCAAATTTCTGATAACGAAAGCAGCTTTCGACATATTTTCTAACTCTATCTGACATATTTTCATAAATGACAGTTAGCAATATTGTTTCACTAATGATGCTACGTTACGAGCACCTTCCAGGTGAATCAAGAAACGGACTAAATAAACAGTAGTTTAAGTACCCAATTCAACGCAGTAGCGTTCCAGATGGATAGATATTTTTGGAAAAGCCGGTAATTTCAGTGGTCACAGTAGATATGAAGTAAATCATATTCGACGATAGACGCGGTTCACAGAAAATCGATGACACAGACAAAACACTTTATTATAGGTATTTTCACTACATCATGGTTGCTGCCGTATCTCCAATCATATATGATGGTCTCGTACTTGAAATGTTAAAACAATAATTAACTAAATCCTTGAACTTTAAAAAATTCGAATTTTTTCGTCCTAAATGAAAAAAATCATCACATTTTCTCACAATCGCTTCGGAATTGGGTTGACATATCATTTCTCTCGCAGTTCACGCCTAGTATTTTGGGTATGAATACGTATGTGTTCCTATTTAGGGATTCCAATCCCGGGATCCCGAGTTATTTTCGATACCTATGAATCCCGGGATTGATAAACATAATCCCGGGATTTCGGGATTGATTTTTTTAGCAATTTTTATGGAAAATAAAATAAAAGCGAAAATATAAAAAATACTTTTAATAAAAAATAACTACATTAGAAATAAACTGAGTTTGAAAGAAGTGTGATTTATACCCATGCGTAGGTTGCCGATTCATTTTATTTTTTCACACGAATTATTAAAAATGGAAAGATTGGAGAAAAATAATGCTTCGCACTTTTCACAAAGTAATTCCACCATGATATCATACGTTTTACGGCAGTTTAATATTTGTCTGACTAATTAGATTAATAAGTACGCCATGATTATTTTGCTTTACTATTTTAAATCTCGCTAATCCATTCATTAAGTCTTTACTATCAGAAACAGCAATCTCCTATTAAATTCATTATTATTATATAAATTACAATATTATTTACTCCGTTAAACCTGTGTATTTCCAAGATTGAACGTATACAATATTAACAATAAATGTCTTAAATAGTATAAATTATACTAGATTTATTTTTGACCGATTTTATCAATGTTATTTGTAAATATAAAAATTGTATTTTAATAATGGAAAAAATGCCAATCCCGGGATTGTGAAATTGTAATCCCGAAAACCCGGGATCAGAATTTTGGCTCGGGATTGGATTCCCTATTCCTATTTAACTTACTAACTCGATTTTTTCATAAGTTAAAAATAACAACGATATAATTCTTTATATTTACGTGATTCAAAATTATTGTTTGTAACATGATACGTCTTATTGATTAGAACTGATTCAAGAATTTTCGGTTACATTACACCACTGTCAGTAGTGACTAACATTTTTTTTCTCACATGAATCAGACATACGAAAAACTTTACTGGGGCGGTATTTACATAAATATATATTTTTCGCATAATTATCCAAGTCGATAACTTCAATAAAATCATTCTTCGACATTCATGCAGACGGTCATGACTGTTGTAGACCAATAAAGACCTTAATCATTGAACCGTAATATACACTTTTCTTTCAACGCACATTCGTAGTTAAGTTTTCCTAGTATGCCCTCATTTTGATAGTAGGTGACCATTTAGTTTTTATTGTTATTTTATTGGCGAGTCTCTTAGGATTTTATCGCTTTTCTGCGTTACGGCAGATTAATTCAACGCCAGGGTTTATTAAGAGTCATCAAAATCAATATGGTTGGTAATTATTTTATTTTATCTCTGGATTTGTCAACAGGTCACCCCATGAGACAGATATTCTCAACCACTGTTTTGCGAAACACTAATGCATCGCTTCGAATAATTACTACTTTTTCTACCGATTTGACAGGTTATTATATAATTGCCAGGTTGTTTAAAAATATACACCAAAATTATGTCACACAATCGATGAATATTCTGACTAATTCTAAGTAATGTCTCCTCTGGGAAGGTTGGCAGGCTTTGAAACTATTGACCAGAACAACGAAGTTATATTCTTATGAAACCATGTCCATTATGACGTATTGCGTGGACCTCTATTTCTGGATTTCTACCATTTGTAATAAGATATTGGAGGTATTATTTGTCACTACATTTCATGTATCAAATATACTCCAGTTATCTACTTTTTAATGTGTAGTCCTTGCTTATTTTTAATTATTTGTAATACAATGACGCAGGCGCGTACACAATGGGGGGGGGTTTCAGGCCCGTATCCCCCAGGAATTAAATAAATACAAACTATCAAGATAATAGAATATAACTTCTTCTCCTTCATTAGGGTCCCATGATTGAGGATAGAGCCTTCTCAACGGATTGAACCCCTTCCTCTTGGCATTATATGGCAATAGTTGTGTCAGTGGAAGACACGTGACAATCATGAATATGTTTTTGTGTTGGGATATACGAAAAAGATTGGGAATCATTCATTCATTATTGATTATATTATAATATAATCTACATACATAAATCGTCTCAAAGCGGTACTAAAGCGTTTTCGTAAGCACGTCATTTTTAAAGCTTACTGTTATGATTCTATCTAATCGAATTCTATTTCGACCACTGCAACTTTTATGGTACCATCTTTGGAAAGTCGACGTTCTATATCTGATCAATATTTTCTTTTTAAAATTATCAATGGTTTTGTTTACTCGCCAAACCTACTCGAAAGGGTGGGTTTCCATTGTCCATCAAGATTTACGCGAAACCAAACTTTGTACCATGTCAGTCGTAGCGATTCTAATTATGCACAAAACTCTTTTATTCGGCGCTCTTATTTAAATTATAATATGTATTTCTCCACCGTTGATCCTTTTAATAATTCACCTGTTTCATTTGAACGTTCTATCTCCAAAATTTTGTATAAATATATATTTTTTTATGTTACTTTTATTTGTATATAATTTATTTATTCATTATTCTTCCTCATTTTTCTCATGTAAATTTCTTAATATTTATGTTATTCTTACTCTCTATCTTGTTGGGCTTAACTATGTTATGATGTATATATGGAAACTTTGTTGGTTGCAATAACTTTTTATTATTATATTTTAAATTTTTGTAATCAATATGTAACTATTTGTTTCCTTAATAAAAAAAATAATAAAATAAAAAATCACTGGATGAACCGTGTGAAAAATAAAAAGTCTCCCGTAAACTGGTCTACCCAGAAAGAACCCAGGCATTATTTCAATTCATTTCAGTTCTATTCTACTGACTCCCGCGTAGTCTATTAATTGTTAACTGCAAAGTAAAAATACAAAGTATGATACGTAGTTTAAAAAAAACTCTACCTAAATTATTACAAATTGACATATTATTATTGTTCTACAAAACTTGTCCATTTTAATCTTGAGATGTTCTATTCAAGGGTATGTTATTATACCAACTTTAAGACCCTCTCTCATGAGGTATATTCATTTGAATACAATGCAAACAAGCTTTGGTAACATCCTGATATATTCCGTGTTAAAATCTAAATGGTACACAACGGAATACTTCCTATAAGAAGGATGTGAAGTCGTATCGGGAAGGTTATTGATACATCGTCTGAAACCCTTGGGATTGTTTTTTATCTTCATATTGATACCTTTCTTTTGCACACAAGGTTTGTTAAAATATTAGGCTGTAAAACGAAATAATACCCTCGACTAATATTTGCACTACATGTTTGTTTTACTTGTATTCCCATTGCCAATTGACCAGCTCGGTGACATCTATTCAATTGAATCTAGTATTCCAATCCATTGGTTTATTTTGTATTTTTTTGTGGCCCAATATTCACCGTTCTATATAATATTTTAAGTTTTGCATATCAATCAATGATTAGGGTGTGTTGTTAACCATAATATTGCGTAATTATATAACTCTTTATAGTGTAAGAATTGTAAGATTACAATATGTAAACTTCGGTCATCCTAAACAGACGAACGGAATAAAAATATTTAAAACTCTGATACAGCCATTTAGTAATGATTAGATGTCGTATCGTATTGGATTCTTGGGTTTCCCCCGCGTTTACTTCTTCCTTCTTTCCTCGACGTTTCGGGCTTTCGGTCGTTGGAAGTACCACATCAACATTTTAATGCACGTGCTAAATGTATTAATCAGGGAACTCAGAAATAATGGGAACTGAAATACCCAACGGGTAAGGCGATAGCAGGTAACCGTCTCGAGTGAGGAAGAATCTGGGTTAAACTTACACACGTGTCAAGAATACGTTGTACGTCGATTACTAAAAACTGCTCTCGGTTTATGCATTTACGCTCATTTAATGTTGGTGTATTACACACACTATTGCACGTGCATAATGCATGCTTCATTTTCGTAGGACACTCACACATTCAACAACCCTGATTCAACGTGCGGCGTATTGAATATAGCCTATCGGTATTCTATTTATTGTCTGTTCTGTGGTATTAATAGTGGGCATCTACGACAATATCTACTACGATATTTCCAAACACCCTCACACTCTTTTTTCTACGTGCCTTTTCTAACAATAGTTTCCACATTTTATTTATTGTATTAATTTATTATAATAAATGAGAATTTACTGTATTCGATATCAGTGTGCGTTTTCTATTGGTGAATGCGACATACTTGAGGTTGTATGGATACTATCCATGGCTTTATCCAACTGACCTTCTCTTAGGTATGCTTACATACTACAGTCTGCAATTTAGAAGAGATCTTTATTTAGCTATGTATTTTTTTCGACTTATACGAGGTATAAATGAAAACTCTGCCATTCTGGGCAGTGTTGCCCTGTGTGTCCCTGATAACTATCTTAGAAATAGAGAGCATAAGTTGTTTATTCTCCCAAGGTGCAGAATCAACCTGCCATTGGGAGGGCGATAACTATGTTCAACCAAATTGCTTCCGGCGTTGATGTATTCTATATATTATTATGATATAATATAGTCACTTGCATGAGGGTGAGTTTAGGTAGACGTTATTTTATAAATTCTTAAAATAGGGTTTCCTTAGCAAAGTCGGTGTACTTCTTTGAACTTCTATAGATGTATATGTCATGTTGTAAACGTCTTAAACTTATAATTTGTAATGTCCACAATATATTTAAAAAAAAAAAATGAATTGAATTGAATTGAATAGTGTCTGAAGATTCCGAAATGCGACACGGGTCACAAAAAATGCCTCAAATGAAATAGTATAAAACTTAAATCTATTAGAAAAATTGTAATATCTTTATTCTTTCGCAGATCTGTGCCAGCCTCCTAAGTAGCGCATGAACTGTCACCGTGTAAACTTTATTATAAAATAAATTACAGCATACATTTATTAGTCTTCTTGAACAGTAAAAGAATTTAAAATCGGTGCGTGAATCAGATTCATAGATATTTTTGTTAGTCATTAGTTTTGAGTCAGACGTTTTCCGATTCCCAATATAAATTTCAGTAATGATAATGATCATCATTGCAGTCCATTCAACGATCATGTCGCTTTCTTCCATTTAAATTTTCTCTTTTTAATCGCGTTTCTAGATCATTTGTCGGGAAGCTGGCACAGAGCCAATTAGACCATCGAGCATGTTGTCACAACAACCCAAAGTGTATAGCAAAGCTGAACATATTATACCTATAGAAAGGAATTTAGTAGTTCACTGTAACAACGTGCATTATTGCAATTTTTAAGCTACATTATCTCTAACTGTTGATCGACAGCACTCGTGTTTTTCTTTACATTTTTATCTGAAAATCATCAAGGAAGTCCACGAATAATCTATTAGTGCGCAAGTTGCATCCATCGCATGATAGTTGCAGTTCGCGTTTGTATTAGTTTTAATTTGTTACTTACCACATTTTTTAATATTGCCTCTACGTGCTCATCTCTCACATGGGTACCTTAACTTAAAGTCATGTAAATTCAGTCAAAGCACATTTGAGTGCATGGCGAACTTAGTCTTGGGTAACTGCTCCTGAGACATTCCCAGTCATAAAAATAAAAATGATACTTCACATCGAAACGTAGGTTTCCGTGATACGCCCGATTAAGATCGGGTATGGTTTGGTGGAGCCATTACATTCAATGTCGCGTGAAAATTCAGAACCCGCTGAAATTTTTAATCCATACATGCATTCGTGCAGCTTGCACGATAATACGTGTTTACACTAGCATTTTACAACGTTTTTCTTAGCTCGTATTCTTATTTGTCCCTTGGTTATTTGTCCTGTGGTTTTTTGTCCGGTACAAATCTTCCAATCGATTTTTAACTAACTACCCGACTAGTTAGACATTTGAAACTTTTAAAATATATTAGAACACGATGCCAATGCATTTTTTAATACTTTTAGCCATCTTTAAGTAGAATTGAATTCATTTTCAGTTAATTCTGTTTTGTATGAAAAGTTATTTCGACACCATTATTGGTTGCTAAGGGTCTGGGGTCCTAACAACTAAATTATTAATATATACGTGCGTTACTATGGAAATCAATATGACATGTCAAAATGACATTTCAGTATTATTTCTATCAAGTACAAATTTTTTTGATCGTTTAAGCTAGTCAAGTCAAGTATATATGATTCAACAGAAAATTTAAAAACGTTGTATATAAAAAGTTCTTTTTATCTTGTAATTATTATTGTTATGGTCATGATAATACTTACTGCCAGCAATAAATCCATGCACATGTGAACGAGCTATAATGACCAACCAGTAATCGTGCATAGTAATAAAATATTTTGCAATTGACAAAAAAGTGCCATAATTATGAATTAAGGCCTTTTTAACAACATCTACTTCAACTTAAGTGTACTATAATTAATAAGTTAACTACACGATATTTGATGTCAAGTATGGGTAGGTATCAAATATTTATGTACAGGCTGTAATGTAGTAGAAAAGGAGCAATAATATGTTAAAAAGATCGATTTTCCCATTAAAAATTCGTCAATGGTAACAATTTCCACTCCGTCGACGCAATTTTTGTTTGGAAGTTTATCAGCTGTCCTTTTCTCACAATAGATAACCATTTCTGCCTCCTCATTCTCCCCTCCCATCTTATAGAATGTAGTATAATGTAGTCAAAGATATACCTAAATGCAGATTCTTCTAAAGTTTGTTGTAATACCATCATTCAAATATTAATTGTAAATTAATAGTAATGGTACCCATACAACTCAAATTCAATTAATATTATGAGGCTGATATATTGTTTTAATGCAGAATGAATAATAATTTTTATCCCAGCGTAATGTTAGAACATGGAATGTTAAGCAGAAATTAAATAATATATAGTTTTGAATGTAGACTGTAGTGTACTTGTTTCCGACAAAAGAAAATAATTATATTGAGAATCGTTTCAATACGAAATTAGGTAAATGTGCCGCAGAGGTGGACATGAGATTTTACAACTCTCTTTTTAGACCAAACCAAACCTAACCTAACACAACGTAACATCACCTATCCTAATCTAACCTACCCCAACCTAATATTACCTCATATAATCTTAGTTTGTGATAATGGTGTATCAAAATGTATGAAAATTTCAAATTTTCAATTAACGATTATTGGATCGAAAAGCCGATGCGCCGACAGAAATAATTATTTATTATAATTGTCTACATGGAATAAACTGTTTTCGTAAAAAAAAAAAAAAAAAGCACGTGTCCACCTCTGCGGCACAATTACCAATTATATTGAGAATCGTTTTAATACGAAATTATGTAATACTAGCAGTATTCAACACCTACGTCTTATTGTTATTATATAATTTTCATTGTGACATCTAAAACATAAATATATGATCCATTTTTGAAATCTACTTATTGTATTGCCATTACCAATAATAAATTACATCCAGTATAAATCAATCTTACCATATACCTATACTCGATCCATGATGCGTTAATTAATTCAGTTGTCCACTGATAAAGCAGATAATTTTTATATTATTTGAACATTATGTTATTAATTATTAATTTATAATTATTATTCAATTTATAAAAGGCTGTTTGAATACTTTAAACATTTTTTTTTTAAATAAATGTCCGGAAATCATAATTCAAAAAATGGTCACAATAGTGATAAAGGAACGCGATGCGACGTCATTAATTAAAAAAATAAACAACTTCACCATCGTTATATTTTGGTTTATGCAAATTATTATGATATTATTTCGATCTAATGCCACTCGACATTCTATAAATTTAGGGCTAAAGAAGTCACAGATTGAATAATATTATGTAGATTTTAATAATGCGTTTTTTGTTGTTAAAGAAATTGACTATAAGATAGGAACGCACGTCAGACTTCAGCAAATATTCCATGCTTGATCTAAATCTGAAATTAAAAAGAAAATACTTTCAAATAAATGAAGTAATTGAAATCAGTAAATATAACATACTGACCGCGTGCAAAGAAATAGATGGCGGCCAATTAGTTTCAAACAAAACACAAATTCGCGGGAAAACTTAGCAGTTCTAAATTATTTACTCACACCGGGGAAACAAAATGGGTCACGGTCGTCGAAAACTGTTCGCTCCACATTCAAAATTTTTACTCTTAAAAATATACTGAATAGATAATATGTTTCACTCAGATAAAACGCGGTGATTTGTTATGAGACTAAATTATGTAGGTAATTGTTTAAATATTATTGTATATATAGATATCTCATTTCATTATTTTTTCGTTCTTGGCTAGAGCAGAACTAGGGTCTTGGGACATTTTCTAGGACACGATTCGAAGTGAGTTTTCCCGCCGTCCAATGGGAGTTGGAACCTAGAGTGTAATAGAGGAGAACACATTACATTGCTCTACTAGGAGATTTGGATGCATTTTGAATGTCAACGTTTTAAGCTGTCTATAACAGCGTCCCCTAAACTTGATATAGCTGCGACCTACATATAGTAGATTTCAGTATTTTTTTCACGGACCAACATATGTGTATAAATAGATTGTTTTCAGATTGTTTCTATAGTAAGTACTTACAACTATTTATTTATTATATTTTACACATGTGTGTTTATGATATTCATATGGAAATTAGGAGTTAAGGGAGCTAGGAACATCTCATTCACCTACACTCATATTATTTAATATAAAAACATATTGGTAGTTTTTGGTCCGCCTATTCATAATGTATATATTATTATGTTATGATATATTATAATAAAGCATGGTAAAATACAATGACATACAGACATTTTGTCATTAAGTTATTAAACATATTTTTTAGCATTATTTTGTTTACATAGGTATACTACAGTGTGTACATAGTGTTTATTGGTTTTAAAAATTAAACACTGCCTAATCTAAGCCATAGTAAATAATAATAATAAAAATATTCGTTTATCTATAAAATATCTAACATTATGCCATTAAACAATACATCATTATAGATATGTTATAGATAGAAGAATATTTTTATCGATTATGGTTTGACTTAGGCAGAGCGTAATAAATTAAAAAAAAAAAACTAAACAACACCATGTGTAATATGTATTCTTAATTCAACGAAAACAAATAAATATGACTGAAAAATTGTGTACTATTTTTGTTGGATCATCCATAGGACATCTAAACTATTATGGTTTGGTTTATTCACGGTTTAATTAAATTTGTAAAAATAACCAGCACCATCTGCAAATTGTATTCTTAGTTAAATAAAAACAAATAAATACGACTGACAAAGTTTAGTGTACACTATTTATGTCGAATCCCGGCTACCTCCATCACTCGCCACTGCTTGAGACATGGCCTCCCGAACATATAGCCATTAATGGTGTCAACCTCTGGGAAAAATAAGTTGTTTTATTTTTTCAATATTTGCTTGATACAGTTGATGATGACTTTTAATAATTATATTCTCTACTTTACGGATAACCATAATATGGTCTGCTTATGAGCAAAAATTGTGTCTTACTTATTGTATGAAATAACATATAGCTTAATATGCAGAACCGCTTTATCTATAGGCACAGTGTATCGGCAACGAACATTTTAGGGCTCAAAATTCATAATAAGCAATAGCTGAAAACAGTAGGAATTTTTGGCCAAATTCTTTGCGACATTTTTAATTGCAAATTCGGAAATAATGACATTGAATGTCATTTGTCGCATATCATATTGAATTGAAAGTTATGAATGCGATGACATTCGTTGCTACCTCAATTTAGGTTTGCGATATTTTTTAATCAATTTTATGTTTGATAAGCTTTTTACCCCGTCTGCATTTGTTTCAATAATATTGAATATAAAAGTCAGAAAATTAAAAAAACTAATACCCAGTGGCTTTTTTCCACGAGGCGTGCGATCCGGTCGCTTCGTTAGAAAATACCGATATTTTAGTTTTAAGACATCACAAGGGAGCCTTCATACTTGTCAGCGCGTCAAATACCCACGTACCTAAAACCACCGCTGATAGATTGTGTATGTACTTTACAATTTCGCATAAAACTTGAGACTAAATATGAAAGGGAGCGGTAATCTATCCCTGCCTAAGGGCGGCATTTTGCCTAGGGATGTTGCTGTTTATAGAAATATAATATGCCTCATATCATATCGTCTCTGTTCTGGCAGAACACACTAACTGGAGAATACTAGTTTTGAGTAATTTGACTTTGAAGTTGTTAACATGTTTGAAATGTTCTATCACGTGAGTTTATTAAGTAATCGTAAAAAGGATGACTTTAAAATAAAGACTGTTTATTTATTAAGAAGGTTTCCAGACGGTAAAGTTTGAAATAAGGAACATTTTGGTATAACTAACTCAATATGTCATTTTTTCGAATTAGTGTCTTCTGCCAGAACAGTAACGATATATATATACTTTTTACTAAGACGGCATTTTCACTTGGGGAATTACAGTCTTAAACTGCGTCAATAAACTTGATCAAACTTTCAGTACGACATTGAAAAGTAATTAAAATTCACACCGCCATTCCAATTAGCCGGTGTACATATGCGGATATGGTATAGATATAGATGTACTATATTCAGTATATGTGAGTTAATAATACTAAGTCTGTTCTTTTTTAACGCCTGTCTTTTTCAAACGAGCGAACTTCTCCGATAACCAATGTTAAAATAACATTTTTTTAAGCTGGTTATGGTCTATTAAAGGAGGCTGAATGCTTAAATTTTAATATAATGCAGTGACCCCTTCTATAATTTTCGTTAGACTGAGTACCTACCCCTCGTGAAAAAAATGCATATTATACTTTAATAACAATCAAAATATATTTATTTTTTCCTTTTTTAGTACTTACATAAAATAAACAAAATAATAATAAGCTAAAAGCAAAATTCATTCATAATAAAATATAAATAAAATTTATATTATAAATAATTACAAGATAAAAAGAACTTTTTATATACAACGTTTTTAAATTTTCTGTTGAATCATATAAACTTGACTTGACTAGCTTAAACGATCAAAAAAATTTGTACTTGATAGAAATAATACTGAAATGTCATATTGATTTACATAGTAACGCACGTATATATTAATAATTTAGTTGCTAGGACCCCAGACCCCTAGCAACCGATAATGGTGTCGAAATAACTTTTCATACAAAACAGAATTAACTGAAAATGAATTCAATTCTGCGGCTAAAACTATTAAAAATGCATTGGCATCGTGTTCTGATATATTCTAAAAGTTTCAAATGTCTAGCTAGTCGGGAAGTTAGTTAAAAATCGATTGCGAGATTTGTACCGGACAAAGAACAACCGGATAAATAAGAATATGAGCTAAGAAAAACGTTGTAATAACAATGAGAGGGATGACATTGTTCTATGTTGAGACAGATCATCATAATTTGGTTGGTTGTTAATGGTTGTTAATTTTAATCTGAGACGCGTTCCACATCCAAAAGCCCGTTCCGTTTTTTGACTCAATGTCTACAAAAATGCTGAAAAAATAACTTCACATAGATATGAAGTTGGAAGAGGCAAGATGTATTTCAGGACTTTCTCCGTTAAAACTGGATACACGTGCTACATTTGCAACCAGAATGAACTCCTTATATTTATTTTTCAAGAATCCGTCTGAAGCTAATTCCAACAATAATAATTGCTCTTCTTCCGCATGCGATAAACCTTTCAGCGTGGATGTTGTATTGATGTCGTATTAATGCTTGTTGCACTAGGCGCAGCCAAAGCCCGGTGCAGCGCGTACCCCCACCAAACTCTTCCTGTACCCCAGGGGGTACGGGTACACACTTTGGGAAACACTGTGTTAGAGAGAGGTAAACGATAGGTAACAAAAAAAATCGTTACACACTTTGACAATGATTTGAGGTAGATACCTCATCTCTACCCGTCATGTATATGCAGCCACGATTTTTGCATGACCGCCTTCCATGACGCTATAAACTGAATGAAAAGATTTTAGTAGGTACCAAATTTCCTTGTCCCGAGACGAAGCTGCACGGTTACGAAGCAACCTTGCACCGCGGTGCTTAAAGAAAGAGTTTCGATAATAATAAAGCATCTTGACTTGTTCTGACGTCAGTTGTCTGTAGTGTCATGAAGTCACTGTATCCGTATGCTGAAATTCTGCTGAAGCAGATGAGTGAGAAGGTAAAGAAGAAATTTTCCGTCCTCTATACGATGCAGCAAAATTTTTATAATGCCTCCAAGTTCAGGACAATCATACCGAGATATATACAATCATATGGAGAATTAAGGTTTAAATTTATGTTACGGTATATTTGAGTGTATCTGTATGTCCGTCCTAGAATATTATATATTTGACTCGGAAAATACAGAAAAAACGGTCGAAAATACAGAGTTCGGGGTATCTTTAAGTATTAATAATCCATATAATATAGTGTAGAAAACATGTATGTCATTATGATGCTCTGTTTTTTCGTATTTTTTAAATAAACATTTCATGATCACATAAAAATCATTAAATAGTATTATTGTAAACGTTGTCATTTTAAAATAGAGAATATAGCCATATACTTGTAAATAATATATGCGTGATAATGGGGTTTGGGTCGAAATCCCGAAGGCCGGAATCCCGAAGGCCGAAATCCCGAAAGCCTAAATCCCGAAAGCCGAAATCCCGAATGCCGAAATCCCGAATGCTGAAATCACGAATGGCCGAAATTCCGAATGGCCGGAATCCCGAAGGTCGAATCACAAAAAATAAAAAAATACAAACAGTAATAATTCTCAACTTTTTTTTGATTGCATTTTATTTTATAAAAAGTATTATTTTTGCTTTCGAGTTGGTAGTTGTTGAGAAATATTACTGTTTGTATTTTTTTATTTTTCGGGATTTTGGCCATTCGGGATATCAGCATTCGGGATTTCGGCCTTCGGGATTTCAGCTTTTGGGATTTAGGCTTCCGGGATTTAGGATTCCGGGATTTCGGCCATTCGGGATTTCAGTATTCGGGATTTTTACCTTAGGGATTTCGTCTGGCACCCGTGATAATAGGCACTGTGCACTCAGCAAACAGGATGTAAGAAATATGGATATCTTTGCGAGGAAAGTTTTGATAAGAATATATGGGCCTATTCAATAAAGTGGCATTTGGAGGTCAATGTATAATGAGGAGCTGTACACACTTTATAGTGGATTAGAGATCACGTTGCATATGAAAATGCAGAGACTGCGCTGGACCGGTGCTTAGAGTGCCAGAAGAGATACCAGCAAGGCGGGCTATGTACGCAACCCCGAGGGCAAGAGAAGACCTGGACGGCCGAAATTGAGATGGATGGACTGCGCCACAGGAAATTTAAGCCCAGTTCAAAACAACTGATGAGTTTCGGCGCTGGATCGTCCGGTATGGAGGAATTTTTAGAAGGAGGCCAACACCCGCCAAATGCTGTAATGCCATAAATGATGACGATAGTATTCTATTCATATTGTTTTTTGTCGACAAGTGCTTTATACGTTTAATTTAATGTTTATGTATTTGCCATGATATTTGTATTTTATTATGGTCTATATATATATGTATCTCAAGATCTATTCTTTCCCGTTCAGAAACGATAGGGTTTCATATATTTTTATTATCACTGCAACATATCATAAGAGTATAAATAATAATAGGCAAATAGTTACAGAAACACATAAAAATCTCATATTTATAAAATATATAATATATATTGTGACCTTGACAATAGTTGACCCGGAACCCATGTTGTTTGAAGCTAGTACCGTATGCATTATGGTGGCATATCCATCTTTCTACAAAGTCTACAGATTTCAATCTCAAAGATATACCATTTTTAATTTTTGCGTTTTATAACGGCACGTGGCACATTGTATTAGTTTTATAAGAATAAAAACAGATTGACAGTGTACATTTTTATAATTTATCGACGTGTTTTATGTATGTTTGTACTCAGCTCTCGACAGTCGGTGTTATAGTGTGCAGATGCCCAACAAAAACTCATAGAGAAAAACTAAACTGTAAACAATTTTAGGTTTTGGTTGGAGAAAAATCATTTAAATACAGTCGTCTGTTTAGCTTGGTATTTTCATCTGACTTAAATAGATTTTCATTTTTTTTAATAATACCCACCTTTGCAAACCAAACATTTGCAATGAGATGTCGGCATTGCCGAAAATTTCACTTTGTCAGCTAAATTTTCTTAATAGCGTTAGGTACTTACAAATCAAATTATTTTTAAAAACCTTTTTTATTATGTTCCTCCACAGAGTAGAGGTTGTGTTGTATGAACACATTTTTAACGATAAATGGATGTTAGCTACTTGCTGAACTTAAAACTTAACTTAAATTTGAAAAACAACATATTATGAATTAGCCAGACTCGGGATTCGAACCTAGAACCTAGGATTATAATCCTGACGCGTAACCACTCAGCTATAGTGTGAGGCCAATAACGAGACTTAATTTCTAGTTATTGTGTAAAGCCCATCCAAGGATGTTGGAAAAATATCTAAATTCATACATCTACAATAAAAGTTAGGTATGTGTTTCATGTAAAATAACAGATTAAGTTAATTTAGTCAAGCATTTACTTCTAATTAACAATTTTATTTTACAAAATGATGATATAAATTATATTAAATTTTACATGATATTTGTAAGTCGATAGCTATTTATGTTTTAACACTATATCAAGACTACAAAAATAAACAACCTATCTACGTGGAATGATCTGTCTCTCATATACACAGAACACAGGTATTATTCAAGAATAATAATATATACTTACTTGGAAACCGTTTTAATTAATGACAAGTGGTGTCATTCTGTCATCATATTACGTTTTCTAATTCCATTATGGTCAATTCGTGTAAAACAGTTTACTCGTTTCACGGAAACAGTTCCATCCACCATCAGTGCATTTCCAATAATATTTTCAAAAAAATACGGCCCAATAATATCTCTTGCCAAGAACCCACGTCAAGCCGCTACTTTTTCAGGATTTTTCAGGTTTCTTATAAACCACCTGAGGATTTTCAATCCTCGAATCCGGCAGTTTCGTTTATTAACATATCCATTTTATTTGGTGGCAATTATTGATTTCATCCGACAATATCACAAATGTGTTGTACAATTTGTTGCACAATAATTATTGTAGTTGAATCATTTGTATAATATATTTTGTAGAATTTGTACCCGTTGTTGTATTGCATATTATTTCATAACTAATTTCCCATATCCCTAGAGTCTATACATTCAATTTGAAATGACAAAGTGACACCAGTGTAAGATGGCGGCAAATATATAACTGTCAGCTCCTATTGATGTTATACACATCACAATAATATATCTGCCTAATTATTTTGAATAAGTATAACGGATTTAATTATTAATATCTCCTTTTACTATTAATATTGAAATACTATAATGCATACGTATCCTATTTATTTACCTTTCACGCTGTGTGTTTTTGTTGTAAGTAAAATCTGACCATGGAATTGACAGACTGACAGCTGTCAAAAAGTTTGACATGTAAATAAAAGAAAGATGACTCTCCTAGCTTCGACGAATACCTATGTATAATATTATTATAATAAAACTATTTAGACTTATCTTAATCAGAGATGTAGAGACCCTGTTTTAATTAATCTAAAAATCAGTTTTGCATAACGTAATCTTACATAAGTGTAGTAATTTATTATACATTATCACAATGCTCCTTTTATATCCTACGCGAAGTATATGAGTCTCCAATAGATTATTTACGAGGAATAGTGTTTGGGCAAATGTCCAACCTATTCAGTGACGTCCCGTCTAGATAGGCAGATTGAGCGTCGCTTGGGGCGGCAGTTACTCGAAGGGCGGCAAATCGAGGAGAATCATTAGATATAATATATAGAAATAGGTACCTAAACTTAGTAATAACGGAAATATCTTTTCATTGAAAAAATTAGTCGAGTGGTTGGAAACAAACTGTATTAATTAACATGACTGTATTTTTTTTGTTGGGTTCGACATGTCTAGTTTACTTCCGTTGTCCTTGTACGTCACTTCCTTGATGACCAGCAATGAGACGTGCAGATTTGCGAATTATATTTGAATTATAGGTAGGTACATTAAGTACTTACTAATTAATTTATCCAAAGATTTTTGTCAATCATTCGCGTGTTTTGAAAGCTGTCAGGTGTATTTTTAAATGTATCTGAAACCGGGGACTCTCATTGTCTATTGAAGTATGGCATTTAAATTAGATTTAGTGGTATATATTTTGTTAGTAATGTATACATCCAATACATTTCTTAGATATTTGAGTCATGAAAGGGTGATAAAAAATACTGTATAAAAAATGGGGCGGTATTTTGGCGCTGCCTAGGGGCGGCATTTTGTCAAGGGACGTCACTGAACCCATTGGTACATATTAAAAAACAAAATGCATTTTTGACCAGCTGTGGGGTTGATCCCACGACCCACGGCTTCATTTTTTATTAAAGGAAGAATGTACTATGACAACGTGGGTGCATATAAGGGATAAGGAGTAAAACCCTGATCATCCACAATTGCATGTTGCAGCTAATGTTTTAACCATGTTAACATATTGGACCGACGCACTGGGCCAATGATTCTAAATATTAAAACACTTACCTACTTATTATACTATTCGTATATACAATATGATTGTATTTATATGTAGGTAAGTATATAGTGTTATAACAATGAACTATTATGAATGCCCGTTAAGGCTATACCTCAGTTGAGGCATGGTCTAAAAAGATCGTGGCTAGGCGATGCGCGGATTGCGGGTCGCGGGTGCAAATGACGCATACCGACCGAAATATAATTTGTCATATAAATCCAACATGCGTCCATTTAATGTTCTGTTTGTGATCGTCTAGTGGTTAGGACCCCACGTTGTGTTCTATTAGTAACAATAATAATATATTCATTGACATGTTTTCTTTTTAAAGTAAATGGGTAGCGTTTTTAGTCATCTTTACACGATTTAAGAATTAATACCCCCGTCGCCATCACGAAACAAATCGACGTGCAGTCACCTCGACGGTCGGTCTCCGATAGGCGAGTACTGCGAAATTTCGTGCATCATACTGTTCAAATTTATTTGCCGTTTCACTGAAGTATCGCCTTAACGGCCCACGTGCTCGTCGTAGGTCAAAATTGAGTTTTTATTGTATTTTCAAACCATGATCCTGGACACTCCTTAAACATTGTAGATAATCTATTTATATAATTTTGAAGCCTTATTATCTTTTATAGTTATTTTAAACATTTGATGACTGCATAAAGTATTTTTGTTACATAAAATAGTATTCTTTTAAACCTCTCGCTCTAATGTTTTAGAATATAGTCATATTTCGGTACATGACTGTGCAGTGGTGTTAAGATTTTTTACATTTATTAATTTTTAAACGCATTTATAAAACCATTAGTATAATTTATTACGAGATAATTTTTGTAAAATATTCACGATAAAAAATTATATTGATAATCTCTGTGATCCCAAATTTGACAAGAATTAGGCATTTTATTATTCAAAAAATCGGCAAGATTAACACATTTAAAGATGATTCTAAAGATACTTATTATAAGCTATGTCTTTGACCATTCAAGTGTGATAAACATCTTATGAATAATGATTGCTTTATAATAATTATTGACCTAAGAATAAGGTAGTGTTTTTTTGAAATACGCCATTTCTTTTGTCATTCCCCAGTGGTTAAGCTACAACATACGGCCGTAGCCATAAATTGACAAACAATAATTGAAGTAGGAAGTAAAATGATATTGACGCGCGTGTTTGAACATGTACCGCTTAAAAAAAATAAAAAAAAATTCGGTTAGGTACATGTTCAAACACGCGCGTTAACATAATTTTACTCCCTACTTTAATTATAGTTTGTCAATTTATGGCTACGGCCGTATTTTGTAGCTTAACCACTAGGGGATGACAAAATAAATGGCGTATTTCAAAAAAACACTACCTTATTCTTAGGTCATTAATTATTATAAAGCAATCATTATTTATAAGATGTTTATCACACTTGAGTGTTCAAAGACATAGCCTATAATAAGTATCTTTAGAATCATCTTCAAATGTGTTAATCTTGCCGATTTTTTAAATAATAAAATGCCTAATTCTTGTCAAATTTGGGATCACAGAGATTATCAATATAATTTTTTATCGTGAATATTTTACAAAAATTATCTCGTAATAAATTATACTAATGGTTTCATAAATGCGTTTAAAAATTAATAACTGTAAAAAATCTTAACACCACTGCACAGTTATGTACCGAAATATGACTATATTCTAAAACATTAGAGCGAGAGGTTTAAAAGAATACTATTTTATCTAACAAAAATACTTTATGCAGTCATAAAATGTTTAAAATAACTATAAAGGAAAATAAGGCTTCAAAATTATATAAATAGATTATCTACAACGTTTAAGTAGTGTCCAGGATCATGGTTTGAAAATACAATAAAAACTCAATTTTGACCTTCGACGAGCATGTCCCCCCTTTTTAAGAATATAAATTAAATAGATTTTTTTTTCGACCATGTCCGATCCTAATAGGATCATATGGGTCTCCACAGAGTAGAGGTTTGTATTAACAGATTTTGTTTTTTACAAGAAATGGATGTCAGCCACTTGCTCAACCTATTAGGTCTATCATAACTCACACACAAATTGAAAAACAATATGTGTACTTGCCAGACCCAGGATTCGAACCAGGGACCCACGGCGTGATACTCCAACGCTTAAGCCGCGCGGCCACCGTAGACGTGTAGATATAATATAAGTAAACAGAGAATTCGGTACAGTTCGGTCATTAGGAATACAGCGGAAAACATATTTTGAAAATACCCGATATACTGGATTATTTGTTAGTTTGGGTTAGTTTAGGTTAGGTTAGGTTTGGTTAGGTTAACCTAACAAATAATCCAGTATATCGGCTATTTTCAAAATGTGTTTTCCGCTGTATTCCTCATAACCGAACTGTACCGAGAATTCTTTTGAAAACTTAGCTAATCCACATCGTAGAATTTGTATATTCTAAATGTAGCTTTATTTTTTTGTGCCGGTATTGTAATCTAGTGAATACAATTATTATTAAATAAAAAAATATATTGAGCTCACATCTTTTACGAGAGCTTTCAATGTTTTCAAAGATATAACTATATTTATTGAATCTAAAATAACAAATCAATTAATTATACAATAATGATTCTATTATATTAAAATATGAAGGAATATTATTTATGTACTGCAGAAATTTTTCACGTGTCGTCTCTCGCCTGTCATGTCAGATATATCAAAGGTAGGCAGGTAAAATTTAAATAAAGACATTTTGCAAGTTATCGAGTTTAGTAGAAAATTGGATTTGATGTTTATTTTGCTCGTAATTCATATTAATGAATGTAGCTATATTTTACACGACTGGTTATGCTAGGTACCTAATATGTATTAAACATATAGGTATAAACATCATCAAAATAAATATCAGAGAAATATGCATAGTGTAAAGCAGCATTTTTAAATATTTTTTTCGCCAAAAAATCAAAAAAAAATAAATCAGTGTGTGAAATTATTTACGCGCGTTAGAAGTTATACTTCTTTGGCGTAACAAAACAAAAACAAAACTTGTGATAAAATAGATTCTTTGACTAGCTTTTAATTATCTTGTTAAATTACACACTCAAGGAAAAGGACCGCTTATTGGAACGCCTTTGGCTTATTTCTAAACACTTATATTACTAAATTATATAATGGTTCCTCGTTGTTTTTATTTTTAAAGTACCAACTGTCACTCTGAAGTTTAATAGTTTGTTTACGTAAGGAATTGCAAATGGCCGACAGTAATAAATTCGCTGCCTAGGCAACAGAGCAATTCTAAACTATAATACTATACTGTATAATCGTCACGATTGCAGTATCATACTGTGGCGTAAAGGTAGTGCGTTCGGCTGATAACCGAACAATCGGTTGTTCGAATCCAATCGAGCTCGTTTTTTTGTGTTACATGTCACACGCCAAAAATACACTCTGATCTGATTTCTCAAACGCACTAAAATAAGTATAACTTCAAAAATTATTTACTCTACAGGACAGTGTGATAGTTTGTGTAACACGAACCATTCACAAATATTTGTAAAAAGCCCAATTAATCGAAGTATATTCAGGGTCGATAAAATAAATATTCTCAAAAAACCATTCACAAAATAAACATAACCATTTCGTCTGGTCATCCTCGAACGATGATGAATCTATTTTTCGCGCAAATAAGTCTGCGGCCCTTCCATTAGCGCGCGAAAAAAATGAGTGTATATGTTATTAAGACGGTCAATTAACGTGTCCGAGAATGAATTAAGCCAGTGTGTTCGTGAAATGACGCTATAAAGATTTTCGCGGGAAGGATTTCCTCGATCGCGCTAATCGTTTAAAATCCCGCCCACGGTTTCGATTCAGTCTCTCTCTCTCTCTCTGACTCACTATTGCTTGAACGCTTTGGGTGTCCTATCAAAGTACATTAATCCACAAGCACGTGGCTTTTTCAAGCGAGACGAGGAGAGATTTCATTTTCATCAAAAGTTCAGCGCAAACTTTACTTTGCCATTTATCGATTTTGTTTACAGTAAATACGGCATTATTTTGACTAACCAAATCATATATACAAACAAATAACTTACAGCTCTAAAAAAATAATCGTAGCTTTTAATCAAGCTTCAAAAAGACTCACCTATCGCAATGACATTAATATGGACGAAGCATCTGGAAAAAAAAAGTAAGTGTAATGTGAAATGTTCAACGAAGAACTCGTCATTTGATAAAATGTTGTACAAACTCATGTTTAACGTGCTTCGGCGCACGAATAAGTGTCCCACGATGAACTGCATACGTACAACTTACATGTAACCGAAATAATTAACATGGTTAGTAACAAGGCCTGAACAAGAACTAACCATAAGTGCTAGTGAGAAAGGATTCGGCAATCTCATCAATATGCCTCAGAGTAAGATAGAATACATATAAATAAAGGAGTTACGTTTAAGAATGTGAAGCCGGTAAATATTAGTTTGACGGATACGCTTATTAGGGCAAACACTACTGTTCGTCATATGCAAAAAAAAACGGCTTCATATACCCGGACAATACCATATCGCTTTTGCATAATTGCTCTGAGGTTGGCAACTGATATGGCATAAAATGATTCGTAACAAAACCGAATTATTCGTATCTAAAATAGCTATACCACACATTAATAATTAACAGCAAACCAATTGAACGCTTGACCCACTGTATATATTTAGGGACATAATTGATTAATGGGATCATCCTCAATAAATTAAAACAAGAATTGAGATAGCAAGGAGTGCATTCCTCAAAATAAAACGCCTCCTTAGCAATAGCGACCTCGACCCGAGACATGGTTGGCTATTATACCCATCCACTCAACATTTTTCTATGGGCGTTAAATTACTAAACAATGAATTGGTACAAAAAGTGTGTCTTATAAACGTATCCTCGAAAATTTTTGATCTGACTGTATTCCAAATACTGACGTTTTCAAATAGATGGGAAAATTTCAAACCTCATTATGGGAGAACGAAGGTACCGACAATATTGCATACATAAGGTGGCTCTCGTGGTGCAGTGAGTAAGGCGCTGGCCTTTCACCCGAGAGTTCTGGGTTCGATTCCCGGTCATGACAAATCATTTGTTTTTTTCTCAAAGCCTGGATGTTTGTGATTGTTCAAAATTACTAACAACCACCTTGTAGGAAAAAGCAAGGATATGGTTATTAATAATTATAAAAAAAAATAAAAAAATATTGCATACCTAGTTATTTATTTAAGAAAACAAAATATTGTGGACATAACAAATCTAAATTCAAGACATACAAAACATGATATTTACATTACAACAAATATTACCCTCACAAGAGAGAAGAAGATAATATAGAAAATGATAATAATAATAATAATATGGCGATAAACAACTCATTATCTGTGTCAGCAGATTGATCGGCGATATACTGTACCTACCACAATTATAAATTCTATGTGAATTTCCGTAGTGTCAAATTATTGTAAACTCAGTAAATAGCTGACGACAAAGGCTATTTCCGTGATATCTATATTTTAATTTATATTGATAGTCAGCTACTCGTATGTCCATTGACGCAAATGACAGCTGACTCGATATAAGTAGATATTATTTTGATTGTATAAATAGCGAATAATAATTCATCGGACATGTCACTTGAATAAGTACCTGGTCCGTTACTATCGCAGTCTATGTACTGTCAGTTTATTTACATTATTGTACCGATTGTACCCTTGTAATTATGTAACCATAAATAAACTCTCACTCCTCCATCATCACGAATAACCACTATCGTCTTTCATCTACAACACCATCGACCCTCACATCAACGACTCCTACAGTAATAATAATAAAAAAAACAAAACAAAATTAAAATAAAAACATACATACTTAAGTACAATTTTATACAGAAAAATAAAATTTCGAATACAAAATACATAGCACGTCACCGAAAATATCTACGTCGTTGGGGAGCGCATTGACTAGTCTTGCACCCTTCGCTAATGGTGCCTGATAGGCTTGACACGACGAAACGGTTCCAATCCAGAATAAATCATGGCTGCGACCAAGTATGTAATTGACAGGCGCATGTAAATTAGGACAGCAGGGTTGGAAACCATCCCTCGCGATAACAGGCGAAAGTGTTTCAAGAGCAGAAGACACCTACGAGATGCAAGAGAGTTGAAAAGTAGGCATGCCTTGTAGAAAGGCAGTCGGAAAATAATCATTATTTGACGAATTATCGAAAGGAAAATAGTAGTTAATTTGTACTTCATTTCTAAAGAAAGAGCAACACACGGGTTGCAGTCGGACGAGTTTAGTTTTTAGATGGGCTTAGTATTATTTTCAGAAATAGCGGACTTTTTTTCAAGAAATAATGAAGTGTTTTGTATTTTTATAGCGTGAAGCCGCTACATATGTTATCTTTATATCCATGTACAATTATATAAACTATTTAATGAATGCTTATTTCTTAATTAGATATGGATAAAATATGTATATGTGTAGCCACAAGGTACAAAATGAATTTTCGTCAATTAAAACGCATACAACGTCAATATTCTTAGCTCTAGTATCATCAAACAGTACAATAATAAATTATTACCAACTTAAATACATCAAAAACATATCGAAACTATAGTCGACAATAATCAGTAGTTATAATAGAGAAGAATCAGTCGGCAATGTCCCATTGAAGTGAACGAAATCGGTTCTGAATTCTGATGATTATTAAATTAATTATGTAGAATGGGTAAGTACTGTATATTATGTTACAACGTTTTTATTAGGTCATATTCTTAATTGTCCGGTGGTTGTTTATCCAGTACAAATCTTGCAATCGATTTTTAACTAACTTCCCGACTAGCTAGACATTTGAAACTTTTAGAATATATCAGAACACGATGCCAATGCATTTTTTTAATACTTTTAGCCATCTTTAAGTAGAATTGAATCCATTTTAAGTTAATTCTGTTTTGTATGAAAACTTATTTCAGAAGAAATCCGTAATCCAATCCACTATTATTGGTTGCTATGGGTCTGGGGCCTAGCAACTAAATTATTAATATATACGTGCATTACTATGGAAATCAATATGAAATGTCAAAATTACATTTCAATATTATTTCTATCAAGTACAAATTTTTTTGATGCTTAAGCTAGTCAAGTCAAGTTTATATAATTCAACAGAAAATTTAAAAACGTTGTATATAAAAAGTTCTTTTTATCTTGTAATTATTTTCTTTTAAACTATAGTACATATAAGAATATTTGCACCCTTATGAATAATTTTACCTAATAGTAATTATTAACGTTTTTTTATACATCTAGCATTAATAAATGTATACTGATTCTGTTTTAATGTTCTCCTGAAACGTAAGTTTTTTTAAGACTATCCATCGAAGAAACTTAAATGATTTTAATAATTAATAATAATAATTACAATTTAAAAAGAACTTTTTATATACAAGGTTTTTTAAATTTCTGTTGAATCATATAAACTTGACTAGCTTAAACGATCAAAAAAAATTGTACTTGATAGAAATAATACTGAAACGTCATTTTGACATGCCATATTGATTTCCATAGTAACGCACGTATATATTAATAATTTTGTTGCTAGGACCCCAGACCAACTAATACCGATAATGATGTCGAAATAACTTTTCATACAAAAGAGAATTAGCTGAAAATGAATTCAATTCTACTTAAAGATGGCTAAAAGTATTAAAAAAATGCATTGGTATCGTGTTTTGATATATTCTAAAAGTTTCAAATGTATAGCTAGTCGGGAAGTTAGTTAAAAAATGATTGCAACATTTGTACCGGACAAAGAACCACCGGACAGATAAGAATACGAGCTAAGGAAAACTTTGTAAAAATCTTCATTACATATAAATTAAATTCCGTAGATGACAGTTGTAAGTATTCATAAACGAGGGCATTCAATAAAAGTATATCAGTGTAATTCGCAAGTTGTAAAAATATGATCGTACTAAAATAATTATTCAGCAATTCATTTAGATTTAGATTTTCCGGTCTTATTTCCACGTTCATGACGTGGTTGTAAAAACCTCGTTGATTTTTATGACAGCACTCAAAAAAGTAGTTTGTCTTATATGTTTGAAAATGTGGATAAATATTTTTATAAGCGATTTATTTATTGCTTGTATGAATATTGAGCACTTGCTTTTTAAAACCGAGATAAACATGAATTTTTAAATTGCAGAATTTACGATCCCGGGATTATTTTTAATTTTCATTTCACCATATTGCAATCACCTTTTTAAGTAAAATAATGGAAAAAAACTACCTCTTATATGTCTAGCTATTTTACGAATATATGTAATGGAAACTCAAACAAAACAATGTTGTAAGAATAATAGAGTGCCTGAAAGCTATATAAGTGAACTTTCACATCCTGGTTGTATCAACAATAATATTATGTAGAGATTCTTCAGGTAGACGATTTCATAGCCGTATGCACTGGGAATAATTATGACGTGGTGTAATAGATTAGACCACTCAATCTTCGCAATGGTGTCAGATGAGAAACTACCAATTGAATTTACGCAGGATAATATTGAATTATACATGGGCGCAACCCTAAAAATCTAAATATTAATGTAGTCACGTGAGAGAATATGTGAAAGATATGAACTTGTATTTTCAGTAAATAACCTTACTGCAATATATTTAATATATAATATATCAGTGACGAAGGGTGGAGGTAGTCTATTCGTTTTTATTGAACTAATACTACAATTTACAGATGATGTTGATTAGTTTTTAAAAATCAATTAAACCCTACCTAAACCAAACCAAATAAATACATATTATCTCTATATTATTACTCTGAAATTATACCCATATACTATTTTGTCAATAATCAAGAAGTGTTTTCTTGAATTGTTTGTTGTTAAAAGTAAATTGTTATTATTAAAGTAGGTCGGTTAGCAAGGTCAACCATCTGTTAATTATGTATTATTAATATAAGGATTCTCGTTTCTTTTTAATTTAAATTAGTCGATCCGGTGAATTCAGTAAACTGTTTCAAACGGAAAACAACGTGGCACAGTTTTCTACCATTATTGACTTCAAACAAAATCAAAATAAACAGACGTCTTTATTGTGTTGCCAGCGGTCGACTGTTTATGAATATTGCGTTCTTATTACAAATAAAATTATTATGCACCGGCCGATGCAGCGTCTATTTCCGTCTCAAAAGCTCGCCTCAGAAAACCCATAGCTTTTAAAAGCTCGACGACAATAATATTATTGTGACGGTATAAAACCCCCTTTAAACATCTCAGTGTTACAACAGTACAGTGACCGCATTTTAATCATTTGCCATTGAAATCTCATCTGATCTCTATTGATGATTCTAAAAGGATTCATTGTGGTTGATGCACTGTATAGTATATAAAATAATTTAAAAGATGTATACGAATTCCTGTGCAGAGAGAACAATACATTACAATAAGACAAATCTCTGTACGGGAGAACGTAGACTCGGGTTACTTTCTTTTAAATTATGTTATTGTTAAATTTAAAACTAAAGTTAAATTGTTATTACAGTAATCATAAAAAGGGGAAAAGAGGGCAACGAAATAATGATTAAAATGAAATGATCTGACTTTTCATACAGTAGTATACATTAGAAAATACAAAGAATTGTGTGTTTTTGTATAAAAGCATGAAATTCTATGAATTGGTATATCCTAAAGGTAAATTATTCGGCGGCTTACGCGTCATTTTATAATTTCGTGGGTTCAAGGTTCGAATCACGGGTTTGGTAAATAGACATGTGTGTCTAACACCAATTTCTTGTAAAAACAAAAATCTGTTAATACAAACCTACACTCTGTGGAGGCCCATAGTATGATCTTATTAGGATCGGACATGGTCAAAAAAGGGTAATTTTAAATATACTGAGCCGCTTTCAAATGTACTCAGGAAGATTTGATCGATTTTCAGTTGGAACATGTGTAATTGAAAGCCCATTATATAAACCTTCTGCCCGGGCTTCTTTTACTCATAATTCTACTATGTATGATAAATTATAATGTGACATGTATAAAGTATCCAAGCTGATTAATGAAATGTTCCACTCTTCATCGTCTGTCACCAACTCCTACCACTTCCTAACTTAGATAACGTGTCTCTTTCGGCATGGTCCAAGAACCTACATTTAGTTCTCCCATGTATTTAGCCTCCAGGGTGGTTGGGTATCCTCCACCTTATCATCTCAACCCGATGAAGTCATCACAGTTTTACATGTAATGCAATATAGGTATCACTGTACAACAAAATGTCAATTTATAGCAACTAGTTATATTGTACTTTACGTGCAGTATTTTACATCGATTTAAAAAAAAAAGTACTGATGAAATAAGTAAATAAAAAAAATGCTATCAAATGTACAGAAAAAGAACGTATATTGAATTTTTTTTCTGAATACCTCCAAAAATTCTAAGGCTAGACAATAAGTTCTTCTTCTTCTTCGACCATGTCCGATCCTAATAGGATCATATGGGCCTCCACAGAGTACAGATTTGTATTAACAGATTTTGTTTGTACGAGAAATGGATGTCAGCCACTTGCTCAACCTATAAGGTCCATACCCTGACTCACACACAAATTGAAAAACAATGTGTGTACTTGCCAGACAAAAAATTCGAACCTGGGATCCACGGCGTTATAGTCTAACGCTTAAGCCACTTATTATAATAAACTCTTAAGTAAGTATCCCGCTGGTGATTATAAAATGTAAGTCAGATATTCATCGTTAACTAGGTAGTATCTGAGAATGAGTAAAGCACATGAATCATCGGTGGAAGTAACAAGGTACGGTAAGACATTCTGTTTTCCGTAGCAAATCGCACCCAGTTTTGTGTACCATTTAAATACAATACAAAATGTAGTCAACAGCGTGTGGTTACTAAATGTAACTTTAGTTAAACCTAATAATTCGTGGTGTAATAGTCCGGAGTGAGCCCTGGCTTTTTCAAGACGTTTCCCTCCGTCCGATCGTTCCTCCGCAATCCTACTCAAATCTGGGATTTCGATCGCTTGTGTATCCTGGGCCACGCCATTCAATTACCGCAACTTGGATCTCCTAACACTCCTCCGCCCAGATAGCTTCGCATCAGAAAATTTCCGGATTGGTCGACGTGGTATAGTTTCCAATTCCGATATTCTAGAAAATTTGAATTTTTATGAACCCATCAATGACATGCGTGGTTGCAGCCATGACCTATTTTGGGTGAAAGCTGTTTCCTAATGTTACGCTCACCAGGCACCAATAACGAGGGCTCTGCGGCTGGTTAATGTACTCTCAAGAGATGTAGACATTTTTAACGATGCATTATGTACCTATTCTGTTTTTTAAATTCTATTTTATTGTTTAATTAGTATTTCTTTTGGGGCGAGAGTGAAATTGAGAGATGCGTGCGCATACCGTTACAACAGTATGAAAATAGCTGCGAATATGAAGTAGCTGCGAATCAGTCAGCTCACAAACGCAAGTTTTGATAGTATAATTGTTTCATTCCTAGGCAACGAATTTATAATTGTCGGCCATTTTCAATTCCTTACGTAAACATAATATTAAACGTCAGAGTGACAGTTGTTACTTTAAATAATTACAAGATAAAAATAACTTTTTATATACAACGTTTTTAAATTTTCTATTGAACCATATAAACTTGACTTGACTAGCTTAAACGATCAAAAAAAATTGTACTAGACATTTCATATTGATTTCCATAGTAACGCACGTATATATTAATAATTTAGTTGCTAGGACCCCAGACCCCTAGCAACCAATAATGGTGTCGAAATAACTTTTCATACAAAACAGAATTAACTGAAAATGAATTCAATTCTACTTAAAGATGGCTAAAAGTATCGTATCGTATATCGTGTTCTGATATATTCTAAAAGTTTCAAATGTCTAGCTAGTCGGTAAGTTAGTTAAAAATTGCAAGATTTGTATCGTACAAATAAGAATACGAGCTAAGAAAAACGTTGTAAAATAAAAACAACGAGAAATAACAAGATAATTAAGAGCTAGTCGAGGAATCTAGGTTATCACAAGTTTTGTTTTTGTTTTGTTACGCCAAAAAGTATAACTTCTAACGCGCGTACATAAGTACACGCACCTTTTTTTTGAATTATTGTTGTTTTTTTATTTATTTCTATTCTCTAAAATTATTCTTTCTTGTTTTTTCTCTAATTGATTTACTTGTACTTTTTATTCTGAATATCATCTTGTGAACGTCTTGAATTAATAATTTGTCATGTGGTCAACGTGTCTTTTTTTAAATAAATAAATAAATAATTTTAGTCGGTAAATTTTGATAGTATGGATCATAATGCTGGTGGTAGTGACTAAACTTCTAAACTAGTACGGAGCTATATATATTAAACAACGTTAAAATCTCGTATCAAAAAAGCTCTCGTAAGCTCTACGACAGTTATTATAACGGATTACGATTCGCGAGAAAAATGAAGCGGAAAAATTAACGGCAGTCGAGTGCATTCCGTGGATTTAATGACACCATTATCGCTTCACACCACATCCTGTTTTATTATTAATAAACACTGTCACGTATACAAACTTCGGTGATAATTTGACACGGCTGCTAACTTACGGTGATCAACGGTGTAATAAAAATATTTAAAGAAGATGTTTAAAGTAAAATCTCTTTAGATGCGGTATTATAGAATCGGGCAAAGGAGATTGAAATTTGTGATGCAAATTCGTCACGAAATATTATAAAGTATTTAGGTAACATGGCGGAGGTATTTAATTCTATATATTGATAATTAATTAATTTAATTAAGTTAATTACTGAATGGCCCAAAATCCCGAAGGCTGAAATCCCGAAAAATAAAAAAATATAAACAATAATAATTCTCAACAACTACACAACCGAAAGTTTGGCATTCAGGATTTAGGCTTTCAGGATTTCGTCCGGCACCCGATTTTTGTACCATGTTCGATCATATAGTTCTCCACATTATAGAAGTTGTATTAACGGTTTTTTTTTCTAGAAATGGATGTTAGTCACTTGCGCAACCTATTAAGTTCATGCTCTGGGTCCAAACGCAGATTTAAAAACGACATGTGATTTTTCGCGAGACCCGTGATTCAAACCTTGAACCCAGGATATTATAGGCCGACACCATACAATATCTATACAGGTTTCTTCAAAGTAATCGGTTTTTGCAATACCTATCTTCAGCACCACGTTTTAAACGGTTAATTGTGTGACCGTAAAGTTGCACGTAAACAAATCGATTAACGTATTGCCATGTATTTTAATATGAAATAATCATTATATTTTATTAACAGTTTACCATATTGCATTCTAAGTATGAGCAATAATTATCACTACAATAGAAATTAACAGTGGCGTGCCGCGGCCTGTCTATAGTGGGCCTTGTTTTGGTTCATGTACCAGTATTCAATATAATTCGACATCTAATTTATGCCATTCGAGATTTCTAAGTCAGACGAGCTAACATGAGAATTGACAAAATTACAACATTGAAGTTAAGCGCCCTCCGCCGAAACCCGCCCCGCACCACACTCAGTCTTAATCGAGCGTATCGCGGGACCCTACAATTGGTGATGTGAAACATCTGAAACATATGGACTGGGAGTGTCCTGGGAGAAGATGCCCAAGACTTAGGTTACTTGGATTAGTATTTTTATTGGTTTTATTAATTACAAAAAACAAATATTTGTAACTTCGTAATGGAATAACTCTTGCTCACGTATTCTTATGACTAAATATAACGCTGTTTTGATTTAGCAACATCAAATTCTTCTACAACATGTTTTTGACGTAACAGATACCTATTTCTGCAAATTTAAGTCGCTGTAACGCTCCTTTTACATTATACGGTTTTTACCGTACGGCAAAAAATCGAACGGCGACATTCTTTTAGTGGCGTAAAGAATAGCGTGGCCCTTTTCATATTACACGGCAACGGTTAAAAACAGAAACGGCGCCGTATAGCAGCCGTCCATTGCCGCCCGGACGGCCAGCGATGACACAGTGGTACGCTTTCACATTAGATGGTTTTAAATCGTACGGTCAGCACACTACTCAACCACAAACTGAGCTTGTGACGAAAAAAAACCGTGCACACACCGTATAGTCAATAGTGTGAATACAGCGCGAACTTGTTACCGATTCGGATTTTTAGATTTTTTCCGTGCGTGTAAAACACTATAGTGTGAAATAAGGGTCAAATAAGTTAATTATATATTTTTTAAATGTTGCAAACTTTACCAATTTTTTAATTTTAAATAACTTTCAAATATAAATATCTTTTTCAAAAAATTAACATTGTATCATTATTAGTAGTTAAAATGTAGGTACCTTCATCTTTTCCATTCATTCTTCATATTTCATTCATAACATCCGTCTAAAATAATATTTTTGACCAAATCTGAAAACTGATGTAACTATTGGTGCTGTCCATTGGAAATGTCACAGTGGTAAAAATAACCGTGAAAGAGTTCCATATTATATTAGTTATATAAAAGTAAAGTGGCCTATAGTTGTAGCAGTTTGTTTTCATCACCCTTGAAAGACACGCGTTGTCGCTAAGACAAGAGCAGTTCCCTGAACATACATTGATAAAACATATAAGTTTCTCTGGTATAATCGATGTTTTACGAATGTGCTTGCATGTTATGTTATGAATACTTCAATAAAAATATTAATTCATAAAAAAATAGTTTTCAAAATGATCCTCCGGCCACATAAACGTCATTGCTAATTTTAACCGTTTTTTCGATGAAAATAAAGAAAACAAACTATTGATTTCGTGACCAATATTATTGTGTTGTTTTTTTAATCAAATATCTTGCATAATATCTTGCAATATGTTATCATAAAAAAAACAACAAGCCATAATATTAACGATGAAATCAATAGTCGTGTATATAATAAAATAACAAACGATAATTCTGCGGCCGGAAACATATTATTATCATAGCTTAAGTCAGAAACGTTTTATTTGAAAATGTTATGAAACTGAAGTTAATCTCTTAGAAACACGAGGAAGAAATACTTTGAATAGTTTGTGATAATATTAAGCCGGTTAATAATGTGATTAGTATTTAAATAAGATTCCTATTAGACTATTAGTATAATATTTTAAACACTTATCTTTCGTATAGCTTCATAATCCGTATTGTATACTTAGTTAATATTATTGATACATGCAAAATAAGACAACAAGACGTGTCCGAGAGGGAGTATTATATTAAAATATAAATGTTTTTTTTTATGTTACAATACCTGACAGTGATCAGCGACAGTTATCTTTGACGCAATTGATTCGTAAAAAGATTTTAAAGGGGGCTTCGAAAGAGTTCAACCTTATTAAATTATACCAGAATGTTAAAAAAGATGCGTATTTCTTACAAATTGTGTATAAAATATAAATAATTTGAAAACAATGATTGCATATACACACAGGAAAAAAACATTTTGTAGAAAAAAATACGACACCCGACGGGACTTGAACGTGTATCTGCTGGATTCGCGCACGTATTCTTTATCAATTAAGCTACGGGAATCTTATTGAATCACGACAGTTTTAACTAGTAGTTATTATATGAATAAATGCCTATCGAATTGCGTTATAATGTTGGCTATCGGTTTTTTATATCAAATTAACGTAGACAATCGTCATCTACAAACAATTTTCCATGTTGCATTCTATATATAAGCAATAACTAGCCGTAATATTGAAGTTTACAGGTTCGTGTCACGGTCTGCCTATAGTGGACTTGCGTCCGGCAATAAACCTGGTTCACATAATTTCACGAATTATTTTATAAACTATATCTACCAAGATACTATAATTTATTTTGCTATTCCATAAATATTCTTTGCATACAATTCTCCTCGTCCACAATGACTGAAAAATTCTACCAATGTTTGCTCAAATAATAAAAGAGTTTGGTCCTTTGTTGGCAGGCAATGTTGTTCTACACTCCTCGCTGGCTGTGGAAGTCATGGGAGGGCGGCAAGATTCGAGCGCTGATGATGGAGCTGGACGTTGGAGTCTGCTCCGAGATCGAGAAGAAGACGAAGAAGAAACTGATTCTCGACTACTTATGGGAGAACCTCAAATTTCACAATTGGTGGGCCTACAGATACTACTTCTGTGAATGCCTAGCCTTGATTAATGTTGTTGGTGAGTAATTTATGTTAGTGTGCTGTGTGGTCTGCCCAAAGATTTACTTTTTTTCTTCTTCAAAAACGACAAACCCTTTTATATCGGTTATAAAGCTACAACTGAAAAAGGGACATTAAGGGTAATGCTTCATTTAGCTGTAATTTATTTTTAACTAGCTGACCCGGCGAACTTCGTACCGCCTCAGAATCAAGAGATCTCGTGTTACCTTATTAGCTGAATTAAATTCAGTTTTTTATTAAGTTAAAATGAATTAAGTTCAATAAATGTGCAAAAATAAAATCAAAATGAAAAGTATTTTAAATACATTGAAATGAATGTAATTCACGTGGCAGCAAGGCATTTGCTTTATTGAAGCCAATCAAAATGATTCGCGTAGCATTGTTGCACTGCTTTCTGCTAAACTATTTGCTGGATGGGTTGCACTCGGGTCGATTCCCTTCATTAAACCACCTTGTGATATACGACATTTATCGTTTTGTTGTCAGGTGCGAGAACGAATAAATCGGATGGTTTGCCGACACATGAACATCTGATTTACATAAAGTTTATACCTACGATGGGCGAGCGGTAACGCGTCGGCTTATATTGTCGTGGAACCCATGTTAGAATCACAGGTCTAGCAAATTCACATGTTGTTTTTCAATGTGGACAGAATATGGACGTAATACATTGATCAAGTGGCTAACATCCATTTTTCGTAAAAGCAAAAATCTATTAAAACAATGTTTACTCTGTGGAGGCCTATATTATGATCCTCTTAGGATCGAACATGGTGATTGAAATTTAATGTGATTTAGATGGAAACCGTGTAAAATCGCAGAAGGTTACTTATGTAAATAAAACTAACCATAGTAAGAGGGCAACATCAGACCATTTGCATTTTATTTATAAATAATGTATTCAGTTTTATCAATGTACACTAATATACGTACATAATATAAAACTGACTTTTCTATAGTTCAATCGTTATCAAGTATTTAAACATAAAGAATTCGTAATGTTCCCCCTTTATTAGTTCTAATTCTTTGGGTCAGTCACTTCTAGCTTTTTTTTAATACAGAGATTCATTCGTTGCTCACATAAAGTGTTAACATCCAATACTATATTTTATTATATGTCCAATAAATTTTATGAAAATGTAGAATTTTTGTTAATATATTTACATATAATAATATTGAATTTTCGACTAAAAAAACATCTTACCTATACTGTAAAATTATATTATAGTGTAACATGTAACCTATTTTAGTCCAAAAGAAATTTTTAAGACTCCTTTACTTTCGGCTGTATTGATATTATCCGTGGCTCTATCCGACTGATTTTCTCTTAGGGATGCTTACATACTGTAGCTTAAAATTTAGAAGGGATCTTTATTTAGCTACATAGTTTTTCAGACTTACACGCAGCGTAAATGTGAACTCTGCCATTCTTGGTGGTGTTGGCTTGTGTGTCTCTGATAATTACCTTAGGAATCTAGGACATCCGTTGTTTGTTCTCCCACGGTGCAGAACTAACCTGCCATTAGTAATGCCAATTGGGAGGGCAGTAACCATGTTTAATGAAATCGCTTCGGATATTGATATATTCCACTTACGTGAGGGTGAATTTAGGTGGACATTGTTTTATAAGTTTTTAAGATAGGGTCTATCAAAGTTCACTCTGTGTGCTTCCATCTACTTTTATTTTGTTACATATTTTATTTATTTTCTTATTTTATTACTTATTCTCTGTATTTTTATTGTTTTAAATTATTAACACTTATTTAATGTCATGTCGTGAACGCTTTGAATTTATAATCTGTTATGTTCATTATATGTCAAATAAATAAATTTTATTTGATTGATTTGATTTGATTTGATTTGAATTCGTAACAATCTAGATGCCCTTTTATTTTTAAGTTATCCATTTTAATCTTCTTAAGATAATGAGTAATTATTCTGAAATTCCTTAGGTCAAATGTTCCTAATGAACAAGTTCTTCGACGGAGAGTTCATGACCTTCGGCTTGGACGTCATCGCATATATGGAGTCGGACCAGGAGGACAGGGTGGATCCTATGATCTACATTTTCCCGAGGTAACTGATATTTAACTTTAAAATTCTAGAACTCATGGGTAAACAAATCATGATGTATGTACACATATCATTTGTTTCTACATCCCCAGAAAGTTTTCATACATACCTCGGCTAACATTTTGTTGAGTTAAAAAATTATAATGCATTTAATAGCATTCGTAGTATTCCATCATTTAATATCATTCAGCTAATATATATCATTGACTACTTAAATTTTCATGTATCGTCTTGCTAATGGTTAAAATCTGACTATGGCGAAAAAGAACTTCGAGATGTGCAATTAAAAGCGATTCTTTATTTACGTCTCAATCAATTGTTTTTGACCGAAGAATCAAAAAGAATATAGGTACCTATCATTTTTTAATTTAACTTTTCGAAATGGCGATTTTCTCTGACCAAGTTACGAATTATTATTACCGACGTATTGACTAAATATAATAAGTAGTAAAAAAGCCAAACCGAAATTAAGCCTCGACATTCTTAAGAATTTTTGTGATGGAAAAAAAATATAGCAACTGATTTTATATTAAAAACTATTTATATGTTAACTAAGTAAACAGTATATCAATGAATTGATATTTTACTTGTTACTATGTAGAGAATCATGTTTTTATTATTTTTTTGAAAAAACAAAATACGACACCCAGCGAGATTTGAACCCACAACCTCAGTGATTCACACTCATGTGCTCTAACCGCTAAGCTATATGTTTCCCATCCAATTGTGACAAAGTTAACTATTGGCATTTACTATCTCACTGAAGCGCTTTCTAAATCTCGTTAAATAATAACTAAATTATGTTATTATGTATGTTGAATAAAAAATGTTACAGTCTTAAATCATATGAATTATTTGTTGAATAAAAAAAAATGTTTATTACTTATATGTTTTCCATATAACTATGTGTAAGACAAGCGTAGAATGACAGATCCAATATCAATCTTATAACATACTAGAATTTTATTTTATACTTTAAGTCAAATTAATATATTTTGTTTAATTTTTTTAATAGGATGGTAAAGTGCACCCTGTTCAACAAATTCGGCGCAAGCGGAGAAGTCGAGCGTCACGACGCACTCTGTATACTCCCACTCAATGTAGTCAACGAAAAGATCTACATCTTCCTATGGTTCTGGTTCGTAATCCTGGGCTTCCTCACCTTACTGACCCTCATATACAGGCTGGTGATCATCCTGTCTCCGAGAATGAGGGTCCACATCATGCGGATGAGGTTTCGCCTGGTGCGGAGAGACTCAGTCGACACTATAGTACGAGAAAGCAAGATCGGCGATTGGTACTTGCTGTATATGCTAGGAGAAAATCTGGACTCTGTTATATTTAGGGACATTATGCAAGAGTTTGCCACAAGACTTGGACATAGTTACCATTTTAGAGGAGTACAAGAAGCGTGACCTCGAGTCACGCTGGTGAGTGATTGATTAATTGTTATTATTTGAAGTTTTAAGGACGGGGAAAAAAAGTGTTTTAAATTGGTGAAGTGTGACGGACCAGTGAATATGCTATGAAAAGTTGTAGAAGCTAGAGAGAAAAAATATATTGTGGGTTTTACACGAAGTCGTTGAGTTATACCTATAATATGATTGTAACATAACTGAAGATTAAATAATACTTAAATCGACAGACGACAATCTAAAAAGTAATCGTAAAATCGTAAAGATTTTGAATGTAGGCAGCCAATATTAAACTTGATTGCTTGTTAAGATTTCTAATGTTATCAAAGCTCAAGTGTTGGAAAATGATAAAGAATACTCAAGCTATTATAGAATTTAGCGGCAAAGAAGTTTGAATAGAGAAATGTATTAAGTGACCAATATTTATAAAAAAAACAGGTAATAAAAGTAACGAAAAAAAATACTATAATGAAATAAATTATTAATAAATTTTTTTTTTTTGATTTAATGCTATAGTTAAATGCATACGTTCTAGATTACTGTGGATATACGTAACCTCAAATGATGTTATTCCTACAACAAACACCATTAAAGCCTTACAACTAATCAGTGGGTACATAACTAAAGCCTATACATTATAAAGTATGGACCATAATTTCTCACGAAATCATTTCGTTACAATATTTACGTGTCTTTCTATATAACGAAACATCAAAAGTTTTTTTCATTATAATACAATTTATTCTCCAGGCATTGTTTGTTTGTAATAATGTAGATTACACATTTCGCGTGATGTTTCAGTTAGCTTGTCTATGATCGAAGTATACTAGTTTCATGACCCATGGTTACTTATGGCCCTGCTGTCGTGGTTTTCCAGCGCCTTCTTTTCGGTGAATTGATCGACTGTCAATCCTTGTTTACTAAAGCCATGGTGACCTTACATGTTGCGTCCAATTCGGCGAGGCCGAAATCTTAATTAACGTTTTAATATCGACGTCAATTTGCTAGTGAATTTTTTATATTGTTTTTTTTTTAATAATATATACGAGCTTCTGTAAGACTCTATTATAGTGCTTTAAACACGTAGTTGTAACATTTTTATCGGCGAATCGTATAAAAGATTGATTAACTTAACGTTTTGGTGTATAAGTTGTTTTTTTTTTTTAACTTAAAATCGTTGCTATTCAGGTAAAAGTCACTATTTATAACAATTGCAGTTTTTTTTTAATAATATACCTCCTTCAGGAACACGCCAACGGTGACTGCTGCCCGAGTACCAGCCCAAAATTATCCCCCCTCCCCACATAAATAAAATACATTTTTCAGTGAAAAGACAGAAGTCAAAAAAAATTAAACTATTATTGTATTATCATCAAAATATATACAGGTACCTAACAAAAATTATGACATATTTTACTTATTGGTTAATATAATATTCTGAATTATAAAGTAAAGCTTCTTAAATCTATAGATATGTATCGATGAAAAACGGAACTACCATTTAAAAAAGAATTACGCTTGTTAAAAAAATATGTGAATAAAATTATCATTAAAAATGTTTCTTTTGGACTTTCGCTGCACTCTGAACCCTGCCGCCTGGGTGTTTCAAATCCCCAACACACCCGCTTGAAGCGCGCCTGTACTCTTTAACCAGACCATTAATTGAAAGTGTCCCGTAGGAGTAAGCAATTCATGCGTTGTTTAGGGGCGGAAAATTGAGGTAGAAATGCATTTTTTTAAATGCGATTATAGGTACCTATTTCATGAAACGCGACAACACTAAATATGCATATCATAACACTCCAAATATTACAGATCTTGTATATAATGCATTTCTACTGTGTATTTATGTTAACAGATAATAAATTATAGATAATAATATAAAGTGAGTAATAAATTTAAGGCATACGAATGACACTGCTAAATGGGCAAATTTTCATGCGGCTTTAAACTTGAGGTTTAAAGCCGCATGAAATGAGGTTACCTCAATGAGGTTATGAAACTATGTTTTTGCTGGGTACGTAGGCGACTTTTACCTGAACGGCAACCAAATAATTTATATATAGTGATCTCTAAAAGATCATAAAAATTAAACAATCAGTTGAATTATTATGGACTTCTAAATGATTGAATATTAAGTATTGTTTTGGATTCGAACGGCTATATCATTCAAATGTAATAACATAAAAATTTTAGTCACACACTCACACAGTCGATGATTTATTTAACAGATTTTTCATACATCCTCGTTGATTTTTATATTCCATAAGTATATAAATATTACCATTAATATTCATTAAATATACTTATATAAAAATATTGTAAAGCATTTACTAATTAAATGAACCAATTCCCACTATTATATAGTCAGGCCGTGATACGAAACTGTTAACTTATAGGTATGTTAGTGCAAAATATTGCTTATTCTTCGAATGCAATATGGTAAACTGTTAGTAAAAAAAATATGATTGTTGCATATTGCAATATAAAGTAATAATTTTAACGAAATATGCAATCGACAATATTTATTTATTCCGAATTGATTACCGCGTTTCATTCTAAGATAATCAATAATTAGCGCTAGCATCGTAATTCGCGATTCAGTGCCACGGTCTAAATATTGACTCCCTTACAAACTACAATAATTATGAAACATTAGAATCAAAATTATTTTATATTACAAATGTTATGCGGTCAGTAATCGAGTCAGCATTTATTTGATTTAATTCCATTCTGTAATAGTGTAAAAATTAGTAATTTTAAATTGTACAAAATTGTTTTTTAGACACATCGCTGTCGAAGACTTATAATAGTGTGACAACCGAAATAGTTAATTTGAAGAATCTAATCTATGGTTAAACTTTGTAATGCATTTTAATGAATTCAACAATCGATAATCCAAAACAATACGTTCACGTAGGTATATGCGATGTTTAAAATTATTTCAAAACATTTAAGCAATTCATTTATTTAGGGACATGAGAAATCCATTAGTCAAGTTCAATAATTCAACTGTTTAATGATCTCTTCTGTGAACGAGGATTCAAGACGAAATTACTTTTTTATTTCAATACTTACTACTACACACTAATATTATTTTATCCTTATTATAAATCGATTCATAAATATAATATTGTATCTTAAATTATAATTAATAGTCTACAATAGGTAATACATTTTAATAATTAAAATCTCCCAACTTAAAAATGTATCAATTAACTGTTCCATCTTACTTAATAATAGCACAAAATACAATTTAACCCCTTTGTTTATTACTTTTTTTTAAATACTTGTATGTTTTTGTCGATATTATTTATAACCTCAACCTGCTTATCGGAAAACAATACAATTTAAATGGCGTAGAGCCAAGATGTACAATTGACAACTACGTAAAAAAAACAATTATTAATTTGTGGTAATGATTATAAATAAAAAAAAATGTTTATACAATACAATATATTATTACAGATCGTATAAAAGTAATCAGGTTAAGTTAATAAAGAACAGCCGACTGTATGATTATTTATTATTCTTTACTGATTAAGAAAATTCTATAAATTTTAATCATTTATTTACCTACACACTATTCTTATAAAAAATAAAGTATTAAAAAGATATAACATTAATAATTGAAGCACACTGCCTTTTTGAAGTTCAAAAACTTTTCAATATTATAATAGGTATATAATACAATATAATATTATGTATTCCTACAAATATATATATGTAGATATAAACTACTCCCATTATAATTATTATGCCTTATTGTATTAAAATTATCAAATTATTACACATGTTACAGTAAAGTAAATTATGATCAGAATATTAGGCTGGTTCTAGACGAAGTGTTGAGTCGAGAACTGCCCTTGTGCACCCCCATATAAGATTTTAGTGGCGCTTTTTAAAAGCGCCACACACGCTGGCTTGTTATTTAAATACATTTAGATGTGACGCTTACATATTTGAGTGAAAAATGGCGCAACTTTTCGGGACTCACGCGTATGCCGGCGTTTTTTATGCGTTCGTAGCGCATCTTAAAAAAACTATAAAAGACAATAATTAGTGTCGTCACAGATTGGGATAGCTAAACGCAACCACAAATAGCAGGAATATTCAATGTTCGATTAGGTATATCGCCACGGTGCCAGTATAGTACGCGCGACAATTCGGTAGCGATTCCGTGAGTATCGTCTGCATGTTGTCATACGATGGTCATATTTTTTTTACAAATTATAATTTTTTTTTCTATTGTTGTACTGAAGCGCATCGCTTCTGGAGCCCGCCATTTTGATTTGTGAGAATTTATAAATGTATTGCGTCCCAACACGAGCGGTGATATGTGCGTGTGGGAAAATGTTCGCGATTGATTGACGAGAGACGTTCGCATATTTACGCTTGCGATGAATCAATACGGGACGGTTCATAAATTAATTACACATATCCAAGAATTATTTATGATACAATCGCGAGAAGTGTCAGAATATAACAAAATAAGATGTAACTATATCCACACAACTACCTACATAAGGGAGATAAGGCGGTCAAATTATCAGACATTATAATCTTTAAAATCTGCTCATTTCAGATAATATGTTGGGTAGGGTCCAAGGTTGGAGGGGTCCACAAATCAAAAATGTCACATATTTCTTACTAATAAAGCCCCTTAACCAAACCGAAGAGAAGGCTGTCAGACATCTAGGTTACGATCCAGTCATGAGTAGAGTTGGGTTTCGGGAATTTCCCGACGGGAATTCTCGAGAAATTTTCGAGATTTTCTATCCCGAATCTTGAGAATTGAAATTTTTAACATTTCGGGATTTGGGATTTCTTTATTAAATATTAATTGAAAAACTTTTTTTTTAATTGAAATAAATAAACAAAATTTAAGTTCAAGTGTGTGCGATTGTGTGATTTTAGTTCAACACAACGTCGACTCAAAATGAACGCATTCAGGAAATTTTATCTCAAAAGCGTACGCGATTGTACAGTCTGTATTTTTTTAAATTCTATGTTAATAAGTAATGTTTTGAATTATTTTTGTTTTTCTACTATTTTTTTGTCTTCTTACATTAAAAAAACATATTTTTTTGAAATTTGTCTGTACATTGATTTTAGGATTTTTTACAGGTTTTTTTTAAATTTTCTCGGTATCTCGAGAATTCTGTTCTGGAAATCCCGAATCTCGAGATTGAGATTTTCTCGGGAAATACCCAACTCTAGTCATGAGGTACCGATAAAGAAGATACATTAAATAAACATGTGAATATTAGAAGCATAAACGTATAAAAAAAACCATTGCTGTATCTCACCAACTGGTGTTTTACCGCATAAACAAAATTGTCTTATCTAAGAGGCCATCCACAGATTGAAACCATAGAAAATATGGTTTTGATGTGTATTAACGTATGATTTCTGATCTTATAAACGCATACGGTATATAAACGGATATGCTCAGATACTTATATTGAAAATATATTTCCATGAAAAGAAATCATAAGTTAAGTACGGCATACGGTACAAAACGACATAAGGTTTCAATTTGTGGATGGCCCTTGGCTCGAAGCTTGTGAATGCCACAAGCCTCCACATAACCTTTCGTAGTATCGTGACGTTACCATCAATATTGGTGAAATTATTAATATAATAATTATTAATAATTAATAATAATAAATATCAATTATTAATACCTATAATAATTTAAAAAATCAAACTGTTATAATATTATTGTATTGCCATCAGTGAAGTTAATAATCTTCCTATAAGCAGCTCAAAATTATAACGATCGTTATTAAATTAAATGGATTAAAACAATAATTTGAAATACGTAGTCTCGGAATATTATTCTTATCGAGTATACAGTATACACATCTTTAAATACGAGTTTACAAACGTTTTATATAGTTAGTTAGATAGGTAGGTGCCTACAGAACCAAATAATTATTTTCCATTAAAAATTCGACATAGCTCGCCATCTTGTCAATCAGCTGCAATTTTTTTAACGATGCACCATATTTTCCGCCCGTGTAGGAAATAATGTTATACTATCCTTCACAATGGCCCAAGTCATGGTCACCATTGTGAAAAGGGCGAGATACGCATTGGCCGGCAAATATTTGCCGTCTGTCGATACAGTGTCGGTGTTTCAACACGCATCAAAAGGCGCCAACATTTGTCTGACTACGGCCTTTAGAATTTGCTAAGTCTTGTGCTTATGATTATATTATTGTTATTTTCTTTATATATTGCATTTAATATGTTTTTGCCAAATTATACAATGCTACTAGTCACTACCGAGTCATATTGCTAAATCTATTTTTTATTATTTATTATTCACTTAACAGCGCTTTGTTATACTTTTACTAGTCTCTTGTTATGTTCCTATTATGTATACAGAAAAAATAGATATTTCTTTATGTACTTATTTATTTTATTTTTATTATTGATTTACAGATTTACATAATTTGTTATTTGTGAAAAAACGTTGTAAAGAAAGTATGTGGTTATAGTATGATACAGTACAAACGTAGTTGGTACAAACGTCCAAAGAAATGGTTACATATTATAAATATTGTACGTATGCAGTTCTCCGTGCGATCACCGTGAGAAAATGACGCTGTGTTCCTATAACTACAGGAGGGGGCAAACTTTTTTGGATGGATGGCCAAATTCAAGAATTCAAAATGAGCGGCGGGCCGCAAGTAAAATACCATTTTTAGATATACGAGTACACTATTTATTATCACGAAAAATAAACATTACAAAAAAATTAATGAGAAGAATGAAACTGTTGTACATTTTTAAATTTTTTTTAAAATTCAGGTGTTAATTTTATAGTTGAAATTCTCAAAACTGCTTGTAAATGAGCATCGAAGATATTTGATCGTAAAGAATTTTTATTGAGGTTCATGATAAAAATATTTGTTCACATAATATATAGGTTGATCCAAAAATAACGAACATTTTTCTTGCATAATCTTTAAGTTGGTCGAATTTGTCTGAATTAAGTGCATTGTACATTTTGGAGATTTCTCCACGACGATGCAATTCTCTTAAATCAGTGTCATACTGCAGATCAATAATCTCAAGTTGTGGCTCTGTCGGTACACTATCAATATCTATTGAAAATGGATCGCGTACTATTGCTAAACAAATTTTAATCTTTTGTCAATATTTTTTAAAAAATATATAAAAAGTTATTCGTAATCAGAAGTACACTATTAATGATGGAGGGCCGCAGTTTGCCCCCCCCCCTGGTATAACAGTTTACCGTGAAGTGAGTTGTACGTATGTTACAAAGCCATTTAGATGCCACATATTTACAGACAGATATTAAATTCAGTAAGAACCGATTGATAAGAATTGATCGGTATCAAATAATGCTGTCATTATTCATCGGATATTTGATAGCTATGATTTGATACTTACTAGCATTTATTTGCTAGCCAAGTATTGAATCATTCAAAAATATATACGATATTATAATTGCATTTCTAATTTTCTTACAACATTTTATTTTCTTCTGACTTTCCCTTGTATTCATGCCTATTGATTGAGTGTTTTATTTAGACATGAATTTGATCTCAATTTTATACGACCATCTGTTTCTGATTGGGCAGCTCAAGATGAACAGTGATAGGGAAAACTGCATACGTACAATTTTTCCGGACACGCAAAAAAACAACCTAAATTGCAGATAATTGATTTCATTTTGACTGTGTAAATAGGTGCTAGCAATCAATATTATACCAACAGGCAACACGTGTAATCAAATCAAGAAATACTTACGTACATACATCTTAACCATTTTATTAATATTGATCATTTTCTTTACCTACTAATATTTCCTCACGAAAGATAATATAACAGAAAAATTGTAATATATTAATATATTTACAGTGCATTTCTACATTTTTATAATAAACATAGATCGATTTACAACATTTTAAATTCGTGACAAATATTTTAAAGAACATTATAGTATTTATTCTATTATAAAATGGAATTAATTATATTTGGTTCTTTGAGCGTAAAGCGGAATCATATTTCGAAGCCTGAGTAGAAAAGACACACAATTTTACTGTCGTGTTTTTTTTTTCACTTCCACAAAGGTCATGACAATAAAATGTTTTTCTCACTCAGACTAAGTCGCCGATTTTGACATTATAAGTCAGACGTCCAACTTTTGGTTCTACATTACGAGGTTAGTCACCAATTATTAGTTATGTTATATTGTCACGAAACTGGTTTTGATTTAGTATAATAATGTGGAAGTAAATAACGTAAATAATATAATAATTATAATTATGTTCTTATTTTTTAAACTCCAATGCTAAGAATATTAATAGAATATATTATATAAAATTCCAGGTTTCATATGTCAAATCAACATAATATTATTATCAAATCAATATTTTGTAAACGCACATGCTAAAACGGATGTATCAATAATATCATAATTATGACGATCAATACAGAATAATAAAAAAAAACTCTCACCAGATTAAAATGATGATTTTACCTTTTACCTATAAATTGATAGTACATTTGAATAACACATTCAATGTGAATTGATATCATTTACAACACAAACACAAAGTTATATTAAATTATGCCATAATTATTACAGAAAACTACCCTAGCTACCTACTTTCTTTGCAATACAATAAATATTTCAGTATGTGCCATATTATGTTTAGTAATAATAATTAAAACAATTAGAATGATAAATAATCAGTCAAAATATGTATTATTTTATGACTATCCTGTATTTTATAATGACATTTTCTTCTTCGATTTTCCAATCTTATTTTATAATAATATAAGCACATTTTTTTTTTACTATTTCATTGTAATATTATTTATAATTTAATCAATAAGGCAATATATGAGTAACTGATCGAAATAGCGACTATTTAATAAATATTTCCGTTATTTACTATATTCAGTTAGTGCAATAAGTCACTAAGTATCAAACGTTGACTAATTTTATATTATATAGATAGGTAGCTTAAACTTATTATCTCCTATTAAATAATCATGCTGTAGTGAATGAAAGCATTTTTCTAATATTATCATTTTGATAGTTAACGACTTCTCGCATTAACCCGACAATATCATGTAAAAATACAGTGCGACTTCTTTAATGTGGTCGGCATAGAATTTCGCTGGAGTGGGGGAAAAACAAACATTCGCCTGCTTGGTCTAAGTGCGTCTTTACAGTTTACAATATTTTTCTTCTATAAATTATCAATGTTAATGTTCGAGAATGATAATAATTGATACATGATCATACTTACATTATAACTATATACATACTTTAAAGGCAGTTTATCCGATTTGTATCTGACGTGTCTACTGTAATATGGAACTTGCACTGTATTTAATATTTAATTTGAAGTTATATCTCATTCAGAGAATAAAATTAGGATCTTTGTTCTTCTTGTAATGAAATAATACTTATAATGTTTACATCTTCAAATATTATTGTCTATCTATTTTATTTGACCGCTCTATGGTCAATCTCAAAATACTCTTAACATTTCCTAATATAACTGTATTCACATATCTCTACATTATTATAAATTGTTTATTATATTATTTTACAGTATGGTACTGAGATATATTTAAGTCTAATAATTGACATATAATAAATACCAACCAACTAAGGACTATCACAAAATATCTCAGTATTGCATTATGTTTAGATACTGACGTGTTTATGTTATATCTACGATTATTCGCTGTTCAATAATTATAACTATTAATAAAATTATAAGAAATATTTTTTATTTTGATCTATATGTTTGTGTATATTTATTTATTTATTTTAAACGATATTTTATTTTGACTAGCGTTTTATTTTGTAAAATGATTTTTAAATACTTGTACGCCGTATTGCGTACAAATCACAAAGAAAATAAACTAATGGACCATTTTCCTTGACTTTTATTGACAATTTTTTACAAATATATTATGATTTTCATTCGGCTCTATAGTATGTTATTTTTACTGTATCTTTTGTTCCAAATGGCAGTGACGTCCAGTGGGATTAGGCAGGGCGTGCCTTGCATAGGGGCGGCATATTATAAAGGGCGGTAAATGAAGGAATGAATGCAAATATTATAACTTTTGAGAGCAATGGCGGTTATCAATGAAGCAAACGATGATGTCGCAACATAAGAAAATTTAAAAAATAACCGAAACATAAAAATCCTGATAACGTAACTATTATTTTATTATAATACCCACTGTAATATATATGTTAATATTGATTTATTACACAGGAAAATTTTTGACAAGAGTGCCTCCAAACCAGTCGGAGCCACAAATATCCACGTACCTAAAATCACCACTGTTTGTGAGTATGCTTTGTGGAAATGCTCCGCTTCTCAGTAGATAGATTACACAGTGTATGTCGATTTAAAGAGATTTTTTGTGTATAATATCTGTTTAAGAAAATAAAAAATAAAATAGGTAACTTGTTAGCTAACGATTTTGGAGATAATTTGAAACAAAAAATAAAAGTGGAAGATATTTTCAGTTCGCCTACGGACGTCACTGCCAAATAGAATATATGGCGATAATAATAGCTAAATAGGTTTCAGTTGCAGTGCTTGGTCATTATTCATTCACTGCGAACCCTTTCTTAAAGGGATGAAAAATAAAGAAAAATGATGGAAGAAGATCACTGATACCTATGGTCTGAATATGCGGTTCTATCAAACAACTTAAAACAGCACCCTCAATCAAAAATCAATAGATTTCAGATACCTACTAACTGTTATTACTTATTGTCTATTGGCTTTTCCATACATGATCAACAAAGAGCATTTTATCAACATAAATATGTTTAAATAAAAAAGGTAAAATAAAAGCATACAATTACGTACCTGCATTTACATTTTTTAAAAATCCTATAGAAATAACCATATTGACTCCAGATGGGACACGGTACGGTGGGTTTATTTCCAAATTCTGTAAGCTCGGTCAGAAAATCTCCTATTAACTTACATGGCGAATTTCAAGTTGCCGATCATATCCTCTGAAACTCTGGAAGTGTCGCCATCAATTGAAAGAAAATAACAACTTATGTCTTGGAATCTCTTGAGGGAAATTTATCAGCTTTCGTATTCGTCTTATGGTGAGCGAGAAGGTCTCTTTTCGTCAAGGTCTACCCATAATAGATTAAAACATAATCTGTGTCTCCGCCAGCGGCGGCTCCTCTAATACCATGCAAGTGCAACGCACTGCCTGCATTTTTGAAGACATCGCTCAACTTTTCATTGTTATTCATACGTGTATCACTCACTTCGCGAAGTAGAACATGTAGCAGTATTATTAACAATTCTCCTTTCATGAGCGCAAAGCAATTGCGTCCAAATAGATTTTCAGTTTGCACAGGATTACAATGAGGTCATTGTATACTGCTTAAACGGTGGCCGAATGTTCCTGTAATGGCGTTTTGTGTAGAATTTTTTACACACTTTTAGATCGGCGCACGAAACGAAGGACTCTAGAAACAAAAACGCCAGTTTCTATTTTATAACAATGTTGGGGAGTTTATTTTTAATATTTTTACAGTTAACATATTTAATGAATTGCCAACATTTTACGAAAATACAAACCTGCCGCGTTTATTTCTGAACCACTTAAATTCATTCAAAATAATAAAAAAACACATCAGCTGTTATTTATTTGGCTAACGCGCTAAAGCATTGTTCGCTCAGAGCGTAAGCCATAAACTGTGACATTTATATTTCTTTATTGATATTAAATCATTTTTGCTGTTCAAATCTTTTTTGACAAATAGTATAAATAAACAAAGACATATTTAATTTACCTTCTGAGAAGTCGGTGAGAGAACACGGTAGCTTTCGGTGATTGACGTAATCATGAAAAGACGCTTTACGACCTTACGTGGCTAGGACACCTGCTCCGGATGCCGCCAAAAAGTGTGACACGTCGTACCCTTAAGGCACCGCCTCAAGGGTTCCGTCGCCATGGCCGGCCCTCACTTACGCTGCAGCGGTGCCACAAAAGTGACCTACGTGAAGCAGGTCTGAACTTGTGCTTGCTTTATGCTCCAATGCTGGGTCGTGACAGGGTGAAAGAAGAAGATCTTCTCTTTATAGAAGGTAAACCATTGCGCACTACCAGAAAATGCTATTCTGAAGACTACCGGCCGCCACTGGTCTCCACCCTACCTTAGGGATACATTGGTGCAACCGTGTTACAAACGCACGAGTTTGTGAGCGGACACGACATCCCTCAGTGATTGAAGTAATCACGAGGAGACACTTCACGTGGTTGGGACATTTTTTCCGGATGCCGTCGCCGTGGTCAACCCTCCCTCATCCTGAAGCGGGTCTAGGACGATTTGGCACCGGGACAACTGGACGCCACGGAATTCGAAAATAAATAGACGTTAGGTACTTATAGGTACTTTAAAAAAAATATTTAATATTATTATTTATATTTAAATGATTATATTATGATTTAATAGTTGGTGAGAATCTAAATATGTCGACGTAAATAATGATTTAATCATGCATATGTTTAAGTTCCAACGAAAAAAGAGTTTTTTATTTTAAGTATATAAAGCCTTAGGCATGGTAATTCTCAATCCGCAATAAAGAATACATTATGTTAAGAGTAAAATGAATTAAAACTACTAAGTAGTAGATAGAAACTGATTAAAATACCTCGTCTACGTTCTGTGTACGTGTCTACGACAGTGCGGCGTCCAATTGTCCAGAGTCCAGTCGTCCCATTCCCCCTGAAGCGGTGCTACAAAAACGATATACGCGCTGCAGATCTTGCATGGTGGGCGAATGGCGCACCCCATATACCCCAACACTGGGGCGTGACAGGGTGAAGTAAGTAAGTATAAAATATAGCAACCCATATCATTATGGTAGGTAGCGTTTTACATTTAATATAAAACAATATATGTAACATACAATAAATATCATTATCTGTTGTTGAAGCAGTATTAATGTAGATATTAATTATTATCCACCTTTTTGGCAACCCTGAACAACGTTTTGCCGATACAATGTTAATGGACTGATTTGAGGAACACAATGTTAATGTGGTGTTAGGTAATAAAAACATCAATCTAAAATTACACTAATGCACACGCCATACATTCTTCAAGTCTTCTTGAGCAAAGTACTTAGGCAAGTATTTAACTATCTGAATGCCAGCCATGACGCGGTACTTATTATTATCTGCTCGGGAAACTTTGACCCAATGGTTTAACTTTGACCCACACTATTTTATCTTTCTCGACAATAATTATTAATTATTTCAACAACTGTTTTCCAAAAATCCTCATTCGATTTTTTATAAATTTTATGAAACTAATAAATCCCATCTTGATCTAAAATGAGAGTCTTCAATAATATGCTAGAATTATCTATGTGCGATTCTTACATTAATAACTAGTCAAATCATTTTAAAAATAAATGGTAAAATTTAATTACAACCTGTTAAATACCAGGAAACAGTCATTTTGTATATAGATTTAGTTCCTTGTTTTCACCAGGGAACACAAAATCAGTGACGTCCCTAGACAGAAGGCCGCCTCTAGGTTTCGCCAAAATGCCACCTCATTCTTTAAACAGTATCTTTTATCACCCTTCCATGACTCCAATATCTAAGAAATGTGTTGTATTGATACATTACTATCAAAATATAGACTATAATTATTCGCAAATCTGCTCGTGTCGTTTCTGGTCACCAAGGACGCCGAAGGGGAACGAAAGTAAACTAGACATCGCAAATCCAACTAAAAAATACAGTCCTATTAAATCTTGTATGTTAATAAATACATTATGTTTCCAAACAGTGCTGAATTTTTAATGGAAAGATATTTTCGTTATTACTACGTTTAGGTAGCTATTTCTCCTTTATATGGCCTATCTAGCTCAGACGGTCAAATAATTTTTTTCACGAGACGGAGCAATATTTTTGCCGGTTTCATGAACCGAAACGGCGCTCCAGTGCGCTCCGGTCACTTCGAGGCCTGCGTAAGTATTGTAATTAACATTTTCTTTAACACGTGTTTAAGTAGATCCCATATTTTCCACACCCGACTGAGATCTGTACTCTGTTATATTAATTTTATTGTTAATTTTGTGTTCCCTAATTTTAACTAAAATCAGATCTGAAAAATGTTTTGGTTTCCGGCGATATGTACCTAAATCAATGCAAAGGGCCAGATTTCATAGGAAAAATATCATATATTAAATATAGACGCAAGGATTAAAGTAACCTAAATTTTCTGAATACCCATATTAGCATTGATTTGTTTTTTTAAATTTATTAGTATTCCTGCAACTTCATCTTGAGCGTCTTGGCAAGAGTCGAGACATACCAGATGCAAAACTCTTGTCAAAAAAAACAGAGAAAATGATCAGTTTATTTGCAGACAGAATTCTATGAAATTGCTTAAGTATAATTTATTATCCGAAATACAAAAAAAAAAATATTAAAAATGACCCGCATGAGCTTTGGGGTCCCTGCGACCAATCGTCTCATTATAATATACGGTATCTACCCCATGAAAAGTGGTGGATGGGTGCCAAAATATTGTTTGTTGAGGGCGTCAAAGATCGAATGCCGGCTGCCGGCCCTGTCTACAAACGTAATAATTAATATTTAATTTTTGTATTTACTCAACTGGAGTAGACCTCGCTTGCGTTTCCAAAGGCAGGAAAAGCTTTCATTGTTGCACCGATGTATAAACATAAACAAAATGGACGCGAGTTGGCAAATCAAACGTAAAATGGCGGAATGCCGTTCGTGGTCGCGGTAAACTTTCGAAACGCATTAATTTTATTACTTTTATTAGGTTCCTACGTGTATAATATCATACATATGCGTTTGTATATGTTTATTTTAAGAAATTTATTTTGGTATTTCTTCAGCATCTTGTGATACTATAATAAGATGCATCGGTAATAAATCTAATTTACATTATACACACCTACAAATTTTTCCTCATTTATCATTAGTACTTTTTGAAAAAATATTCCTGTATTTTCTGAATGTAATATAATATGTGCACGAATTATATTAATTAAAGCAACTCGTTAAATAGCATTTAAAAATAATCAAACAATGATGTGAATGAACTTTCATAAACAATTATTATTCTTCTATCAGTGGCAAAGGGTGGAGGTAGGCTGTTAAAATTCGACAAAAATAGTGCGCACTAAACTTTGTCAGTCAAATGTATTTGCTTTAATTAATCTAAGACTATAATGTGTAAATAATGCTTGTTAGTTTTTAAAATTCAATTCAACCCTGTATAATCCAGGCCATAGTAGATATTAGTCAAAAAATATTCGTTTATCTATAAAATATATAAAATTATGCCATTAATCCATATATATTTTTAGATATTTTACAGATAGGATGTTTTTATCGATTATGGTTTGTTTTTGGCAGGGCTTAATGAATTTAAAAAAAAAACTATCCAATACGTATTCTTAATTCAACGAAAATAAATAAGTATGACTGAAAAAGTTTACGCTATTTTGTCAGATCGCCCATAGCATACATAAACTATTACGGTTTGGTTTAGGCTGGGTTTACTTGAATTTGAAAAATTAACCAGCACCATCTGCAAATTGTACTTTTAGTTCAATGAAAACAAATTGGTACGATTGACAAACTTTAGTGTTCACTGTTTATGTCGATTTTTAATAGCCTACCTCCACCCCTTGCCACTGCTTTTCTTAAACCGCTTAATAGAAAATGAAGTCATTTTCCATCACATCAATATTTTTAATAATTTACTAGGTACCAAGACCCTCAATGTGGAAATTTCTTTATAAACGTTTCTTTATAAATTCTTGCTATCCATTTTTTATTCCACCCATATATGAATGTAAAAACCCCCAGAAATAATGGAAAACTTCGCAAATATGTTCTAGACATAAACAATGTGTGAATGATCACCGGGTTCGTGGTAGCATTTGTTTTTTTATAATAAAAATATATACATAATTACATTTATATATTCTTTTTAAAACCACAAGAGGCCATGAGACCCAATGCTAGTTATGTAGTGAAACAGTAGGTAGTGTATTTAGGAATAGAAGTGAAATAATCACAGACAGCCCAGCCCGGATTTGCGAAAATCACTTAAATATATTGTGACCTCACCGAGATCGAACTTGAGGTTCACCCCCGGGTGAAAGGCCAGCGCCTTACGCACTGGACTACGAGATTCCTTAAGTTCTGTCAAGTTGATAGCAACCACTAGGTAGAAGAATCGAAGTCACCATTTACGGACGGAGTCGCAGCGACTAGTCGCAGTTTCTGGTTACTGTTACCATGGTTACTGGAGACCAGTCGACAGTGTGTAAAAGGCCTAAGTAGTGAATAATCTCTCTCTAAGACGCCTTTATTAAACATAATATCTTATCTAAATACCTGCAGCTTACAAGACGCGATCACGTGTTCGGTTCTGTCAAAACATAAACAACCATGACACATTATCTTAAGCTATCCGTGTAGACATCTCCGATCATTCACAAATATCTTATTATATTAATAGTCTTTTAAAACACTTCCATAAATAAAAGGGCAGCCCCACCTGTCGTCGGATATTAAATCTTCAACTTGTCGCACCTCATTTTTCACAGCGGAAACTATGACAGCCGCCATGTTTCATTTTTGTCTATGGGCTCGTGTAAAAGCGCGGGAACGATTAGTTATTATTGCCAGACGCGAAAATGTTTGTCGCAATAATTTTGAGAGCGAATTTGTCTCGTTTGTCTTGCAATCGTCTGGTAGTTATTTATTGTTTTTTCCACCGATTAGTACGTGTTTCTCTAAATTTTATCAAAACAACCACATATTATAAATTGAAAATATGAAAACCTACCTGTAGTGTCTGTATATCACAATATAACTGCATATTAAGTCATTAAAAATATGCCTTAAATTTTATTCATTCAAGTGTATTCATTTCAAAGCTGTGGTCCACTAATCATAAGCATACACTTTAACCCAGGAGTGAAGAACATCTTTATGCTTATGTTGTGATAACGCATGGCGTGCCGGGATTGTTTTTTTTAATTATGAACAACACTTTTTACTTTTAAACCAGATCGAGAGCGTTTTTTTTTTACTTCTTCCAGCTATTTTTTTAGAGATAAATTTACAAAATTTATTCAGAGCAACATTCTCTCTAATTTTTCTATTGTATACATCATCGACGGATCGGCGGATCATCAACGCATCTGAGCAGTGCCGTAACTGAGCCGGCGGTGTGGTAAATTTACACCCCCCCCCCCCTCACAAACACACACATACAATTTGTCATTAAAACTTATATTTTTAAGGCATATGTATTATGTGGTATAGGTTTGTGCATGTGATGGTTTCGTGCATTCGAGCAAAACTAAAATCTGACAAAGGAAACTTTCTTTTGCAATATATTTTTGTGTGAGGACTGTGCGGGGGATGAAAACATGTGTGCGGACACATTTTGGTAGGTGTGCGCGCGCACACACGCACACCTTACAGGGAACATTAATTCAGAGCTTAACAAAATTCAATCCAAAATCTAAATCATTGTGATCTTCGTCTTTTGGCTCTTCTCGCAAAATATTTTTTGTCCGGAATTTGAGAAATTCGGTTCCCAATCTGTCAGAACATTTTTTAAGACGTCTGCCAAACGCCTTTTTGTTTTTGTAAGTTTTTATTATAACTTATATACCTATTGTCTGTGTAAGAAAAATGCTAGATTTAACGAAGTAAACTAGATGCGTTTCTAACAAGGTAAAATACGTCTACTCAAAAACGTTAGATTTGTAAGACACTATTTGCAACGCTGGGTGCTACGTCGATTAGGACGTTCTAAGTGCTAATGGTTGAGTGTAGACATGGTTCTATAATCCGTTCATGTACCACCAGAACATATTTTTGCCATCGCAACCCTAACATATTACAATCTACTCTTTACGGTCACAATAATAAAAGGTGAGATGTGTCCACCCTGTAGAGTTCAATAATTTCTATCATGGAGTAATGGAGTTTAAGTGTTGATTTACCTTTGTTTATTTTGAGAATCAGTTAAACGATCGACGTGCTTATAAATTCACCGTTGAGTTATGAATATTTCTTTAATTTTCCATCAGATGGGACATATTATGCGCAGATGTATTTTAAGTATTTTTGCGAAAATTGATTGTTCGTCTTTCGCAAAGTATTCTAATATATATATATATATATATATATTCTAATATATCCAAGATATTCTAAATCAAAATACACATATTTAGGTTTAACGCAATAGATAAATAAAGGATTATTTAAATAACGGGAAAACATTTAACATAACTAAATAATATTTCACCTAAATTCTGCTAAACTTAAAACTATGACCACATGTATCCCCTCTGTATTTAAATAATATGATAATTATTGCCATAGACAAATAACTTTAAAATATATTTTTAATTTCTCTTAATTTAAAATGACACCGTTGAAAATTTACGGCGCAGAGACACGCACGGGAAATAATTAATGCCACAAAACGCCTAAGTTATTAATTTTTAGCTTTGTCATATTTTGTAAATTAAACTCGCCGTATTTAAGAAGTTACGATATCATTAAATAAGTTTACTAAAACTTACATGGTTCGGTATTCATTTTAATTCTATGTTGAATGTTAAAAATCAATCAATGTCATACATACGTCCAGTGACGTTCCGTGGGGGTAGTCAGATTGAGCGTCGCTTGGGGGCGGCAGTTGCTCGAAGGGTGGCAAAAAAAGCGGAGGATAATCATTAGGAATATATAGAAATAGGTACCTAAACTTAGTAATAACGGGAATATCTTTTCATTAAAAAATTGAGCTCACTGGTTGGAAACAAAATGTATTAATTATTAACATGAAAGGTTTAACAAGAATGTAATTTTTTTTCGAGTTCGCGATGTCTAGTTTACTTCCGTTGTTCTTGGACTCACGTCCTTGATGACCAGCAATAACACGTGCAGATTTTATAATTATATTTTAATTATAGGTAGGTACATACTAATCTAATAAATTTATCCACATATTTTTGACAGTCAATCGCGAGTTTTGAAAGTTGTATCCATACAAAAGGTGAAGTATCCATACAACACATTTCTTAGATATTGGACTCATGAAAGGATGATAAAAATACTGTATAAAAAATGGGGCGGCATATTGGCGCTGCTTAAGGGCGGCATTTTGTATAGGGACGTCACTGCATACGTCTCCATAACAAAATTAAAACAATATTATGTTAATAAAATAGTAACTCATGCATTAACTAATGAACCTCCACAAAGTAGAGTAATTATGTTTATATCTTATATATATTAATTTAACTTTTCCTGTTTAGAGGTCGCGTTTTAGAGGTTCCTATTGTTATATTGTATCAGGTGTCCCTAGAAATACTAATAAAATAAATGGCAAACACTAATGAAGAAATATTTGTATACAATATATGAGTAGGTATCTGGTACATTATGTGTGTTGCCGAAACTAGTGGTTAGGCCCGGTCTTAGGGCGATTGGGCTCAATCGGGCCTCGCCATAATAGACTATAGATACATATAGACGCCACCCGTTGCATTGCTAAATGAAGCTACGTGCCGTGCGTTTGGTTTGTGGGCGAGCGAACGCATTCGCCTATAAATGTTCGAGACCATATACCATTTCGCTAGTGCTCGCCCAAAGTGCTCGCACTAGACACTCAGAATTAAAATATAATTTTCTGTTTTTTTACGTTATATAGTATTTTTAAGCGGTCAAAATGCAACCAATTAGGTAAATATATCCATAATTTAAGTTATTTTAAAGAAACACTAGGTCACTGATATTAAAATAAATAATAATATACAAATAAATTGTCACGAACATGTATCAACTTACTTATGAAACATAATACCGTCTTCTTGCTTATCAGTACGGCTACCATATTTTAATACAACATGCAGAACCACCTTTCCTACTTAATTAACTAAAAATATTTACCACTGACTTTATGTTTAACACAAAAAATAGCAAATTTAGCAACACGAACAACACGCTACGTGAAGCGATTCAGCACGATTTACCGGCGATATTTTTGGAAACCAACTTAAAAATATGTAGACTTTTTATCTTACTCTAGCGCGTGTCACAGAGATTATAAGGGTGCCGAATACTTTCTCACTCGCACTAATGCATCGTTTTTGTTCAGGCCTTGGGCCTCGCGCATTGGGGGTCTCTCGCTCAAAGTGACTTCAGATATCGCAATAAAAAAAAGACAGAGTGAAACGATAAATTAAAATTGGTTTTTAATTGCTGCCAAATATTTGAATAAGAATTAAAAAACGCGAGGCCCTTGTACTGTTACTATTATAGAATTCTCGGAAAATCGAAAACGCCATGTTTCTAGTAAAGCAATTCAGGAACTAATTTCAGGAAAAATGATACAATGATTGAACTTGTAATTCAAAATATTCTTCTTCTTTGGCCATATCCGCCCCTTAATTGGAGCATCACGCTGAGAGTGAAGAGGCGACGTTGGACCTGGCTCGGCCACGTGCTGCGGATGCCAGAAGAGAACCTCAACCTGGCTTGCCTGTTCTTCAAGCCGACCGGATTCCGGCGTCCTGAAAGGCCGCTAAATACTACCTACAGAGTGTATACGGCGGAGCTACGGGATGCCAGTTTGACCTGGAATGAAGCAAGAAGACTTGCGAGTGACAGGGATTCTTGGAGGCGCCGCGTGGTGTCTATGTTTATCACACTTGAATGGTCAAAGACATAGCTTATAATGAGTATCTTTAGAATTATCTTCAAATGTGTTAATCTTGCCCATTTTTTGAATAATAAAATGCCTAATTCTTGTCAAATTTGGGATCACAGAGATTATCAATATAATTTTTTATCGTAAATATTTCACTAAAATTATCTCGTCATAAATTATACTAATGGTTTTATAAATGCGTTTAAAAATTAATATATGTAAAAAATCTTAACACTACTGCACAATTATGTATCGAAATATGACTATATTCTAAAACATTAGAACGAGAGGTTTAAAAGAATACTATTTTATGTAATAAAAATACTTTATGCAGTCATCAAATGTTTAAAATAAATATAAAGGATAATAAGGCTTCAAAATTATATAAATAGATTATCTACAACGTTTAAGGTATGTCCAGGATCATGCTTTGAAAATAGAAAAAAGCTCTATTTTGACCCACGCTGAGCACGTCCGCCCTTAACTAATATTGATATTTTCATATAGGTATTTACATAAATTTATGTATATTCTAATATTCCATGTTTCTCAATTTGCTTGGGGTGCTGCAGTTCCGCAATGCATATGATCGAGCTGCCACTGATTATAATACCATTTTGGCGGTTTATTGCACAGGAAAAAATCGTTCACGTTCCTAAAAACAACGCTGTTTGGGAATATATTATGTTTCGTTGAAATACTCTAATCCTCGGTAGATTGATGACTAATAAAATATGTAGGTAGGTCCCCAACAAATTTTCCTTCAATTTAAGACTAAAAATGAAAAGGGATAGCATTCTAAGTCTGCCTAGGGGCGGCACTTTGCCTAGGTACATCACTGCCTATGAGGTAATCATGATTATTTCTAAACAGGTATATTCTACACTTTATTTCTGGTTTTCATCTCTACAGAAATCATGCATTTAGACGAGCTTTCTAAACCTCTGTAAATTGGAATAATTGAAAGTTACGATGCCAAGTGTGTGAGTAAAAAGAGACGTAAATACAAATGGATTTTGAAAGCTTTATTGATGTGGTAGAGTGATACTTCTACATCCACATTTATTGTGCATCACTTAACGCCTGCAATCAGTGTTATAACCAAAACACAATACGAAACGGATAAATTGAATTATTTTATTATAATATATCCGGACAATAGCGTCACACTAAACGTTTTTAGTAAGGTTAAATTCAGTGACGTCCCTAGATAATATGCCGCCCCTAGACAGCGCCAAAATGCCGCCTCATTTTTTTATACTTACTTTTAAATACCTATCAGACAAATTATTAAAATAAATCTGCACGTGTCGTTTCTGGTCATTAAGGAGTCGTCGAAGAGGAACGGAAGTAAGATATCGCGAACCCGACAAAACCAGTGTGCTGATTTTTTAATGGAAAGATATGTTCGTTATTACTAGTTTGGGTAGCTATTTATATATATTCCAAATGATTCAACCCAATTTGCCGCCCTCAAGCGACGCTCAATCTGCCTACCCCCACGGGACGTCACTGGTTAAATTGGTAATTTAAAAAAATTATATTATTTGCGTTTGCAGGATTGAATGCATATATATGCAATAACGCCCTATATTCTATCACTGGGAGATTTATGGTAGGTACTTAGCGGGGAATGACAGAAAACTGGACATAATCTGGAATCGAGAGGTCGTTAGTTGACAACTGACACTTTATTTTCAAACAACCACATTTATGTTTATACTAATTCGGACGCCGCCACGATGGCCAAGGGTTATGGCCCGATGGGCCCCAGATTCGAACCCTGCGTCTGGCAAATACACATATTATTTTTCAATTTGTGTTTGGAGTCAGTGTATGGACCTGCTTGATATTGAGCAAGTGGCTGACATCCATTCTCGTAAAAACGAAAATCTGTAAGTAATACAAACTTCGACTCCGTAGACCCCCATAATATAATCCTATTAAGATCGGACATGGTTAAAAGAAAAGAATTAATTGCACATTTGACAAAGGACATTCATAATAATAATAATACTTATACAATATTCGCGATTATGGACGTGAATTGTGAATCGTTATTATTTATTTTCACTACAAGGAGCACGAGTCTTAGTAGAAATGACGCAATTTCAAATGAAATCAAACGTGCTCTGCTTTGGTCAATCGATCACAACTACAATAAAACATCAATTCACACGACGTGTCATCGATCTATTATTACAATGGTATCAATACATATTATTCGTATACATTTATTATAATATAGATGTGGGGAGTCAATTTGAAAATATTATATTAATGCCAAATAGTGGTATTGTGTTTTGATTCCGTCTGCGTAAAACATAAAAAATCGCATTTGAAATATATACAGGAACTAATGTGTCGAAATATGAATTTTCTGACGATGTCCGCATATATTAGGTAGGTGTATGAGAATATTATCAGAATCAAAGACAAGTCACTCGAACAACGCTTTATGCCTTATGGCAAATTTTGGTGATTTTACAAACATTTTATTTCATCTAATGATGCGGAAAAAATCTACTCAATGTGTGTTTTGACTACCTATTTTATAAATAACAATATTATATTTTTTATAAAATTTCACCAAACTGTGCGTTATTTGACGTACAGGAATCTTGCAAACTTAAGTCAACAAAGCTCGAAATATGCCATACAACGTTGTTCAATTTACTTTCTCTCGAAGCCAATATGAGGAAAAGAAACTTTGGGAAAAGCATTCTGACAATGCAGTATTGATTTCGAGAATGTGTTAACATAACAGCGGGAAACTAGTTCGTTAACAAGACATTTGCATTAACGTTTAACGTAACATATCTTTCCGAGAATATCTTTTATTTCATATGTCTTTAACAGAAAGCTACAAATTTGTAGATGCAAACACCACGGTGTGTCATGGAATAAAATAAAACTTTTTAAGACCAACCGAAAATAGATTATACCTATAAGTAGATAATAGTGATCTTTCAATCCTCGAATAGAATGTAATGCATTATTCACCATCAAGTACAATATGTTCGATTTTTTAAATATTTTATTTAATATCATAACAAAGGCAGTCTCAACCATTATTACCTTATATATTTTTGTCTTTGATTTACCTATCTGTAATGGCTCAAATAGACTCTATGCCGATCGGTCATATAAATGCCGAAAAACCCGTTTCTTATGTTGGCGTCCTGTGTCACAGGGTATCACAGAGTGTAAATACGATGTCATAGCTGTCATACAATATGTACGTATATATATATATATGTCGGAATGGCATAGATATGATCATAGACACTAAATCGCCCTTAGCATGTGCCCGATGGTCATAATATAGTCTATTTGAACCTTAATACTTTGGACGCTGAAGACGCACATGCGCGTAATGACCAGGCGGCCGATCGCTGTAATTAACGGGCATTTTAAAGGTGCTAATTAAAATCTCATTATATAGTCAGCAGCGAATGAGTTAACGCATGAGAAAATATATTAATGTATAGGAGAGAGCGAGACAGAGAGAAAACGTATTGAATGGGGTAAGGTGAAAGAAAATGTACACGTAAGCGCTGTGTCTATGTCTACATTTGGAAAATAAACTGACACGAAAATAAAAGAATCGTTTATTTTCATCGGGCTGTGAAAGAAAACAAATGATAGGTTACTCTTATAATAGTTTGACAGATGCTTACAAATGTTTTAAATTGCACAACTAAGCGACGTTCAAGAATGATGACAGGTAATTTTTCTAGTAATAAATTGCAATAATTATTCATATTGGATTGGATTATATGAATAAGAAAATATGATTTTCTTCTATTGAGATTTTAGGTTACGAACCGGGAGGTGGGGGCAGACACGGAAAAATACACATTATTTGGGTAAATGGAATATTACTTCTTCTTAGTCTTCGTCAGAACCTCATGGTTGATTATCGTGACCCGGATAATTTGGCTATCGAAAAGCCTTCTGAACAGGTTAGTCCCACTTCTCTCGGCATTATACGACACGCAATGTCTGTGGCGACTGGAAGACCCGCGGCTCTCATAAATTGGTGCAACTATCTGGGTTCCCAATGTTTGTTTAATATTTCGATGTGGCATGTCTTAAAGACAAGAAGCGCATTGACACAAACGGACGTGATCTTGATAACGATTTGTGGATACGACAGCTCGCAATACTTCGTAGGTGAACACCCTTAGTTATACCTAGAGTTGGGAATTTTCGAGATTTTCCATCCCGAATCTCGAGAATTGAAATTTTTAACATTTCGGGAAATCCCGGATTTCGAGAATCTTTTCTCGGGATTCGGCATTTTTTCATTATCAAATATTAATTGAAAAAACGATTTTCTATATGGAAAAAGTGGACAGAAAACACAAAACGTTCCAAGACTGATCGGGGCAGCCAACGTCGACTCAAAATGAGCGCAATTTTGCAACATCAGGGAATTCTGTGTCTCAAAATCGTACGCGATTGTCAGACGCAGCGATTGACAATCTGTGTTTTTTGAAAGTCTATTTTAATAAGTAATGTTTTGAATTATTTTTGTTTTCCTACATCTATTTTGTTTGTCTTCTTACATAAATAAAAAAAATCATATTTTTTTCGCTGTTTTTACACTGATTTTAGGATTTTTAACAGGTTTTTCTCTAGAATCTCTAGATTGAGATTTTCTCGGGAAATAACCAACTCTAGTTATACCTAGAGGCGAAGTGTTTATAACAAAACTCAAAGTGTCTGGGTACCTATGGGGAATGAGCATGGAAAAGTGCAGTGTTACGCGGTTGAAGCAACGAGAAACTATGAGTACGAGTAGGCGGGGTAAATATGGAATTCAGTGGCACCTGCAAAGCTACCTCCCCCCTGCCTTAAAAATCATTAAACAAGTTTTTTTTAATGGACCCCCCCCCGCAATCTATGTTTCCGTGTGTGCGCCTGAAGTAGGTAGGTATATTCATAATATTATTTGTCTAAATACACATTGATTGCTTGTCAAAATTTAGTACGTATTAATAAATTACTAGGTACACAAAAAAACCTTCCCATGTAAATCTTATACACAAATAAAATCAATCATCCAGTCGAGTTCCTACAAGCTCTTTAGGCGCCCGCCTGTCATGTAGGTGCGATTTGAAAACGTCAAAGGAGTTGTCATTTTCCATTTTATTTTCTCGTTCCCTCGGAATGCATCTGTTTGGAATTACACCGCAGTTGCATTTTCAAGTCGACAGATACACTGCACGGCGATTCTGGTAGACTGCTTTACGATGAGTGTTATGTTGTGAGATGGTATTAAATTATTAAATAATGAAATAATATTTGAATTAATTGTTGTTTTTATTTTTAAGCCATGCATCTTAACATCAGCTAAAATCTTAGTACCTAGTTATCCGACGTGTCGAATCTATTTTAACTATTTTTAGTGGCATCTACTACAAACAGTGGCTTGAGCCTTGGAGACTTGGAGGCCCGAGGCACTGATTGACCAAGATTGACAACCATACCTAAATTATTATTATAACTACTAACGTACGTACCTAGTAAATATAGCAATATGTATATCTTTTCAATGTAAATATGCCGCAGATGCCCACATGAGATTTTATAACTTTCTTTTTAGACCAAACCAAACCTAACCTACCCCAACCTAATATACCTAACCTAATATAATCTTAGTTTGTAATAATGATGCATCAAAATGTATGAAAATTTCAAATTTTAAATTAACAATAATAATTATTGGATCGACAAGCATCTGCGCCGACAGAAAAAGGTATGTAAGTACCTATTTAATATATTAATTGTCTATGTGGAATAGACTGTTTTCGTTAAAAATATATATATAAAAGCTCATGCGGGTATCTGCGGCACAATTACCCTTTTCCCATGACAGGGTGATACAATATAATAATATCAGTGGTTTATTTTTGGTATAATATATGTACTTATTTACGTAGATATCTATTTGAGTGGTCGTGTAACAGGTCATGGTCAGTAGAAGAAATCACAACCTGTGCAAATTTAAGGTTAATTTGTTGCAATATACCTACTCGTAATATGTATATCATAAAAATATACAGTTTTGTATTACGGTCTGACTATAATAGTCAGCTTTTTACTGGTCTCTGTATTGTGTATATTAATAAATACCTACTAGACTAGAGATTAATTTATTCTAATAGGAATTGAATGAATCTCGGGCTCGGGTCGGGTCAAGAAGTTTCTAATTTTCCGGCCATGTACCTACATCTCTACAAACTGCATTAAACAAAAAAGCTTATCTCCTGAATTGTGTGTGAAATGTTAATGCATTTAACTTGAAACAATACTTATTGATGTGCAAATGCATCCGCATCTGTTTTATTATGAAGTGTTAAAGGTAGTGGCGGCTCGTGGATACCTACTATATCTATATAAAAATAAAAATAAATGATTATTTGGATTATATTCTACTATTAACATCAAAATTATTAAAATTAAATATTATAAGTGTTTTTATTTCATTATAAAATTGATTCTTCGGTCTATTTACCTTGAAAGAATCACATTTTAGTTGCTCTCGACATCTGTCGCTACTAGCTCAGAGCCGCTGTCCCAACAACGTTCGCAACACGAAAATACTGTCTAAGCAGCAGTACCAGACTAAGTTCTGAACGGCGACCCCCGCTCCCCGCGCCCCTCCTTCGCCAATTCGAGCATATTCTATCGAAAATGGTACTGCATGAAATCACGCGATGCATCACTTTCATCGCGGCTATGATAATTATTATTTGATGTATCGGTGCTCGGGCAAGCTTAATACGCTTAAATAATATTGATATTTTCATACAATATACATAAATTTATGTACCTATATTATATTATATGTTTCTTAATTTGCTTTGGGGTGCTGCAGTTCCGCAGTGCATATGGACGAGCCGCCACTGGTAATAGGTTAATTCAGGCAACCGGTGAATTGATAAATTAATATTGGAATATGCATACAGATATATAGTTTCAACGTAGGCTTACCATATTGTCCCGATTTGACGATAGGTCCACAAGTCTCGGCCAGTTTTCCGGTTTATAATGTTGTAGTACATACGTATTTTTTGATCCACGCGCAATGTACCTAGTCGATAATATTGTGTGCACCATATTATTTGCTAAGAACTATGTATATTATAAATTGTAGAAAGTAGACATATTTACCCACGAACCTTTTATAGATTTATATCACATGAATTGTGTATGTGTGCCAGGCAGTGCAAACAAAAATCATAGGTTTTCGAAAAAAAAATCTCTTAACTTTATTCATAATTTATTCCAATTTCAATGTTGTTTTAGCAATTTTTTTCTTATGTGTCCAGTACAACTTTTTTCTTGTTTATCCAAGATTTGTATTGGACGATTGAAAATTTTTAACTAACTTCCCGACTAACTAGACATTTGAAACTTTTAGCCATCTTTAAGCAGAATTGAATTCATTTTCAGTTAATTCTGTTTTGTATGGAAAGTTATTTCGGAAAAAAACGTAAAAAGTAAAACACTATTATTGGTTGCTAGGGGTCCAGGGTCCTAGCAACTAAATTATTAATATAGGTATACGTGCGTTACTATGGAATCAATATGAAATGTCAAAATGACATTTCAGTATTCTATATTTATTTAGTATTTCTATCAAGTACAAAAAAAAATATTTATTAATACATATAATTGTCAAGTTTATATGATTCAACAAAAATTTTAAAAACGTGGTAGGTATATAAAAAGTTCTTTTTATCTTGTACTTAATTATTTTTAGTTTTTTGTTTTACTTTGTCCGGCTTTGGGAAAAAAATAATTATGGCAAGAATAATAATAATTATATCCAGCGATGTCCCTAGGCAAAGTGCCGCCCTTAGGTCGACTTAGAATGCCGCCCACTTTCATGTTTAGTCTGAAATTTTATGCAAAATCGTTAGGTGCATCTACATATGTTATCACTTTCACTAATTCACTTCAACTGAAAACAAAAATCTTTTAAAAAAATGACTTACACATATCTACTGAGAATTAAAGCGCTTCCACGAAACCTACTCCCAAACAGCGGTGATTTTAGGTACGTGGATCTGTGATACGCTGACAAGTATGGAGGCCTCTGTGGTGTTTTTAAAACAAAGATATCGGTTCATTATAACGAAGCGACCGCATAAGTTCGTATCGTATATTATTTTATGTTTATTATAGAAAAAAATATTTAATATCTACAAGTTTTCACTAATATATTGAAAAGATTTTTCTCATTGTTTTAATGTTTTTTTTTTTTAATATTTATTTAAATCTTGAAATCCTTAAAATAATAGCCCAATTTACATAATTATTATCTTTGAATGGTAGAGAAAATACAATAGGTCGTGCCGGAAGTATAATTAATTTTATCATTATCATATACCTACAGGTCTATGCAACGTTTTAATAATATTTATAATAAATACATAATCGCTACATACATAATAATTTATTATTAGTCAATTTCGTCGAAAGCCCAATAATCAGCATTGTACCTACCTACTTTTTTTTCTTGAGATAGACATCTATATTTTTACAGGACAAGTTACTGCACTGGTTTTCGTCTGTAATAATCGTTATTACAATAATGGCAATGGTTTGTTTCTTTGTTACGTGTGGTTTTAACTTAAACACCTAGATGGCTCTTTTTAGTATAAAAATAATAAGGAAGCCTTCCATTGGCTTTATTCAATAATGCTGGACTTTCAAAATGTGTGCACATTTTGATATTGGTGGAGGTTTCAACCAGGGAACATAACAATAACAGGAAGTGCTTTACCTTCTGGGTATGTTTGTAGAAGGTTCGATTCTCGAGTATGGACAAATTTGGCATATGTTTAAAGACGTCTTATAGAATGTATTATTTTCAATATTTACGTCTGCAGCATCAAATTATGTACCTATTGATGTTTGTCATGTAAAAGCAACACATTTCAATATTCAGGGGGCTTTGTATCTCTCGTGTTTAAGTCCTAGTTGGTCTATGGTGATTGGTTTTCGCATTTTATTATCTTATTAAATTGTTGTATCGTTTCATTAGAACAAGAATATTGTTACCTATGTAAAATAACTAATGACAGCTAGGACAATGAATTTAAATAAATAAAATACTAACCAATACCACCTGCAATTTGTATTCTTAGTTTAACGAACACAAATAAGTATCTACAACTGACAAAGTTTAGTCTGTACTATTTATGTCGGATCTCATCACCCTACTTCCACCCTTCACCACTGATATCCACAGTGCCCAATACAGTTACACAATGCAATTTGTATGTGATCTTTTATTTTAGCCAAGTAGGGATGGGTGACCATTATAAATATTTTGGTAGGTACATGGGTCAATGAAAAATTGGATATCTCAGAAAACAAAAACTAGAATTAAGATCACAAGGAGTGCCTTTCTCAAAATGAGACGCCTCCTTAGCAATCAAGACCTTAAACCTACGTCTGAGACTGTATATAGTTTGTTATTATGTTCTCTCAATTCTTTACTTCAACATGTCAATCAAGGAAAGATCAATGGTAAGCGTAGCAGAGGACGATGCTGCATTTCGTGGCTTAAGAACCTCCGTGATTGGTAAGAGTGTAGCTCCACTGAACTGTTCCGGGTAGCAGATGACAAAGCTAAGATCGCCTTGATGGTGACCGACATCCACTAGGGGATGGCATAATAGAAGAGAGATGGGTACATGTTATGTTTACATAAAGAGGTCAACCCAAATCCAATTCCAATAAAAGAAGATGCCATGAGGTATATCGAGGACCAAAGAAGCTATTTTATTAGAATGTATGACGTACAACACTAAATCAATTGATAATATTGGAAGAGTATATTTATATATAATATAAAAACAAGTTATGCTAGTGCTAGTAACCAGGGGTTGGCAAACTTTTGAACCAAAGGAGCCAAATATGAGTGGCACAACGGTTAAAAAAATTTCGACAGCCATACGTATATTTTTTATAAATACGATTTATTTAAATGAATTGATTACATTTTATAAGTGTTTATTTATGAAGCGAAGATTTCCCAAATAAAACTAACGTAAATATATGTTTTTATTGTTGAAATTATAAATATAATTTTTACAGAATATGAATTACATACAATTTTCACACATTCCTTAAAACTAATGTGAACAATGACCTACTTTCCTTGCATTCCTTTGGAGAGTTTCTGTACGTTTGGTATGCAACTTTTAATTTCAGGCGCGACTCGAAATTCTCATCGGTTATTTGGCTTCTCTAAATGCTATTTATATTGTTCATGTTTGAAAATGATTGTTCACATACACATTATGTAGACTCGAATATGAGTTAGGAAAGCTATTTCATGTATTAAAAATCGTAGTATCTACCTTATGTCGATCTTTTAGAGCGCTCCACTTGTGTTGTGAAATAAAATTGCATTTTTCTCTCTCCAAATACTCAATTTTAGTGGCAAGACCTACAAATTTGGAGCTCCAAACCTCTTTGCTTGTTAAATCCACCAATAAAATTGTATTTCAAAAGTGCTTGTGTCAATATCAAATGGAGAAAAATTTTATTTGTCGGCTTCTACAATGGATGGATTTAAAACAACAATCATACCTTCTTGCATCAACCATCACGGAGGAAAAATTAGTCTCGCGATAATGTCATTATAAATAATAAGTGTAATAAATCCATGATAAAAAATAAAAATTGTGAATTTTGCAAAAGTTTTTGTAAAAATTGTGAATTGGGAATTTGGCAAAGAGCCGCACGCCAATACCCAAAGAGCCGCATGTGGCACGCGAGCCGCGGTGTGTGACCACTGCACTAAACCAATTGAAATTCTCTCCATTAACATTTTATTTTTAAATCAGGGTTTCACTGTGGATGCCTCATATTATAGTTACCTCCGTCGAGCATCAATTAAAAGAAAAAATAATATTCCATAGTAAGTAAGCGATTTCAGAAATAAAACTACACTTTTTTTCGAAACATATTTTATTTTTACATGAAAATGGAATGATAACATTTAAAAACTCGTCTGATATCAAACCTTATCGTAATCAACAATAATTTGGAGCCGCAACATTGACAGCAGTAGTATGATGATCAAAAAGTCTTGTAGTCAATTACATCTTCATTCTTACAAATTATAATATTATCTTGTATATCTATCTAGAACTATCATTAACTTCATTGATTGGATAAACACAATGTTTAATATAATGAGAATTAAATTGAAAAAAAATAACTTAAGACAATACAATAACGCATTTAAATAAAATCTTATTAATTATAAAGACTGTTTTATTTTAATAAAACTGAAAATGGTTAAAAATAGAGTACACTTTTGTAGATACTATGTAATAAACTGCCAACAAAGTATAATGGGTAGTTGAAAAATACACAAGATCTTTGCAATATAAAATATTATACTCAAAATTCCAATGAAATCTCACACATTCAATTTGACATCTGCCATAGTCAATATTTCAATCAACGTTTCATATTAAGAACCTTTTATCATGTGAAATAATATTTTAAATGCATTTTAAGCACAATGTTTTCACCATATAATATTATTTAGGTCATTAATCATAATATGGAGAAAAAGAATAAACAAGTGACCATAGCAATAGCGGTAATTTTACCAAACGCAATAACAAGTGGCATCGTGAATTTTGTTGACACCGCGTCGATGCATTGAGTAGCATACTGAGGTAAATGAATATCAACTGCGTTAAATGGATAACATTGGAGAATTTTGTCTATGTTGATTAATCGTTGTTATAGAAACAAGTAAATTTATATTTTCACTCCTAAGCGGACCAAATGATTCTCCGCAGAGTTGAGGTTACATTAACTGATTAAAACTTTGGACACTGAAGAAGCACTTGGCGCATAATGACCAGGCGGCCGATCGATGTAATTAACGTACATTTTAAAGGTGGTAATTAAAAAATCATTATCTAGTCGGCAGCGAATGAGTTAACAGATGTTTATAATGAGAAATAGTTGGGATCTTTTATTTGAACACACACATTAAAAAAAACATGTAATTTATGCTAATGCAGATCCGAAACCGCATTCACAGCTTGCATTAATTACACCACCATGGGGCTACTCGAGAGTCAAGCCTCATAAAAGCAAAGTAAAGTTAGTTAAATAGAGTCAGAAATGATTTTTATCCCTACTACTGAAAAAATTCAAAAACAATTTTAAATAAGAATTAATTAATTTACTAGAATAATAATAAATCACTTTTAATATTTGAATGAATAGATACGTAGTAATAATAATATAAAGACGAGAAAATGTTAAAAATTAATAGTTTGTAAGATTTACATACACAGCAATAAGAACCAACCATACAAGTTCAAAATTTTATGATAATAGTAACCAACGTATTTTTTTATATTTTTCACACATACAATACATAATTATAGCATACCTATTGCTTTTACATACACACCCTAATAATTAGCAATCATATTGTAGAAATGCAATTATCATTAATTGTAAATCAGTATAAAAAATAGAATCTCTTCTACGCTAGTGCTAATCTATTTCTTTACATATGATGAGAATTAAAAACACAATACTTGAGGTTTATATTAATTTTAATAATATTATAAAAGTAGATAAAAGCACTTTGAAGATGAATAATTATAAATTAAATTTCTGATATCCCATTTAGTTTATTACAAAGTAGTCTTTGTGTTGACAATTCCAGAAATAATAAATAAATATTTAAATTAAGTCTGGGACAATATTATTTCATACTACTAATATAAATACAAAATAAACAAGTTGTGATTATTTTGTGCGTATATAATAATTGTTGTTGTACAATTCTACATCTACAATAATATATTATTTCTGTTTGTTTGTGCACATTTATATACGAATATTATTATTTAATGCAAAGAATAGTCTATTGACACCGTCGAAAGATAAACAAATTAGTCAATTTCCAATATGTGTCTGTGGGTCTATTCTATAAACAAAGCGGCAATCAACGGCTAAAGTGATAGATATTATCACTTAATCATATTTATGTATTGAGGTATTATAATTATTACAATAAGTTAGCCATCTAAACTGTCAAAACTGTCTATCTCGCTCTAAAAGTTAACACAGCCAAGAGAAGGGATGTTAAAACATAGCACTTTTTGACGGTTTCATTTAGACAGTTAAATTATTGTAACAATTAACTGCCTCAATATATAAATATGATAAACTAACGCCGATAGCCGTATTGTGTATAGAATAGCTTCGCTGGTATCGCCACGAATATGAAATAAAGATCGTTATTATCGCGCATTTATTAATTTAATTTTAAAATATTTCACATCTTGATGAAAAATTGTTCAAAAGGTTTAGAGATTGGATTTTAGGTTTAGCAGTTGTTCGATATATAGATGATACGGATATATCGGAAAATGAAAGATTATTAAATATAAATTATTAGCTGTGTCTTTACAAAGAAATAAAAGATTCTTAAACATGTGTAATATGATATTACGTAAATGCAATTAGCACAAGCTTGTCTATTTATTTAACAATCAGAAGGACAAGGCATCATTTAAATATCAATTTACAACAATCATACATAACAAAAGAAATTACCAGACCACTGACAAAAAACATATCAAATTATTTAATTTGCCTTCATTGTTGCAACATGTTTGGCCATTAAAGAATAGAGCTGTTCGGAATACAGCCTAGGGCTAATCGACAAGACAACAAAAAACTGACAAGAAAAACCAAATCTTCAGTCATTAATTTTTCTAATTCAAAAAAATTATAATATAACACGAGAGTTGATTTTAAAACTGTTCTGTGTGTCGATGAAATACTTAGTGGATACAAAGATCATTAAGAATATTATTATTTGATGTGAACAGCGCGCTGCATAACACCTCAGTTACACAACAAACTCAACCATATCATGCATGAGATATCGAACAAGTTTGTCCATAAGAGATTCTTGGTCAAATAACATTTTTAAAAATAAAAATGAAAGGAATTAATAAAGCCTTTTAAAACTTTTTAACCAAGTACGTTCAAGTACAAGTACGGCGACAAAATCGACCCAAGATTGATAATAATTAGGTACTGTGGAAGTGCATTGCACAGTACCAGTCAGAATGATGTTACTCAGTATCAGTAGCGAGATAGGCTGTGGAGGTTCGACATAAATAGTGCACACTAAACTTTGTCAGACATATTTTTTTTTATTCATTGAACTAAGAATAAAAATTTCAGATGGTTTTTGAAATTCAGTTAAACCCTTCCTAAGCAAACCATAATAGACGAAAAATATTCTTCTAACTATAAAATATCTAAAATTATGTATGATTTAATGACATAATTTTAGATACTTAATAGATAGACGAATATTTTTTGGCCGTTATCTATTACGGCTTGGTGTACGCAGAGTTTAATTGAATTTTAAAAACTAACCAATAATATCGTCAATTTGTATTCTTAGTTCAATGAAAATAAATAAGGCTGATTTTCCAGTCACGCTTTCCTAATAAAACTGATTGCTAGCATCAGCGCCCACCGTACGTGACGCGCGTCATCCTCGCTGACTGTCAGCGCTGACAGTCAGGGTGACTGGAAAATGAGCCTAAGTATGACTGACAAAGTTTAGTGAGCACTATTTATGTCGGATCTTCACAGTCTACTTTCGCAACTGCCCAGTGTCAACAGTATTAAAAAAAACAACAGAAGAATAATATTATATTACATCCACGCTGAGCCAAAGCAGACTAAGGCAGTAGAAGAGGAATTCAGAGAACATGAAGATATATATTATAATTGTCATGGCAAATTATATAAAACTACCCTAAATATTAAAGCAATAATTTAAATGACTGACATGCAAATTAAAACGTCAATAAAAATAATAAAAAAATACCTTAATCGAAATAATAATGATTATCCATTGAAATTCATTATAGTTCATTGAGTATAATATATAAAAATTATTCATAATCATAATATCTAAATAAATGACATTATAAGGCAGTGATATGCATGTATTCAAAGTTGAAATAATTATATAAATTAAATATAAGAAGAATATAAACAAAGAATACAATAACTAACTCTATACCTCGGTTAAAACATAATAAAAGTAATGTAATTAATACATATTGATCCATCGATAACTAAAGTAAACTTCTAAAAAAAGAGATGCTTAAATTTCAATTCTGGCAATATTATTGCAATATCATAAATTGACATTAAATATATTTATACAAATTCTAAACTGACATCCAATAGCCGGCTAAATATAAATAAAATTTGGTTCATGGAAATCCCATTTTTTATAGAAATATTATTATAAAAGATGTCAACTTCAATTTCATTGTATTTCTATGTAGAAAGCTATTAATTATTGCAGTAAAAGAAAGCTTTATGCCATAATAAACTGATCATTACCACAAAACCATCAATGACATAAAGGCCTTAGTAGCAACCATCTTTTTTATAAGCCGTGGAAATTAGTTTGTACCAACGCATCATAATACAGTGAAACCTCAATAATTTTAATTTGGCCATGTAAGTGGTGCATATGTGCATTCCCTTTTTATAAACACGGCTGCAGTATACAAGGTGGTCAAGTTTATAAAACGCAGTTTAACGGGCAATCTTTTATTTTTTTAACTTTTATGGTTGCATTTTTTATTCTTATTGTTTATTACATAATTTTTCCGTTTTGTTTGTTAAGTAAGTTAAATTGTTTTGTTTTATTGATTTTTTTTTATATCATCATCATCATCATCAGCCTGAATCTATCCACTGCTGGATGAAGGCCTCTTCAAGTTGCTTCCACTTCTCTCGGTCCTGTGCATTGCGTTGCCACGTACTTCCGCAGAACTTTATCATTTCATCGATCCAGCGGCCTCTAGGTCTACCTTGTGGACGTTTTGTACTTCTTGGATACCACTGGATGACTAGATTTGTCCAACGATTGTCTCTTCTTCGAGCTATGTGTCCAGCCCATCTCCATTTAAGGCTTTTAATAAAATCTATTACATCGCAAACCCTTGTCTGCTTCCTTATCCACTCATTCCTCTTTTTGTCCTTTCGCGTTATGCCCAGCATGCACCTCTCCATACCACGTTGTGCTACTCTAAGTTTCTGGATCTCTCTTTTACTTAGGGTCCATGTTTCACACGCATATGTCATCACGGGAAGCACACACTGGTTGAACACTTTGCGTTTTAGGCACAGTGGAAGGTCACTTTTGAAGACATTATTCAAGCGGCCAAAAGCACTCCAGCCTAGCTTTACTCTGCGAACAATTTCATCAAATATACATCCATCTATAGATACTTGTTGTCCCAGATAGATGTAGCTTTTCACCTGTTCGAGCTGAGTGCCATTGATGAGGATCTCTTTTTGGCCTGCAAAGCAGTTGAACATGACTTTCGTCGTATATAAACAAGCCAAAAAGATCCACCAAACCAGGTTGAATGTGTTTTTAATAAAAAAATAAGTTATATCTTTAAATCTTGTTTTTTGTTAGTCCCTTCAAAAACGTTGTCAGGGTTTTACTGTATTAACAACCCTACAGTCCCTTATTAGAGCAATAATTTACTGTTTACTGTTAAATAATAATTAGGGTAAATTGTGTTGAAAAATCATACATACAATTATTAATAAAATTACTGACTAAGTAGAAGTACAATTCAATACTAAACAAACATCAACACAACAAAGATTAATATTGATTCCAGTGTTGTTTTTCCTATCTAAAAATTATCTTTTACATCCTAATCTACGATTGTAAAAATTGTTTCAGTACAAAATTGTAAATTCGCATATCAAAATTGACTTTAACGTACGTACACAATAGACGCGTGTAACTTATTAATTATATCGTTTATTATAAAATTGGAAATTTATTAACTCATGTAAAGTACCTACATACTAAAGGAATTAATTGCTACATTCAAAACTAATGTAAAAAATCACAATTTCAAATGAAATAAGTGACTTCACATATTTGACAATGTATAAATAATACAGTATATCTTCTCTAGTAAGAAGATATTTAATTATCAATACATTGCCAAGTTTCTTGTTTCACTGTCTCGGAAGTGAAACGAAATAATACTATGTATGTCAAGACATAATACAAAATTGAGTTTCTATTAAATTTAAAATCATATACAAATACGAGAAGATGCTAAACTTTAATCATAATTCGTGTCTCATTCAAATCAGTCATATTTATTTTTAAAAATCTACCACAGAATGCATACTTATTAAAACAATAGTTTCTGGGATAATAAACGCCACATGACCGATATCAAAACAGAACATGGATGATGATGATTATTATTGTTTACTTAATTGGTCACATCTATCGAAACTGTTAGGTTTAAATTACAACATCCCCCAGACACCATTGCTTTTAAAAAGAGTCGAACAAAATCGAAAACCAGCGGCATATGCTCCGTCGAAGGTTACCAATCATCAGAACCTTTGAACACGCCGCTTCTCCGACCCTCACCCGGTTATCGGTGGATCGTCACTGTCCAGCTTTTTACTCAACTCCGAAACAACTTCGGTATATATCAGAGGATCCATATTTCTACCGAGCATGTAGAGAATCCACCAGTCTCCGACATCTGTCTTCTTCGAGATGGCTTCGGCCATGTCCTTCGTGATCATGCGGTTCCTCGCTCTTAACAATCTCGGTCTGACTTCCGGCAGAAATATTATCATTCCTCTGTACACGAGCAATATGCAAAGCACGACGGCGAGAATGATATACCAGAACCATAAAAAGATGTAAGTCTTTTCGTTGACGATATTCAGCGGCAGTATGCACAAGCTGTCATGCTTTTGTATTGATCCTGACGCACCATACTTGTGGAATATACATTTTGTGACGCGAGGGAATATGTATATCATCGGGTCGATCCGATCTTCTTGCGGTTCTTCCGTCAGGTGCATAACGCGGAGTCCGTACGACATGAATTCCCCATTGAAGAAGCTGTCCATCATCCACAGCTGCAGAATTATATTGATGAGGCACAGCGCTTCGCAGGCCCAGTAGCGGAACGCGTACATCTTGTGGCGCTGGAAATTGAGAGAAAAACATTGATTAGTAATGATGTGACTTAAATAAAACAGAGACAGAAAAAAAAGATTTAAATATAATCAAGAATCTCTATGGTTCAATCATATAATACGACTCATGTGGTTGGTGGTTGGTGATCACAACCTTTGTCTTGTGGATCAGCCTACATAATATTATCTCTGTGATTGTGATTCACAGGATTCTAACCACATCCTTCGAGATTCCTGAAATATGAATCAAGAGTGTAAGACTATTCAAGTCGGTTCAACAAGCTGTTATTACAGTGTCCAACATGATTTTTTTGGAAGGTAAACTAAAAAAGGTGTCATCCTCGGTCCGGTGGAATTCTTTTTAATATTAGGCTTAGGCATAAAGCCCACCAAAACAGCGCTCGACGCGCTCACTACTGAGTAGGCCCCCTCCCACCCGCGCATTACCCTTCACCTATGTAATAAGGGGCCCAAGAAGCACAAAATAATTATTATTACAGCGTCTCTCATAACAAAGCAATAAAAATATTATATTATTTCTCGGGGCTTGTAATTAAAATTGGACACGCAATAACTAAACAAAGAGTACACTGTTCTTATATCATGGCTTCTCACCCGTCTTATCGACGACGCTTCGAGGAGCGTGATTTTGCTTGATGTGTTCAATGAATGGACTACGTTGTATTTTCGTTATTTCGTATCGCTGAGAAGCGAAAAACGGTGACTCATGGGGCAGGCGGGCACAAGGCGTCGTCAAATCCAGTGTGCGCTGGCGTATTTGATTACGTTGTATTTCCGATGATTTACGCGCCACTTGTAGAAATTTTTCGCGAGCGCCCCACTCGCTGCGTCAATGGGCTTTATGCCTTAGGCGTAAAACATCGATTTGGGTTAAAAAAAAAAATGGGATGAAAGTTTGAAAAAGAAGGTCTTGACTTTCCGAAAAAGTAAAAAATCATGGGGAATATATTATTATTATATTCGCACAATAAAATATACTTGTATTGCACCACTGGAGAGTGAATAGGTGTATGTATCTACGGAAAATACATTTTGCCTTCTTTGCTGTTAAATTAGGTAGATATAGGTAAGAATATTTTAACATGAGTATACTTAATATTGTACATATTCTCATTCAAAAAAATGATTAGTTTGATGAAAGGTTATAATTATCATGTACCTAGTCATTTTTAAGGTTAACTAGGCAAAAACCAATATTTTCTCTAATATCACAATGACACACTGTTAGAAAAAATTTTCAGTGATAAAACATTATAATGGATCGCATCGTTTATTAGTTCATATCTAATTTTGACATATATACCTACTTAATAATGTCCAATGATAAAATTAGATAAGTACAATAAATTATTGTCATCAATTATTCATATTCGTTTTTATTGATATGTCGACAATTTCTTTAGTAATGTCATACTTTACTTGACAGATCTGAAATACGTGACAATAATAGTCGACCATAGAAACATCAGCCACAAGTAAAGATTATTATTTGCTTTTTGAAAATAAATATTGTTTCGCTTTGTGAATTTTGTCCTTTTTCCATGTGACTAGTCTCAAAACTAAGTTTACATTATATTTTTAAATTGTGGTACGTTACTTATGTTTGGTATTATTTAGTTTATGTGAAAACTATTTTCTTAATGTTTGAATATTTGCTGTTGGTGTGAATTTTGACTAACTTGATGTGTGATTAATTCCCACAAAAAAATTGGAAAGAAGCTGCGCAAATGGAAAAATATTCTCGCGAAAAAATCAATGCTGAATAATAAAAATAAAATCGATAAATACGGAGTAGGTAATAGGGGCAGAACAATATAGGATATGGATATTAATCGGACATAGATCAACTATCAGAAACACAATCACGACAACCACAATCTGCAAAAATAATTAGGAGTAGGTATGTACATAAAAAAAACTAACAATTCGCGCGATAAAAATGAAACATAATGAGAAATACACATTATGATTGTTTTTAAATATACATTTCAATGTTATACTGACAATTATTATCACTATTTTACATTTCGGTTCTTTACCACAAAGGTAATCCGGTTAATTGATGGTAAAGTAGACCATGGCAAAACTGAATGAATGGGTTTTTTATGATCATTCGTAAATATTATGTTCTATTTATTTTTACATAAAATATGTAGGTGCATTTGTCAAAAGTCCTGAAAAAATGACAAAATCGAAAAGAGACTAGATTATTAGGAAAATACTTATTTTCAACCAAAGTTTGCATTACCAACTATTTTTAGCCTGTTTTGACGTTTTGTAGTTATGTAGGTATCTACGTGTGACATCTGCGATTTTTTTGGGATTGTTCATTTAATGTGAGTGTTTGATATTGCCACTGATAAGGACTGTGACAGAATACGAAATTTACAATCGGTACTGCGGCCAAACCGAAGTTAGATTCAATAATATAGAGATTTTAGAATTAAATAGAATACATGAAAACTATTAATAGGTATGTAGAGGTAGACGTGGGCCATTATCGGACACTCGGCAATCTTCGGCATTGTTGGCTGAACCGTTGATTTTGTTCATCCATCTTTTCGTTAAGATATTTCACGGGCAGTTTGTATAACTATCATAAATCGCCAGGTGTTCGAATTTAGAACTAAGCTCATCACATTATAAAAAGTATTGATTGATTATGTCAAAAAATACATAGATATTAGCATGCGGTGCCGTCACTCAGCGGATAACTTATACTTGTGGATCTATACACGGGCAGCATCCCTGCGTTCCCCCCCCCCCCCCCCCCCCCCCCCCCCCGAATTACCACCTTACCCCAGTGGCAAAGGGTGACTTTTGGAAAGAGGCAGGCTGTGGAGATCTGATAAAAAGAACACACTTGTCAGTTATACTTACGAGAAATAAGAGGATAATACGATATTACTACTAATGAATAGGTAGGTACTTTCTTCTTAAGTAAGTTCTTTTTTATTTTAAAAAACAGTCTATATTTATTAATACTTTGGACGCTGAAGACGCACATGCGTGTAATGACCAGGCGGCCGATCGATGTAATTAACGTGCATTTTAAAGGTGCTAATTAAAAAATCATTATCTACTCAGCAGCGAATGCGTTAATATTCGATTAAACCATAAAAAATATTTTTTTTAAATTATCCGATTATTAATTAATTTAGTTTTAGGCTCTGCGATCGGAGCTTACCTTAGTTCATACAATTCGATAGACTGGGCGGGGCTACGTGACGTAAAGTCCATATGAAAAAATTTGAGAATTATTTGAAACATAATCCGACCTTTAATTACGTCAAGACAGGTGGCGCGCTGTGGTATATTTTTTAAAACCTTTGCAGATTGTTTTGTAATTATCTGTGTAATACATTTCTACACATACGGCATCACTCGTTGGCTAAATAATTTATTTTATAGAATATATAATCAAGTGATCATATAAATAAGTCAATATGCAATTAAAAAATATTTTTCTTAAAAAGGTAGGCTTAAAATAATCGCCTAGTATGGAGTCTTGGCCACTGCCTTACCCATCGAAAACTTCCGAAAGTTTACAAATTCAGCATATCAACGAACATAACCGAGTCATATTAGTATTACTAAAAACTACTGGTTTACCTAACCTAGCACTGCACTTCACCTTGAAGAAAAAATAAATTAATTATGCTGGGTTGCTACCAAATTTTTAAATACCTTCAACTATGTAATAATGTTGTATTGTCATTCTTCTACTTTCAATATACCAAATTATTGTTATAAAATATAGATAATAATTTATTCAGTACAACAAGGGCCTTGGTCTATGGGGTTTAGTTAACCTTACCACTGTAAATCAATAATAAATTAGTAATTATCCTTGAAAAGTTCACACGAAAGTTAATTTAAACAAAATAATTGAATTGTATTGTACTTGTACAACTATATACATTTTCCGAAGGCTAATTCTCAAGAATATAACATCAGTGGTGGATTCGTTATATCAATTGTATAATTCATGATTCATATTTTCATATAGTTAAATATAAGTATATGAAAATATTAATCTACAGTAAATTCGAGATATACATATATTATAATATAATATATATACCAGTGGCGAAGGGTGGAGGTAGGCTGTTAAGATCCGCCATAAATAGTGCACGCTAAACTTTGTCAGTCATACGTAGGTACTTGTTTTCATTGAAATAAGAGTACACTATACAGATGGTGTTGTTTAGTTTTTAAAATTCAATTAAACCCTGCCACAATACATAATAGATAATAGTAAAAAAAATACTCGTCTATCTATAAAATATGTAAAATTATGCAATTAAATCGTACATAACTATGGATATTTTATATATAGAAGAATATTATGTTGTATGTATTATAGTTTGGTTTATTCAGAGCTTAATGAATTTAAATAAAAAAATAACCAACAATGTGTGTAATAAATGAATTCTTTATCCAACGAAAACAAATAAGTATGAATAAAAAAGTGTGCACAATTTTGTCGTATCGCCCAAAGTAAGTATACCAAAAATATTATGGTTTCGTTTAGGCAGAGTTCAATTGATTTTTAAAACCTAACCAACACCATCTGAAAATTATAGTTTTAGTTCAATAAAAACAAATACGTACGACTAACAAAGTTTAATGTGCACTATTTATGGCGGAACGGCCTACCTCCACCCTTCGCAACTGATATACTATACCTAAACTTAGAACAATATATAAGGAAACAGTCGATAATATGCTATCATGGTTTCTTAAAAAACTCTAATAGAAAAGGTCAGGACACAGATCGAATACGATAGTCGCTGGACAAATCCAGTATATAGTAGGTACCCATGAAGAATAAAATGTCCGGGTACCAGAGTACCTATACGCAGAGACCGCCGGATCGACAAGAGAGTCAAGTGCCTGGCAACGCAATGCATATCACCGAGAGAAATAGAATCCTATTGGAGAGCCCTTCAACCAACAGTGGAATCGCCGCTTGTACGGTGATAATTTGAAAACAAAATATGCATTTTTAGTATTTTTTTTTAAAATTATTTTGTACAAAATTTCATATTCAACCCAACTGCAGAAAGGGCTCGCCTTGTTCCATCAGGATCAGGGCCGTATTAAGAAGACAGACCCCCACATTTTTCGGTGTTCGGACACACACCTACTATAAAACCTCAATTTTGCCAAAGCCATAAACACGAATTTTCAATATCCAATTGCAATTTAGGTGGATTTCAACATTCATCTATGTATATGTTTACGAAATAATGGAATCAAGATAAGATGACCCAGATATCTCTCCTGGGGTTACATGTAAATTGTACGTATGTATTATATTTCACCGTAGCATAGTTCACCGTGAGCTGTATTACCGGAAAAAGATGACCTTATGGCATTGAGGTCAAAAAAATATGCATTGTACCTGGTGCATGGCAAACAGAAATTGAAGACCTGAGAATGAGAACTGGACAAAGACCAAATAATAGTGAATTTTACAGGAGAGCCTATAAACTGATTTTAAAAATATGAGTGATTCTATCATTCAAAAAGCGAATGTAACATGATAGTTAAAGTGGTTTTGAACAGTGGTTTTTTTTTAAATATGAAATTACCGAAAAACCAAAGAGATTGGACTCACTCTTTGCGAAAAACCGTTTTTAGACTTTTTGGTTTTTGTCCTGTTCTCATAATTATTGTTCCAATTTTATTAGCTTCAATAAGAACATACATTTTATATTGATTTGTATCAAATATCTGCTGTCATTTTTACTAGTAGTATATAGGTACGACTTAATACTTACGAGCTCCAAACCAGAGTTTTATATAAATTATACGATATGATTGTAATTCCGATTTACGTACCTACATATTTCCTTCTGTCTTTCCCCAGTATTCCGCTGGTATATAATATATTATATTATGTAGTTTGTAACTATATTAAATATACATGAATTGAATGAATATGAATACTATACGGCCATCTATTTCCGATACAACAACGCACGGTCAACTACCCATTTACGTGCAAATTTTTATTCTTCCCTCGCTGCGACATTCGAAACCAATGGCATGGGACCACTTTTTAGTGGAGGACCAAGTAACGGTCAATCGTGACAATATCTTTGCAACCCTCTATCATATTCGGAAGTTTTTTCGTTCGCATTACGTAGTCCGAAATCCACCACTGTAAATAACAACACATGCTGTTATTAATAAAGAAGAAAAACAACGATAATACAGTAAATTGCACGAATGTGTTTAATTCAGTCACACATGCGCGATGTAGAAAGGAAACGGAGCGACCACGTGGTCTGCGCATACAGCAACAATAGCAGACGTGCGCACGCCACACCGGAAACGGCTAATTCTCTTTGTTATTTTATTATTAGACAGATATATCTGACAACATCATAATATCCAATACCGACGGTTTGATTGAGCAGAGTAAAAACCTTGGTGGAATGATAATCCAGCGTCGAAAACTCCTTAATAAAATAATCGCTAATATTTACATCCTAACTAAAAAATGAATTTTATATCACATTATATACAGGCACGCACTCATAAAAATGATGTGAGGGAGGTCTGGGAAACTCGGTTAATAAAATCTAATAGTCGCCTTTGTTTTCCACATTTACCCCGCCTACTACTTATATCTTCAGGTCGCTTCAACCGCGAACCGCAGCATTTTTTCATGTACATTCTCCATAATCAGACACTCCGTACTGACAGTCTAACATCAATAAACATCTGAACTATACCTATAACTGAAAGTGCTCACCAGGATATTGCGAACTGTCGCATTCACACAGCGTAAAATTTACGAACCGGAGCGCACGTCAATTTTCTGAAAATATTGACATATGTAGTTATCTAATTCTATGTGCGTTTTATAAAAATAACTGTGTTAGATTATTTTGTTATATGACCTATCTAGCTCAAATGGTAAAATTGTTTTTTCTACGAGACGGAGCGATCATGTTGCCGATTTCGCGAACCGGACCGGCGCTCCGGTCCATTACGAGCCCTGCATCCACAAGTAGTTATTAAATGCGCATGGCCTAACGGTCGTAATTATTAGGATCGTTAGTGTCCGGGTGCGAGTCATGGACGCTAAATGTGAAAGCAGCTGAAATGGTGGATTGCTTTGAGAGAAAGATTCTTAGGCGGATATCCGAATGAATGAATGATGGTGGGAGTGGAGAATTAGGGACAACACGGAACTATACCGCTTATACGAAGATTCAAAACTCTCCAACTTCATAAAACTCCAGAGGTTAAACTGGGCAGGCCATGTCCAGCGCATGCCTGAGTCACGGATACCGAAGAAGATCCTCGAAGGAAACCCAGGGGCGAAAAGGCCAGTGGGAAAGCCACGTACACGATGGGGTGACAACATTACAAAAGATGCCAACCAGCTGCTAAAAATCATGAACTGGAAAAGACGTGCGGAGGACCGTTCCGGCTGGAGGACGGCGGTGGAGGAGGCCAGAGCTCGACTTGAGCTGTAGCGCTATCGAAGAAGAAGAGGTGTCCGTTTGTGTCGTCTGCGCTGTTTTGTCATTCAGACAAACCGCATCAGAATATTCAAGCAAACATTAGATTCCTCAGATGGTTGCACTAATTAATGCCACGGGTCTTCCAGTGGCCACCATCGTAGAATGCCGAAGGGATTAGGACAAACTCGTTGAGAAGGCTTTTCGACGACCAAATAACTTGGGTCACGATCCACAGTCATGAGGTCCCGACGAAAAAGAAGTAATATTCCATTTACCTTATTAATTTGTATTTTCCCCCCGTTCCAGGTGGGGGTACGGACGTGTGCGCGTATGCTTTGAGGTTACTGGCATCTCAAAACTATGAGATGTCACACCAAATCATCCAAATGTAACTAGCCCACAACAGACGCGATCAAGAATTTAGCGCCAGTCGGCAAATAAATGAAATGATAAGTATTTTCCGAAGCACGTTTCATTAAAATTAAAATAGTTTAGCAAATAAATTCAGACACCACATGTGGTGTCTACATAGCAGACATTTTCAAGCATTTTACTTCAATGGAAGGCATTGAAAGTGTGTGTTGTGAATAAGACAGATTCGTATGCTTCGATGGCTGTTCTATTTAGGGCTTAGGCTATAATGATATTATGTAATGAACTACATATTTTTCCCTTATTGCAAACATTATTTACTGAGTCGAAATCGAATATGACTTCCAAACGGCCAATCACCGATCTACACCTTTCAAAAAAACTGTCGAATCGAACGCAATTCTAAAGCGACAATATTCAATTGACAACTCAGAAAATTTAAAGAAGGCAGTCATATGATTCTGAAGAGGTTTTTTTTTAAGATATCGAAGAACTCTTTCCTAAACAAAATAATTCCAACAAATCTTGCTAACAATGCGTAGGTACGTACGAAGTGAGCAGAAAAATCAGAGAAGTTTAATATGTACCATTGATATAGGTACCTTCCTACTTGAAAAGTAGGTATACTAAGTATATAATATATAAATAAATTAAATTCGCTGTTTTATATAGTAAATAGAATAATTGATTAAGTGAATTTTAAATTTAGCCGAATCCATTCAAATTATTAAATTAAATGCACTTGCACCCCATAATTCCAATATCACATTGGATAACTCGGTAAAACATCGGAATAGCGTGGGGAAGGTTCAAGGTTCGATTCCGATTTACGATCGACCTATTTTCATGCGTCAATGTTATGAATCAATAAAAATGATTATCATTGTCTTAGACTCAGAATTAAATGGAACCAGATTATATTATATTAGTGTAGGATAATGTTTCCCAAAGTGTGGTACGCGTACCCCCTGGGGGGTATGGGAAGAGTTTGGTGGGGGTACGCGCAGCACCGGGCGTTGGCTATCAATACAACATCCATGCTGGAAGGTTTATCGCACGCGGAAGAAGAGCAATTGTTGGAATTAGCTTCAGACGGATTCTTGAAAAATAAATATAAGGAATACTTAAACAATTTAACATCATTCTGGTTGCAAATGCAACATGTATATCCAGTTTTAACAGATAAAGTACTGAAATACATCTTGCCTTTTCCAACTTCATATATACCTATGTGAAGTTGCTTTTTCATCATTTGTAGACATTAAGGCAAAAAAGGAACAGGCTTTTGGATGTGGAACCGCATCTCAGATTAAAATTAACAACTAGGGAACCAAATTATGATGATCTGTCTCAACATAAACAATTTCATTCTTCTCATTGATTATATTGAATGTTATTTATAATATAACTTTTATTTGTATTTTATTGTGAATGAACTTTATTTTTCGTTTATTATTATTTTATTTTTGTACTTTCTAAAAATGGATAAAATAAATATACTTTGATTGTTTAATAAAGTAGGTAGGTATATGCATTTATTTTTTTTTGACGAGGGGTACTCAGTGTTACGAAAATTATAGAAGGGTTACACAGATGTCGAATAATTGGGACGTGGGTAATGAACGCAACCGTCCCTTGTAAGGAGAGCCTTACGTAGTGTTCATATAAATAGTGTTATAATAAAATGATGTATTTCCAAAGGAGGCATGATGTCCAAAAAAAATCTCAAATCATCGTAGCGATAAACGAATCCAATAAAACACGGGCAGGACATCCACCTCTCTCGCTTGAAGACTCCGAAGCACTTTTACGGCCGAGTCGTTCAACCTGTCAAGCGAAAAAAAATGTACGATGGATACAGAGTTGTGGGTAGTTGGTCTGTCTGTACAGAGCAGCGGAAATCTCCGAAGTCACGATTCGCGAGTCGCGACCGCCGAGCAGTGGAAAAAAATATAATCAGATCTGTAATAACGTCACTTGGATAATAAATAATATAAAGTTGGGGTTCGAAAAACCCCGGCGAAATGCGGCGTGACGACAAGACGACTATCAGTGGTGGTAGATCTTTTAGGGCAATACTAATATCCACTGAAATATCATCGTAACCAGTACGTAAAAATAATCATTCTGTTCCATTATTGTGCAGTAATTCCTAGCCTTTTTTGTATGTCGAAACCATAGAGGTATTAAATTAAAAGAGGTGCAAGGAATCGGCTTTCTCATGCAGCTGAATGCAGCAGGCCAACAATAGCCGACAACTTACAAGAAATAGCAACTCGATAGAAAAAATTCAGGGCATCACAGAGGATTTACTTTGGTCATTACAACGTACTCATATAATATAATGTTAACGTTCAAATTTTGCCACAAATTGATTACCAGCCCACCTCACCATACTTTTTCACCATACTAGCCTGTTTCACCATACTTTCATATAACCTACCGCCCCTGGGGCGAAACCCTTGAGACATTTTAGAAAATCTCAGTGAACTGAATATCTACCTAACTGGCACACAGTGGCGAAGAGTGGAGGTAGCGTGTTAAGATCCGACATAAATAGTGCACATTAAACTTTGTTAATCATACGTATTTGTTTTTATTGAATTAAGACTACAATTTACAGAAGGTGTTGGTCAGTTTTTAAAATTCGATTAAATCCTGTCTAAATCGAACCATAATAGTTTAGGTATGCTATGGGCGATCCGACAAAAATAGTGCACACGTTTTCAGTCATATCTGTTTGTTTTCGTTGAATTAAGAATACATATTACTGTTGATTAGTATTTTAAAAATAAATAAGCCCTGCCTAAACCAAGCAGCAATCTATAAAAAATATTCGTATATCTATAAAATATCTAAAATTATGTATGGTTTAGTGGCACAATGCTAGATATTTTATGGATAAACGAATATTTTTTTCACTGTTATCTACTATGGCTTGGATTTGTCAGGGATTATTTGTATTTTAAAACTAACGAACACTATCTACACATTGAAGTCTTAGTTAAATGAAAACAAATAATACGTTTGACTGAAAAAGTTTAGTGTGCAGTATTTATGTCAGATCTTAACAGCCTACCTCAGCCCTTCGCCACCGCAGTGGCACATACCTAACTACCAACAACCAGCAGCTATACCTATTCCAATAAGTTAACTCCATAACATCTTTTCGTTGTTTCTTAATTCGAGATAACTCTGATAACGTCTGAATCAATACTGCATAAAGTTCAAGGCGGTTATCTAAATTTCAGTGAACACATCACTTAACACCTACTGCGCGTGCGTACACTGACATTTGTTTTATTAAGTGCCTTCGTCACTTTGACGCTTGATTAACCAAAAAGAATATCGATCAAATTGGGATTATGTATACCTACGCTATATCGTGGCAAGACTGGTTAGCGACCATTGTTGCACTATTTTAATATGAATAATATAATATCACGTTTATGATATATTATGTAATTACATTGGAAGCTAGCGATGGTGATACGGCCGCGATTTGAGTTTTCATTTTCCAAATCGCCGCAACTCAAGATATAATTGTTGTCCTTTCTGTTGTCCCATAGAATAAAAGAAATCCATGATGTTTAATCATAAATGGATATAACTGTAGTATCTAAAAGACAAGAAAGCGAGGTCTACACAAACAGACGTTATCGAACAAAATAATTTCGACTATTAGACCATGCGCATTTGATAACCACTCGTGGATGCGACATGTCGCAATAACTCGTAGATGAGCACCCGTAGTTATAGCTGCAGGGTATTTTTTATTAAACTCAGTGCGGTATGTTTGGGCATGGGTAATTAGTTGTAGGCGGGGTTAATGTCAGTGACACCAACTAGATTTTATTAATCCTGCCCCCTCCAGTCGCATTAAAAATCAATACTAAATTATTATGAATAATTTTTTCGAAATGGTACCCTACATCATTTGTAGTGTGCGCGCCTGCGCTATAATTTGTCAAAATTATGACAAATTTAATGACGATATTAATTTAGTTAGTTTGGACCTTATTGTTGATAATTAATTATAATATTACTTTGGGTTTAGACTTTTTCAATAGTTTCCAGTTCCATGAACGTTATGTTGCATACAGCACACGCAGATAGTCGCGCGTTGATGTCCCTTTGTGTACGGCAAAATACTCCTACAATAAAATTACAACCGCGAAATCGCTTTTTAAAATATGTATGTATAAGCAAAAATATTTCTTCAAATCGTTGTGTATCGTTTGTGGCTTTGTGATGAGTGAGATGACTGATGACTGATGAGACAGATGACCGGTGACAAACTACAGAGGGCAATTACGACAAGCATACATTGACCCATTCGAATCAAAAAGCGATATGCACAATTTACATTGTTTATCATAAATACAACTTACAAATAGAAATAGCCAGCATCTAGGCACCTCTATTATTTAGACCTGTCTGTAAGCCCTCAATAATTTTCAGTGATATCCTTAAGCAAAGTGCCGCCCTTAGGCAGACTTAGAATAATACCCTTTCAATTTTAGTTTCAAATATAATTCACCAATATATATTTTGTTTAATTGACATACTTACACACTATTGGAGAATTTCCGTAAAACCTACTCTCAAACTATAGTGGTGACGCGGAGATCTGCCCTGGCAGGTTTGGAAGCACCCTTGTGAAAATTCTGTGTGATAAACCGCATTTACAATAATATGTAGGTGTTACAATACGACAATATTATATAGGTACCTAATATAAGTTATGTTGTCAGGATTTTATGCTTTGACTACATATATTTTAAACTAACATAGCAATACTTTCTAATAAAGTGACAGCATCGTCTACTTCATCGAAAACCAAAAGTTGTAATATTTGTATCCGTTCCTTCATTCAGCGCCCATTATAACGTGCCGCCTCTTAGCAACGCATAATCTGCCTACCCACACGGGACGTAATTGATAATTTGAGAGAATAATCGAAAGTTGGTTATTAAGCGATGTATGCAGGTAAAGCTCTCACCCAATACACATTGTGTAGAGACTTTACAATATAAGAAAAATTCGCAAACCCTTACATAGATACAATGTATGTAGGTATGTACGCATCAAATATTATGGCGCGTCGAAGAACAATGGTCGCGCGATAATATTCGCTGCGTGTGAAACGGTGGTAACACAATAAATGACAGTAATATGTTCCGTGATGAATGATGATTGACTTCGCGAGAATATTGACGTGAGAACTCCGGTCTCGGGTTAAGAAGGGCTGGCCAATGTCTCTTAGTTATTCCGTCATATTATTATGAAACCATTAAACTGTCAGCAAGAATCGAATACCTAAATATTGAAAAAAACACAATTTTGAAAAACCTCATAACCATGCAATTACAAAAAAATCTAGGGGAAGACGTGAGTTCGAGTCCTACATGGTTAATCTTTTTTCAAGAATTATGTTTCTTGCCTGGTCCACACCGAAAACAAGTCGCGCGACAACTCGTTAAATTTTACGATAAGCATGATAATTATCGTAAAATTTACCGAGTGTCGCGCGACTTGTTGCCGGTGTGGCCGCACTTTTGGTTTTTCAACATTATGAAACGTTATGTATATTCAGTATTGAATTAAAAAAACATACAAGTATATAATAATGACTATGGCCTCAATGATGTATACCGATGCCAATAGGTATACCTCTAAAAAATGTTGAGACGCCACTGTCCAAGAAAGTCAGCAAATCCTATCTCTAGCCTCCGCGTGGCGTCCCCCGGGCAATGCAGATAATGTGCTGTATAACGCAACATAATATCTGTAGCTAATAGAGAAGGGTGCAAGGCGAAACTCTGGCGCCTTAAAACGAGAGACCTTTGGCTACGGGAAGGATCACCCAGACAGAAAAACCACACACCAACCCGTCTGGACAGCGTGGTGTGTTATGTCCAAAACCTTCATATGAAAACAAAAACTTCTAGAACCCGGCCCTCATTCTCCGGAGGCCAACCTGATACTGATCACGGCAGCGATCAGCGAAGGAAGGCAGAGGGTGCTAAAAATCCCCGGAGACCCGGAAAAGGCTGCCAACAGATGACCATTGCTACATATAACGCAAGAACATTGTCCAGCGATGCCAAACTTGTAGAGTTTCAAGAAGAGCTCCGGAATATCCACTGGGATGTTGTCGGACTCAGCGAAGTAAGGCGTAAAGGTGAGAGTATTATTACTTTACAAAGCGGACATGTGCTGTACTCCAAAGGAACCGATGAAGGACGCACGAGCGGTGTTGGATTTGTTGTCAACAAAGCCTGGAGGGACCGCATAGTCGAGTTCAACTGCATTTCTGACAGGGTCGCAAGCGTGATACTTAAAATCAATGCTAGGTACCGCATTCAGATTTTGCAAGTATATGCTCCGACACAGAGCTATCCTGATGAAAAAGTGGAAGAGTTTTACGAGGAAATAACATCCTTGAAAAATAAAAGTAAATGCCACTTCAACATCATAATGGGAGATTTCAATGCACGTATTGGATCATACCAAAGAGATGACGTAGCGGTCGGACATTTCGGACATGGCTCAAGGGATGGTAGAGGGGACATGCTTGTGGAGTTTGCTGAAACCAACAATCTTCACATCATGAATTCCTTTTTTCAACATAAACCTACACGTAAATGGACGTGGAGAAGCCCGACAGGAAGGACCAGCGAAATCGATTACATCCTCACTGACAGAAAATATACATTTTTAAACTGTAAGGTGATCAATCAGTTTAACACCGGCAGTGATCACCGGATGGTGAGATGTAAGATAAGATTGAACGTCAAATCAGAAAGATCCAAACTGCAGAAGAAGTCAAATGCTCGCGTATACCTGCAGAACAATACTGAATTCCAAAATGAACTCAAAAATGCACTATCGGCTTTCTTAGATGAGAACGAAACCGTTTCCCTATCCAACGCGGAGGATATAACGAATATTATTCTACAATGTGCAGAAAAAACAGGCGTAAAAAGCTCAGAAGTTACACCTTCCACCAAGCTTTCGAAGGCAACATTGAATCTTATGGAGCAGAGAAGGAAAACCAAGAGCGATAGACAGGCGCAAAACGATATGGAGTTTTCATCACTTTGCAAAACCCTCCGAAGGAAGATTAGAGAAGACCTTCGTAAATTCAATGTAAACCTCATACAAGCAATTGTGAAAGCAGGCAGAAGTTTAAACAAAAACAAGCAATGCTTGTCGATAGGAAAACGTCAAATCACAGCACTAAAAGCAAAAGATGGTTCTATCGTCAGAAATTGGGAACACTTGTTAAGCCGAGTTGAAGAGTTCTACAGCGATCTCTACAGTGATGACACTGACAATACGACTATAGACTTAGATCTTCAGAGAAATGGAAATTCGGAAGACCATACTCCCGAAATTACATCCTGGGAAGTAACCCATGCTTTAAATTACATGAAAAGTGGGAAAGCCCCCGGGGAAGACGGTTTAACGATAGATATCCTCAAAAAAGCAGGAAAGGATGCAAATGAAGTACTTGCACAATTGTTCACAGCCTGCATATGCAAAGAGGATGTCCCAGAGGTATGGAAAAATGCCAGCATTGTCATTCTTCACAAAAAAGGTGACAGAGAAGACCTAGCAAATTATCGTCCAATAAGTCTACTCCCTATTCTCTACAAGACGTTCACAAAAATTCTCTCAAACCGTCTGCAAAATGTACTAGACGAGAACCAACCGAGAGAACAAGCCGGATTTAGAGGAGGATACAGCACTATGGACCATATCCAAGTCGTCAGAGAAATCATAGAGCGGTACCAGGAATACAAACTGCCACTATGCATGGGTTTTATAGACTATGAGAAGGCGTTTGATTCGATAAAGAAATGTTCAATACTCGACGCACTCAGAAAACAAGGAATCCCTGGACGCTATATAAATATTTTCAATAATATATACAGTAGCGCAACAGCATCTGTAAATCTCCATAAACCATCGCGCAGATTTCCTATCAGCAAAGGAGTCCGACAAGGTGATACAATCTCACCTAAACTATTTACAGCTACCCTTGAAGACTTATTCAGGCAACTTGACTGGAATGACAAAGGGATCCCCATAAATGGAGAATACCTGAGTCATCTGCGCTTTGCCGATGACATAGTAATTTTCTCGCAAGACTCAGAAGACCTCCAAAGCAGAATGCAGGAACTCGCTGAAGTAAGCAACAAAGTAGGTTTGAAAATAAATGTAACAAAGACGAAAGTCATGTTCAACTGCTTTGCAGGCCAAAAAGAGATCCTCATCAATGGCACTCAGCTCGAACAGGTGAAAAGCTACATCTATCTGGGACAACAAGTATCTATAGATGGATGTATATTTGATGAAATTGTTCGCAGAGTAAAGCTAGGCTGGAGTGCTTTTGGCCGCCTGAATAATGTCTTCAAAAGTGACCTTCCACTGTGCCTAAAGCGCAAAGTGTTCAACCAGTGTGTGCTTCCCGTGATGACATATGCGTGTGAAACATGGACCCTAAGTAAAAGAGAGATCCAGAAACTTAGAGTAGCACAACGTGGTATGGAGAGGTGCATGCTGGGCATAACGCGAAAGGACAAAAAGAGGAATGAGTGGATAAGGAAGCAGACAAGGGTTTGCGATGTAATAGAGTTTATTAAAAGCCTTAAATGGAGATGGGCTGGACACATAGCTCGAAGAAGAGACAATCGTTGGACAAATCTAGTCATCCAGTGGTATCCAAGAAGTACAAAACGTCCACAAGGTAGACCTAGAGGCCGCTGGATCGATGAAATGATAAAGTTCTGCGGAAGTACGTGGCAACGCAATGCACAGGACCGAGAGAAGTGGAAGCAACTTGAAGAGGCCTTCATCCAGCAGTGGATAGATTCAGGCTGATGATGATGATGATGATATTGATTTAAATTCTCATTGCATTGGATCGGACTTTTGATTCAAATTAGTTTTAACAGTGTCAGAATTCGATCGATTTCAACTTTCGCTTTTTTCCCTTCATTTAATCATGAAAAAACTTTCGTGTTGGGTTTTTTAATTCTTACGACTTGGGACTTTGGGACTCTTAGGAATCGGAGTCGGGGTCGAATTTGGAGTTGGAGTCATATTTTTTTGAAATGACTCCTCCAGCCCTGAACAAAAAACCAAAACTTAAATCTGTTCGACTTGTTCGTTTTGTCATTTCCGGCACGTGCACGGACAGTTCAGTTTCCCAGAAACCAAGTCAATGTACGATGATAATAAAATTCTACTTGGGGCTTTGTACCCGCGCGTCAACTCGGTGTCGAACGAAGTATCATTCGATTTTTTGCACAAAAGTGGGTATTTTTGGTGCGAGTGAGGCGTGCAAGTCACGCTCGAGCGATCGGCCGATAGCCGCGCGACTATATTGCGTGTGTAAACGCCAAGTAATGCAGGAATTTTCATCAAAAAATGATAAAATAACTGTACGTGGTTTATTTTTTTATATGTAAACCATTATGTAAGGTGCGATGGTGATACAATGAGTTCTAACTGTAAAGAAAGGACATGGTGACGTTTACATTTTTTTGTCTCGATAACCTAATGGAGTGTCATGGACACTGGACGAGTAATTGACCAACAATGCCTAATATGTGTAATTTGTTTATATTTAATCCCGAAGTCTGTGCTACTACTACGTGCTACTACTAGAATCAACCAACCGATGCTTCTGCTTTCCGATAGTTAATCTATGTGAGATTCCTAGCTCGGCCGTTATCAGCCCGGTCTGCCATTAAGCCAACCTGATTCCGTAATCCCGAAAGGCCATTAAATACCATACAAAGGTTGTAAAATATATGGAAAAGCTAGGGAATTCTCTGAGACAGGTTATTCGAGGGGACAAGAGAGTTCGGTAATTTATTTCGTTATACGGGTACACGCAAGAGGTCTTGGGCAGAAGGCGAATATCGTGGCTACATAATCTACATAAGAGCGCAACCTCGTTGTTCGAGTTAACAGTCTCAAAAAATGTAGAATATCGCGCTGGTCACACGAGGAGGTGATACTTAAAGAATAAGGGTTTGTGATCAAACCAATACTGAATGCAGTATAATTTTCACATAGAAACCTCTAATAGTGTTTAAAAAAATACCATTTTTATTAATTCTGCAATCCGGAATAAATCTTGAGTGTCTCGAAGAAATTATTATTGTTCATTTAGTCAACATATGTCATATATCTAGGCATATGTATGTTCAAGATCCAAATACACATGTGAATTTCCCAGACGCGCGATTCGATCCCACCCCCCAGCTTCGCCTAGGGCGGCGGGCGCCTACTCTTTGCCACATTGACTCTAGAAATGTTACTATTTAATTTAGAGATATGATAATTCTTTGTCGATAGGTTTGAATCCTGAGGCTGGCAATATGACATTTTTTTTTTTGATGAGCCTGAAAATGTTGGCAGGACAATTTTTAAGTTGGAGAAGGAAAACATTTCTTTTACCACGGGAACAACTCGGCTATAAATCGGAGTTATCAGTTTTCAATGAATACGACAAAATATTCATCAGAATCACCACCGCCTTGCGCTAAAAAGAATTTTCCAGGTTTTTTGCAAGGCGGTTTCATAGGCCCTGGCCGAATTCAAATTAGCAATACCCGATGCGGGTAGAAGAATAGTTTTCAATAAGGAATATTTCTCAGCCGGCACAATTTTCATTTGTCTAGCATCAAGTAGAGTAGTTTGCGTGCCAAAGTCCCGAATGAAACCTCGATAGTACCTATATGGGACGTATCCATAAAGGCATATATAGAAAAAAAATATGACATATTGTTTATCAATGTATGTTTCGAATCAGAGTACCTATGGACTCAACATGTTGAGCAAATGGCAAACATCCACCCATATGATCGTCTTAGGATCGAACATGTTCAAAAAAAGACGTTGTGGAAGCTATCAATATGCAACTCTAGTTATTGTATTTTAACCATCCTCAAAGTGAAGAAAACTAGAATACATCGCATCGTAAATTTAAAATCAACTACAATTAAATTAATGTTACTTCTTGTGAATATAATATGCACAGTGAAACGCAAGTAATGATGGCGATCTGGGTAGATATAATATTATTTCATTTATAGGTTTGACACACATAAAACATTGAGTGGGTGTTTACTTATAATAGTAGCATTTATAGCGGGCTTACCTTGACATGCCTGAGAAGATAGTCGATGAGAACCTCTTTCTTTTCGTTCTTCTCCTTCTCCTGGCACAGTCCCATGTTCAACCCCATCACTATTGTCCTCATCAGCCCGCCTTCCGAGGCGTCCCAAAGGAACTTGGGCGTGTAGCACATGATCGCCTACGGGAAAAATAAACTCAGTTAAATACTATAAGAAAAAGTATAATTACATTGCACATTCTAAATGACTTTAAATTCTTTTCAAATATAATACTTATATAGATGTGTTTAAATCTAATCTTCAGATATATGGAAAATTATTTGAAACGTAGAGCTTGATAATTTTCATAAAATACCAACATAATATTTGTCTAATTTTAAATATATTTTATAAAAATGAGTGTATTAGATTTTTGTTACAATATGGCCTATTGGCCTACCTAGTTCAGTCGGTCAAATTATTTTTTCCACGAGACGGAGCGATAATCTATGGGGCGATCATGAACCGGTGCTGGCCTCCGTTCCATTTCGAGCCCTGAACAAAATATCATAAGTTCGCATCGAAATATCAAAGAAATAAAAGCAATAATCGTCTGTTTTTTTATATCTTATATTTAACTCTTATTGATATACCTAGTTCTTTATCTCTTGTATTTTACGATTCACGTCGAAATTATATCGATAATATAATATGTACATCAAACATAATTGCATTATTCTGGGACAAAGTATATGCATACAAAGAATTGCATAAGCCTCTGCCTACCTATTTATCCATATTTCGCTGTTTCCGGCTGTGAAGCTCGATGGAGCATAGGCGCCGGATATCAAATCTACAGCAATTTATTTCACGCGTTTAATTCCAGTTGTATATAATAAATGCATTAGGCAAAAATTAAGATTTAACAAACTATATTATTATATTGTGCATTTAACGGCAGTCGAGTATTCCACCGCGGACGATTCGGATGAATTTGCGACTATTGCAGTAGGTATCTGACACACAAACTATACTACTAATGAATACTAAAAGAATTTGAATTTCCATGCAACTGTCAATTACCTACGTGGTCGCCATGATCTATTCTGGGTCGGGACTGTTTCCTCGTGCCAAGCCTATCAGGCACCATTAGCGAGGGGTGCAAAACAAAAAGACATAGACATTTTCAGTGACGTAGGTACTGTGTATTTTGTTTTCGAAATTTAATTTTACTGTATAAACTTGTAAGTATGTATACTTATGTGTTTTCTGTCTTGTGAGGGTAATATTTGTTAGAATGTAAATTTCAAGTTGTGAACGTCTTGGATTTAGCATTATTATGTCCACAATGTTTTGTTTTCTTAATAAATAAATGCTCATTATGTGCTGGGTGATAAAAAAAAAGTTACAGTGGAAAATTTCCGTCAACCGTTAGACACCCCACCCCGTCTTGTAAAAACCCTGAAATTCTTTGTAGCGATCAAGTCAAAAGTTGTACATGGACAAAAAATGATATAGACAATCACTTCGAAACCGATGGAAAGGGTGGGTACAAGGTACAATATACCTATATCAAAATAAAGATTTATTGAGAATTCCGTCGTAAGCTTACGCCGCGTTACTCAGCCGAAAGGACAACGTATGTAAGTAAACTCTAGTGTTATTTATAAGAGGATTAAAGTTCCCTATATGTATCCTTCGCGCCAGACCACACGGTAATCGTGATCCACGATAACACGACATACTCCTTGAAATTCCTTTAAAAAGCTGTTTGCGGCGAGACGCGGCGGTTTCCTTCCATCGCCGGTTGCCGTCGAACCGAAATCTCCATAACTGCTAAACCGGTCGGTTAACTTTAACTACCCCTTAACTTAACTCATTCGGCCCAGGAATGTAACAATAATTATCATTTTACCAGTCTCCGCCCCGGGCATAATTGCAGTTGAAGAGATTCGGGAAAAAAATCTCACCCGAAATCTTCAGCTCGTTCTACAATCTAAAAGTTTGCAGTCGATTTATTGTAACAGATTTATAATGTGGTCGTGGATGCTGTTTCTATACCTACTGCGTTATATTGTGGCAGTAAATTAAATAAACCACGTAGACATAACTTTATTATACTAATAGTTTGCTATATCTATAAAACAAAATCGAACAGACCACTACCATTGGAAAATAATTATGCTGTAACAAAAATAATACTAACTGCCAAATTCATGCAATCCGATAACTTACTGTGCGTGGTGTTTTGGTGATACTTTTCCAACAACTTTGTATTCTTTGGGGGTCTCTAAGAATGGATAAGGTCAGCAGAATAATATAGACGCAAAACAGTTGTATTTATAAGGTTTTCAAAAAAAAAAGTGATAAAGTGAAATCAGTTAATTTTAATTGTGATTGCAAGATAACCAGGTACATTTTTCCGCAATAAACCGAACTAATTGAAAAAAATCTTTACCATATAATGTGATATAATCGGTTTCCACTATTTCATTGAATATAATATATTACTTAAGACGGTACTTCAGTGAAACGGCAAATAATTTTCATAGGCGCGACGAAATTTAGGACTCGCTGGCAATCGGAGAGCGAACGTCGAGCTGTGAACACGTCAATTTGTTTCGTGATTGCAACAGGGGGGAGGTATTAATTCTTAAATCGTGTAAAGATGACTAAAAAACGTTACCCATTTACTTGAAAAAGAAAACAAGTCAATGAATATATTATTGTTATTGTTACTAATAGAACAATAAACAGAACATTAAATGGACGCATGTTGGATTTATATGACAGATTATATTTCGTTGCCATGCCTCAACTGAGGTATAGCAATTGCAAACTAGATTCATTGTATCCATAATTTAAATAAAACTAATATGTAATATAATAAATATTGCTCGAAGAATGAGTTCATGGCCTTTTTTTATATATCATATCGACCATATCCGATCCTAATATGATCATATTATGGGCCTCCACAGAATGGAGGTTTTTGTATTAACAGATTTTTGTTTTTACGAGAAATGGATGTTAGCCACTTGCTCAACCTATTAGATTCATACTCTGACTATACACAAATTTAAAAACAATACGTGTACTTGCCAGACCCAGGGTTCGAACCTGGGACCCACGACGTTATAGGCCTTTTTTACAAGTAGATTATTGTAAGTATTACAAACTATAGTATACAGGCGGCCCTCAACTTTCGTACGTAATTGGTTCCTGAAAATGTGTACGAATCAAAAACTCTTAAGACTCTTCGATCTGTTCATTTGTTGGGCTTAACTAGCTTAATTTGAAAGTATGCATCGTTGTTGTGAGTTCTAGCTCCTTCTTCATTCTTGGCAACAAATATCTTTCCCAGAATCATTGTATAATCTCTTTCGTATCTGTTATGTTTTTAAAACCAATAATGTAACAGTTCATAATGTTATTATAACTTATACGATTACGTCGATCGGGTTAAACTTCTACCAGCAACAAGTATACCCGAAAACCTGGAAACAGTGGACGAGATTGTATATCTGGGATCGACCATTAGTGAAAAGTGAAGCAGAGGTAAGAAGGCGCAAACAGTTGCGAAAAATGCGATGACACGTATTGCCACTATATGGAAGAATCGGGGAATTTCAATTGCCACAAAAAAGATGCTTGCGCAAGCATAAGTGTTCTCCAAATGTCATGCATTCAAAATGCAAGAGAGTGGAAGGCAATTGATGCCTTCGAAATGTGTATTTCTTAGGTCTTAGATTCTTATACCCTGTTCATGCAATATTTTCGAATGCGATTTTACGCCAGATAGCGTGCAAAACGTATAATTCCGTTCATGGAAATTTTGTACATAAGCATCTCGCCGAACCCGAACACCTAATGCCCCTCTACCATAAGTTTAGCGAACCGATTGCTAAATTCGGCAGAGTCCATTTTTGACAGATCGCAACTGACAGCCCGCGTTTGTTGATAATTGTCATAGGTACTTGTTTTCTTCCGTATTTCATTATGATTCAGTGAATTATTTTGATTATTGTCTAATGGTATTATCTATTTTACAATTGATTCTATAATTGGTGCTTCATTTTATTCAATCATGAATGCTTTATTTATAGGTACTAAACATTGCTTTCGTAGATAAAGCTAATCTACAATGCCGCAAATTTCGTAAAAGCGGCGACGCTTTCAAATTTAAAAGTCTCGTTAGTAAATACACATCAGACGCAGATTCATGAAAATCAAATAAATATAAGTAATATAATATTTTGAACAACTCAATTCACATGATTATGCTGGAATCGATGTATGCATAATAATTATATAGTAGGTAGGTATACTATCACGATAACCATTTACAAACGTGCATGTACAAACACCGTTATTTGAATGGAGCATACTGGAACACGGCGGCACCCGTATATACAAATTCGCAGACAAGTGGGTGAACACTCGATAAGTTTTATTAGGCAATAAACGGTTCCGGCGTAAGGTAAGACCGTCATAAACGATTCGGTTCGGCTTATTTCCATGGATACCCTATTAGACAGAGCATATTATAACGAACCGGTCAATCATCCAGAGACTGCAGATAAAGGAACGGCCCTCGACAATACATCCGAGATGCATTCTGCAGTTGTTGGACAATTATTGTTGACATTGAGCGGCGTGCGCAACTCAAACGTATAAACGTGTGTGAAAATGTTCGTAGATAATGTCTTTTTTGGTTATACGTTTGGGTTGCGCACGCTGCTCAACGCTACGCCGAACGCGTCCACACTGGCCGGGGCCGAAGAGACTGGTGGTTTCGGGTGTTGGCGCGCTTGAGCGACCAAGTGAAGGACCTAACTGGGGGAAGCATTCACTCTGCCCCGAGAGAATCAGAGGATCGAAAAGAGTGGTAAGTCTAAGTCGCTCAAAAAATGACAACATTTGATATGGGAACGACCAAGAAGAGTATAATATTATGTAGGTACTTATAATAATGAATGTCTTTATTTATTATTGATTTTAATAAAATTAATACACATCCTCTAAACCAGAACAAATTTTAATATAAATCTATATTTGAATTACCTACCTAGGAGAGCGAGCATACAAAATGTTTTTTTTTTTTTTATATTTACTATTATGCGCTATCTCGTAGCTTCTTGTAAATTTATTATCTGGCCTGTTACATTCCTCTGGCGATTGCAGACGGGTCATTTCGTTCCCTGTCAGACTCGCCAGTACAGGCGAGGCAGGCTACTTCGAAAACGATACCTTGTACGGAAAAGTCGAGACACGAGTCTACTTTTTGCCTTTATCTTGCTCTGGAATAATTTTTACTCGCCTCGCAGATACGAGTCCAGTTGTTTGAACTGTACCATGCACTTTTGGCACAGATCATTATTATCACTCGATCAGATCGGCCGTGAGTTGTCAGTCTTGTTTTTGGCAAACTTTATGTGCACGACAAGGATTGGTCCAAACGATTGCAACGTGATTTTTAATTTGAGAAAAAAACTTATTAAATTATTTATTACTTACATAACAATGTCATATTATCAATATTATCGAATATATTTATTTATATAATAACAAAAGTAGAAAACGTCAATACCTATAACTTATATTGATAATAATAAGTACCTAATATGGACCTTTAGCTTATATTGATAATGGTATAAAAATAATTACAAGATAAAAAGAACTTTTTATAGGTATTCAACGTTTTAAATTTTCTGTTGAATTATTATGCTCAATATGCTCAAACTTGTACATGATATGAAGTAAATAAAAAACAAACAAACAAACAAACAAACAAACAAATATAGAATACTGAAATGTCATTTTGACATTTCATTTTGATGTCCATAGTAACGCACGTATATATTAATAATTTAATTGCTAGGACCCCCCCATTAGCAACCAATAATAGTATTTTACTTTTTAAGGATTTTTCTGAAATAAATTTCCATACTAAACAGAATTTACTGAAAATGAATTCAATTCTGCTTAAAGATGGCTAAAAGTATTAAAAGAATGCATTGGCATCGTGTTCTGGTATATTCCAAAAGTTTCAAATGTCTAGCTAGTCGGGAAGTTAGTTAAAAATCGAATGCAAGATTTGCACTGGACAAACAAGAATACGAGCTAATAAAAACGTTGTAATAAATTCGTTTTAAAAACTTTATTCACATCAAAACAAGATAATAAATATGAGAACAAAATGACAAGTTGCATCAATTAACTGCTGGTAATGTCTAAAATGAGAATTCTGAAGCAGGTCCACTCCAACAGCCTCAGCTGCCCCTGTATTTATTTTTAAAGAATATTCTCTAATATTTACAAATTTTATTTGGAACGAAATAAAGAGTGTATTAATAATTATAGTCCCTAGGGTTCCGCGAAATACCAGTTGTGGAACGCTGCTGTAGAACATGCCTGGGGCCCCGTGTCAGGATGCACGTAGTCTATGAAAATAACATTCAGCAAATGTCAAACAGTCACAGTTACAATTACATTGAATAAGATAAAGATGACGAGACTTGGAGTAGAAGTTGGTACTGACCTGGAAGAAGAGCACGAAGCAGACCCATTGGTAGTAGGTGTAGTACTTCTTCGCATCCTCGTCGTCGAAGTCATTATCGATTCCTGGGTGCGGTACGTGCTTGCCCGGAACGTACTGTTGAGAAAAACGATAAAAATTAATTAACAAATGTATTTTTAAAGATTGCAACAAAGGGTAATAAACACTAGCTGAGCTGATTCGGTATTTGCCAAACAAAAAGAGTACCTACCTAATAATAGTGCATTTAGTATCAACATACACAGTTAAGTATAAACTGAGGCCCGTTTCAGACGGGACACCAATGTCGCACTCGTATATAATAAGGAGGCCTTCGTATTAGAATAAAGGGGCCTTTGTATTATGTTTATGAACGCCCCATAGCTAATGAGTCAACGCTTGTCCGGTACACTTTTCCGTCGGCCACTACATTTTCAAGCCGCCGATACACTTGTTTTTATTACCGCAGCCAGTTTTATGTTCTAATTTATAACGCAAAATTATGCGTTGACTCATTAGCTCTGGGGCGTTCATAAACATAATACAAAGGCCGTTTTATTCGAATACAAATACCTCCTATCGAGCGCGACACCAGTGTACCGTCTGAAACGGGCCTAAATCACTATATAGGGGGCATATTATACAATAGTCGAATCGGGCGGTTTGTAGATAGATGTACGGTCATTAAATTAAATCCATCCAAACGGGACCTAGACCTAGCGTATGCGGATGGGTTAATTAAAAATGTCAGAGCACTCAGCACATCGAAATTCTTTGTAGTATATTAGAATATCACTCTTCCACGACCGTTGACCATTGACAGCATCGCATACTCTTTGAATCAAATGTATAACTCAAACAATTAATAACATAGATACCAATATTATTATTACTTGCTAGTAATCGAACCCGGAACCTACGACCAGCCAGTGTAATGAGTTGCGGAACAAGCGACATAATCTATACCGTATAAATATGATAATGCACTACTGTTATTATCTAGTACAGTGACGCGCAACTCAGTGTGCCATGTATTGTCATTGCCTATTGATAAAATTATTAAAGTTGCGAAAAAAAGTTCAAATAATTGAAATAATTACCTTGGTCCCACACCAAGTTTTCAGTGAAACATGGCAAAATGTTATTACCCACAGTTTATTAGTTTATTGTCATACAACGCATGGCATTGATGTACGGCGATGTCCATATATTGACCCAAGCTATAATAGCATGTAGTCTCAGCGATCTCACTAGCGCTGACACTAGGTTTTGTAAATATTTACGCAATGGGTATTCCAGGCCAAAATACATATGTTCGTGAACAAATGGGCAATGTAATTTTACTTACGTGCAGAAAAGTGCATACAGTGGCACATTGCGATAGCGTTAATGCGGATGCCCACAGTGCCAGATGAATCCATTGTCGATGCAAAGATCGACATATTAAATTTGCCTTTGGCTACCGCAATCCGCGAAGAGCATACATCATACATAAGTGAAACGGCAAATAATTTTCAACAGTAGGTGGGTCGAAATTTCGCACTCGTCGCCAATCGGAGACCGACAGCCGAGGTGTGAGCACGTAAATTTGTTTTGTGATGGCGTCGGAGGAATACGTGTAAAGATGACTAAAAAACGTTACCCATGTAGGAACTTTAAAAAGAAAACATGTCAATGAATATACTATTATTATTACTAATACAATAATAAACATAACATTAAATGAACGTATGTTGAATTTTTATGACAAATTATATTTCGTTCGCCTCTCGTCATGTTCACAATCTGCGCATCGCCTAGTCGCGATATTTTTAGGCCATGCCTCAGCTGAAGTACCTATAGCCTTAACGTCGCCACCACACAACTGATTAATACGATACGAAAGTCTCTCGCCCCATGGACCAAGGCTTTGAAGCTAATTTCGGTTTACGACTTAATGGCGGTCAGGTCATAAAACGCAAGAAATAAAAATCCCGACCGAATGTTCTCAAATATCACCAATGCGCGTTGCGTCTACGTGACAAACTTTAATACATATTATTATACAGATGTAACTATTGAATTTAACGTGTTCTTTAACACTTGTTTAAGTTTATCGCACATGTCACCAGTGCGAGAATTAAATCTAGTCACAGGGTCACAGCCTCGCCAGAACGTTAATCCCTGGCCGCCAGTCTACCGCGGCTCTATGTCCACATTTGTTTGTATTCCGCCGAATATTGACAAGATGCTTTAATCTAGATTAGGCATAATTAATAGTGTAGAGAAGTGAGAGTATATTATTATCCGCGACACCTTTGCCCTGTGTGGTCCGTGAACAAAATAGAAAATTGATTAAGCACTGATTAAAAGGTTGGGAATCACTAGATCAATTAAATTAATCATTGGTACGTCTAGCGTAAAACGTGGAGTGAGTAATAAAATTGATTTACATACAAATTTATGTATAAAATGTGTCATGTATGTATTGACACGTTAGTCACTATTAGTTAGGTACATCTTGTGTGCATATTAATAATAATATTCATGATTTATCTCTTATTATTTCTAAAAAGTTCTCGACAAACATTTATCACGTTAACACGTGCTTAATTTATGTTACGTTATCATATCGAGCCTGCGTCCATTACAATGAGTAGGTACAACACGCAGTGCGCATAGAGTTGGTTTTCGAGATTTTCTATCCCGAATCTCGAAAACAGAAATTTTTAACATTTCGGGAAATCTCGGATCTCGAGAATGTTTTCTCGGGTTTCGGGATTTCTTTATTATCAAATATTAATTGAAAAAACTTTTTTTAATTGAAATAAATTAACAAACTTTGAGTTTGAATTCGATTCTGACTGTCGTCTAGTATTATAGTCGTGCTTCGCTTGAGTTTTACCCAACATTTATCATGGACGTCACTTAACGGAGAACGATGCAGCCACCGTGTTTGAAGCCTCTGATCGTTCCAGTTTGGGTATTTTAAAACTATTATTTGATTCACTATTTTTCCAAGTATATAAATTGCTCTTTGATTTATTGTTCCCACTTTATTCCACACTGTTAAATGATTATAATCTTTCACGTTCTCAAGATCGTGTGGCGTCCAGGACTTTATTGTGTACATCCTAAATCATAGATTGCACGTGCCTTCAGCCGTGTAATCCCTTCTTGTTTTCTAATCCAATTTTACAGTTGTCAGTTGCGAGGTTGCAGAAGTAATTATTGTTCGGCTTGAAAAAGATCAGGTAATCCACGGCCCTTGCTTATGTCTCATGCTCTCTTTGCTTTTAACTATACTTTATACTTTACTTTATTCTATTCCTATTAAGAAACTCCTTTTATTTTGTAATTGTGACGACAAAGATCACAACTACAAAATACTAATATATCATTAGTGCGATGGTGTGATTTTAGTTCAACACAATTAAGCCAACGTCGACTCAAAATGAGCGCAATTTTTCAACATCAGGAAATTTTGTGTCTTAAAAGCGTACGCGATTGTCAGACGCAGCCATTGACATGTGTTTTCTGAAATTCTATTTTAATAAGTAATGTTTTGAATTATTTTTGTTTTCCTACTATTTGTTTTTCTTCTTACTTTAAATAAAACATTATTTTTTTGGAATTTGTCTGTTTTTACATTGATTTTAGGATTTTTTATAGGTTTTTTTTTTAATTTTCTCGGTATCTTAGAATATTATGTATATTTTTGTTTGGAAATCCCGAATCTCGATATTGAGATTTTCTCGGGAAATACCCAACTCTAAGTGCGCATAATGTGTACTGTCTGGGTACGAGAGAGAAACCGGGCTAAAGCGGAGGTACCACTATTATTCATATCGTATGTTGTTTTTCAATGTGTGTTTGGATGAAGAGCATGTACCTAGAGCAAACCAATTTACGCATAAACATTCGCCTATTCTCATCCGCGATTCCCTACCGTATTTGTCCGGAACAAGGTAAACAGAATAAAAATAAAATAAATACATTTTTTCTTATCAAACAAGAATACCCAATACAGTACCTACTTATTTCGTGAAAAGCAGTGGAAGAAGAGATTCTTTAGCAGGTATCTCAAAGACCATTGATCGACGTATGTGACAATCGGACGCTTGATCTGATACGCAATTATGTAACAGTCATCGTCGTGCGTCACGTCATGGAGTAAGGTGCATCTATTTCTATTATATTATTCATTTTCATTTAAAGCTAATTTTATTGCGTCAACTTTGTAATGAGTTTCACAGTTCACACTACAGCTGTCCGTAGACCGCATCCTCGTTGTGGGATGCCATAGAAATTATTTCTTGGTAGGTAATTTTCGGCTCATTTGAAAGCTAATACTAAATTAAACTTAATATGGTGACCAAACATCCTTTATCTTAGAAATTTACTTTAGGATTCTGCAGTAATCCTTTATTTTTCGTTTGTCACATCACTTTTGAGTGAATTTTTGTCAGTAGGTGCACCTAGCTTGTGGCGTTTTTGCTAGCGTTTTTTGATACCACCACCTCCAACAGCTTTTACATATCGTCTCTGTTCTGGCAGAACACACTAACTGGAGAATACTAGTTTTGATTAATTTGACTTTGAAGTTGTTAAAATGTTTGAAATGGTCTATCATGTGAGTTTATTAAGTAATCGTAAAAAGGTTGACTTTAAAATAAAGATTGTTTATTTATGAAGAAGGTTTCCGGACGGTAAAGTTTGAAATAAGGAACATTTTGGTATAACTAACTCAATATGTATTTTTTTCGAATTAGTGTCTTCTGCCAGAACAGTGACGATATGCTGAAAACATGTTAGATAATTAGTTTATCCACAGACCATCATTTATACGTACTTAACTAATGTAGGTCGGTACATGAGAAATAAAACAACATACTTAATATAATACTGTCATTTTAACTGTAATTCGTATATTATAGTATAGTGCAGTACCTATTGAATGTATACAGATAATAGGATAGAATGGGATTTTTTTGTGATTTTTTAGATAAGTTTCTGGGAAAATATAGTGTGAATTTTTGCCGTAGGCATGGCCAATTATTTTTCATATTTTTATCTTTTCTCAATAGGCGAAAAAAGATATTGATTTCGTTTTTGGTATAAAAAATCATTTTCACAAAATCTAGCGTTTTTCCTGCCAAATAGCTTGTTTTCGTACCCCGTCTGGCATGTTAGTTGGTAACACTGAATAGGTCTGAAATCTTTTGATAGTGTAAAAAAAACATGGTAGAAAATGAATTTCCCAAACACAATTGTTGTATGTCAGCATACATCGCATTTAGTTGATTTTTCACCAATATTTGTTTCAATTTTTTTAAGTAGCAAAACCTATATTTCGTATGCGCAGACATCGCATACAATATGATATGCATTTTTTAAATGGTGAAAATACTGAATTATGTGGCAGCTTTTATCGCATTAAAAATATTGTTTCTTCACCAGGTGAATCGCATTTATCGATTGATCGCAAGAAGTCATCGTATATCCAGATATTATTGCATTTAAATTTAAATGACTCTTGGCTAAAATGTGTCACTATAATATTTTTAAAGTGGTCAAACATTATGATTTTATGTCAGCATACATTGCGTTTAATTGTTTCTTCGCCAGAAAAAGTCGTACGCATCAATCAACTAATGTAATTTTAATAAAGATAAAAAAGATTAAGTATATTACAGTGGCGAAGGGTGACTTTTGGAAAGAGGTAGGCTGTGGAGAAAGCACACTTGTTGGATATATTTACCGGAAATAAGAAGATAACCCGACATTACTACTGATGGATAGGTACACAAAAATCGATGAAATTTCAAAAGTTCACTGATGGTATAAAATTAAGCAATTAATTTGAATTATGTATTTTCCTAAACATTTATAAACGCAAGATTGTAATGTAATAAATTGCAATATATTGTCATCTTTAAAAAAATCCGTTGTTGTGTAGGTATCTGTTCCATAATAAATTATAAATAAAAAATACGAGATTAATTATTTTATATTTTTAACAACAATCAATATTTATATGTGATTAAATCCCATAGAGATTATTTTTTTTAAATCATTATATTAATTATTTTGATTAAATATGCATTTACGTAATACGTAAGCGCTCCTTGAATAGCTTACCGATTTGTATGGGCCGCCGCAGACGTCTTGAAATTATGATATAATATAATATAAAAAAAACTTTCGATTCACGCGAACATAATCCATACAATATGTGAAGCGAAACAAGATGTCGCTTATTTTTTTTAAACTTTCGAGACATGCCATAAATGGTGCTTATTGAAATAAGGGAAGATCGTAAAATTATTATGACAATTATACGATAGATGTCGTTGGGCATATTGAATATAATATTATTATGTGAGTATAAAATTAAGAAAATATTTTTCTTAAGAAGGTAGGCTTTAAATAATCGCCTAGTATGGAGTCTTCGCTACTGGTATAATTATTCCAGAAGAAAGATGAAAATAATTTATACAAAATATATTTTTTTCTAATGAATCTTTGTTGGTTAGTTCTTTATTTTTTGCGGAAAAATATGGTCACCGTAACTAACTATAGGTAGGTACCACAGAAAAGAAATTTTTTTAAATATTTCTGAGTTCCCTGGTAGGTACCAAAAGTAATTTTATTTTCACCCGATATATTGAGAAAGATGAGTCCATGAAATTGTTAGAAATCGACATCCTACGATCAATAAAAGATTGAGTCATAAAAAAAATAACAGTCATGTTAAATACAATATTGCGAAGGTTACACAAAACTGAAACTCATTGTTACCATTATTATAATTATTATATTTTTATTTTTTTAAATACCGAGAAAACAGACAAGAGGGTCTATGTTGATGATGACAAATTTAAAATAAACATTATAAGGACATCATTATCTAATTTTACGACCATCACGAAAACGAACAGTAAATTCAACTCCTCGCAATTTCAGAAAAAAATGGTATTTTGAGGTCGCCGACAAAACAAGTTTATTCGACATGAAATGTTAAAAAGATGGTTCCATGCACCGAATTATGGATGCACACTGCATAGATTTAGGAGTGACGAGAGACCAGGTCCTGTTATGGATGGACGGCATGATATTATACTTACTATGTAATAAATACTCATATGATCTGTATCTTTGATTGGAGGGGGGCTAATGAGGATAGTGCTTGTGTGAATCTTGTAAACATTGTATTTTGAATAATATAGTAAAGTTATAGTAATTACCTACCATGCCTTTCAAGTAAAATTTAATAAATAAGGACATATTTGACTGATCTATCTTCATTTGTTTTCACACAGTATTCTACCACCATACGATGACTGTAATTCCAAAGGGCAGTATCTAGTGTTAAGGATGAAAGCGGGGGTCAGGATGGAGATGTGTACCTAAAAGAGCGGAGGAATATGTAGTCGCTTCTAGATTACCGCTACGACATACGCACTCAAGATTATAGAGCCAAGTTTTATATACCCACCTACTTAGTAAACTTATCAAACGTGATTCATTGAAAAGCGATTATTAAACAAAGGAATTCAATTAGAATATATTAAACAAAGACAATACATATATATTATAATTATATGACGATAGTAAAAAAATAACATAGCATCGGACGCAGACGTATTCCACGAAGCTGACTGCTATTGCAGCTATAATGGATAAATAAAATCCAATTGGAGATTATAATCGGATGCATTTGGAATCAAGTAAGACCTGCGTCGACGCAAAGAAATTAGTGTCATGACGTGTCTCAGCCCTAAATGCGAAACTATTGTTGCAATGTGAAAATAAATATCCAATGCAGTTATTTTCAAATACGAATTCTCAAGCACTGGCTTGAATTGGGTCTCCATGCGACGTAGATCAAAAACTAAAGACTAAATATCCCACCATATATATTACATAGGTATATTCTAGAACATTGGTTCTTAAGCTGGTTCGATCGAACCCCAGGGGTTCGGTGAGTCAGTCTCAGGGGTTCGGCGGAGATCAAGACACACACCCGACTCATATGATTCGTGATGACACGCCACGAAGAACTGAAGCAAGCAATTGCCACGCACTTAGATGAGCTTGCAAAGTCTCTCGACGGATACTTCCCTACAAGAGAGTCATATCCAGCATGGGTGAGATAGCCGTTCACGTTTAGTGTTGAGACAACAGATGTCAATGATGAATACCTCGATGAAATCATTGAAAGAGCCAGGTTCAACAGCAACTCTTCAGAACAACAACGCTCTCAACGTTTTGGTGTCAACAAATAGTAACATACCCTGTTATTGCTAAGAAAGCTCTGGAGATTTTCATACCGTTTGTTACAACATATCTTTGCGAGCAATCCTTTTCGAGGATGCTGGACATAAAAACGAAGAAAAGGAACAGATTTTGTTGCGAAAATGACATGAGAGTGGCACTTGCCAAGGTGAAGCTGCGCAATTCTGAACTGGTCTCTGAAAGACAGCAGCAGAAGTCACACTGATTTGCAGTAAATATTCATTATTATGTTTTTGTTTTTGTGTGAAAATCATGTTTTAATGGTTTTGTTCTTTGAACACAGTGATGTTGATGCACGGTTCATTTTGTGCACCTATGTTTTGAATTTTAAAAAAATCATATTTTATTTTTCCAATTAAGAAGGGTTCGGTGAATGCGCATATGAAACTGGTGGGGGTCAGTACCTCCAACAAGATTAAGAACCACTGTTTTAGAATCAGAATTATCTAGATATTCTCACGGTGACTCTTGTCCATTGGTATATCGCAAGTAACAACAGATCCCTGTGCAGTATTCAATCTATGTAGTCGTAGTCAATGTAGGATGATGTTTGTACTAACTCCTTAGCGCTATGTTATTTTAAATGCCTGATTTACAAATTGCCAATAAATTTAATCCCATAAAGTATTTTAATAAGATAAACTCGTTAAATACTAATTTTGGATAATTATAGCAGCCTGGTTAAACCGTGCTACGACATGACGATGTACAATTATGCAGTATTGCTATTTGTTTAGTTACAGCCACTGAACAAAACAACGAGCCAATAGATCATGTCATAAAAAAGTCGAAAGTGGTGAAATTAGGCCGCATGCTCAGGCATATTTCCAATCTTGTTCATTGATATCGATGGTCGATCAATAATGCCACTTGACTGCGTCACTTGTAGAAAATCAAATTCAATTAAATGACAATATCGAAAATATTAGCATAATCTGCACGAGTCGCGTTAGAAAAATGCCGCGATCCAAGTGTCGATAAAATGTTGCGAACCCCGACCATCGTTATTCAACCGGTGGTACGCAAGAGAACTGAGTTTCGGGTACCTAGTCGATTTGATCGAGCCTCGAGCACAAAATTCATGACTTTTTAAAACAATTTGCGAGAGAATGGCTCTCCAAAAGACGCGTTTTAACATGCCTATTTGAACTGAGCAAAATAAAATCTTACTGCATATCCACTAACTAACTACTATAAACAAACGTAATCTCCAACGACAATGATACAACCATAGATAAAGTAAATACACAAATGGAGTGTTTTTTTTTAAATAGAGAAATCTTGAAATATTTAGCAAAGAAATTTAAACTAATTCGAGTCGCTGAGAATGACGTACACGTCATCGTGGTATTTTTTCAATAACAGTCGATTCATCACACCACTACTGACCATCGCCATGCTAAAACTAGCTTCATTTTCAATCGATCTTGATACAACAGTATTGTTTTCAAGACAAGCAGTAAAGTAAAAGTTTAATTAAAATACTAAATTATAAATTAATTATTATCATGGCATTGGCATTTTCCGAATCATAACGAATAGTGGATTTCCTGTGAGAGTATATACTTACCATGTCACGTGATGCATCTTGGGGAAGAGGCCAATTTTACAAAACGTTCAAAATAATTATCACATATTACGACGAGTAGTAAAATATCGTCGGTACCTATTAAAAAAGTCAGATCTGAAATTTTGTCATTTACGGATTATTACGTAAAAGTTATTTAAACACTTTAAACATTTATACCACAATCACAGTTTTTTTACTTTGTTTGAAAAATTTCGAGATACTCAAGTTAAAAATGACGGATCTACCGAGAGTGTCCGAATAACAATGTCGGTTCTTACCAACCGACATTGTTGGCTGGGCGTGGGTGAGCAAGATGCGTCGGATCTGACAGTTGCTGCTATGTTCACCGGACAGACGGATGTTTTTATAAACGTTTAGAAAAGTTTCTATAACCCGTATTTTTATTCATTATGGCAAGCAATAGGTCACAAAGGATATTTGATGAAACATCTTTGATTGCTCGTACTGAAAAATAGCATTTTGCAGATCCGACTTTTTTAATAGGGACTGACGATATAGTAGACGTCAAATAGGGGTACAAAATAACGTTTTTTTGGGAAGGACGAACAAAAAAGGTTGAATAACGCTGTTGTAAAGAGATGTTGACTAGTAAGGTTTGATTATAATATATTATATTCATAGTATTAATATTAATTATTACTTATATATTATACTACATACCTACACTGTATATTTTTGCAATATTTCATATAATTAGCAATACAAATTAGCATTGCAAGTGAAGTTATTCATGTACGAAATAGTTGAGCGAACACCGAAACAATGTTGTTGTTGTTACCCATCTACCAATCTCGGATCATAAGACATTTGCAGTTAAAACTTAAGTTTTAACTAAAAGCGAGAATAAGGGAAGGATGGGCTAAATTTACTGAATCGCAAAAACCACTGCAACTCGAAACCTACTTCGGGCCATTGAGTAAAAAGTAAAGCATACTATCAGTAGAGCAAATAGCAGCCTATCCTCATGTGCTTTAAGGGAGGTAGTGGTCTACACTCTAAGTCTACGGGGTGAAAAATAGAGAATAACAGTATCGGTAAACTTGACTTGTTAAATGTAAGCATATTATGGTAAATATCGTTGGCAGAAATAAGGCGATCGAATCAGTTTAATCCATAATATGAGTAGATTAAATTGATGGATTGATGAACTGAATCGCTTTGATTTTCGAGATCCAAGATCCACGATCCAGATTGAACGTATACTAACTGCCATATTAAAGATATTTGTGTAAATATAATTCCCCATTTTTTAGATAACTGAGCATATTGATCATACTATAAAATACTCGTAGGCCAATTCGATCTAAAATTTAGAATACATCTTTATTTCAGTACTTGACTACGGCTACGTTGTACATCCGTAGATATTAGAGTATTTTGAAATCATTTTATTTTAAACCCGTGCATCATACATATAAATAATTTAATTTCAATGTAATATGGCTATGATATTTAATGTACATCCTATTAGGTAAAACTTTTTAGTGGAGTTTGTAATTGACTTGAATTCAAAGAACTATAGGTACCTGCGTCATGTTAACCACGATGGTCTTGTATATAAACTCTATTCTTTAAGATTGAATTTCTTCTCTTCTTTTTGTGCCATATCTGTTATCGGATGTCGGCGATGAATTCATCTATTATTCTGTCACTGATCTAAATGAGGATGGAATGCTGAGATAAAACAAGTCTTTAAGATTCTTGAACAAGTACGCTTTTCTTCTTCTAGTGCCTCGCTTACCGGATATATTCTCTTGAATGATAATATGCTGAGGTAACTATCTTTCGGGATGCTGCATTAAATCCCCAAAGAATGCCAACATTTTGGTTTTTATTTATCTTGATGATTTCTTTGATATTTTTCATGCTCAACATACGTAACTGTCTTTCCTGTTGATACGAAGCATACAATATTCTGTCAGTGACAAAGACTCCATACCAGCCGATCATGTAAAGCCTACGATTTCCAAGCGTTGTGACCACGCCTCCGCTCCATATAATAGGACTGTAACGACATAAGCATTTAACCAAACTCATTCTGAGTCCCAGGTATATATGTCGTGGCTACATTGTATTTTCATCATAAAAGGCAGGCCTGATCTTCTCGATTCAATAAATGGTAAAAATAATAAAAGAAAGGTGATTTTTATACCAGAAAATGTAATTTTAAAATGGCCCGTCCGCATTCCAGTCGCCGACTTTAAAATGCAAAATTGCAATCCGAGAGAAGCAGAGATGCTTCATTAATCATCATACCAACTTCAAGTTATTATCCATTTAATAAGTATCTTTGTATGCAGAACTATGATGCTAATGTCTCGTCGGCTGTCCCAATTCCATGGCGACATTCCCGCGGAAGACTTGACGTGCGAGATGATGATGATGATGAGGCCCGAGAGGTCACCGAGATATCCACATCACATGACTGATTTATGCGCAAGTGAAACAAATTGCCAGAATACAATTTGACGACGCTTGCGCAATTGCGGGAGCATCATTATTCCATCGCCGGCATTGCTGTGTATTCAAAGATGGGAGCTGATGATGAGCAGGGATGCCACGAAATAGAATATCACGGGATGCATTCAGCACTGAGCAGTTTTTGCCTCCAATGTTAAGTAGTTGAGAACAAGTTCCTTCTAACTTTCCAATTGTGTGTGTCATTATAAACTCATCTGACCAGAAAAGATATTTTGTTCATAGATAAATGTACTCGTCTAATTATTATGCCGTAAAGGGTGCCTACTTAAACGGGTACCTAATTATTTTAATGTAAATTACACAATTCTTACCCAATTTTGGTGCTTTATCCCATGAAGTACCCAGGCCAACCGATTACAACAATATATATTTCACAAAATAAATCTGTTTTTCTGCAACGATTTTATCTTTAGTTTATCAAAGAACAATTCAAAAATATATTTTCCACAAAATTTCTATTTCCAATTTTTTGCAAGTATGCGAACGTACACGTTAGCCCAGTCTCACATTAAAAATAGTCTAGACCGGAATATAGTCAAAATTCAAAACTGGGCGCAATGTTGCAACTTTCTTCAATGCGTATAGGCGAGGCCATGCCGGGGCAGTGACGCCACGCCCCTCGCTAGCCGAAACGAATGAAAAAGCAGGTCATTCACATGTATCAATGCGAGATTTTAGATTTATATCTGCACCCCATGGCGAGTGAAATTTGTTGCTTGTGACACCAGCTGTTTTTTTTTAACCAAAATGTCGCTAGGGTGTATGTTTTATAGATGGAGTCGCATCATCAAGAAAGTGACTGAATTAAGACTGACTGAAGCAACACGATCAGCGCAGGATCGCTCCAGATGGAATGAGACTGTTGGCAACGCATATAATTTCAATTCTATTTCCTTCGGTCGATAGTATTAATAGCAAATAATTTCATTGATTAACATCATCAGTAATGAGGTAAAGGAATATGAAGAATAAGACTCGGTCGTATGTTCAGGGTCTGGACCCAACACAGAAAGCAAAATCTCAGTGCAAATATCAACAATCAATCCATTTTTTAAAACTTGTCCACTATCAGTAAAACGAATCTCCCACACAAACTTACAATATCATGTGGTGAGTTAAATAATTATTTTCCATATACTAAATTCAAAGTAAGCGATTTTTATCGTTATTTTCGTGATAGGAGAAAATAAATCGAATGCTGAAATAACTGAACTACTTAGTTAACTATATGACATAAATTTAGAACGTAAAAGGGGCCACTGAGTTTTGGCACCAGACATTGTGTCTGGATTGTATACTTAAGATTAACATTGGATATTAGGGAAGCAAACCCAGAAGATTACAATGAAATCGACTGTCATACCTAGATCGCAGCAATGTGCATCTTCTAACAAATAATAAAATAAACCACGCGACCTCTGCCACGTATCGCCCAATTACTGTCAATCTTATCTTCCATTCCTGGCCCGCCCCGGAATAAAATGAAATTGACTCCAGTTTGCTTGTTCTGCGTCTATGGAATTACTTTTAATATTATAGTATTATACTAACATATTACGTTGTCCGCTGTTTGAATTTTGGTAGTGAGCTTAACACAGTAATAATTACAAGATAAAAATAACTTTTTATATACAACGCTTTTAAATTTTCTGTTGAATCATATAAACTTGACTTGACTAGCTTAAACGATCAAAAAAAATGTACTTGATAGAAATAATACTGAAATGTCATATTGATTTCCATAGTAACGCACGTATGTATTAACATTAATAATTAAGTTGCTAGGACCCACTTAGCAACCAATAATAGTTTTACTTTTTACGGATTTCTTCCGAAATAACTTTTCATACAAAACAGAATTAACTGAAAATGAAATCAATTCTACTTAAAGATGGCTAAAAGTATTAAAAGAATGCATTGGCATCGTGTTCTGATATATTCTAAAAGTTTCAAATGCCTAGCTAGTCGGGAAGTTAGTTAAAAATCGATTGCAAGATTTGTACTGGACAAACAATCACCGGACAAACAAGAATACGAGCTAAGAAAAACGTTTTAAAATAATACAGAATGATAATGCCATTTTTTAGAGTGTAGCCGTCTTCACTCTGTGCACAACTTGTCACCGTTCTTTGCGACAGCCCTGATTCATAATTCATAATTGACCGAATATGCCAAATCACGCGTTGGGCCAACAAACGCCTGACTAAAAAGAATATTAATTCTCTCTCACGTTAGTAATTCTGATACAATGGCTAAATAATTTAATTGAGTAGATCTATTACACTGCTCGACTGAATTTAATAATAAAAATCTCGTGTTAATCAAATTAGTGGGAAGAATTTACTATAACCATACCAGGGGTAGTCAACCTAGTCCCTACCGCCCACTAGTGGGCGTTCCGGCTTTCATGGTGAGCGGTAGAGAGTAGTATGTTTTGAAATCTAAGGTATGACTGGATGAAAAATCCTTTTACCGCACATATTGAAGAAGCTTATTAATAAAGCGACTTGCCAAGAAGAACTGTTAGAAATTAGATATGATGAAGAAATTAAACATAAAATCGATAGTGGTGGATATGAAAACCTATGGTAAAATTTAAAAAAAAATGCCTGTCTTATATCCAAATATATGGAAAACGATATTCAGTTTATTGACAGATACTTTATAAATGTTATAAAGTAAAGTTAACTTCCCTACTTTATATATCACTATTACTGTGGAACCGGTGGGCGGTTAGAAAATTTTAATACTAACAGAGATACAAAAATGGGCGGTAGGTATAAAAAGGTTGACTACCCCGGAACTATACAGTGATTAAAAGATTTGCGGCCTCAAAAATATACATAAATACCAGCTGATCAAATTTGGTTATTGTTATCGATAAATTATTGAACATAGGTCCTAGATATTCCGCTACCGATCCAACCAAAGCCGACTATTATAGTCAGGCAGGGGCGAGTTACGATGGTACCTATCTTCGAATGAAATGCAGTAACCCGTTCGCAGTTAATAAAATCTTCGATTGAACATTTCGTTCAAATTAATTAATGTATTAACATTTCACAACATTCATCATTTTCTACAAACAGTTTACCATATTGCAAGTTTAACAACTAGCACTACGACCGAAATTTGCAGCTTCGTAGGTACGATTTTTTTGACAAGTAAATATAAATACACAGGGAATCGAACCGGAACTGAACCGAAAACCGTAAAAACCGTTATTTTTGTCGGAACGAAAACCGGAGCCGAACCGAAAAAAAAATCCGGTTTTTTCGGTTCGGTACATGTAGGTATGTTTAAACACGCGCGTTAACATGATTTTATACCCCGTTTACACGTGCATGGATTTACTGCTAACAGTGCGTATAATCGCGGCCATAACAGGAAAATGCACGTGTAAATATGTATTATCCTGCAAGTTGCAAGATTGCATGCATGAATCAAACAAGTTGGAAGCTTCTGAATTTTCACGTGACAGTTGGGATTTGTTCGATATCTGCGTCTGCGTAGTAGAACGATAGTAGCGAACCTGCCGGGAAAAAAACGAACAACACACACTCATTTTTTTTGAGGTTAACCGATTTTCACAAATATAGTACCATAAAATGACAAAATCGCGTCTCGCTTACTCTTAAAGAATGAGATTGGTGAGACAGTCAGCACTTTTATGTGTAAACAGTTATTATTGCGATAGTTTAAAATACACACTATCGGTGCAAGTAAATCTATGCACGTGTACAAGCGCTATTATTCCCCACTTCAGTTGTCGTTTGTCAATGTATGGCTTCCGCCGTGCGGTGCAGCATAATCATTGGTTTCGGAGCATGGCACCGGACAATCATAAAGTACCATAACAATATGTTCTAAATTATGGTATCAATATATTTTTAATAAAAATAAAAACATTTAAAAATTAATTAAGTACTCGGAACTGAACCAAAAACCGTCATTTTTTTCGGAAGAATACCGGAGCTGACCTATATATTTTTTTTTACTTGAAACGGAACGAAAATAATTACAAGATAAAAAGAACTTTTTATATACAACGTTTTTAAATTTTCTGTTGAATCATATAAACTTGACTTGACTAGCTCAAAAGATCAAAAAAATTTGTACTTGATAGAAATAATACTGAAATGTCATTTTGACATGTCATATTGATTTCCATAGTAACGCACGTATATATTAATAATTCAGTTCCTAGGACCCCAGACCAGCAACCAATAATGGTGTCGAAATAACTTTTCATACAAAACAGAATTAACTGAAAATAAATTCAATTCTACTTAAAGATGGCTAAAAGTGAGTATTAAAAAAATGCATTGGCATCGTGTTCTGATGTATTCCAAAAGTTTGGTGGAAGTGGAAGTTAGTTAAAAATCGATTGCAAGATTTGTACCGGAAAAAATAACGGTCCGAAGCCCTGTGAAAATATACGAATGAAAATATTAACATGACGCTGGAGTGTGTTTCCGCGGTAGGTACGTGAATTTATTCAATTAACCACTGATAGAGCAATCATTAAATTGTTGAAAGCTATCAAGTACAACTAATATAATATTTATAATATTGTCCTGTTTTTATACTTTTACTATTATATAAAAAAAATATTTCAATAGTTACTTACCGATCAAACAAAATTGAAAAAAAAATGATAACAATTGGTGCAAAGATTTCAGAACGCGACGTAACGTTACCTCACTAATTAAGATTTTTAGTCATTATATTATTATACTTGGATACAGGACGTGTGTGTGGAATTTGGAAGTTATATCGATTTAACGTAACTCAGCATTCTATGCATATCGGCGTTATATTTTTCTAGTTACTACAAGAACATAATTTGATCAATGCACTTTTAAAATCGTGCAAGAAACACAATAAGACGTACTTCATTCACCTTGAAGAATAAAGAAACAAAAAAAAATACATCACAGGACACAGTACAATGTATTATAACAGGAATTTATGATATTTATATTGGTTATTTCATTATACGTAATTCAACATTAATTTATTGTTTGTAATGAATAAATCAACAGGTTAAGTACCTATTAATATTATTGCATTTAAGAAGGTATGCATTTAGTTTACATAATATTAATTACCTACAATGCGCCTGGGCTACATGTCATCCCACTACTAAAACATGATTAAAACGAAAGGTACTATTTTAACCCAAGGCCATCAAGTTTTACACCTACTTACATAGCATACCGCAAAGGAGAATTATCGATACTCATATAACTGCTTTTAAAAGTGCATCCGTGGCTAATGAAAATAGCCAATGGATGACATAACAACGCAGTCAAGTCAATGCAATCATAGTTTTAATATTATATAATTATCTTGGACCAGTGACGGGCTTTACAATCTACACGGTGCAGGAAGGTTGCATCTCTGTAATATTTATGTAAAATTTGATTATTTATTTTTAATTAAAATCGAGTCTCAATGAGGAAAAAATGTTGCATGTCATTTGTTCAAATACACGCAGACGGCAGAAGCGCTTCGAGACCACAATAAGCCGGGTACTCATTAGCGAGCCGTAACTGTAACCGTTGCAGATACTGTAACCAATTCTAGGTGCGAAATAATTATTTTTATTATGCTTGCAAATTTATTATTTGGCGTCCATACTAGTTACTGTATCTGCAACGGTTACAGTTACGCTCGCCAATGAGTACCCGGCTTTACATGTACAATATCTGATAATAATAGATAAGTAGGTTAAATAATATCTACTTATTTACCTACATTAAAATTATTCAGAATTATTCATGCATGTACCTACTTATAAGATATTTGGATCAGTTTTTAACAATCTTACGTTGAAACTATATAAATTTATAGGTACGATATTATTGTATTTCTAACTTACCGATTTGATTGTCATTCTCTTGAATTTCAGTAGTCTTTTATTACGTTGAAAAGGTGTTACAAATATTACATATTTATTGTGTTATAATATTATGTAAATAAAAATTAATGATTTTTTTTTAGAAACCATTGGTACAGTATTCTGTCATTATGTGTTGAAAATGACACAAATGCCTATGTACAAACAAAGAACATCTCAAAAATTCGGAGAAGATGAATAAATCTAAAAAATGATCCCAATGACCACCAAAGAATTTTGGTGGTGATTATTTTAAACGAGGTACGCTACATGATAATCGCTTACTCTGCAAGTATACAAGTGGTCGCGATCTTGTCGATCTTACTGCACGATTTTAACAAAGAATAAGGGTATCTGGGCATTTTCGCCAAAGTTTGTACATTGCGTTTTTGGCATGTCCCATGACTTTGATTGATTTTTTCATAGTTATTATATTATAAAATGTTGGAAAGTTATGTACTTTTAACATGCAAATTTATTAATTTACTCTATTCAATCAGTTAAATACAACTATCTGACCTGTATATATTTTTAATTGATTATTTAGATCGAAAGGTAGTGCGTTTTTACCATGTCCCACCCATAAATTCAAATAAACAAAGTCTGATTTCGTCATTAATTTTGAGTGTGTAAAATTAAATTCGTAGTGTTTTCAACAGCTTACATTATATATTTTTGGAAAATATATAGTTTTTTCGTAAATTTGTACCAATATTGAAAAAAAATCACGTTTAAAGTGTGTCCCAGGATATTTGAAAAAGTGGAACTCCACATTCCGTTACCACGATTTTAGCATGAAGGCGAAAAATTTTCACTATAAATATGTTTTTTTTTAATGTAGCAACATTTTTGTATAACACTGATCGCCATGTACACTTTAAATTGTTGGTGTGTGTCGGTATAGCTATCGGAACAGGTTGCTTTCTGGGTTGGTCATTTAAGAAGTTCCACTACTGTTACCACAATTTATAAGGTAAGAAAACACATATTTCTATTTCACATACTACACATATGGAGCTTATCTTTCATACTACAGATATAATAAAACATATCGCAGGTTTAACAATAAAACTAAGCTAAATTTTGGCTTCAAACACTTCTGAAACAGAATCCGTTACTTCCACTCCGAAACTATATTGGTGGTAACGTATATGTGGAATGTAAAAGTAACGAAATGGCATGCATAAAGTTGGGTTTACAGTGTGTGTTTAGTTCTTCATAGATTATAAAAAAAATTATTTTGTCTGTTCGTATGAAAAACAAAAATATTTTCATTAAAAAATATAAAAAATAACCTGACTATAATATAATAATATAATAAAGATTAAAAAAGTATGTGATATGTCTGAATACGCAAAAATAGCGCACATAAAAGTATGGAGATAAAAAAAAACAACAGAAGGAAAAGAAAAAACACCAGACTGAAATAATTGCGAGACAGGCACTGGCTCTGTCATACTCTTTCTGTTATACGCCACCAAAATTTTAAAACTTCTCCATACATTTTAGGCATAGAAATTTATAAAAATGTATGAAAAAGTATTTTTTTGTCACGTTTAACAGAAATGTGTACTCGATTAGATTTAATACCTAGAACTGTAGGTATTCACGAAATGTCAGAAAAGTACGTCTTGATTACAATCAACCTGTATAGCTACATTTTATGTTGATGAATACAATTAAATTTCAAGAAAACATAAAGTCGAACTTGGTTATTACGAGGAAGATGGGACCGACTGAATTTGCTTGTTATAAGCGTTACTCGTTATATCAGAGAATAGGTATTTTTAAATGAGCATGTCACATTACACAAAAAGCCGAAAATAAAAAATTTGGAAACCATCGTAAAAATCCCCGAAACGAGCATGGCATTCATAAACTACAAAAGAAGTTGTTTATTGTAATTAACGCTGGTAGGTACCTACGGACTTCACAAACCTTGGATTTTTCAACCATATGCGTGGATACTTTTTTATTATTGTCGGTGAAACACCAATAAGGTAGGTACTTAGACACTTTACTAGTGTCATAAACGTAATCCGACCCCGGCGGCATCCTGTCCAATCGGATTTTATTGCTTAGGGTCGAAATGTTTTAAAACGGTCGACACATTAACAGTATTTTAGCTCGGTATATCCGATAAGTTGCTCGTTATAACAGTGAAAGAATTAAATGTATGGCGAAAATCATAAACCAATTGTCAACAAATGTTTCGTTATTACATCCGAGATCTCGCTATGTCAGAGATCGTAATAACCGAGTTTGACTATAATTATTTTCGTAAAAGTTATATACTCCGTGCCGCGCTAGGAACTCGCGTCTGAATCCCTTGCTGATTTTTTTTTTCATATATTGTTAATTTGCTTAAAAATATTTTTTATCTGAGTTACAAATAATATAAATGCCAAATAAAGTTATGGTAATGTATAGTGTGTCAAAATTATTACCTACCTTATTTTACAAGTATTGTGAAATTTATTATAAAATATGTCTATTTTAGTGATTAAGTTTGATTTGTTTTGTTATTTTGACGCACGTTGAATATTTATCTGTCTATCAAAAAATTCAAATAAATTTCATAAAACAAAAATTTGTTTTTATGGTAACATGTAACTTAAGCTTTACAAATTACACTCCGTTACCATTTCGTTCCATTCCGAAAATGTCCCCAAAAAAGTTGAACGTTAACTATTTTTCATTTGATTATTAAATAACGAAACTTATTTATTTTTCCAATAAAATTTAGTAAAAGTGATTATTGTCTTTAAAAAAATAGCAGAACGAACATTGATTGGTTTTTTCAAATACTAAAGGAAAAATGCTCTGCCATTATAGACATAGGGTAACGGAGGGGAACGAAATGTGCCCAAGAATTAAAATTCAATAATATTTTTTGACTATTTGTAGTTTTATTTTGAAGTGTATGGTTTTTTTAATCTAATAGAGCTCTTTTAAGTGATAAAAAGTGTTTCATTCATGTTTTAAAAGCTAAGTTTCGTAGTCACGGAACGGAAACTTATTATGCCCAATTTCATAATAAAAATGATATAAATATTGTATTAATCAATATTTTGCTGAAAAATTGCTATCACCAATTCAGCAATAGAACAAGGAATCTGCTAGCTATATAAAAATGGTTAATTTGAGTGAAAAAATAATATTACCCAAATTTCAAACATGTACAAACTTTGGCGAAAATGCCCATCTATAGGTTTTCATTTAATACATCTATGGTTTTAATGATATGAATGGGTCCCGCACGGCTATTCTAAATAGATAACACGGAAAAACGTTTCTGTCATTTTTATTGCTCCAAAATAACACAGATATCACTCGAGCAATTCCATAAAGAAGGCGGTTTTCTACAATTGTTATCACAATTAACACGTCTTACTTGGGTAAAAAAAGTGTTATCAGTGTTAGTTCGCGGTTAACGCGGTCGGTCATATGCGGCCATGTTAAAAAATATCACGTTTGACAGTTAACTAACTTCCTGGGATAATTAAGTGACTGAATATGATATTATCAATAGTATCATAATATTATAATAACATAATATTATCATATTTATCACTTTTTTATTGGTTTTGGGTTAAGTGATATGTTAGATGTGAGAATAGCCCCGCTGATTAACTTTTACGATGAGGAAGAAAGAGGCAATCAGTTACTACACTGTAGTATTATTATGATTAATTTACATTAATCAATCAATCAATAATTATTACATAATAAAGACAGTGCAAAACTATGTCAATTTGACCCATGAACAATGTAATCAATATGGTAAGCAATCTAATATGGAGGCGAACCCATTCAAATCAGAGAATTACCAACCTGTCTCTTGAAGGCGTCCGGCATCGTGAAGGTGGACGTAATCCAGCAGAAGGTGTTGACGACATGCGTGGGCAGGCCGCTGACGATGCACTGGATCGGCCTGCCCACGTACTGCGTCGCCGTGATAATGATCGAGCACGTCAGCAGAAGAACCGTCGTGAAGATGTTGTGCAACCGAAACACAGCGTTGTCCGTACGGATGTCCTGCCACTTGAAGTACACCTGGAGACCTCCCAGCAACTTATACATCTTGAAGCCGTTGCTTTGCTCTCAATTACAAACTTTCTTCCCTCTTTCGTATTATTAATATAGTGAAATTTTATTAATTAGTTTAGACTTCAGTCTCAAAAATTCTTTGTTGCGTTTGAGTTTTGCCATGAACTCATCGATATGCGCAAATATTTGAGCTTACTATTTAATCTTCAACTTATTCAGTCTATGACGATTCTTCAATTATTTATATTGTCGTTAACGTGTAACGTTTTTCTTTCTGAAGTCTTAAAAATGGTGTATAACTGTATATTATCAAAAAAGTTAAAAATAAATCAGACTTATTATTTTCTTGTGATAATAAATTATCATTAATACAGTATTGCAGTATATTTTGAGTTGTTTTTTATGGAATGAATCGTTATCTATTACTAACAATGCTTTGTGCTATAATTACTTCAAGTATTTAATTTTCTTTAGCTATAATCATATAACAATTACAGCTAATGTAACGTTTACATAAAGTGGACGGAACTGTTGGTCATATTAACTAATAAAGAACACTGCGGATCCACGAACGTAGTAGATATAACATAAAATCGAATAATCGACCTATATTTTTTCTCGAAATTCTTTTTCACAATTGAGTCGATAAAAAAAACACAATAGAAAATGTTTTCACCTTTACAGCGTCGATTCACCACGCTTTATTGAAACTGGTGCCGCAGTTTCTAAAATACTTGTGTATAAAAACGTCCTACAGCAAATCGGTGACCACGATCACGCTCAGTCAAACAATTCTCGAGGTCCAACAGACTGCAATCGAAATTTCGCTGCATCGGTTCGGTCAAGTTTCGTTTTCTCTTCTTCGTCCCGCCGTCACGGGTCGATTTTCAGAAGCCTCTCAACTTTATAAATACTACGTCGCGGAAGATTTCTCTTGTGCATTTGATATTGAGGTGACTGTGGCGAGGCCGCACGATAATGACATGTTCAATTTTTTTCACTCCTGCGTCACTGGCGCGTGAAATTCTCGGCGCGTCCCCCGTATCTGAAACAATAGACGAAAATAATTGAACGCTTTGTTGAATAATAGGAGAAGATTACATTAATTTAATAATGTTAAAAAATAAAGTAAGTGGTTAGCATAACGAAGCAAAACTTTCATTTTAAGTCTGTAGGTAACATTACCTACTTACAAAAACATGTTAATACCTAATATTTTCATTCGTATTATCGATCTATAGCAAAAGCATGTCCAACTTTAACCACTGGAATCTACTATCCAGAATTAAAACCGACAGTGACCTCCCATATTCTCCCACTATCATTCGTCAACTAGATGTTTTAGTCAGAAATGGAAAATTTTACAAACCGGAGCGCTCAGTAATTTTACGAAAATATTAACACGTTCACCTAATTTTATGTGTACTATATAAAAAAAATATGTGTGTTGGATTTTTTGTATAGCTCAGATGGTCAAATATTTTTTCCACGAGACGGAGCGATAATTCGGAACGGCGCTCCTGTGCGCTCAGTTTTATTCTGGGAACTCACTGCACTCATCAAAAATCAAGCCATGCCCAGAGAGAGATAAATAATCGCCAACAATGGCGTCCTAGGGTGGAAAGAAACACCTACTTATAATTCTCTCAAGGATGAAATGTTATGTTATGAAAAGTTTTTCATTAACTAATGAATTTGAAGAGTGACACATGTAGATTAATTCTAAATGCCCATTACGCTGTCTCGTGGTTGCGTTTTTATGTATTTATGATCGTCCATTCCTCGCGCGGGATATCGCGCCGACCGGCTTCCACATTGCTTACAGCAAAGGGTTGACATGCGAATGGGGGGGTCACATGCTGCGTTCGGCAGTTCATGTTTACCATATTTTACGAGCCAGACGACCGGTGATTAAGGATAATAAACATTGTTATCCTTAGCTACCCTACCAGGGAATGGGACGATTTGGCACCGCGAACTGGCCTCCGCCGATTGGCCTCCGGTAATTGGCCGCCGGTACAATCGGACGCCGGCCCAATTGGACGCCGACCCAATTCGACGCCGACCCAATTGGCCTCCGGGAGGATTGGACGCCGCACAGTTGAATTAAATGCGCAAAGGAATAGACGTACGTTACGATTTGTTGGAGTAAATAAGCAAGTCAGTTTAATATGCTTCTATCTTCTCAGTAGTTGTACCTTATAAATTTCGCGCTTGACACATTTTTAATATAGATTAAGAATAATTATTATGCCTTATGATGTTTATTAAAAGAAAATAATTCTTGCCTCGCTAAAACTTAAAGATGTGCATAATCAATTAATTTATTGTCTATTCATGGGTACTTATTTATATTTACAACAAATATTAAAAATAATGTTAGATGTTAGAATGAAAATTACATTATATTTCAGCGTTTTATCGACTTAATATTATAATAAAGCTTAAACATGTATATTATTATGCATACATGCGTATTTTAAGATAGTATGAAATTACAAACAAAATATTAAGTAAGTTATCTGCTAAGTATAAATGTTTCAGTAGTTTGATTGATAAACAATTTAGGTACTGGGTGCCCGACGAAATCCCGAAGGCCAAAATCCCGAATGGCCGAAATCCCGAAAAATAAAAAAATGCAAACATCAATAATTGCGCAATTTTTGCAAAAGAGACAAAAACCCATTTTTTGTGGAAATATAAAAAAATGTAAAATACAAACATCAATAATTGCGCAATCGTGAGCGCAATTTTTGTAAGAGAGACAAATCCCATTTTTGCGGAAAATGGGTTTTTCCGATTGCGCAATTTTTTTCAGGAGAGACCATTTTGTAGAACGAATGAATTTTGTGTCTCTTGCAAAAATTGCGCAATTCACGATTGCGCAATTATTAATGTTTGTATTTTACATTTTTTTTATATTTCCACAAAAAATTGCGCAATTATTGATGTTTGTATTTTTTTTATTTTTCGGGATTTCGGCCTTCGGGATTTCGTCCGGCACCCAGTACCTAAGTAGTTTTTTAATCAAACTACTGAAACATTTATACTTAGCAGATAACTTACTTAATATTTTGTTTGTAATTTCATACTATCTTAAAATACGCATTTATGCATAATAATATACATGTTCAAGCTTTATTATAATATTAAGTCGATAAAACGCTGAAATATAATGTAATTTTCATTCTAACATCTAACATTATTTTTAATATTTGTTGTAAATATAAATAAGTACCCATGAATAGACAATAAATTAATTGATTATGCACATCTTTAAGTTTTAGCGAGGCAAGAATTATTTTCTTTTAATAAACATCATAAGGCTTAATAATTATTCTCAAACTATATTAAAAATGTGTCAAGCGCGAAATGTATAAGGTACAACTACTGAGAAGATAGAAGCATATTAAACGGCGTGTATTTTTGAAGGAAGTATTAATAGACAGTTTTGAAAAGTTTTTAAATCCCAAGTGTCAGAATTTTTAATCATTGGTAAGTATTTATTTTGAAGTGTCAGAATAAGGACGCCAGTTTTAGTGTGGAGGGTAAAATAATGTTTGAGGAAGTAATAATATTAAAAAATCGGTTGTAAAACTAAATAATCATTATTTAAATTACGCGTGTCAGTACATAAAACATATATCCATTATTATTATGATAATTTGACAAGTAAACAATTGTATATGGGACGCATAGCAATTTAGGGTTACCATCTCGCACGTAAGGGATATTTGTCTATGCTCGCACGCCAAATTCATGAATATTCGGTACAAATGACCATTATTGTGATTATTAAAAGAAGACCAACTAAAAAGTAATGGAAGGTGCACCAAAAGAGCGATAATTATATGAGCACATCACACAGATGACAGAAGATAACCTCAATTCCGATAACTTTAAACCCAAATTATAATAATTTAGTGATATTTGACGGTTTATAAATATTATGGAAATTAAAAATATACCTATTAAACTATTATTATCTAATTGAAATAACCTGTTTCATAAATTAATTCTATTGAAACGATTATGAATAATGTGTCTTCAATTGAAATTACGTGCAAAATAACTAATTAGCTTAAAGTTAAGTGATAGTTAATGGACTATTTCAACCTATATCTAATATACTTACTTACATATTTTTAAAGAAAATAATAATGAAAAATAATACCTCATTTTAAGGTTAAATTTGATTAAAAATGTTATATTGTGAAATATTATTCATTCAACCAAATTTTTCATACATTTTGAATGAGATTAAAATACCTAATATGATTGATCGAACTAATAAATCGATAATCGAATGAGTTTATGTGATATTAGTATTAATTCAAATAAAATAGCTACCTACTTTCTGGTTTTCATGTCGATTATAAAACAATTTATATTAGTATAAATCTTTTAGATAACGAACCTTTTAATGTCGAGACAATTGAAACATATCTATTACTTATCCCATATAATATCAAAATTACGGATATCGATAAATTATACTAAATAATTTTATTTACAAAATAAAAGGAATGTTATTGATCGACAATGGCTAGGCATTTTTTGCTGTGGGGAAAATATTGATATATTTTTATAAAATTTACAATAACCTGGTCACACCGTTCACCGTTGACATGACAAGCCAAGCGACCCTTCAAGTTGCCATGTATTTTTTTTTGTAAACAACTGAAGTCTGCCTTATTCTTTATTTTTTATGTCAAAAATAAACCTATAATAGACACATCTGGTGTACCTACCTATCTGTTTTCTTATTTTTTTAAATGTTAAAAATATATTATAATACACACTAGTCATACAACATAATTCTATAATGGAGCATGTATTTTCAATGGTCATTAGCCCAGTGTAGATACCTACTGAAAACAGTTTCTAATTCTTTCTAATTGATTACAAACTAATTCTGTTGTACCCAGAGCATAGAACCAACAGTTACAGCTGATGGCTAGAACGAATTTCTTAAGAAACCTGCTCAGAAGATCCACATTGAATTGTGGAGCCATTTTTTTAGATACATTCATTATAATAGAAAGAAAAGATACTTTTCTAGATTTCTAGTGCTGAGGAAGTCAACTGTCATCTGTCAAGGTACAGCATAACCATAGACGATTATGGTATTAGTCTATGATACAACTAACTCGAATATTAGTCTATGTTATAACCCTGGTTGGAATGACAGAGAAGAATACTATCTTAGAAAATTTAAAAAAGCGGCCAATTAAATTATTTCTGCCCAAATTTTAATCTATTCTGACACACAAATATTTATACTTGACATTAAACATTTTAATAATTCCCTGTGCTTGTTTAAATACTTTCCCATATATTATTTGAATACTTACCATTGAGCATTTTTTACTTCCTGCTGATTTTAAATTATTCCCTAAGATTAATAAAATACTTTTATTAAGATACTTCCTATTTTTGAATATTTATACTTACCGAATAATTAGAAGCCATATTAAACTGACTTGCTTATTTACTCCAACAAATCGTAACGTACGTCTATTCCTTTGCGCATTTAATTCAACTGTGCGGCCTCCAATCCTCCCGGAGGCCAATTGGGTCGGCGTCGAATTGGGTCGGCGTCCAATTGGGCCGGCGTCCGATTGTACCGGCGGCCAATTACCGGAGGCCAATCGGCGGAGGCCAGTTCGCGGTGCCAAATCGTCCTAGACACACCCTACCAGTCTATTATTAATCAATGTACATACAAATATAGATATAAGTACCTATATAAATAGGTACCTATATGGTATGTGTATATTTTTTTAACACTACAACAGGTTATGAGGCCCAATGATAGTAGTGTATTATTAATAGAAGTGGAACAATCACAAACACCCAGGCTTTTAGAAAATCACAAATATTTTGTGACCTCGCCGAGAATTGAACCCGGAGCCCCCGTAGTAAAGGCCAACGTCTTACACACTAGCCTACGAGGACCTTTATACTGTCTAGGTATGGAGTGCGGGGTAAAGCGGAAATAATAAGGTGAGGTGAGATAAAGGGTGATCACTGATCACTGTGCGTCGACAACAGCTGGTCGTTGGCCCACCGACCGCCCGTCAATAGACCATTGCGTCGACTTGCACTGGCCAGAATTACATAATAATATGCAACGTGCCTACATTCGATCGTGTACCTAATAGGTAGATATACTACGGAATTTCTAATTCCCATATAAAATACTTCATATGTACCTACTTCGGATTAGCGGCCAGCAATTGATTATGGTCGAAAGCACGGAATAAAAGATTGGAAGAAGTACAGATGGAAATCAAATTATGGAATAGAAGCAATAATGTATTGTTTAGGAAAATATTTTTTTTAAAGACTGGGTACATACAAATTTTATTAGCGGTCATATTTAATATTATGACCGCTAATGCGGAAGCCGAAATATACAACACCGCGCAGTTAACGTGCAGTAATTGATTATTCGGATGTAGAGCTCATAAAGTCATAATCTTCATGATCATCATCATGTCAATCAGCATTATCTTCCGGCCAGGCCTGGCCGAATAATGATTGTTTTAATTATCATTATTGTTAGAACGGACTAGAATAATTGCTGAACCTTGCTGAACCATACAAATTTTAAATGCTGTTCACACGAGAAGACCTAGGCAGGCAGTAGGCTTAAGGCTATACTTCAGTTGAGGCACGGTCTAAAAATATCGTGGCTTGTGCAAATGACACGTGCCGAACGAAATATAATTTGTCATAAAAATCCATCATGCGTCCATTTAATGTTATGTTTATTGTTATATTACTAATAATAATAGTATATTCATTGTCATGTTTTCTTTTTTAAGTACATACGTAAAGTTTTGTAGTCATCTTTACACGATTTAAGAATATTTTAATCCGACGCCATGACAAAACCACCTCGACTGTCGGTCTCCGATTGGCGACTAATGAGAAATTTCGTCGCACCTACTGTTGAAAATTATTTGCCGTTTCACTGAAGTACGCTCTTAATATTTATGACATTAATACATAATACATAGGTACATAAAAAAGATTTTGAACTTTAGAAAATGAGTCAGTACATATTATTTTTACTTCGGTATTAATTGTATTGCAAAGCGAAAGTTTAGTAACCTTATTATATACTTACCTACCTACTTATATAGGTATTTAATTAATTTATTATAAACCCTTAACTTTTCCGTACTGTGTGATCCATATGAGCCATAAAATTAAAGCAAACTCTAAGAATCAAAAAAGTTTAACACACCAGAACAACAAGTAGCTGGTCATGGTGCTATTTTTTGATAATGACTAATTTCTCATATGACTCAGTGAATGGATGCAAATGGCATACGAAAAGTTCGTATATTATAAACGATCTATGCTCGGCACTTGCATGGCGTATTAAGTTTCGGCTGTTACTACGATAGGTATGTCATATTTCATTCTAATTTGTAGACAGTAAGTATCTAGGGGCGGCAGGTTATATGAAAGTATGGTATAGCCGGCTAGTATGGCGAAAAAGTATGGTGGGGCGGGCTGGTAATCAATTTGTGGCAAAATTTGAATGTTAACATTATAATATGGGTACATTATAATGACCAAAGTAAATCCTCTGTGATGCCCTGAATTTTTTTATCGCGTCTCTATTTTTCGTATGTTATCGGCTATTGTTGGCCTGCTCCATTCAGCTGTATGAGAAAGCCGATTCTTTGCCCCTCTTTTAATTTAATACCTCTATGGTAAGTATAGACGAGTTTTTTGATCATTTAACGGTGGAATTTTTTGATAAATTGGTATCTTGACTTAAATATTAAGTACAATATTATTAGGTAGGTATGTCAAGTCGACACTAGTGCAATGCGTAAAGAAATAATCCTCGACTATTATAAAAAATGACAATGATGCATTTGTAATGGATTGATGATTAGGTACTTTACGTTTAAAATGTATCCTAGCCTTGATTGAACGTATACTCGGATCGTAATCGTTAATCGTACCTATTAATGGATATTAAGGTATAGTGTAGGTACACACTGAAAATTAAATTAAAATTAATAACTATTGCGAATAGCTAGGTACGAGGGTGGGTCAATAATTCCTTAGAAAAAAGCATTAAAACAGTTTTTATTTTTGTATTTTTTTTTTATTTCTCAACATAATCTCCTTGGAGCTCAATACACTTGGTTAGACGTTTCTCAATATTTTTTAAACCGTCAGAAAAATAAGTTTTCGGAAGGTCTAATATGTTTAATAACAGCTCTAAACTCAATTTTCTCCATTTTCCATTTTTCCATTTTCCACAAGCAATTTTTTTTTTAAATGTACGAGAAACACACAACAACCCGACCAATCTGATTGATACTTCGCAGCATACTGAATCGGTAGTGCCGCTGCACGAAAACAAACCGCTTACAGTACTAGTCGCGCCACCTGTCGGCTTTTCTAAGGACTTATTGACCCACCCTCGTATATTCGTAGTTCGCACAATAATTCAATTAAATTATGTGATCCCTGTTTCCTTCTTATTCTCCATCTTATTTACTAAAACCAACCTTTCAAATTTTACATGATCTTTCAACCATTTAACCATGCCACATCATATACTGAGCGATTTCCCCTGTAACAAATAATTAACGAAAAACAAAATGTAAATAAAAACATCAGTAGCCTGATGCTGAGTACCTTGCTACACGGAAGTACATTGGAACATGTATATGTTTTACCCAGTCTCTCAAAAGGTTACTGACCACTGATATAGACAGTGTTTGTTACTTTTTAAAATTCAATTAAATCCTAAATCCAAGTCATATTAGATAATAGTAAAAAAAAATTTCATTTATTTATTAAATATCTAAAATTATGCCATTAAACCATACACAATTTTAGATATTTTATAAATAGAAGAATATTTTTTATCGTCAATTGGTTTAGTCTAGTGACACGAACACGTTTAGTGTGCCACTGAGAGGACGCTCCCATAAGAAGTGGTACCATCCAACCGCTCGATCTGATCAAAATAGTCAATGTACCACCGGTTATAAAGTAATAAGCTTGCGACCCTCGACGAAGACGAGCCATATATGATGTATGAGTAAGTCCTACAGTTGCCCCGCAGGCCCCACTGCTCCTCAGGGTGAACTGTAGATGAGATAAGTCGGTCATAAGGACCATGAAGAGTGGTGGTAAGAATGTAAATAACGACGGAGTAATAATAAGGTAGTAATTAAAATTCAATTAATAAGATGCAGTACGAAGATTATGTGTCCTAATTAAGATGGTAGCAATAGGTATATAATGTTAGTAATAGATATTTCACCATGTTAAATAAATAATTGATAGGTATATAAATATTAAATTAGCATAATACTGTATTGGACTTCGAGTAGATATAATAATGTAATTAAAATAAATGGATCTAATATTGTATAATTGCGATGATTAGGTATTTGTCAGCGTGTGTAATTGTAAACCGACATTAATATATAAATCTGTACCTATAATTAGAGTATAATGTTGACATAGTTCGATCCACGAAATTAAGCTAGATAGTAATTAATCAATATTTTAATTAATTTAATTAGACGAGAATCGATCTAGACCTGAGCTCCATACGTAGCATCCACATAGCATCTAAAAACATTCGCGAGGTACCGAATACCTCTGACTTCTAATTTTCATCACTTCCATATTAAATATCACGCGCGGAATCGACGAATCTCGCGCGCGGACACCCGCGGATTTTCTCGCGGGTCACATGTAACATATGAGGAGCGGCTCTTGGAGCTGCGTTCGCCAGTCGGTAACCGGACAGTTGTCTCCCTCGCACAACTGGATCAATTCCCTATCCCGACCGCGACCGCAGCCTACTCGCTCATGTGTGGAGCCCCATCCTTGTTACGCAATCTGTGACGGCCGCGAGATCTCCATACAAACACATTATTAATGATAGCTGGAGCTGCGCGTGTCCGATCAACATAAAATTTGAAATGGCGTACGCGTCTACGGACCGCGGAGACTTCAGTTATTCCATAGTGCGCGTAACCATAAAGGTTCGCGAGATATAGAGCTCAGGACAAGATTAATTTTACCGCTTTAATTATAAGTTGATTCGATATAACCTTTATATGTATACATAGAGAATAAGACCTAGTATTTTAATAATTTTAATTTTTATCATAAATGTACACGTAGCGCGTGGGCGGCCCACTCATAGGTCCGAACTTGTGGCTCCCGCCACTCAGCCAGGGCGAGGCTTACATCGCAGGGTGTATACTCATATGCTAGCTAGAACGGTGACGAGCAGATTGAGGTATCACACTCTTCGATGCGTTGAGTTTTCGCTTGGTTAATTAAAATCTAAAAGTACAATACAAGCTAAAAAACGCATTCATTGTAGGGAGAGCTAAGCGAAATATCACTCTCAGCGGGATGCCGCGAAGGAGGATTTATACCGGCGGCCCGCGCCTATCGAATACCGTTGATAGCTCTCTCGCGACTTGCGGTTTCGCGGGGCAATCAATTTAGTCCAAATCTCATAGTGAAAATGACATGCGGATTTTTGACCCGTAAAACGCTCGTCCCAGGGGATGAAATCTCCCGATTCGAATAAAAACCCAGGATTTTCGAATTCTGTATCCAGTTTCCTACTGCTTCCAGGACCGGGCCCACGTCGGGTGTCGGTCTGATTTACTATACAAATTCATACAATTGTGCAAGTCTGCACAGGAGTTTGGGACCACCCAACTCCCCCTTTTCCTCCTGCGGGTAAAATTACCTAAAGTTGGACTTAGTCGTTTCGGCGCGAGTATTCGTTTATAAATACCTAACCCCGACTTAGAAAAATTTCGCGAATAATTTTTCGAATATAAATACCTATCTGGTACTTTAAAAATTTTCGAGTGAAAAGTATAATTTCGTACAGCGGTTCTTCAACGGAGGCCCTAAATCTTTTTCGACTTTTATCTGCTATTCATCGGGTCGTGTGTACCTGACTGTCAACTTAAGTTCAGTAGTAGTAATCTTTTAATACTTTGAATAATTGTGGAACTTTTCTTCGAATTAATATTTCTTCGTTGCGAGTGTTAATGAACTTTATCATCTGACGGATGACCGTATACCGTGCTTGAACATTTATGTGAATAACATTAACTTTCTGAACATTAATAATTATAATATGACGAACCATTGTGAACTTTGTGAACTTTTTGTGAACTTGAACAATATATGGACCATCTACCAACTATGAGTTTTTATTCTGACTTCCAACCATACGAAGACCTTGGCCTGTGACTCCTCTTGGCATTGACAACCTTCACTTCCATACCCTTGGAACTAGCCGCGGCAGTGGAGGGCCCCGTCACTAGTATTCACTTATTAACGTATAGTTGGTTAAAAATATAAGAAAAAATGCGATTAAACGACCACACCACCGCGAATTAGTTCTCGGTACACCGGTCACTAGTGCGAAAATTCGCAATACATTCGAATGTTTTGCATTGCACATCTCCCATTATGACGGCCAGTCAGTGCAACTCGACTCAACGGCCGATGGGTGAGCATAACCAAAAGCATGTGGATTGTATACTCAATACTGTCTGGGTATAAAGAGAGATGATGCGGGGTAAAGTGAGGGGATGTGGAATTGTCGCACGGGAGTAAAAAGCAATCACTGTGCGTCGAGTTGCACCAACTGGCCGTCGTAATAGGCGGAGGCTCTTATGGACATGATTGATGTTGAAAATGATGGCAAAATTATCATAATATTTAATATGTCAACTGAATATTAAATAATATGACGCAAGTATGTACATTTTTAGGCCAAATATCATTTAAAATGCACTTTTCTAACTGCATAATAGTATAGGTATATGATTCAGAGAGTTACCGATAGTGAGATTTTCGTAGCCGTCGAAAATCGTTGTTTCAGATAAGAGATGAATAATTAAAACATCAAAATTCATCATCATTGATATAATTTGTCAGCAATTTTCTTTTGAATATTAAAGGTGAGAATAATAAAATTGTCCTTTTATAATCTATAAATTCGTCAACAAAAGTGACACGCCCATGTGATGTTGCATACATTCGAAATTCGCTTTGGGTTATTTTTTGTGTCAGCGGTCACAGTGCGAATGAATAATAATTATTATTGGTTTGTACAATCCTTTATTTTGTAGTTGGCACAATAATTCAATTGGCATTATTGACAGCAGCATGCAGTCACAACTCACAACCTCACAACGTTTTCAAACCATAAAACTGAGTAAAAAAATGAAGGCCTATAAAAACGAATACAATGCGAGTCGCTATTAAAAACGAATAATCAGTATAATGCGAAATTACGATTAGCGACTGGGTAATATGCTAGCCGGTTTAGCGAAATGTGTCAATGCAGTAATAAACTATGCAGCAGCAACTAATAAAATACCTATCGCAAATAATTGTATTTTTTTTGTTGATAAGTACAGTAAGTATCACCAGATAATGAACACAATATTAAATACGACCAGAGTGTTATTTTATTAAGAGCGTACATAAGTGAAACGGCAAATAATTTTCAACAGTACCTATGTGGAACGAAATTTGGCAGTCGTCGCCAATCGGAGACTGATAGTCGAGGTGTGAGCACGTCAATTTGTTTTGTGATGGCGTCGGAGGAATATATTCTTAAATCGTGTAAAGATGACTAAAAAACGTTCCGCATGTACTTGAAAAAGAAAACATGTCAATGAATATAGTTACTACTTATTATTATTACGAATATAATAAACATAATATTAAAAGGACGTATGTTGAATTTTTATGACAAATTATATTTCGTTCGGCTCGCGTCATTTGCACAATCCACGCATCGCCTAGTGACGATCTTTGCAGACCATGCCTCAGCTGAAGTATATAGTCTTAAGACTCTTAACCATAGTTCAGATCAGTGATCGCCAAACGGTCGCTCGCGACGGCATTTTCTTGTTGGACATGCCTGGACTAAAAATTACAAATAAACATTATAAACAGAGTCAACGCTTTTCGCGTGCATACTGATGGTGGTGCTCTACTATATTGAGTGATGGCACCTTGGAAGGCTGAGAGCAACCAACGAAATACGATGAGCTCTAAAAGCAGGTGCTTGCGACGGATAATCGATGCTAGGTGGTATGAGTTTCAAAAAAAAAAACGAAAAGATAAAAGATCAGACGATACAGTCTTTCAGTACGTACATTTAATGTGTAGATGAGACGTTAATAATAAACGAATAATGTCGTATTTTACAGAATCATTGTGTGTGGCGTTTACTTGATAGATCAAAACCTTAGCCTTATGGTACGTTTACATTTGACACTAATATCGTCATATTTATGTATGACACCATATTCACTTAAGTGTAAACAGTAAGTATATTTGTATCTGCCACTTATTTTGCGTGTGTCGACTCTCACCTGCCACTTATTCAATCTACTTATATACGCAAATGTAAACACCGCGTATTCGACAAGTTCGAACTTGGAGCGATATATCACCGAAGTTGGACCACCGTCTACTTTTATGTCAAGTACCTGACACATTATTCGTAGTTTGACAGGTACCTAGTGAATTGCATATGTATATTTCTAAAACAACGGACAATCAATTATCATAGGTACACCATGAATGTATGCCCAACGTTTACGTTAATAAATGTACTGTAGCGATCTGTCAAAAATCATAGACAATGAGAAATAAATCGGATGTGCCGTGTTCTATGGATTTTGTTCGAAAATAAAATATCGCTTGTTCTCGGCACATACGATTAATTCTGATGCACTCTGTGAAGAAAAAATGCGCTTCAAATGGTATTACCTAATTCATTTTGGCCCACACCTGCACTCGTATTAGGTACGATAATATTATATTGAATATGCAATGACGATCAATGACGTTAATCGTTCTTCTACACATTTCTGAATTGTGTGTCTTTTTTTTTGGCAAAAGGTCCAATCTTGCAAACTAAAGTTCACAAATTGAGTTGGATCTTCGATTTTAAACTCTGACATTAAACGGAAGGCACCTAGTTCTTCTCGTCGCTGAATCCATTCCCGCATCCATCTAGACCATTTTTTCCTCCTTTTTGTTGCCAAAAGACTTATAGAAAGATAGAAAATAATAACACTCGCTGCTTTCTTTTTTAACATTCCCATATTGACAACTGACATAACGTTTTTGAGAAGTATACGAAATAAGTGTCCGAATAAGTTACAATACCATATGTAAACACCGCATATATTTATTCCAAATGTTGCCATTGAATAAAGTGTCGAGACTTTATTTCAACGAGAAGTATACGAGCATTTTATGTCAGATCCATGCAGGTGTAAACAGTAAGTGAATTTTTATGTCAGACACATAAAATAAGTATAACGGTATAAGTGTCAGATGTAAACGTACCATTAGACTATGATCAAAACACTCAAATTCTACCCCTCTCGACATAGGTACAGCGGCATTCAGAACCGGTGCCAGTAGAAAACCCGTATGGAACTCTTGATTTTATCCATAGATATGGCTCACCCTCATCTCCGTTCACTTCAACCTGATTAAATTTGCGATTACCTATCACTGGCAAATCAAGCAGACGAACATTGTCTTCAAGGATATGGACACGTTGCCAGACATGTTAAATAGGTACGTAAATAGGTGTCAAACCAAATAGATTCATGCTGCTGAACAACACAAAGTACTCGCTAATATATCTATCAACGCCTTCAGTTATCCATGAAAGATTTTACTAACGGATTCTAACCCCAATATGTACATACGGCCTGGAAACATCCGCCTGATAACATTTTTCCTCGATTAGATATCTAATTCGCAGATGCCAGCCTAATATTCGCTAATCTTATTTGTCAACTCCGCTCGGTGTGCTGTGATAGATTTTACAAACTTTTACCATCAAATTTAAGCTTTAAATATGCATTCGGCCTGGAAACATCTGCCTGATAAAATTTTTAACACGATTAAATATCTACTACGCAAATGGCAACCTTGTCAAATGTCAAATAGCGTACTGACATCGTATTTTTAATGCGGAGCAAGCTACGCCTTCGGTAGGTAAGTAGGTAATAAAGACGATTTGCACTTGGTTTACGATGCTTCTTTCGGATGCACAGGGTTCATTCCCCATAGGAACAGATGGTTTGAAATCAGTACTGAGCTCCCTGTCAAGACAATAAGACTCGTTTTTCACTAAATACTTTCCCCCGCGCACGCATTGTGTACCTACATAAAAACATTATACTTCTAATTTCTACTGAACCGAAATAAATCTGTTTTGCATTATCAGTTTTATTCCTGAAACAACGTCATTAAAATCATTACACACCTTCGCTTCCGTGACTCCATCCCTATTCGTCTGGAGTCTGGACCCACGAGGACGGTTTATTAGTACCATCCTAAATCATAATATTATTTTTTTACCATGTACGATCCTAACAGTATCATATGGTATAAGATTACCCAAACCTGGTTCCGGCCTAATTCCCGAAAAATAATCAAAATAGTGGATGTCACAATATAAGTAGGTACTTATGTGTATATAGGTACAATAGTATAATATCTATTTAAAAATACATAATTTATGTTAGTATAACCTGCGTTTACAGATATATACGTACTTATGTTTCCAACAATATTATATTATGACAGGGGGGCAAACTGCGGCCCGCGGGCCGCATGTGACCCGCTGGGTATTTTTTTGCGGCCCGTATCATTAATTGTATTTCTGATTACGAATAACTTTTTTATAATTTTTTTAAAAATATTGACAATTGATTAAAATTTGAAGAATTTGTTGTTTCATAAATGTATTATTTCAGTATGTCTTCCTTGCTCTCGTCTAACACTATGTAACCACTATTTTCTACGTTGAACATCGTGACACATTTAAATACTTTTAATTCCGCGTTGCAAGGAAAAAAATATATGCCCATGATATGGTTAAAAGTTTGAATGGATTTCAATTAAAACTTAAGTTATTCCTTCGACAAATATAATATATATATACATATAAGCGTGGAACACTTTCCAACTTTGAAGTTGCTGAATATATCAGAATATAAATTTGAAGAATATGGTAAAATTATTAAAGCTCTGAATAACGATTTTTCACAAAGATTTGGTGACTTCCTAAAAATTGATACAAGTTTAGCAATAATACGCGATCCATTTTTAATAGATATTAATAGTATACCGACAGAGCTACAACTTAAGATTATTGATCTGCAGTGTGACACTGATTTAAGAGAATTGCATCGTCGTGAAGAAATCTCCAAATTTACAATGCCCTTAATTCAGAGAAATTCGACCAACTTAAAGATTATGCAAGAAAAATGTTCGTTATTTTTGGATCAATCTATATAATGTGAACAAACATTTTCGATCATGAACCTCAATAGAAATTCTTTACGATCAAATATCTCCGATGCCCATTTACAAGCAGTTTTGAGAATATCAACTACAAAATTAACACCTGAATTTAAAAAAATATGTTAAAAAATGTACAACAGTTTCATTCTTCTCATTAATTTTTTGTAATGTTTATTTTTCGTGATAATAAATAGTGTATATCTAAAAATTGTATTTTACTTGCGGCCCGCCGCTCATTTTTAATTCTTGATTTGGCCCTCCATCCAAAAAGTTTGCCCCCCCTGTATTATGATGTAGATTGTAGGTACATGTACTTCAGATATAGATGCATAATATTATACATATATTTTACCTATCCTAAGAAGATCACATAGTGGAGGTTGTATTAACAGGTTTTTGTTTTTACGAGAAATGGATGTTAGTCACTTGCTCAAACAAGTAGGTTCGTACCTACTCTGGCTCCAAACACAAATAGAAAAAACAATGTGAATTTGCCAGATGCAGAATTTGAACCTGGAACTCATGATATTATAAATATAAGCCGCTCGGCCATCTTGGGCGTTCAAAAATCATAATATTACGCATAAAAAAGTGAGGTACACACGCGGTATCTTTGTACTAAGTGAGTAGAGTGAGTGGGATCCACGACGACTTCCTGAGTTGGCAAAATGACTTTTTGTGTATAATATCAACTCAGGTAAATGAATCACAAAATAAACTCTCATAAATATTATAACATACGAAACCGATACGTGCCCACGGTGCTCTATCGGTACCAAATTACGGAGGTAAGGAGTGGGAGCCACGACCACTTCCAGGGGTGGCATCATGACTTTTCGTGTATCTGTATGCTATCGTGTCAGGTAGACGAAATACAAAAGAAACTGCGTCCGTCATACTGTGTATACTTAACTCCACGATTAACTTGAACTATTCATATTAATATCAACTACCTCAAGAAACCTTCGTATCGGATACACCTAATTGATTAACCGAGTAAATTAATAAATAATGATCAGCTTCAATGCACACAACCTGCACATGCAAAAAATGAAATTATATGTTTTTTAATGAAATGGGTTATCGGTATTGGTTACATATTATTAAATAATTTGCGGTGAATACCAAGAGATAACCCACTACATAAATTCACAAAATTATCAATACTAAGTAAACACCGCTGAATCTCTTGAAAAAAATATTTATTACTTCAGGAAGTTTGGCCGGAAGGATGTGGACGCATTAACAAAAACATCTTGATTCGATTCTCAGATTCGTAAGGAACTGGAAAAATATCTACTTCCTGGTAACCAAGATTGAAATATACCATAAATTATGAACATATAATACCATAATATAATGTGTATTTTATGTATCTACCACAAGTACATACCTATACTACGGTGTAATCAAGGGAAACTGTGGTGAAATAACCTAGGAAGTATTAAGTACTTAATAATTAATTTAAATATTTAACGTAAGTATACCTAATAGGTATATTAATAATTTGAACAATAATACTCAATCGATATTTTTGCGGTAGATCTTGATTCACAAAGTGTTTCAAACCGTGGGCACAAATAGAAAATAATAACCATAGTCACTCAGTCACATAGCTTGCCATGCATCCGGATTTCAAACAAGGCTTCCTGCGTGTATAGATTTTCGTCCGCACTTCATTTCGGTAACTTCCAGTTCAAACTCAGCTCAAGCCTCAAACTCATCACACAGTCATCACGGTCTGGGCCGCGGTCAAATGCAGGTTTTGGTAGTGGTGAAAATGTACAAAATATATATAAACTCAATTAAAAACAAAGTGAAATACGCCCTATGTCATTGTTTAAAAGCTCTTTCACAGAAAGTACAGAGTAAGTAACAAAGTAAGGAGTTGTAGGCATAACATCAGCAGCTTTATTTAAATCTGCTGCGAGTATTCCGAATCGTGACTGTTCCGCGACAAATGATATCTTTATTCCACCCATCTTCGAATCGAGGAAGTTTCTCGCAAATGATTTCGCGGCCGGGACCTCTGTAGGCCAATACAATTTCTTCTTGTCATCTTACCGTCCATACAGAAATCGTATTAATTACACATTATTATAACTATTATAAGTATTGTAAATATGTTTAAAATTTACGTTTCCAAACGATTCTTGTCATGAAGATTTCGGATAGAATTATTTTTCATTTGTTTTAAACTTTGCAATATTTTTTTCTTGTCGATATATAATGTCAAAAGGTTCAAGCAAGTGATTTAATTTTCATACAATAACAATAATATCGTTTCATCAAAAATACCTTTCTGACTGATATCCTAGACCTAGGGATAATAAATAATATTATGTAAAAGTAATAATATAATCCTAGTAAATCATGCGTCGTCTGCATTGCGTCTGTAAACCCATTGAATTATTTATTTTGAAGAAAATAGTTACATATTATTATTTACCTGCGATTAATCAATGACATTTCGTATTCTCTTGTGCTCGTTCGCGTCTCAAAACGTAATAAATAATTTATTAAAATGCGCTTGTGGAAGAAAATTTTGCCAGGAATATTAGAGAAGTTGCGCAACCAATTTACCCTGTCGCACGAACCGTGGATCATCCCACGATACACCATCAGGTGTTTTTAAACATTTAAACCAATGACATTATTAGTGGACAACGCACTCAATGCAATAGCTAGCAAGTAAATTCGCGTATAGCGACATTCGCACATGTAATAGGTAGACGTCACGCAATTTCCATTATGCGATATCACGCATCGGGAATTTATAGCAATTTCAACTTTATTGTAATGGCGTTAGAACAGTGTTTCTAGTGTCAATGTTCATTTGAGCGAACCCGTTCGAACCGAACCATTCGGCAGACCCGACAAAAAGCATCGGGAATTTATAGCAACATCACCTTTATTGTAATGGTGTTAGGACAGATTATACCATTCGGCAGACCCGACAAAAAAGTGAGTGTCATTTTTTTCCAGATGCTTCGTCCATATATTAATGTCATTGATTTAAAGTTTAAACGATCGGTTTTGGTATCCAATCAGTCTCCGTTTCCGTCGAGCTGTCAGTTAAACTGACGTGTAAATTCAAAACTGAAGCGGCCGACTGAAACCAAAACGGAGACGGGACAGGATGAATTTTCTATCAGTTATCGTAGGTATCTATATCTTTAAATATAGGTAGGTACTGCATTACACCAACCAATATTATGTTTAGAAAGTACAATTATAAACATAATATTCATTATTTAATTACGTTGTCTTGAATAATGATTCAAGGAAGTAGGAACATTGCATTAGAATTTTATTGTCCTAATTTTATTATCCGAATCAATCTGAGGTTTTCCTCTTGTGCAGTTGGTTCCAACGAATTTTTATTTGTCATTTTATGGTTAATAAGTGGCATCCGCACCCACAATATTTATCTTCAAAATAAATTATTTATCTATAAAAATACCACTATTTTGTCGCTCCATAAGTAATCTAATGACAAATGAATGTCTTTCTTACAATTACGAATATTTTTGGAGCACGATAATACTACATAAATCGTCCAATTAATTACTTACTAAGTAAGTAAGTAATAGATATGTGCAGTTTTTTTCTGAGAAAAGTAAATTCGCTTTCCTCAAACTTAACCGACACACCTACTTCAGGTAAATTGGTGTACTTAAATATTTTTAGAATATACCAATTCAATTAAATTAAATTGCATCCACGATGCTTAGTCATGAATCGCGGGTTATAGATTTCTGGTAAAAATGCATGGCGTTTGTTCAATGTGTGTGATTAATTTAATGAAAGTAGTATGGGTAGGCGTTCGATTCCATAAAGAAATTTTCAATACTCGATGCAATCAGAAATCAAGGAATCCCCGGGCGGTAGGTACTTATACAAATATTTTAAATAATATCTATATACCTACTAGTATATACAGTAGCGCAACAGCATCTGTCAATCTCCATAAACCATCGTGCAAATTTCCTATCAGCAAAGGAATCCGACAAGGTGATACAATATCACTTAAACTATTTACAGCTACCCTTGAACACTTATTCAGGGAACGTGACTGAAATGACCAAGGGATCCCCATAAATGGAGAATACCTGAGTCGTCTGCGCTTTGCCGATGACATAGTAATTTTCTCGCAAGACTCGGAAAACCTCCAAAGCAGAATGCAGGAACTCGCTGAAATAAGCAACAAAGAAGGCTTGAAAATAAATGTATCAAAGACGAAAGTCATGTTCAACTGCTTTGCGGGCCAAAAAGAGATCCTAATATAGTATAGATAATAGTACTCAGCTCGAATAAGTGAAAAACTACATCTATCTGGGACAATAAGTGTCTATAGACGGATGTATATTTAATGAAATTGTTCGTAGAGTAAAGACTAGTAAAGAGTAAAGCTAGGCTGGAGTGCTTTCGGCCGCCTGAATAATGTCGTTAAAAGTGACCTCCCACTGTGCCTAAAGCGCAAAGTGTTCAACGAGTGTCCTTCCCGTAATCACATATGCATGTGAAACATAGAACCTAAGTAAAAGAGAGGTCCAGAAACTTAGAGTAGCACAGCGTGGTATGGAGAGGTGCATGCTGGGCATAACGCGAAAGGACAAAAAGAGGAATGAGTGGATAAGGAAACAGACAAGGAATCGCGATGTAATTGAGTTTGCTAAAAGCCTCAAATGGAAATGGGTGGACACATAGCTCGAAGAAAGGACAATCGTTGGACAAATTTAGTCATCTAGTGGTATCTAAGAGGTACAAAACGTCCGCAAGGTAGACCTATGGGCCGCTGGATCGATGAAATGATAAAGTTCTGCGAAAGTACGTGGCAACGCAACGCACAGGACCGAGAGGAGTGGAATCAGCTTGGAGAAGCCTTCATCCAGCAGTGGATAGATTCAGACCGATTACGATGACTCCAATGGATCGATCGGTCGAACCTGTAGATAGATAGGGCGCATAGTACAACGATCATTGACAGATTCCTAGAAACTAGGTAAAAAAAAATATTATTACAAACTCCCTTAAGACGATACTTCAGTGAAACGGCAAATAATTTTCAACTATAGGTGCGACGAAATTTTGGACCCGCTGGCAATCGGAGAGCTAACGTCAAGGAGTGGGCACGTCAATTTGTTTCGTAATGGCGGCGGGGGTATTAATTCTTAAATCGTGTAAAGATGACTAAAAACTTTACCAATTTAGGCTTGAAAAAGAAAACATGTCAATGAATATATTATTATTGTTACTAATAGAACAATAAACAGAACATTAAATGGACGCATGTTGGATTTATATGATAAATTATGTTTTGTTCTGCGCGCGTCGTTTGCACATTCTTCGCGTCGCGCAGTCACGATCGTTTTAGACCGTGCCCCAACTGAAGTATAGCCTTAAGAAACAAGTATTTAAGACAGTTGCGCGGAAAGCAAGTAATAAATAAGTATCTACTAATAACAGTTTAACCTTTTCGCTACTACGATCTTTTTCAAAACCCCAGCGAGAAATCCTACAATTTATAAATATTGAGGATTGCATGATTAGGTATGTACCTAAAAGCTTATCTACTATATTCCCAGTTCACACATTATTACTTATGCTGTTTTTATAATTTGTCGCACACGCATTTTTCTTTGCTCGACTTAGAAAGCTTCTTCGAAGGTCATTCTACAGTTTTGACAACGGAATCCAATAGAGTTGAAAATAAATTACTGGGAGAATAATTATGACTTTTACGTTAATTAGCTATTTGCCAACAACCACTGATTATTGACTTAATTACACAATAATAATAATAATAGGTATATCGTAAAATTGATGACCCCTAATGGCCCTAATGATCCATTAACTGCACATAATAATTGTATCGTTTAAATGTCAATTAGAAGTTTTAACACGACGTACGTACGTAGGTACATGGATTTCAACTTTTATAAATAACTTTAATTTAGAATTAATCTAATCCGGAAAAGAAATATAAATAAAAATAATTATCAAGTATATATAGGTATATGCAAAGCGAACCTAATAAAAGCCGGTTTGATAATGGCACAATACAAAATTCCGAAAATAATTTACCATTTTAAGCATTGTTATATCAACACGATCGTGGTTAGCAATTAGCATTCTAAGCCAGCTCTCACATATAAACTCGCCTCGTCTGCCGCACATCCATAAATCAAACCTTCCAAGAACGTCGATCCAGTGTTGCATAGTATGATGACCGCGCAGATCTACCTAGCGACAGTCGCACGTGACCTTCGAAACGTATAGATATTTGAATGCGGCGATCGGCGAGCCGGTATAGGAATGACCAATTCGTAGGTGTTTGTATTCGTCCTGGCGTCTTCGACTAGCAGCCCGAGAAGCATGTGACTTATCGATTGCAACAGCAGATGTTTTTTTTTCAAACTAAACTGTCGCATTCGACCAATCTGCGGAGCTCCATTTAGCAACGTGTGTTTTGTGAATAATGATGACGTCACATCGACGTATTCGACACGTTGCAGGCGGAAGAATTTTGATGTGAGAGCAGTGTTGCCATGTCTACTGAATTTTGGTCAGGAAAAGAAGAAATTATGATATTTGTGATGAATAAAAGTCACTTTTTACATGATTTTTTAAGACTCTTGTGAGATTATGTCTATATGCACGCTTTCACTACACACAATCCTTGAATTTCATACATTTTTGTCAATCTACTGATATTTTGAAGAAAAAATCAAAAAATCTACTGAATTTTGAAAATTTTGGTTGGCAACCTGTGTGAGAGCCGGCTAAGACTTAAATTAAACAGTTAAATAGTCGTACAAGTCTTTGTATTTGTGAAAAGCTCTAGTGCCACGCACATTGACTAATGCCTTGTTCGGACTGTGCCAGTGATTTAGTAAAGTAGCGAGTGATTTGGTAAAAAACCGTGTCTGAACAGAAAAATTTAGTCGAGTAGTTTAGTAAAATGGTCAGTCAATCCGATCCATTTTATTCTATTATTTCGGGCGAGTAGCGATCCCCACCACCTCTCACTATATACTAAACAAGCCACAACACAAGTCTGAACAGGCGAGCGCATTAGTTGTCGACTGCCGTAGGAATGGCACAGCGTTGAAACAAAGATTACTACTCGAAAAAATATAACTTAGGTACCTACTTGTATTATTATAAATCAATGCGACAAAAAGTCGCGAACGTGTGTTGATAGATCCGCAGATAAATGGCGATATTTCACAGAAAGCTTGTTGATATTGAGGATAGGTAAAGAGGTACACATTATCTTATAATTATTATAGGTATATATTATATTAATATATATAATTATTATATTCATTTATTATATTCATTTATTATTCCGTTTAGGTACATTGTAGTGTGGATAATTTGTTGATTAAAACTCTGATAAATAATGGAAATATTTCACAGAAAACTTGTTGTTATTGAAAGTAGGTAAAGACGTAGGTAGGTAGGTACACAGTTTCCTAGTGTTCATTAGAATAATTATAATTTATAATTATTCATTTATCATTCTGTTTATATTTTATAGTCAGTAAGGACAATGGAGCATAACATCAGGGGCGGATCAAGTCAAGCGGAGGCCCTGAGCGGTAAAAATTTCGGGGCCCCCAAATTCAAGTTAGAAAAAAAGTTTTATACATAAAAACACTCATTAATTTATTAACATAAAATATAACATAGGTAATAGAAATAAAATAAAAAAACATGTTTTAAATAAATTTTCGTCTTGCAAATTCGTCAATTATTTTGGCAGTGTCAATTCGGTTTAAAATTTCTTGTTCTATATACAAAATTAAATCTTTTTCTCCCATAGTACTTCTCAAATAATTTTTTGCACGCTTTAAAACAGAAACGATCTTTCACCTGATGCATTAGATAAGGGGATTGTTAAAAAAATATTTCTACATTTGGGAATGTGTAAGACATTTCTTTGGCGGTTCGATAGATGTCTGGTGTGGTTTTAATATTGTGCATAAAGTACCTATTTATTACCTAAACAAACTACAAAAATACATGGGTAAGCATACAAAAATGTATGCAACCACAAAAATATAATAGGTAGGTATCCTATGTAAATTAGTATTCATCAATAGGAATTTGGAGCATAAATGATTTAATTCAACAACGCCGTTTTTGCATAGTGTCATTTGAATTATTTTTGAAGTTACGATAGACGGCAGCACTGCACTCTCGTGTCGCGCGAATGGTGTCCGTTTTGAAATATCCGTCGCTCTCGACGCTCTGTTTATTTTGATGCGTCACTCACTAATGAACTGTGTTCGGACACTTTTCAGTTGCTAATTCACTAAATCACTCGCCACTCTACTAAATCACTCGCCCCGTCCGGACCAGCCTTAAGCCAGCTCCATAGTTAGAGATAATAATATATAATATGCGGTGAGGTTGAAAGGCAGAGAAAGGACGTGTAGGTATGCTCAATTATTGATGAATCCACTTAGTTATGGAAAAATTAAGATTTGTTGGGCATTTTGATTCCACTATAGTTGGCTATGTTTGAATGGCCTCTTCTCATGAAATCGCATCTTGTGCTGCTAATTTGGGTACATATTTCATAAATTAAGAACTTGAAGGTATTGTCAGAAAACCACATGAAGAGGTAGGTATATAGTGTTCCTTGGATCTTGGTACTTTTTCATTCTATAATAATCTCTAGATTCAGTGAACAAAGCAGGATTCACTCACCCTAATTGTACACGCATGCATTGACAGCCCTGCATCAAACAGAAAGTAAAATGTAGGGCGCAAAACAACAATCATCAAAATTGCATCGCCATTCCTTTCTATTATATTCCTCCACATATTCCCAGCTTGCAGTTTAGACATCTGCCATAATCACGAATAAAAATAACATCGTCATTATGTTTACGACTTCTATCACGCACCTAACACCTGGATAATTTTTACTACGCACAATAATATGTTGAATCAACCATTAAAGAGTGTCCTGGTACCTACATGCACATGCACTATAAACAGTATAAAACGAGCTTTCAATAATTTATTTACTAAAACAATATGGACAAGCAAATCAAAGTATAGTGTAAAATTTTCACCATTTAGGGATGTCATCGATGATTTGCGTAAAACATAATAATATGATTCCAACCAATCCTAAACCAGTGCACTACTGCACGACCACAATGACAATTAATTCGTTCATATCGCTACGCCAGGTAAAAATAGTTTCGAAAAGCGTATTTATTAACGGCCCACGTGCTCGTCGTAGGTCAAAATTGAGTTTTTATTGTATTTTCAAACCATGATCCTGGACACTCCTTAAACGTTGTAGATAATCTATTTATATAATTTTGAAGCCATATTATCCTTTATAGTTATTTTAAACCTCTCGCTCTAATGTTTTAGAATATAGTCATATTTCGGTACATAACTGTGCAGTGGTGTTAAGATTTTTTACGTTTCTTAATTTTTAAACGCATTTATGAAACCATTAGTATAATTTATTACGAGATAATTTTTGTAAAATATTCACGATAAAAAATTATATTGATAATCTCTGTGATCCCAAATTTGACAAGAATTAGGCATTTTATTATTCAAAAAATCGGCAAGATTAACACATTTGAAGATAATTCTAAAGATACTTATTATAAGCTATGTCTTTGACCATTCAAGTGTGATAAACATCTTATGAATAATGATTGCTTTATAATAATTATTGACCTAAGAATAAGGTAGTGTTTTTTTGAAATACGCCATTTCTTTTGTCATTCCCTAGTGGTTAAGCTACAACATACGGCCGTAGCCATAAATTGACAAACTATAATTAAAGTACGGAGTAAAATTATGTTAACGCGCGTGTTTGAACATGTACCTAACCGAATTTTTTTTATTTTTTTTTAAACGGTACATGTTCAAATAAAGGACTTTCTCTGCACTCTTGCTAAAGCTGTTTATTTGTTTTCTTGTTAAGAAATTTCACAAAATTTATTAGCACAAGTACTTACTTAAATCTTGAAAGTCGAGATCTTGAGAAATATCAGTAAGTAAGTATCAATAAACCAATCTCAAATTCTGGAAAAAAGTTGAGATTTTACAAGATCTCGTTGTTCGTGGATTGCCTTCTCATACTCGCAAAAATGATATAGGTACTTAAAACAAAATTAATCCCAATTATCTCCTCTCATTTCATCAATAGCAATACATATTTCATCATTTTATCCGTAGTTACACAATAGTACAGTGACACACATATTTCATCATTCTATCTGCAGTCCCAAAAGTATGGTGACCTGGTGGTAGTTATGATGTAACTCGTCTCTTCCTAACATCATCATAAATAATTAAAAACTACACATATGGGTAATCCGACAGAAGGTATCAAAGAGTAGGTACTTAGCATATATTTTATACATGAAAAATAAATAGTCTTGACTAGCGAATTGACAACTCAATTATTTATTCAAAGTGATATGTAAACAATGTTGATTATTAATATTATTTTAAAATGCACCTAAGTACCTAAATATTTATTTCCATTTAGTAATTTGTAAGAGTAGGTACCTACAGATAAATAAATACTAACCAAGTTATAATGATGCCCTTCGATAATGTTGACATCGTTCGAAACTTGTACGATCAATAAATTTAGCAATTACTTAATTAAATCATTTTTCAGGTGTACCTACATCGAATAATTTTCTATCGCATTAGAAATCAACAGGGGAAAATATTATACTATTGTAACGTATGAACGGATCTTTGGAAGTTGATTTATCAACTCCATAGTGGGTTTCTATGCTTGAAAGAACTAGCCCGAAGCCACGACCAAACGATTACAATGCATAAGACGAGAAACCACAGCTTTGTGAAACTGTTAAATATTATAGATAGACATATTATTTTTCTCGGTGAATACGATACTGTCGATACCGAGCAGCCAGTCGCACATTGAAAATCGACCGACTGGGATATAATATTATTATGTACGAGTACCTAGTCATAAAACAAAACTGGGCGCAATGTTGCAACTTTCTTCCGTGCGCATAGGCGATGCGAGATATTGATGTTATGGTCCCACCAAACCACACCCGGTCTTAATCGGGCGTATCGCGGGACCAGCATCTTTTTTATGACTGGGAATGTCTCAGGAGCAGTTACCCAATTACTGAGGTCGCCATACACTCAAATGTGCTTTGACTGAATTTACACAACTTATGAGTACCCATAGGAGAGAGGAGCACGTAGAAGCAAAACTAAAAATTGTAGTAAGTAACAAAAGCTAATAAGCGAACAATCTAAGTGAGATCTTCACGTTGGCAATATGACGCCGGATTTTTTTTTAAATGGAACAAAATTGACCTTTGTGGCGACCAGGTCGGACGATCCGATGAGCCAAACAGCTTGTTGAACCAACTTGAGCAGCTCTTTCCTTTCCGTATACATTTTAGGACATTCCTAGATGCTTTGGTTTGCATCCTGTATTTTCCGCCACATGAACATGTGTAACAAGACCAAGCTCATAGAGCCTGCCAACGAAGGCACCATGTCCAGTCAAGAATGGCTGGTGTAATGAACTGGAGTCAAAGCGGTCATGCCAGAACAATGACGTCACGCGGCTAGCCAAAATGAAAGACGAAACGCGACATTTTGGTGTTATACCTGCGCCCCCTGGGTTAAGTGAAATTTATTGCTTACGATACCAGCTATAGAAAACCCAAAGAAATAGTAGGTCATGTGTTGCTTGCGGGTGATAAATCACAGAAAGAATGTGAGTCCGTGGAGTTGATAAATTTTTCACCTGCACCAACGTGTATAAGATTTTCTTTATATCTCTGGGAGAATCCGTTTATAATTTAGGTTAGCGAAATACTGTTGTAGAAGTAATTAGATACAATTTGACATTTAAATAGTGTTGGGCGACGTTTTAAACTGTACAGCTATATCTAGTGCAAATATTTAATGTAATATGTTGAGAATCCACGTGGGAAATGATTGGCTCATCCATCCTACTAATTGGTATTTTTAGAACGCCGTAAAAAACTCTAAACACGAAGGACGAAGTTTGAAATACACTGCATTAGGCGACTATTTAAAACAAGCTAACCTTTCAAAATAGTTAATACCTAGATGAGGTTTAAACCTTAATCTACAAAAAAATAATCAATTATTAAAAAAAATATGGTGCCATCGCGAAACTTAGTTGGGAATCACCGATCTACGCCGCGGAGCCACTCTATCCTAGAGATGAGCTGACGCAATACTGCCTACTGTACTGACACCAGAGTTTCATTAGGTATTATTACAGTATAATTGCATCAGTGAGACTGAGAACTTTTATGAAAAGAACTTTAAGATACCTAACCAGAGAACACAAAAATACTGAAAAGATTACTTATTACTGGATTACCTTCTGGGTGTGACTGAAGCAAGGTTTAATTCTAGAGTATGGGGAAATATGGGATAAACTTAAACACGTGTTTAAGAATATGATATTTACAACAGTAACTTAGGTATACGTCTATCTATATTATGATATGCATTAAAGGTTATCACATAAACGAAACGCGCATTCAAGCATATATTGCTAATACTGTGGACATTCCAGAGGTATTTCTTGAGATTTGTGGCCTGACCGTCACCGTCACTAACTTTCCTTATAAACCAAATTTCGCTTCAAATTCTTCATTTATATATGCCCTATCTATGGCAACGGGGTTCGCATTTCTGTGTATTATGTAATCTGTTCTTATAGGTGACATAATATGTCACTATTATTTGGCGGTTTAAGTATGTAGGTTGGTAGGTAATTAATAATTATAATAAAAAAAACTTTATATTCGACAGTCCATTTGAAAAAATCGTAGTAGTTTAATAAAGTAAATCGATATAAAGGACATCTTGGCCTTAATTAATTACGGATGCCTTCGATTGACAGTAGGAGATTAAATTTGTGATTTCCTTCAATTGGGTCAGGTGTCGCGACTGACGAAATTCATTCATGTATTGCAGTTAGATTTTTTGGCATCTTGTCTGCTGATAGTTTTCATAATTTCACTTCAGTGTGCAGTGACGTCCCATGAGGGCAGGCCGGTCATGTGTTGCTTAAGGGCGGCAAATAAAGGAACGAATACGAATAGATATTATAACTTTACTGTTGAGAATAGTGGCGGTTGTAAGCGGACGATGCGGTCGCTTTGATAGAAAGAAAAGATATTAGTTAAACGACATGGAAGCATAGAAATTCCTGGTAATTTTCACAAGGCGTCCTCCAAACATGTCAGTGCATGAAACCTCTACGTACCTCAAAACACTGCATATTGAGAGTAAGTTTCAAGGAAATGCTCTTATCGTCAGTAGATTATGAGTACTTGTCATTTTTTAAATTTGTCTTTAAAATAATAAAAAAAATTTAAGTCTGCCCAAGGGTGGCACTTAGTCTTGGGGCGTCACTGTCAGTGGAAATCATATTGACAAAATACCAAAGTATTAGCGTTGAACCAAATTACTGACAGTATGTTCTTGGCAGTAACAATTACATTTTCCTAATTAAATAATATTTGAAACGTCTATGACTGCATACAGATCAGCAAATCAACTCATAATTATATCGTGGCACATTGTATTGGATAACTACGGCAATGCTTTCATTCACGATTTCATCTTTCTGTGTGAGTATTTGTATTGAAAAATAACGAAAATCTTGGGTTCTAAGATTCTAACACAAAATTATTCATACATACCTGAACGCCATGTACGTCATGGATTATAATATTATTATTATTATGAATCGCCTTTGATTCATTGTGCAAATAGATTTATATAGTATAGACTATAGATACCTACTTACTAAAAGTACAACTTACTGTATTGTTAATGTTTAGAGTGGGAAAATATTTCTCCACTACAAACGATAAGAAAAAACATTTCTTATTACATATTATTAAGACACGTACTAAATTATTGATTTATGGAACTAACAAATACTATAAAATTACCCCTACAAGATAGAGAAACATTACCTTTTTATCGAATCCAAATTGAAAACAAGCAATGTCGACAGTGTGTGGTTCATCCATAAACGTCAAAAGACATTATTTGACCGACCACAGATTTGACGTAAAAATCACAACACAATAATCACACAAAAAATAAGTTAAGTTAAAACATATATATTTTAATTAGCAGCAAATTAGACCAAACAACCGCGAAAATGACACAGGATCTAATAAACTATCACGTGTGTTGCACAGGTAAATTTATTGTAAACAAACCAATATGTCAAAAACGGTTCGTTGACATTTGCGATCAAATTTTATCACTTCCGACAATAATGTTTTGTTTTGTAAAAGTCAATAAGACGGCGATAACGACAGCTTTTGCCGAAAGACGGGCGGACCACCTGATATACAAATTTAGAGTAGTTTTACGCGCGGACCCGGTGCGTAGCCCAGCCGCATGTACTTCTTGATACGAATTTTGTATTGAAGTCCTGGCTGTGTATTCGTTGAAATACTATAGCGGCCATATTGTTTATTTAGTTACACCGAATGCCGCTCAAAACGCGCTGCTGTTGGTGCATAGTAATATTTACTTATACATCAGTATGATTTGTACTTCAGAAATAAATTCAAAACCACATTTTTCTCAGTAAAACTTGATCATTTTTTTACAATAAAGATACCAATTCACCATATTTGTCAACTGATAACTGATAGCATAATATATTATTAAGTTATAGTGGATAGATGTTTATATTCAGCATAATTTTGTTTGTTTTAGAGTTTTAGACTGTACCTTGGTCTGTTTGGTATACCTACCAAGTATATTAATATTATGAATTTGTGTATAGCGTACCGTTAATATAAAGAAAGACGGATAAAGTTTTACACAAACAGATTACTATGTCCGTCAATCACCTCTGTGACGTTGTCAAGGTGGCATTTTCGACAAAATTGATTATGATTACAAGCCATCCAACGAACAATTTATTTTTGTTTCTTGTTTCTATGTTTCGCATTTCTTTACTAAACGGATTGAACATGCAGGTACTAGATAGCCGTCATAGCGTATCGACATAATGCCGTGTCCACACTGGCAACCTCATTAAATTTTACGATAATTACCATAATTTGTTTGAATAAAAATTATTTTAATCGAAATTTAATGAGGTTGCCAGCAACTTGTTGCCAATGTGGACGGTCTCTAATGTTTGCTCAATTATGTGTTCGAAATCGAAAAATTATATTAAAGATCTACCATCGTAAGTTGGCAGCCGGTCGAATTTGAAACTAAAATTGTCTATCGAGGATAAATTTGTTACAAATGCCATTCAATTTTACAACATGTTTCTCGAATTATGGATTGCATAATATTTGTACAGAAATCTACTACTTACCAATAAAAAAATATAAATTACCATTTTTTTGTTAGTTATGGTAATATTCTCAATGTCATACTAGCGCCCTCGCTGAAATGCCAATTTATGATGGTAGATCTATAGTATCAGTTATCATTAACCGCTCGGCTGTTAACAATTACTCCATATTGCAAAAAATAAACGTTATTCAGTTTTTTTTATTTGTATAGGCATTTGTCCCATGTTATTGTATAAAATTAATACCTATATATTTATGAAAAGCATCTCACTCTTTTTCCCACCTGCGAATAATGGTTAGGTTATTCATATTCTTAATCAAGCGATAAATAAAGTATATAAGTAAGTATATTTTTTTTTCTCATCAAAATTATTACCTATTATCGTTGTCAATGATGTTTACTAGGATTACGTATTAGAATAAGTGACATAATTCGGCAGATAGTAAAAAATATACGATTTTTTACTATAAAACCCACATCATATTATAGTTTTTATGTTACCTATTAATTTTGTTATAATGCTGTTACGATGTTTAAGTTTGGTGACGTTAAATTACATTGTAGTGTAATGATGTGATCGTAGCAATCCCCACCATTATAAAGGCGGGAATAGTTTGAATGGTCCTCTGCCAATAAACGAAAATTATTATAAAAACCACGGCTTTCTATTGAAGCACGATTCAATATTACCAAAAGTACCTAACCTTGCGTTGATAAAATGATTACACAGTTTTAGTACATACCACGTATAATTTATTTTTATATTGGGACTAACATCAAACAGAAATTTTCGTAAAAGTAGTTTTCCTAATTATTCTACTTACTTACCTACAATGTATATTTGTATAATAATTTCTATTATCACCCATACAGTGGATGCCAATGATATTTTTACTTCATCATCAAATCATCTAAATATTAGTAGTTAATTAGGTACTATTATAATATAAAAAAATAATAACTCAGTAAAGCTACAATGTCTCAAAAATACTAGACAGTAAAGTTGTGTGGAATTGTTGTATTGGCTCTATTTTAGGTTGCGTATGTTTATACAGTCGTACCTAGTTACTATTTTTTGGATTTAACTATTCAGTTTCATAGGAACAGCTGCAAGGCGGTACTTTTTTCAAAGGATCTGTGTAGCTACGCGATGTTGCCAGATTTATCACGTATTCATGATTAGAATTATAGGAGTAAGTAGGTCAAATAGTGGGTCAACCACAGAACAGGCGAAAACCATTCGCCGTAGCACAAGACTTTGAAGCCAGCTTATGATTTAATGACGGCCAGGCGATAAAACTTAAGAAACACAAAGCCTCAGGAACATCTACAATTATCTATGTTTTATTTACGTGATAAACTTTAAAGCATATTATACAGATGCAACTATTGTAAATAGCATAGGTATAACACGTTAAGTTTATCTCACATTTTCACACTAGAGGATTGTACTTTCTTATAGACATACCTATCCAGAAGATAACCCACTTCCCTTATTTTTGTTTTACCTGTGGTCACCGTTCGGCCCTCGTGGCCCAGATTTTTATAAAAATATAAATCTGTATAACTTGAAATCCTTTTTATTTATATGAAAAATTATGTAGGTATGGTCCCAATATTGAAACTTGATTTGATATCAATAAAAGGGATTTCAAGTTATACACATTTATATGTTTATAAAAATCGATGTGATCCTTTAACAAATTCACATTTTATATAAAAATATACAATTAAGTACTTAAGTAGGTACCTACTAATCGTAAGTTTATCTTTGACTTAAAATAAAAAAAATATTTTTCTTTTTAATGTTTTCAGATGCCTACTTACATATTTATTAATTAATACAGTTTAAATTGTAAATTATTAAAAACATGTCTCAAATTGCAAGCTTCGTATTTTTCCGCTAGGTGTCTCTGGTAGGCAAAGACATCGCCTTAAAGAAAATTTGAAAGAATTATTTCATTACCATCAAAATATAGGTATACAGTCAACGGTTCCCAAAGTGTGAATATTCTAATATTTTCACTAAACCGTATAAAGCTCCATAGATTTGCGCATATTATAACGCATTACAGACTCAAATAATTAATTACTTACCAAAAAACAAACCCAGACGCGTCCCCATATATTTTGAGTCAAACGAGCGAAATTCAACGTTTATATCAAATTTAAATAATTCAATATAATTTTGGCCACATGTTATGTCAAAATGGGTAAGTACCTACTTAACTATTAATTATTAAATGTGCCGCAAAAAATGCAGGTCTAGACAGTCGGTTACCAACTCCTGTGGGTCTATTCTATACTAATCGACTGCTAAAGTGGTAAAGTGAAATATCATAAAATTTAGGGTAGGTTTGTATCAAAGTATTAGCACTTATTTTAACAATGACAATGAGATGTTTGTAATTTTATTATTGCAATAAATGCTACATTGTAACAGCACCTCTCATGCAATAACCGACAACTTACGAGGAATAGCGATGCGTTAAAAAAAGCAGGGCATGACGGAGAATTTACTTTGGTTATTATAACGCACCCATATAATATAATGTTAACGTGGAAATTTTGCCGCAAATTGATTACCAGCCTGCCTCACCATACTTTTTCACCATACTTTCCTGGTTCACCATACTTTCATATAACCTGCCGCCCCTAGATCTTATTGTAATAATTGTTAAAATAAGTGCTAATACTTCGATACAAACCTACCCTAAATTTGATAATATTTATCACTTTAGCAGTCGATAAAAGTATAGAATAGACCCACAGGGACATGTTAGAGGTGATGTAGGTACCTGAATTTTTAACACAATTTTACTGTTGGCCCGCGCCGTAATTAATGATTTTTGACGCATTTTTTGAAAGCTTTACTTATTCTAATGGCTGTTAAGTGGTTTATTAAGTTAAACACGACGAGAACTGCATTTACGAGACAAAATAGATGCTAAACAAGTGAAAAACGTTTTCGTAGAAGTGATTTGTCTTCTTTCAAAGACGACAGCACTACTTTACACTTCGCCACTGTTTTCTTAATAACAATCGGGAAAATTCTAAGCTAATAGAATCTCAGAATAAGTCACCTAAGTCCTAAATTAAGATTAAAAGATGCACTTCAAATTTTATTCAACGTAATCACGTCGTTATTGGCATATATGGGGAGAGGTATCTATAACGAATCTCAAATATCTAGGACCTAGATAGATCTCAGTAGGTACCAGGCAAGAAAGCAACATATTTGTAATTACTTACATTGTAAACATAAAACACAGCTATATTCAGAAATCAATTATATTCAGCGAACCTAAAAGTAAATTGCGTTGGTACTTGTGAATTTGGCGGGGCCACTCGACTAATTGCGTAAAAACAAAATATCTATAATAGGTAATATTAATATGATTCATTGGTTCGCGTGAACAACAAAAAACGGTGGCAACACTGGGCAATAGCTATTATACTTACTAATTATAATTAATAATTATACAAATTGAACATATTATATTATAATATGATACAATTTAGCCCCGCCTATTTACTTACAAAGTAGTATCTACGCATTATAATCGCATTGTAATTGCAAAACACACCTTACTTTTAATAATGAAATATTTAAGTACTTGGCTTACGAGAGATGATTTAAAATCGCTCATTGACTTTTTTAAACAATGTTATATATGTTATCCTTCACTGTTTTATATTTAATACAATACAGAAATCGTATTATCTGGATCAAGAATTCAATGACAAAAAATCTAAAGTAGGTACTTAATTAATCGTATTAATAAGCTTGATTTTATTTATGTGCGCTTTCGAAAATGGCAATGATATCTACTTACCTACATTGTAAGTTTTCGCGTAACAAATTGATTTGTATGACAAAAAGGTATAGTTTAGACCACAAGCTCTCAAACTTATTTTGACCACTGAGATTTAAAAAAATCTATAATATTTAAACATGCATTATTATATGGTTAGGATAGATAGGGTGTGACCCATCCTATTTATGAGATCAAAGAATGTTTCAATGAGAGGAAATAAAACTCATACTTAATCATATTTAGAAGTATTTTTATTAACAAGGCTTTGAATTTAAAACTAATCTAAAGTGAAGGATGAATCTGATGCATTTCGACGAGTTTGTTAATATCAGGCTCGAATTCATTGCCATCAGAAATCGTTAAACAGATTTTTATAGATAAAATTTGTCTACCGTCGCCCGTTCCTTAATGTCCCCTAATTTTCTTTGAGCCTTACACTGCCCCCTGACAGCCTCCAGCGCCCACAAGGGGGCGTTATCGCCCACTTTGAGAAAGACTGGTTTAGACTTTAGACTCTTTAGATCTAATGTAGAGTTAAGACATGTTGTTTTTTTTTTGTAATTCGTGTGAAAACACCTTGGACAATCAGTGGAATGACTAGACGAGAGGACGTGAACTTTGTTGTCACTGTATCGACAAATATTATTAATTTAAAAGATAATTGATACATCTGTATATTAATTTAACTTATTATTGTGAAACTATTTCACATGCAATATGTATTAAATTAATATAACGTATGCACCTGCTGCTAGGTGCTAGGTGCTTATTTTAACGATGTATGGTTGTCTTCAACTTGTGCACAACCAATTACATAATATTTTTATGCACACAAAAAATAAAAGACTAATATTATAATGCGGCAACAGTATTATCTTCAATAAGACTTATTTTTAGATACCGGTGATATCTACTAGGAAAGAGATAACATCGATATTTTCTCTAGGTACGTTGATAGTTGCAATTTATGGTTTTTATTTTATTTTTCGTTGTGGGGACCTCAAAAGCAATCAATGCACTAAAACCAGCCACTGAAGCGGGTCTAGGACAATTCGTTACCGGGACAACTGGGCGCCATACAATCGAATGAAATTCGTTCGTGAATTATAGGTAGGTAGGTACTTTTAAAATAAATATTTAATAAGTATCATTATTTATATTTAAATTATTATATTATTAATTAATATTAGATTTAGGTACCTACGTACTTTATTGCGTCCTCATGCAAAAAAATCATCTCTGTGAAACGTTCGTACGGGTCTACGACGATTCGGTGCTACGCAATATAACGAAATTCGAAAATAAATGAACGCTCGTGAATAGGTACTTAAATCGGGACTGTGATAATCTCTAATTTTGCATTTTTACAGCATGAAATATATGACAAAACATTCTAGAGTCTGCTTCTAAATGATTTTGATTTTAAATCAATGACGACAGTGAAAATTGATCCTTGCAATTTAAACCATTGTGTGGGGTCGTCAAATCCACCACAAACGTACAGCTCACTTTCTTCGTTGATTTTTGCAAATGTGGGAGCATTTTTGCGAATAAATTTAACAAGCTGTAATTTATTTTGAGGGCTCACAAATTTTTTTTTGCAGTTAATCCAAGGGAAAATCTCCAATGCTTACATATTATAAGTATTTAGACTGTTTAAGGGCCTCAGCACAAGTTCCTATTGATTTCCTACAACTTGACTATGAGTTTGTTACGAGAAAATAATTTGTATCCAAGACAAATGACGAATAAACCTCTACCAAATTATTTAGTTAAACCATGCAAATGTAATTCTAACTGCCGTACATTATCATGTAGTTATAAGAAATCGGCTTTGACATGTATATCATTGTGCAACTTTGTAAGTGGTGTTTGCAAAAACTGTGATCATGATACCTAAAGCAGTTTGAACACTTGGACTTGTTGTTTCTTTTTTTAAATATATGTGTACTTAGTGTGGTTAGTGGTTATTGTGATTTCATTTATTCACCTACCTATATATTATACAACCTACACTGTTTCTGGATTAACCATAATACTAAAACTAATGTCATATGCATAGATATAGTAAAGAAATCAATCTGGGTGATTCTATACAAAAATGCTACTAAATAAAATAATTTAAGCCAAGGAGGGTCCTAATATAATAGGGTCCGATAATTTTGAACACATTGCACTACCCGCTATTTTTATTTTTTCAAACGGGACGAACCGTTCTACGACCATGCCGATGGCATGGTACAATTATTACATTTTCAATCAATCCTTGATTCGGTCTTGATTTTATTGAAGAACTCAGAACAATTTTTGGTGGGTAATAAGAAAAAAAATTAAAACCTCAATAAAAAAAATTTACCACTAATATCGCCTGGCAACATCGACATTATATAATATATTTGTGACCCCTAGAACCTATTCCAATTGTCAGAATGCGTTTATGAAAGTATATGGAATCCTGCACAACAACGAGAAAAAAGTTATTTTATTTTTTATATAAATCCACAGTCATAATAATTCTCAATCAGCAATAATAAACATCATGTTAAGAGCAAAATGAATTAAAGGTACCAAGTAGTAGATGGAAACTGATTAAAATCCCTCGTCTACTTTATGTATAAAATCGTAACGAAGGAACATCTATTTATTTCATTCGACAGTGCAGCGCCCAATTTGTACTTATTATAATTAAACAGCAGGCGGAAGTTTGACATTAGATTATTTTTAGAGCATTTCTTAAAAATTATAAGAATTATGAAGAATAATATGCATAACATATTTTTTCTATAAAATGTTACATCACCTACGTCGATAAGCGATAAGGGCCATTCTGAGCCCTCACATGTATCAATATTCCAATTCCTTCTTCGAGTAAACGGCTAGCATTCCTGGGAAGAAAAGGGCACGCTGCCGAAGTCACGTACACCCTATGGGCCTATTGGAATTTTCGTAAGGTGAAGCTCTTCGTGCACGTATGTACCTACGCCAATCAGGAAATACAAAAAATAATCTGTTCTGTGATGCCAACAAACTTAACGTTAAAGTCACTATTGATTGGTACAATATTTATTTAATCTATGATAGGTACATATTATGAAAAGCCTTTAAAATGCATAATCATTTGTAAGACGGAGCATATGGTCATCACACTGTAGGGCTATACACACTGTGACAACCAGTATTATAAGTAACCTGGTACCTATATTCATAGATTAACTAAATAAATAGTAATATTCATATTTATCCAGACCAAAGCACGCTTATTAAAAAAAATCGCGTGAATACAAAAAAAAACTGTCGTTATTTTTAATTAAGTAGTTAGAAAACTGATAAGTTAAAATATACCTTACTCATACATAGATAACTGAGCTGGGAAAAAAGATTTATGGGTTAGTGATTAGTCAGTCCAATTTCGAAATGATTGTCGGAATATGTTTTTTCTTTTTTACGGAGCTCGATTTTTTGCATCCTGACATTTCGATTAATTGACGTATTGTTTGTCCAGCTTATTGAATAATATATAAAATTTTGTTAAATAAATATCTATTTTCACCTTACCAGATCGAAATATTGATAAATGGATTTTATGAAAAGTGTGGTTGGGAGATAGTGATTACGATTTTTGAAAAACAGCAATTCTGCACTGTTTTATTTAGCATTCAAAATCACTATTCGCTACTTGTAAATAATGTGGATTTGGAATACACACTCCATTTATTATTAGTTATACTACGGTTATCTCATCACATCAGTTATCAGTGTTATCACGCCTTTATCAGTAGGTATGGTATATCTTTTTGGATTTTACTGGATTTTGTCTCTAAAATCGTGGGAATTAGGGTGTTAGTGGGATGTGCAAATAAAGTATCAGCATAGGTCATTGGTGGCGAACCTTTTTATGCTCAGATGCTAAAAAACTAGAAATTGTTTTTAATAATGGAAGCGTGCAATGTTCCCTGTAAGGTGTGCGCATGTGCGCGCGCACACCTACCAAAATGTGTCCGCACACATGTTTTCATTCCCCGCACAGTCCTCACATAAAATATCGTAAAAGAAAGTTTCCTTTGCCAGATTTTCGAATGCACGAAACCATCACATGCACATTTTTTCGACTCATTTCTCACTCACTCAAAACGTGACACAACCCTAGTTACGCCACTACTCAGATGAGTTGATGATCCGCACACACAATAGAAAAATTAGAGGGAACGTTGGTAGCGTGCTAATTATGATTTTAAGAAAAAGGTAAAAACAGCATAACCCATTTTATAAGCTTCTTCCGAACGCGTTTCCATTTAAAAAACCCTCGCGATTCAGAGTCAAGACCTTTTTTTAGTTTTTCATTTAAAACATTTTTTCGTTGCTATCAGATTTTACGTCGCAAATAAATCGTCAACTATTATTTAGTTTCCAGCTCGTTCCTCGTGTCGATTTCCCTTACAGGTTCTTATTTTTTTTAAAGTCCCAGTGGATTTCTCCGCGTGCCAAATGTGGCAATAGAAAATGTCACAAAGATTTGTAGGTACCAACTACGGATAAAACAGTGTACGAAAGTGATGATTGTCACTGTTTTCATGTTTTCTTTTGTATCGGGTGAGTAGGTAGAAGTGGCGAAAGGTGGAGGTAGGCCAGGGCTCGAAATGGACCGGAACGCACCGGAGCGCCGTTCCGGTTCATAAAATCCACAAAATTATCGCTCCGTCTCGTGGAAATATTAATTTGACCGTCTGAGCTAGATATTTCATATAAAAAAAAAATAACACGCTTATTTTTATAAATCACATTTACAATTAATGTAGTATAGTATAATATAGTTGATATTTTCGTAAAATTATTGAGCGCTCCGGTTCGTAAAATTTACATTTCGAGCGCTGAGGTAGGCTGTTAAAATCCGCCATAAGCGGTGCACATTAAACTTTGTCAGACATACTTACGTATTTGTTTTCATTGAAATAAAACTACAATTTACAGATGGAATTCAATTGGTTAGTTTAGTTTTTAAATTCAATTAAACCTTGCGAAAACCAAGCCATAATAGATAATAGTAAAAAAATAGTCGTCATTCTAAAATTATGCAATTTAATAATACGTAACTTTGAATATTTTATAGATAGAATAATATTTGTTATCTATTATAGCTTGGTTTAGGCAGGGCTTGAGAATTTAAATAAATGAACCAACAAAATGTGTAATACCTATGTATTCTTAATTCAACGAAAACAAATAAGTATGAATGAATGATAAAGTGTGTACAATTTTTTCGTATCGCCCAAAATATACCAAACCTATTATGGTTTGGTTTAGACCATTCTGTACATTGTAGTATTATTTCAATGAAAACAAATACGTATGACTAACAAAGTGTAATGTGCACTATTTATCGCGGATCTTAAGAGCCTACCTCCACCCTTCACTACTGGTAGGTAGTGACATCCCCTTTTTATGATGGCGGCCATATTATTAATGCAATTCAAGTCCCGCTGTTGCTCGGAAAGCCGATTCATCACAATATAGGTATTATGTTTTTTTTTTTTTTAGAATAATTAATAACCATGTCCTTGCTTTTTCGTACAAGGTGGTTGTTAGTAATTTTGAACAATCACAAACACCCAGGCTTTGAGAAAAACACATAAATGTTTTTGTCATGACCGGGAATCGAACCCAGAACTCTCGGGTGGAAGGTCAGCGCCTTACCCACTGCACCACGAGAGCCGCCTTTATGTTATGCAAGGTTAAGGGGCGGCTGAAGAGCTCCGTATTCAAATATAATTTAGTATGAAATCGACCTCGGCGTCGTACGCACGTTAATTTAAATCGATCTTTTGACAAAAATCACTAATCATCGGAGATTTTATTTAAAAAAAAAACATTATTATTAGTATTACTACTATTGTCGACCTTCTACATTATTATTATTGTGGACAATCTTACATTATTATTTGATAAACACCACCTGCACGTGTCCGCTGATCAGAAAACAGGGCTGTCAAAATAATATAATATTTGTAAAATGTTAATTTCATCATAGTTTTTAATCAAACCTGTGCAAGTACATACTGATAACTTGGGTGGATATCGTGGCAAACATACTATTGATATATCTACGGGTATATTATTATTATAACCCAATTCAAATTGAACATAGGTTGATACTCAAATACTATTATAGTATCTTTATGATTTCGAGAAAATAATACGATAGAATATATTATATAATCCATTTTGGTTGCCAGTTTTTACTGCGATGAATCACTGTGTTCCTTACTGTCTTTTTTTATTCTTAGGTTTGTTTACTATGTACACCGAGAAATTTCCATTAATAATATCGGAAATGAGTTGGAATATAATGCAACCAAAACTGGAAAAATTCTATTATGGGTGTTTACTTTTTGAATTAGTTGACCCCAGAAAAACAGGTACATGCCACTACGTGAACCACAGTGGATATTATGCCGGGTCCAAATTGGCAACATGTTGCCGGCAACCTCGTTATATTTTACGATAAGTATGATAATTATCGTAAAATTTTTTAAGCCATTATGATAATTATCGTAAAATTTATCGAGGTTGTCGCGCGACATTGTTTTGCGCCAGTGTGGACCCGGCATTAGATGCACAAAACTTAAATAAAATATATTATAAATTAAATTTAAAAAGTACAATATAATTAATTGCGTCGGCAGCCCTGTCAGACACTTTTTCTAGGACAGTCATTTTTTATAGTCATTTTTTATATGCCCGCCAGTCCGATGGATTAATAAAAAAATAATGTGTCTAGTGACTGTATGTTAATAATTATTTTTAGGCACTCTTAATATAATATATAATTTCGCCCATTGGCTTTACCTACCACTTGTTTCACTAGTATAAAAGTGAAGTTGCGCAGGCAATAAAAAGTCACTTTCTTTTTATAGGCAGACAGTAAATTCTACGTTTTAAAAAATATGCATTAGAATTAAACAATACCTATTATTTTTAATATGTAGGTCCTAAACATTACAAATAAGCACTATTCATTAGTAATGTTTTTTGGATAGCACATGAAATAAAAATGTAGGTTGATATGTATGTCAACATCCTTCGTATGTTTAGTTGTCGGACAATTTCAGGTTAAAAAGTTATTAATATATTATTAAGTTTATATCGTGGCCAACACATAATCAAAAAAGTTATCATATCCATCATATCAGTTGCAATACTTCCCACCAAAGAACTGATAAACATATTGAATTTAGTAACATTAAATGTTATTAGTAAATTTATTAGAAAATAAATTTTATTAGAAAGTACTATTTTTTGGTCACCCCATAGCTTCACTTCACAAGCTTCACTTGTAGGGAGTTTATTGAGACAAACATTGGCGGCAACCTTTTTATATTAACTAGTAGACCAGTTATTATGGACCACATGTAAAAAAATCATATTTTCAATTCTCAAGGCCGATTCTGTAGAGCGTCCTCTTAAGACACGTCGTATAATGGAAAAAGACGAACGACGTCACGAATTTTAGATTGTATTGGTGAACCATTTTATATTAATTTATACTGTGTCAATAAATCTGTCTTACCATAAGTGTTCATCCTGAAACAACCCCTTCTCACGAAAAACGTTTCACCTGATACCTGCGATTCTCTATCGAATATTTCCGGAGCCAGAGGGCAGTAAGTGGTTGATTTCATAATTGGGTTCTCTAATTATTTGGGTGTAAAACCGGATTTCCGGCACATCTGATACGGTGTCATATTAAAATAGTAGGTAAGTATTGCAAGAACAAAATTAATACTACACGCAGGTAATAGATACCCATACCTATATGGGTTTTTAGTTTACGTGCCGACAATAATATTATATTATAATAGGTAGATACCTAGGTACTCTAGTTATTTATTACCAACCAAATATACCTATCGCATTATATACACAATTTACAAAGTTATTTATTTACCTGATTCAAATAAACCGTTTTTTTTTATCTTATTGTTATTCTTATTACCTTCGCCTTATGCCAGTGATTAATAACCTTTTTTGTTTGGCGGAATCCACATTTTTAAATCTCACGGAACCGTTTTCTTGATGACATTATTATTGGAGCAGATGTAAATTTTAAAATATAGTCAAAATAGAGGTTTTAGTCGCAAATTGTATTATTACTACATGATAAATCTTTGAAATGCTGATATATATATACATTGCAGTAAGTAGGTACTATAAACACTCAGTCTCTATTAAAATGTATAATCTGCAGGAAAGTTAGTTTTATTCGTATTCGTTTATTAATTTGCTGCCTATAAGCAATGCATGATCTGCATGCACACAAATTATGTCACTGCTATTAGGATGAGTAAACTATTAATAAGTGAACTATGAGTCACAAAAACATTAAAACACTATTTATTGCCAAAATATTTTTTTACATTGTCCAAACCATAGAATTATAGAAATATGTGAAAGCCAATCGATATTGACCAAGACTTTGACGACAGTTTTGGTTTTATGAGCAAGATATACAGAGCCCCCTGAATGTCCTCAAATGTTAGCAATATTAAATACGCGTTTCGTTCACGTGACAGACAAACTTTAATTCGTAATAATTCTTAGACACGTGTTCGCCTATTCCATATTTCCCCACACTTGAGAATCGTACGTTAGTACAGCTGTACCCAGAACGTATTGCACTAATTACCTTATATTTGTATTCCCTCTGACCAAACCTAATGTCAGGCAAACCCACTTGAAGCGCAATGAAAGTGAATTTTATGGTTCTTCAAAAATTCATTACGCAACATGTCTGCTGGTATCTGGGAAAACAAACTTAAAGCCGCGTTGACACGGTCTAAGTACGATCCAAGTGACAGCTCCATACTATTTATTCCTATCCAAGTTAACTTGGATGAGTAGGACGCGGTCCAAGTAGCTTGGATAGGAATAATTAGTATGAAGATGTCACATACGAGTGCACTTGGATAGGAATAAATAGTAGGAAGCTGTCACTTGGATGAGACATCTTCATACTAATTATTCCTATCCAAGTAGACTTGGATCGTACTTGGACCGTGTCAACGCGGCTTAATGGAAACTGGCTTTCCCTACCGGGTGTAGTAGCAGTTTTGAAGCTGAGTTGGCTTTATTACTTTAATTAGGCCATAAAAATATTTTGATAAATCGGTAAATAAGCAAAAACAAAAATGAGTGTTAGTAAAATGGTTTTACATATTAATGAGCAATTATTAATATTAAAAAATCTCACATAATAATATTAAGTAAGTATTGTCAACTTGAATTAAATAGGTATGTAGAATATTATGTCAATCGGTTACGTCCTGTTTCCCAACCTTTTCTACCGGATAACTTTGAAACCGATACATGTCGGGTAGGTAGATAGATAGTGGAAAGTATCAAATTTGCGTTATACCTATCCATTGTAATTTATAGTAAACCAATGGCGTTCGAATATACATTAATGGTGAATACTTTTTTAACCGATCCAACTTGACGTGGATTTTTAATACCTGACACTAATGAAAAAATGATTTAAATAAATACTTATGAACATATAAAGAAATAAAGTAAGTACTTACTTAATTAATGTCTATTATTGTGTTAACACTGTTAACTATCAATTCTTGATGGAAAGGCAGTGTATTGATTAATAAAATATATTTATTTAATCTATGATTACCTACCTAAATATAATACTTATTCCATATAGGTACATATATAATTTAATAACGATCAGAACCGGCTTCGTCAACTTAAATCCGTTAAAATTAATGAGAATTTCCTATTAAAGCGAACGAAATCGCTATTAAATTATATTGAATAAGTACTTACTTATTATTTATATTGTGATCTGAGCGGAATGCAGAAACATTGGTCATAACTAAAATTTCCTTAGCAGAAAACACTATGCAGAAGCATTGTCCTTTGTTAAGATCATGTTGTCTATGGTTCATCTCGTCTTAAAGCTTCGTTCGTTTTTTCTATTGAAAATAATAACATATTTAAAAATTCTCTTTCCTATAGTTAAGGTAAATTATTTTATAATTGTTAAACGATGACAAAAATATGACAACTGCACTTTATAAATGCAATAACTATAAATACATAGTGATATTTAATTATAATACTCTTATGTTTCCGTTATCAGTCATTCATTATACGTGATTCCACAGGCACCGCAAGATATTTTTTTAACATGGTAACACGTCAAGTGTCATTCTGTCTGGCATCTTGTATTTCTGCGGGCTGGCGTATAAAAAGTAAAATATTCTGCAAGTACATGCCAAACGAATTAATGCTATCAATATCCATATTGAGATAAATTGTTAAATGAATTTGAGTGTATGGGCTGTTTTAAAGACACGCGAATTTATGTTGACAGTAGCTGTCAGTGGTAAACGGTAATACAGAAGTGGGCGTGTTCATAACAAAAGTAGTAAGTATATGGTTAAGGATTCCTTAACTCTATAGTCAGTATAGTCTATAGCAGGGGAGGGCAAACTGCGGCCCGCGGGCCGCATGTGGCCCGCCGGGTATTTTTTTGCGGCCCGCCATCATTAATTGTACTTCTGATTACGAATAACTTTTTTATATTTTTTTAAAAAATATTGACAATAGATTAAAATTTGAAGAATTTGTTGTTTCTCGTCTCACACTATGTAACCACTATTTTCTATGTTGAACATGGTGACACATTTAAATACTTTTAACTCTGCGTTGCAAGGAAAAAAAATATATGCCCACGATATGGTGAACAGTTTGAGTGGATTTCAATTAAAACCAATGACATTAATATGGACGAATCATCTGGAAAAGAAAATGACACTCACTTTATTGTCGGGTCTGCCGAATGGCATAATCTGTTCTAACGCCATTACAATAAAGGTGATATTGCTATAAATTCTTGATGCTTTTTGTTGGTCTGCCAAATGGTTTGGTTCGAACGGGTTCGCTCAAATGAACATTGACATTAGAAACACTGCTCTAACGCCATTACAATAAAGGTCATATTGCTATAAATTCCCGATGCGTGATATCGCATAATGGAAATTGCGTGACGTCTACCTATACATGCGAATTTACTTGCTAGCTACTGTATTGAGTGCGTCGTCCATTAATAATGTCATTGATTAAAACTCAAGTTGTTCCTTCAACAAATATCGAATAAGAACGTGGACCACTTTCCAACTATGAAGTTGCTGAATATATCAGAATATAAATTTGAAGAATATGGTAAAATTATTAAAGCTCTGAATGACGATTTTTTACAAAGATTTGGTGACTTCCGAAAAATTGAGACAAGTTTAGCAACAGTACGCGATCCATTTTCAATAGATATTGATAGTGTACTGACAGAGCTACAACTTGAGATTATTGGTCTGCAGTGTGACACTGATTTAAGAGAATTGCATCGTCGTGAAGATATATCCAAATTTTACAATGCCCTTAATTCAGACAAATTCGAACAACTTAAAGATTATGCAAGAAAAATGTTCGTTGTTTTTGGATCAACCTATATATGTGAACAAACATTTTCGATCATGATCCTCAATAAAAATTCTTTACGATCAAATATCTCCGATGCCCATTTACAAGCAGTTTTGAAAATATCAACCACAAAATTAACACCTGAATTTGAAAAAATCACTTTCATTCTTCAAACACTTTCATTCTTCTCATTAATTTTTTTGTAATGTTTATTTTTCGTGATAATAAATAGTGTATATCTAAAAATGGTATTTTACTTGCGGCCCGCCGCTCATTTTGAATTCTTGAATTTGGCCCTCCATCCAAAAAGTTTGCCCGTCCCTGGTCTATAGTTAAGTCATCCTTTTCGGCAACTTATCCTTAAGATCTAAATATTGGATTCTGCATTCCGCTGTACTTATCTATTTTAACTACTAATGTACTAATCATCATTAGGAGATGACGATAAACCACGTTATTAAAATGATAAATTATTGTACAAGTCAATCATCAATCCTTTCCCAAGACACAACGGCTACGCGAAAAATACACCTGGCACAGTGGAAGAAAATTTAATAGACATGCATGCGTCTTGGAATGGAATAACGACCTGCCCGAGCCTTATTTTCTGAGCTAGAGTTGTCAGCTCTTTGGATTTGGTTTAGGTGTCAATATCATCGATTAGCTACTATATCTAGCCATTGAGCCATAAAATGTATGTTGTAGTTTATATTAACTAGTTTTCGTTTGTTGAAATTAAATTTAAAAAATACGTGAATAATTACAGAATTAGGTGTTCGTTTATCAGTTTATCTAATGTTGATACACGTTTTGACATGATTCTTTCTCAAAATCAATTGCATCCTTCTCACGAATAAAAATATTTGATGAAGCGATATACCTACTTAGGTGGGTACTTACTTAATGTTATTGTTAAGTAAGTTCTTACCTATCTGTTTTTTTATTCAAATTACCTACCTATATTTTTATTTTGGATTCCATAAAACAAACTCCCCTTTATCGGTGTGCTGTCAGGTAAATCAGTTTGGCACACATCGGGTTAATAGAATATACGTTACCTAGTACCCGTGCGTAGAGTTGGGTATTTCCCGAGAAAATCTCAATCTCGAGATTTCGGATAAAAGAATTCTTGAGATATAGGGAAATTTAAAAAAAAACATGTAAAAATACTAAAATCAGCGAAAAAACAGACAAATTCGAAAAAAATATGATTTTATGTAAGAAGACAAACAAAATAGATGTTGGAAAACAAAAATAATTCAAAACATTAATAGGTAGTACATATTAAAATAGAATTTCAAAAAACACAGACTGTCAATCGCTGCGTCTGACAATCGTGTACGCTTTTGGGACACAAAATTCCCTGACGTTGCAAAAATTGCGCTCATTTTGAGTCGACGTTGGCTTAATTGTGTTAAATGCCCGTATCAGTCATCGAACGTTTTGTGTTTTCTGTCCACTTTTTTCATATTGAAAATCGTTTTTTCAATTAATATTTTATAATAAAGAAATCCCGAATCCCGAGAAAAGATTTTCGAGATCCGGGATTTCCCGAAATGTTAAAACTTTCAATTCTCGAGATTCGGGATTTCAAAATTTCTCGAGAATTCCCGTCGGGAAATTCCCGAAACCCAACTCTACCCGTGCGATATTATAGAGTTTGCTAAAAACCGTATATGAAATGTGCTAGAAACATATCTCAAAGAAGTGAGTCGCTGGACCAACTAGTCATCCAATAATATCCAAGAAGTAGTGTCAAGAAAGTGTCCGAAAGGTAGCTAGCGGCTACAACCAGATCGACGAGATAGTGAAGCAACGCAATACCTACACATGATAGAAAGTAATTGAATTAGCTCGAAGACGACTTTAACTAAACAGTGAATCGATTCAGATTGGTGATGATGAAAATTTATAATACCAAGAATAGATATACTTACTTACATACTTAGATATATAGATTTATACCTAGATTATTCAGCTATAAATCAAAATATTGCAGATAATTTTGATCAGCGGGTCCGCCCACTGCAATTTGCATTTACTATTTCATAGGAAATATTCTCGCAAAATTAGAAAGTCATAGATTTAAAAATTCGCACGTAGGCAGTAAAGTAAGAAAACTAGGCGCCAAATAAAACAACAAAAAAAATTATACCACCATGTCTCTGCATATATAATTATTTTTAAAAAATGCCGATAATATAACGTTACCTCTTACACAACCATGAAACTCAGAAATGAGCGAAGAAATGTCAACAATCTTACATCTTTCAACTATGTTCAAACATGCGCGTGATCTTACTCCCTACTTCATTTATCGTTTGTCAATTTATGGCTACGGCCGTATGTTATAGCTTAGTCACTGGGAAATGCCAAAAGAAATGGTGTATTTCAAAAAAATACTACCTTATTCTTAGGTCAATAATTATTATAAAGCAAACATTATTCGTAGAATGTTTATTACGTTTGAATGGTCAAATACATAGCTTATAATCAGTATCTTTAAAAGTATATTTAAATGTGTAAATCTTGCCCATTTTTTGAATAATAAAATGCCTAATTCTTGTCAAATTTGGGATCACAGAGATTATCAATATAATTTTTTATTGTAAATATTTCACTACTTATAATAATGTCGACATAAATTTTACTAATGCTTTTATTAATGCTTTTAAAAATTAATAAACATAAAAAATCTTAACACCACTTCACATGGACGTACTGAAATATGACTATATTCTAAAACATTAGAGCGATAGGTTTAAAAGAATACTATTTTATGTAATAAAAATACTTTATGCAGTCATAAAATGTATAAAATAAATAAGTATAAAGGATAATAAGGCTTCAAAATTATGTAAATAGATTATCTACAACGTTTAAGGAATGTCCAGGATCATGTTTTAAAAATAGCATAAAAGCTCCATTTTTAAGTACGCTGAGCATGTCCCCCTTAAGTTATGACTATTTTTTAGCAGATGGAGATTTTTTTGAGAATATTTCTGTATAGGTACTTACTCAAAATCGTGTTTTTTTACTTCTTATGACTCTATTTTATCGGATGTGCGATATATTACTTACTTATACGTATCTACTCATTTTCTTAATTTATACAGTGTCAATAAATCAGTTCACCAAAACAGTGTTCATCCTGGAGCAACTCCTCCCACCAATTACATTCAACTCCAGTGATTCCTCCTCGTATTCGTCTGGAGCCAAAAGGCAAGTAATGTTAGTAGGTAAGTATTTATTATACATGAATTTGAAAGAAAGACGCGGACCCTCGATAGATTATCTTTCGTCTCTATGCAGTGTTGTCATATTTTTCTATGCTGATTATATTACAAAGGTCTAAAAATTTTAGTAGGTACCTACCTATTTCTGAAAAAAAAAAAACTACAAAAGTACTTACATAGTATGTACTATAAATCTATAATAATTCATTATAGTTCGGTTGGCAAAATGGATAAACACGTTCTTATGCAATATTCTAAAAATTAAATGATATTTCGCCATGGCTAGACATGACTTAGGAGCCATACCGGAGACATGGTGATACAGACGGAAAATAAAACATCCGCTTTTTGTGTTCAGAATTGCAAAGGTTTGCATCATGCAAAAAAATCAATAGGGTTATGTTGTGTAAAAATGCTGGAGTCAAGTTGCATGAATTGTAATAAACTAATAAATAAGTGTTAGGTACCTACCACCGTTTAATTTACTCGGTTCATGTAGAATTAATTTTTTGTAGATTATAATATAGTATTACTTATGTATAATTTTATAATGAAGCGTTTCCTAAATGGGTTCCATGTAACCCATCCGTTTATATCTGGCAGACGAGACTATCATATTTGGACCAGATCACTTTTACTGCACAGCCTATGTGCTAAACTGCATTTGTAAATAAAGTGATCGCAGCATGGTTATAGTTATACGCATTGTATGGACACGCGTGTACATTAATAATTATTCAATATTTGTATTCAAATATCCGCTTTCTAAAAAATCATTTCTTTCAAGTCATTTTCAGAATCCGTGTGACTACAAGTTCTGTAGACGACCAGCAGCAGTTTAATAATAATATGTATGCAAAGTCTAAGTGTATTCTGTATAGAATGTAGATAAATCATTCTACAGTAAGGGTTTCAAAATGTCCCGGTTTGACTGAAATTAGACCCTTGTCCAGGATCACGGTTGGAGCTTACCCGGGATGCCGAACCCCCTCCCTATTGTGTAGGCGCGTAGTGTAAAAAATAATTATAACACAGACCTACAAACTTATATGGATAATGGGCAAAAATGGAACTACGAACTACCATAGGACGCCATATTGAAAAACGTCATTCAAATGTCAGATTTTGCCAGTTACGAGTCGTGATTGGGTAGTTTTCGACAGCGGCTCCCCCACCTCATTCTCCAGATAAGTTTGTAGGTCTGTAGCAATGTTCCCTGTAAGGCAGTGGTCTCCAACCTTTATGTTACTACGCCTCCCTTTAAAAAAAATCTAATCTTGGCGCCTCCCCCCCCCTTTATTTCATTAAATAATACAGACACTTTTTTAACACACGAGTTTTTACTACTTACTTATATTAAATTCATTTTTTAATAAAAAAATTTTTCATGCGACGAATGAGCTTGTTTATTACCACAATCAATTTTAATAGAAGTCAACCAAATTCATCATCGTTCATTGACAAAAATTAATGGATTCTATCATGGGCTCCACATACTGAATAGGGCCCACAGGCCAGGATCTTCCACCCATATATTTAAAATATTTAATAGCCCTGAAACAAAGCAGCGCCGCAGGCGACTTTTTTTACTAATAATAAAATAATATGAAAAATGCATTAGCAAACTAACCAAGAACTCAGGAAATAGATTTTTGTTTGCTTCAATATATCTGGCGTAGAAATCATTTAAAAGTGGAGACATGTATTATTGTTATATTATATTAAAGAAATCACGTCAAAAACAATTAAAAAAAACAATATCACACCCTGCCTACACGCTTCAGTTGACACTTTAGCTACGAGTGACATTTAAATTTGAGGTTATTGTTTTCATGCAACCAGCGGTCGTTTTGTGCATTACCGAAACAGAGCGTTTGCAAAAGCGCCATTTTTAAATTTCTCCGCTCCAAATATTTTTTAATAGGATTTAAATATATGTATTATGTATTATATATTAAAATAAACATTCATGCACTGAATTTTCACTGTTACGTTAAGATATGAAGTTTTATTTATTTGTAGATATTATGGTATAAAAAATAATTTATTAAAAAATTTTGGCGCCTCCCCTGGCAATAGATCGCGCCTCCCCTGGGAGGCGCGCCTCCCAGGTTGGAAACCGCTGCTGTAAGGTGTGCGCATGTGCGCGCGCACACCTCCCAAAATATGTCCGCACACATGTTTCATCCACCGCACAGTCCTCACACAAAAATATTGTAAAAGAAAGTTTCCTTTGCCAGATTTTAGTTTTGCTCGAATGTGCGAAACCATCACATGTAAAAAAGTGAAATTTTACGTCGAGTGGAATCACTATACACTACACACAGATGCGTATTTAGCAAGCTAAATGCCTATCAACAGAATTCTAGATCTGACAATATGTGTGATTCAAAATCCATAGCTCAGGCGAAACAGTTGATTCCAGTACATCCTACGGTGTAAATGTAAATGAATTTCGCGAATTTTGCTGGTAGGTATATAATTATAAAGGCTGTGTGTTTATGGCGTCGCAACAGTGAAATCATTGTGAAATCTTCCAATAAAAGATTCTTTTGTTTGAACCAATAACATTTTATATTTAATTATTTTGAAAAATAACCCGGGAGACACATAAAATATACATGTTCATTGTTTGCAAAAAACAGTAAGTACATAAATAACGCGTCTGACGTGTGTAACTTTTTTGGTGTACTGTGTACGTAATAAATAATATTAACGTTTTTCGTCGCGCCAAAATATAAATAATTTATTATGTTAGCAGTCACATTATGCATTTTTCAGAAACCGTTATTTTGTATCATAAACTGGCATATTCAATGATGTCATTCAATAGATCCAGTATAATAGTAGGTACATACCTACACTCATGCCTCCCACAAGGGGGGGGGGGGGGGGTAACAGGGCTCTAGCCTGGGGGCCCGGGCTCTGGGGGGGCCCGTCGTGACGGGTTGACAAAATACGATCAGAAATTTCCCGTAACGGATAAAAAGTCTCCCGGTGCTCTTTTGTTTGTAGAGTCTTAACATTTTAAAGTTTATAGTTGTGTGATGCAATTTTTGAATACCGTGTGTCGATATTCGACAACTCCATAATTCAAGTGGGCTTATTCAACAATTCAAAAAATTGCTAAAAATATACCTAATACCACCCTTAATTTTACCTGAAACAACATTATTTATCTAACGGTTCTGTAAAGCGTCCCACTGCCTTTAACCCTAGCGATGGGTAGGGGGACCCGCCAAAGATTCTGGCCTTGGGGCCCGCTTCAAGATGTGGGGGGCATGCCTACACTATTTAGGGGGCCAACGCATATTTTATTTGTTTACCTGTAACTACTGAGCCTACATAAACAAAAACAGAAAAATACTAATAATAGCTATTACATAATATTATAGGTAGGTATTTATTTACTATTATAACAGAATTATTCTGTTCTGTGATTATACATATTATGTGTTATCTATAATCTAAGGCAGGGCCGCATGTGGCCCGCCGGGTATTTTTTTGCGGCCCGCCATCATTAATTGTACTTCTGATTACGAATAACTTTTTTATATTTTTTAAAAAAATATTGACAATAGATAAAAATTTGAAGAATTTGTTGTTTCGTTAATGTATTATCTCAGTACGTCTTCCTTGCGTCTCGTCTCACACTATGTAACCACTATTTTCTATGTTGAACATCGTGACACATTTAACTACTTTTAACTCTGCGTTGCAAGGAAAAAAATATATGCCCACGATATGGTGAAGAGTTTGAATGGATTTCAATTAAAACTCAAGTTGTTCTTTCGACAAATATCGAATAAGAACGTGGACCACTTTCCAACTATGAAGTTGCTGAATATACCAGAATATAAATTTGAAGAATATGGTAAAATTATTAAAGCTCTGAATGACGATTTTTTACAAAGTTGGTGACTTCCGAAAAATTGAGACAAGCTTAGCAACAGTACGCGATCCATTTTCAATAGATATTGATTGTGTACTGACAGAGCTACAACTTGAGATTATTGGTCTGCAGTGTGACACTGATTTAAGAGAATTGCATCGTCGTGAAGATATATCCAAATTTTACAATGCCCTTAATTCAGACAAATTCGAACAACTTAAAGATTATGCAAGAAAAATGTTCGTTGTTTTTGGATCAACCTATATATGTGAACAAACATTTTCGATCATGAACCTCAATAAAAATTCTTTACGATCAAAATATCTCCGATGCCCATTTACAAGTAGTTTTGAAAATATCAACCACTAAATTAACACCTGAATTTGAAAACATGTACAACACTTTCATTCTTCTCATTATTTTTTTTGTAATGTTTATTTTTCGTGATAATAAATAGTGTATATGTAAAAATGGTATTTTACTTGCGGCCCACCGCTCATTTTGAACTCTTGAATTTGGCCCTCCATCCAAAAAGTTTGCCCGCCCCTGATCTAAGGTGTTAAGATAATATTTGAATGGTCAAAAAGAAGTAGGGTGGTAAGTACGTATACCTAGGTACTTATCGTTTTCCTCAACAGTATTGTAACACGACAAAAATTAACATATTACATAAAATATAAGTATGTAAGTACCTACTTACAAATAATTTAAAAATATACTATCTACTATATACTACTTACCTCTATAAATAAGAGTGCTCAGGACCTTTTCTATCGTCGTTGTCGTTGTATATTAACACCAACATAAAATACCGTTTAAATATCTATGATAATATAATATAAATTTGATGGCCCAAACATTGTCACCTAATCTTTACCCCGGCGGCTTTATAAAACTCGTAACTAAAATCCCTTGGAAAATCGTCAATCTATCTTTCTATTTCAGTTTAAGTCCTCGCCCTGTGTATGCACTGGTGTACACTAGGTGGGAAGAATTTGGGAAGAAATTGAAACAAGTATGCGAGGTGACGAATGGAGTCAATAGATTAAGAAAATATTTAAATTGTTTAATTATGTTTTCAAATAATATGGTATGTACATAGCACGTAAGTTTTAAATAAATAAATATCTTATTAATAATTATGTATACTCGTATGTGAGGAAGATGTAAAATTGATATACTATAAAGGAGATGAATGCCGGAGAGAATGAGAACTACGATAAATAAATATAAGCATTCATTAAAATATAATAATATGTATAGCAAAATTACCGAAGAGGGTTACTATTAAACTCAGTAGTTTTGTTTTGTATAATTAAATTCAGTAGCTGCATTTTATAATTTAAAATAAATAACGTGTTTAAATAAAATCTGTAAATTTAAAATAATACACGCACTGCACTGCGTATTCTGTCAATCACTCGATATGCGTGAATCGGGACTATTTTGATAGTGCGTGTGCACCGCTCACACCGATTCTGTGCAAAGAAAGAAAATTTTTCGGCGGGAGATCCCTATATAAATTTTTTCTTCGCAATGTTTTTATAATTTGGAAATTGAAATAACTTCTTAAATACTTAACTTCCTGCGTAGCTTTCTTCCGTAATTATGTTTTAAATAATTTTACCTAGTTGTTTATAGATTAGAATAAGAGTTTATAACAAATTAAATGTTAAGGAATAATACGCGCGATCGCACTGCTAATTAGGTGGTGCCTCTGAAGGGGGACAGGCTTTAAAAAATAGGTCCTCTCCCGAAATAGAAGTAGTGTGATCAGTTCGATTCTGTCCTTCTAATAAGATAGTAATGTAGTTCGATTCGGCTCCTCTAGGAATATAGTATAAAACCCACGCTCCTTTATGGCGTGCAAGTTAATAACTAAATAAATAAAAATTATCAATTGAATATCAAAAAATAAGTTCCTAAATAAATAATCCGTTTTATATAGAGTTAATAAAAAAATTAAATGTAGTAACCCTGTAATGTTTGAAATGATAAAAAAACCGTGTTTATAAGAAAATAAATAAAGAAACAAATTTTTAATACTTTCTTCGAGACTTTAATTTACATTATATCCATTTACTATAAACTACAAACATTTATAACCACCCTATGGTACGTGCACTAAGAAGTGAGCTAGCCGGATTTGTGTCGTGCTATTGAGGGTGTGTTAATATGTATATTGAAATATCTCCTATGTGGTGATTTTGATGAAAACGAGTTATCACGTGATACCCGTGTCGTTGCATTGGATTGTTGTTCCTGTTGCTAGAACACTTAAATAAAAAGTAATAACTCGTCATATTATAGTATGCATATTTGGCACACAGACGGAGCGGGTCTGGTCATATTTCATATTATAATATTGGAAATGTTTCGATTATTTGCGTCTGACAAGCCAACTTTCATTTTCCATTCATTTGGAAGGCTGGGGGAAACCTGTACTTAACTAAATAAATAAATGATTAAGCTTAAACATTGGAATATTATCAGGATTCATCAGAATCGTGACATTCGAGACACTGAATAAATTATTGAAAATAAATAATAATTTTAAAAGATCGTTGAAGCATCGTTATCGCGGAAACATTAAACTATGAAATAATCAAAAATCGTTACAGTACATACGTACCTACTAATAGAGAAGACATAATAATTTTAATTTTAATAATAAATGACCATAAAATAATACATACGGAATAAATAATAATATGAGATCATTATTTTAACGAATTCATATTTTTTTTAATTGCAAGTTTATCTTCTTCTATTTTTAGATAAGTAGGTACTTACCTACGTAATTAATAAATAAAACACGTTTAAAATGTTAATTATCAAAAAAATGTCTCAAATTGCAAGCTTCGTATTTTTTTCGCCAGGTTCATGTGCTGGGCAATAAGAGATGTTCTTACTTTTTAAAATGGAGAGATAGGTACAAAATGTCTTTTCAAATCACAACTCTAAGTTATGGCTAAAGAGGAGTGACGCAATATTAAGAAACAGCTGTTTTGTTTATCATTGTAAAAAAGTAAGCATGCTGAATTCTTCGTGAAAACTGTAAGCCTTGGTTTTTATCGTACTGATCATTTTAATTGGAATGATCTTAAAAATACGAATACGACCACGATCCACTTGTTGGCAATACTTGATAATATCTAGTTACTTAATTGTAAGTCATACCTACTGTTTTAATAAATCTTTTTATTGTTGCGAACGTTTATGTTTATATTGTACCTTACCCAACGCCATCTTTAGATTAACGCATTCGCTGCTGACTATATAATGAGATTTTAATTGCCCCCTTTAAAATGCACGTTAATTACATCGATCGGCCGCCTGGTCATTACGCGCCGTGTGCGTCTTCCGCGTCCAAAGTATTAATAAAGCCTGAGCATATCTTTTTGCACAAGCAACGAGTGGTCCACTGTTCAGCTGTCAAAATCAGATCCCTTGACACATTGATTCACCCTTTCTCGTTTCAAATTGAATTACTTATAAAAAATTCTCAAATCAAATATATTATTAACTATCAGTGTTATTTATAAATAATATACATTCCTGTTATTCATCAGCTGTCAAAGTCAGACTGGTCCTTCACACAAAAACCGGTGATAATATCGATTTCCAAAAAATATGTAGCATGATCTATGCATTACATGTGTAGAAGATGTGTTAATGCTAGTGTATTATTTATCATGTAACTCATCTATCCAAATCAAACCATTCCCTGTGTGAACACGACAGACGCGTCGGTATGAGCACTCTATAGAACAATGACAGGCAATGACGGGTCATCCATAGACAGCAACGGGAGGGGCAGAAAAGATAGGACCAGTCGTTGTGAATGTATCGGCTTTCTACTTGAGTCGGCAATGCCCTTACCACAATATTGTGAATAATTGGCTGTAGGTATGTTTAAAGATAGATAATAATATAGATAGAAAGTGTAATAATCGAATACGTAACTATCTATTAATTATTCAATTATTTCAGTTGTATTATAATATAAATTATACTAAGTAACTAAATTATAATTCGGCTGGTAAAAGGGTTAAGTACGTAGTACTATTATTTGGTCATCTATTTTCAAACTAGCTCTTAATTTGTTACCCTTGAAATGTTTTCTCTTAACACTAAATTAAGGAAATAGATATTAATATCATAAATACATTTATTAATTAACGGTCATTGTGATTCTGGCGCATCAAGAATAATAATTAAAACTAAACTTAAGTAACCTATACTTAATAAATAGTTATTATTTATTTCTACGGTAGTTACTTACCTATTTAATTTCATTAATTTAACCTTCCTTCTTAAAATTTCTACGACACTTATGCCATTTATAATTTACAATTTCTAAATATTAATCGTAGGTATATTATCGAAACCATCTACCTACTCGTTGAGGAAATAATAACATTTTTGACATATATTTTCTTTTCACAATCGTCCTTTTGGTTTAGTATAGTACCTACATACCTATCTACATTTGAAATTTAGATGATCAAGTAACGCCCATGAGCCACGTTACCAGATGAAAGTATAATAGTTTTACGAATTGAGGACAAATAATTACAAGATAAAAAGAACTTTTTATATACCTACAACGTTTTTAAATTTTCTGTTGAATCATATAAACTTGACTTGACTAGCTTAAACGATCAAAAAAATTTCTACTTGATTGAAATAATACTGAAATGTCATATTGATTTCTATGATATATATTAATATTAACAATTTAGTTGCTAGGACCACCCACTTAGCAACCAATAATAGTTTTACCTATTACGGATTTCTTCCGAAATAACGTTTCATACAAAACAGAATTAACTGAAAATGAAATCAATTCTACTTGTCTTAAAGATGGCTAAAAGTATTTAAAAAATGCATTGGCATCGTGTTATGATATATTCTAAAAGTTTCAAATGTCTAGCTAGTCGGTAAGTTAGTTAAAAATCGATTGCAAGATTTGTACCGGACAAACAACCACTGGAATACGAGCTAAGAAAAACGTTTTAAAAATGGCATGGAATGGGGGGACGTTATGATAGATTTGAATTGAAAAGTAATCAACGTTTATTTTATCTTAATAAATAATATTATCTTCTTCTCGTGCCTTCCCCTATCAGGCAGATCTTCATTCTTTCATCTGCTATTCGGAACTGTTCGATAAGCCGGGTCTACACTCGGGATTTTTCCATACGTCTCACGAATTGAACTCAGGGCATGCGTCGTCGACCTTGAAATCGGTTTGAAAATGGCCGCCATTTTGTGATGAAAGTACTAACCCACTGCGATCCGACCGGCTTGGATTTCTGTTCAACACCCCAGCAGCTTCGTATTTTTTCGGTAAGATTCGGGTCGTTCGTGCATTTGGCTGTCAGTTGCGTTGTCGATAAATGTATTTATTTGAGTCTATTTGATCATATTGGATGCATTTTAGTATTGGAATATTACGATTTTTTGCAAAATGTCGACTGAAATGATTGCAATGGATTTTATTGAGAGTAAGGGCACATTGCGCATTATGGGATATAACCATAAAGACTATACGAACAAACTGAAGCGCAATGATGAATAGGTACATAGTATTGGCAGGAAAATTTGGAATGTCAGTTTTAGGGGTAAAAATAAAATGTTTACGGTTCTACTTTTCCAAGGAGTACCATAAAACAAAGGAAACTAAGAGTGGCGCTGGGGCTGACAACAAGCATGAACCCTCGTGGTTTGCATATGAGTCAAATGGCATGTCGATAATAGGGGTTACAAATAAAATTGAGAGCTTGAGTTCGTATTTTTCAAAGGAGCTCCACAAGACTAAGGAAACAACAAGGAGTGGAGCTGGGGCTACAGCAAAAATGAACCCTCGTGGTTCTCATACGAGTCACTGTTGTGTTGTATCGAATATAATATTATCTAGTTACGAGGGTGGGTCAATAATTCCTTAGAAAAAAGCATTAAAACAGTTTTTATTTTTGTATTTTTTTTTTATTTCTCAACATAATCTCCTTGGAGCTCAATACACTTGGTTAGACGTTTCTCAATTTTTTTTAAACCGTCAGAAAAATAAGTTTTCGGAAGGTCCTCAAAATAAGCATTTGTCCGATCGATGACTTCTTCATTTGAAAAAAAACGTTGTCCACTTAGCCATTTTTTTAAGTTTGGGAAAAGGAAAAAGTCACTGGGGGCTAAATCTGGCGAATACGGTGGGTGGTCGACCAATTCGAACTTCAATTCTTCAATTTTAGCCATTGATCGTAAACATGTGTGAACATGGGCATTGTCCTGATGAAAGAGGATTTTTTTCCTGTTTAAATGAGGCCGTTTTTCTTCAATTTTGTTTTTTAGCTGGTCCAATAAAGATGCATAATAATCCCCTGTTATTGTTTTTCCTTTTTCCAAATAGTCAACGAAAATAATTCCACGTGCATCCCAAAATACAGTAGCCATAACCTTACCAGCTGATTTTACGGTTTTCGCCTTCTTTGGACATGGTTCGCCTTTCGCAATCCACTGCTTTGACTGTTCTTTCGTCTCGGGAGTATAGTGGTGTATCCATGTTTCATCTACAGTCACAAAGCGACGAAAAAATTCATCCGGATTGCGTTGCATGAGCGACAACAGGGCTTTAGAGGCCACCACCCTATTGCGTTTATTGTCGACTGTGAGCAAACGCGGCACCCATCTTGCAGAATTTTTTTTCATGCCCAATTTGTCATGTAAAATAGAAATGACGCTACCTTTTGAGATCCCTGTAACCTCAATTATCTCACTCAACTTTAATCTTCGGTCACTTAACACCATGTCGTGGATTTTATTGATCATTTCTGGTGTAGTCACCTCTACAGGACGTCCTGAGCGTGGTTCATCCTTTGTTGATGTACGACCACGTTTAAATTCATTTAACCAGTTATAAATAGTTGCAAGTGAAGGAGCAGATATGCCGTGAACTAAATCCAACTAATTTTTTATTTCCTTTGCTGTTAACCCTTTTATATTAAAATGTTTAATAACAGCTCTAAACTCAATTTTCTCCATTTTCCATTTTTCCATTTTCCACAAGCAATTTTTTTTTTAAATGTACGAGAAACACACAACAACCCGACCAATCTGATTGAAACTTCGCAGCATACTGAATCGGTAGTGCCGCTGCATGAAAACAAACCGCTTACAGTACTAGTCGCGCCACCTGTCGGCTTTTGTAAGGACTTATTGACCCACCCTCGTATTTATAGTAGGTAGGTATTCAATGACATATTGTAGTATTGATGTGTCGTATTATGTATAACGCCCACGGTGGCCGCGCGGCTTAGCATTGGACTATTATGCCGTGGGTCCCAGGTTCAAATCCTGGGTCTGGCAAGTACACATATTGTTTTTCAATTTGTTTGTGAGTCAGGGTTAGATCTAATAGTTTGAGCAAGTGGCTGACATCCATTCTGCCTTTGACATCCGTGCAGTGCTCGAAATGGAAAATTTCACGAACAGGAACGCTGTATAATTTTCCGAAACTAAGTACTTATGCTAATCCTTTCTTTACGTACGTACGTACTTTTGATATAAAAATGCAACAATAAACTTTAAACTTCTTACGTGGATCTATATTGGGCAGGTTGGTAAGGATTGTCAGCGCCGCAGGCGAAATAATCTTGTTTTAACAAAGTATACCGTCAAAAATTGTATTATTCTTTATTTTTACTTTATCTACCACTATAACCAGTGCATGATACCTCTACCACCACTCGTCATTGATTATAACTTACTGTCTCATTTGGGATAGATATAGATAAGTTTGTAATTAATTAGCCATAACAAACAACATATCCACATAAGTACCTTATAGATTCAAATTAAAAAAATATTTACGTACTTATAGAAAATTTTACAAATTCCATTTAAATATGAGCACAGAATATCAAACATCAAGAAATAGTATTAAAATAGTGTTTAAAAAATAAAGAAATAGTATTAGAAAAAACAGTAAGTGCCTACCTATACCAAGAATTTATAAAATAGCGTTCACATAAACTCGTTCTCACGCAGGTGGAATATACGATTATCCGAAGCGATTTGGTTGAACATAGTTATTTCCTGCCCAATTATCATTAGCAATTATTGCACCTTGGCAGAACAAACAACTTAGATTATCAAGAAAGTTATAAAATAATATATAATAAAATCAATACTAAGTACCAATAATGGCAGAGTTCTCATTTGTACTGGGTAGATATAAGTTGGAAAAAGTACGTAGCCTAAATACCTAGCTCTCTTTTTAACTTTCAGAATACAGTATGTAAGCATACGTCTTGAGAAATCAATCGGATAAAACCATGGATAGTATCCACTATCCACACAGCTTTAAAGGATTCTCAAAGATTTATTTTGAACCTTCTCCACTATAAGGGGCATAAGGCCGTACCTACATCTAATAAAAGTTTCAAGTCATCCAAACAACGTAAACATAGCATTATTTGTAATTAAATTACCAATGGTGTGTCATTTTCATTTATATAAGATAAAACATGACTGAAGGTGAAACTCAGGTTGCTAAGCGCGATTCTTATAGAATAATATAAAATTGTCATTAATTAGTACCTACTATATTCAACATTATAAGGACTAATATTGTATTGTATGCATGTTATGTTACAATGGTGATGCTTTGGTTACCATTATTGTAATATACATCTACCACCGTATTTATTTAATAATCTATGACTAACACCACCTAAGATAATTAGATGTGCGCACTGGACACATAGGTACCTAATTTGTTAGTACCTACTTATTCTAAACGATTCAATCTATGTTGTTTGTCCTTCCCTACTCACATTATTATTGCCATGGAAATGATAATAGGTACCTACATACAATACAGATATTATGATAGTCGTACATTTTTATTAAAGGATATTCCTATATTTTTTTTAAACAAATTTACAAACAAAAATTAAGTAAAAGTTCTCTCCACACTACCTATGTATTATTTCTATTATTTTTAAAGTCACAAGCTACAATGCATGTAATAATAATTGTAATACAATAGGAACGTCCCAAATAAATAAACTCTGCAGAAGGCTATTCAATATTTTCTGCCCAAACCATCAATGGCCCAAACACATTTTTGTAGAAAAAATCATTCATTATTCATTGTGAAAATTGGGGTTTACGACTTATCATAAATATTTTTTTAACACAAGTCAAGTTGTTGAGATGATAATAATTATTGAATCACAGAACAGATGTTGCCACTGTATTGTCCACCGGAAAGAATTCCTAATGTTTTAGCAGATTTACACGAAGTACCTACTACGTAATTAAGCCTTCATTATTTTTATAAATATCCACAAAATTATCAAATTGTGCGTGTGGCCAGAATTATCTTAAATCAGTTTGGATACCAGCGACAATAGTATATAGGTATAATATATGTAATAATATAATTATGTAAAAATGGCGAATTTGTATCCCACAGGAAAGTACTTATTAAAAACGATAATTGTAAGGGTGATTACCCACTTAGTGTTACGAAGAAAAAGCGAATTTAACATAATAGACTTTTTAAAATATTATATTATAAAGCCTATTATAAGGAAAGTATTCATCCACAGGTAATTAATAAATAAATGTCAAAGGTTAAAAATTCTCCTCCTGTAATAGTATTTTGGTTAATTCGCCATTTTTACAATACACCGACGATATAAAGGTATTCGTATCGCCTGCTGAGAATTTTAACTAACTTTAAAGAGAAAAAATTGTTATTAAAAAATATGTTCAACACAAAGTTAAAATTAAAACACAAAACTTACCAGAAGCAACAAAATTCACTTACAAAAAAGTATACACATCATGACCTATGGCAAATAAATGAATGAATGTAGTAGTTATATCACAAGATTTATTGTACTATAGTCGCAATTCAACAATAATGTAAATTACAAAACAAATGTAAACATCGTAAAAAGAGGGGTTTACGACACGTCATAAGCTTTTTTTAACAAAAGTTAATTGTTGAGATGAATACAATCTGTTGCCACTTCAATGGTTATTGGAGTGAATTCCTAATGTAATGTAATGTGGTTTTAGCAGATTTACACGAATTACCTACTACTTTATTATACCTTCATTATTTTTATAAATAACCACTCAATATCATTTTTTAAATGATCAAATTGTGTAGGTATGTGGCCAGCGTTACGTTACTTGCGACAAAATATTTTTCAATAGTTTCGGTTAACACGTTTCGCCTGATGACATTTTTGACCAACTTTTAGAACAATTTTTTATTAAAAAATCAAGTTAAACACACAGTTAAAATTAAAACACAAAACTTACTAGAATGTAGCAAAAAAACACCAAACTAATAATATAAACAATTTTATTTAGAAACGTATTTATATCTTAAATAATACAAAATATTTTAAAAGGCAACTAATAGGAATATTATAGCGGATTGCACGAGTCAAATTATCAAACTTTTTTGTACTAATTTAACCATCGAAAACACAATTCATTCACCCGAAAATAAATGGCGAAGTAATAATTTTTGTCACTCCGAATAAAATAATATAATAAATTAGTAGGTAAGTAAATTAACAATGCGTAAGTCAAAGGCAAGATTGTATTGAGATTTGAAATGTTTCATCCTTTAGAAATTATTAAACAATGTATACTTTATTTTTTAAGAGTTTTCAAATAGTGTCAGCAAGGCACATTTTTTTGGGTAATAAAGTAATTTACGCTTGCAGCTGGTTGTTTCTTGTTATTTAGACAATGCATTTAGGCATGGACATATCGACACAAAATAAGAAGGTTGAAAGAAATTTAGGGATGTCATAATTTTTATTTTTAACCCTTGCACGCCCGGCATAACATAACTTCGTTAATTTTTAATTTTGAGAAAAACTTTAAAAGATACATTCATATATAATTATCTCAATCTAACGAACCGCAACGCAATTTTAAATGAATCCACGAGCCGGAACGGTATATTTTGGAATTCCACGAACCACAACGGCGCTCCGGTGCGTTCCTGTTGTCACCGACAGGTTTTTCCGCCCCTGTGGGGGGCGCTCCCATAAGGAGTAGTGCCACCCAGCCGCTCGGTCTGACCCTGGTAGTCAATGCGCCACCGATGAAATGATGATGACCCTTGGCAAAGCTGAACAAAATATGTCATATGTTAAGTCCCGCAGTTTGCTCTGACAGGCCCCACGGCTTCTCAGAGTGAACTGTGGATGGTTAAGTCGGTCGCCACTGACCATGTAAATATAGGTAATAGGTAATATAGTATAAGATTGAATTTTGTTTGTCGAATATAATATGGTAAAGGGTAATTAAATTAAATATGATTTGTTTGTAATGATAATGTATAGTATAAATTGTAATATAATATTCATATATAATGCAAAGGATTAAACGGTAATAAAGGGGGACTTATAGATGGGCGTTGATGGTATGTAAAATAAAATAATTAAGATGTACGTAATGATAAGGGCATATAGATCGATGTCGCTACGCGTCGCACGTACACGGCACAGTAATTGTTAACATATGCTCATAGGCCTGTTGCGAAGGCTCCCATTTGCACGTATGTGCAATCACAAAGCATAGCAACACCTAGGCAATCATCGATCCGATTATAATCACGATCCCGCGTAATTAATTTGCACATCAATTCCGATCATTAATATCCGCGGTCATTCCGCGCGCGGCGTTTCCGAATCGGTATTCTGGCAGCTTTCCTGCTCTCACATACGACGGCGTCTCTGTCGTATGTGTAGAAACCGATTTCGAGATACAAATTTGCTCGCTTTGCAGTGACAGAGCCCCTCTCGCTCGCGTGTATGACGGCATCACGCTCACGCGCGACGGGAGAATCGGATCAATGATTTTGGTCGATCAAGGAGACCACGTACTGGAATAAAGTGCGGGTAATCTTTGATCGGCTAGGTATGAGTATGTACTAAGCAATTATTACTGCCTATATGTTTGGTTGACGGAATGACATCCGTCAACTAGTCGTAAGTATGTGCCCGTGGCGACACCGAGCTATATTAGTTGTTAACGTGAGAAAGATTGCGCGACCAATACATTTATATATTAGAATCAAGTAACTTCCCCGCTTGATATTGTTTTATATTAAGCTTTTATTTTGTAGTTAAATTACCAATCTACCGAGTTCATATTCTTAGACCAACGTCAAGTAGGTATTCAGGCCGTCGGGGCGCCTCAAAGTTGAGCCCCCCAACGGTAGTTGGCCGAAGGATTGGTATGCGCTGTCGAAGGCCTGGTGCCACAAATATGCCAAGTTAACCACTGGCATATGACGCCTTATCATCCAGGCTAACTTTGTAGTACTCTTGTTTCTGGGTGAGAGGTACCTTCGCGCCGCTAGGGCCCGTAAAGCCGGCCGCCGCGGGAACGCCCCTCCCTCAGCCATGAAGAGCGCCACCACGCGGGGGGTGTGCTGTATCGATAGGTAATTCAACCACAAATCCGTCGATGCCTCGCACGTCTTCGTAGGTGCGTTTTTCGTGGGGCTGGCCCAGAAACACTGCGGTACTGCTACATCAATTACACGCTCTCGGTACTCCTAGGTACTCGAAGGACGTACGTGACGAGTGAGCGACGCCGCCCACCGGCGAGCGTCGACTCGCGCCCATAATTTTACTTAGTCGGCCCTTACGTAGATGTCGCGGGTAATTAGTCATTGTACAATTTCCGCCACTCTCGTAAGGAAACCGTTAATTAATTTTGTCACCCGAAAAACGTTGAGCTAAGGGATGAAATCGGCTAGATTTGCATATAAACCCACTATTTTTAATTTCAATATCAGTCTTCGCTCTCGTTTACGACCCTGAACCTGCGAAGGTCAGCGGCGTAATTTTATCCGAATTTTTACATACAAGTCGCTGAGACTTGGGAAGAAGTATTCGCCAGGGTACAAATACCTATTGGTCGGTACTCGTACGTCGGTACTTACGCGAAGTGTCAGTCAGCGACTTAGTCGTTTTTGTGCATAATTTTCATTTCTCGTTACCGGACCCGGTCCTCAACCTTTTCCGGACAGTGACCCGCGCTCGCGCAATCTCGCTCGCGACTTATAATAAATAATTCTTAATAAATAAATAATTAGTTTCTATAATAATATTACATAATAATTTAGTTTCTCTTATAATAATTTGTGGTTCTGAACTTTCGTAATTTGAACTTTTGTTTATTTTTATGTGATTGTGGGACTTAATAAATTGTTTTAATATCGTGAAATTTCTTTTACTGGACTATAACAAGTGCCTACCTGTTCTTCCTACATCTGAATGTACCTCCACTCCAGGCCCACACTTATAAAAATTTTTGTGAAAATTCAAAACACTTGTAAAATTTTTCGGATTAAAAAAAAAAACACTTATAAAAAATTTTTGTGAAAATCCAAAAACACTTGTAAAATTTTTCGGATTAAAAAAAACACTTATAAAAATTTTGCGAAAATCCAAAACACTTGTAAAATTTTTCGGATTAAAAAACACTTATAAAAAAAAAATTTTGTGAAAATCCAAAAACACTTGTAAAATTTTTCGGATTAAAAAAAAAAAAAAAAAAACACTTATAAAAGTTTTGCGAAAATCCAAAACACTTGTAAAATTTTTCGGATTAAAAAAAGTACTTATAAAAAAAAAAAAAAAAATTTGTGCTAAAATAAAAACACAACGTAAGTTCTAAAAAGGCTCGCATGTACACGCGGTCCAAAGCGCGCCGAGCATACTCAACCGACAGTGACAGCGACATCACAACCATGCCTCGCCCAGCTGAGGAACCCACTGTCAGCGGACCATCAGACATCTTCGGCGTGCCTGAGTTTCAGGACGGCCAGATCTTCCCAGAGGACAGTCCACGGACAGATATTACGGTCGAGAGTGGACGGCCGAGACGAGAAGTACCTGAGGATGACGGCAGGAGGCCGTACGCCCCGAAACCGGAGCTAAAGACTACGTTCACGGGGGACCCGCGACAACGGTTCGCGACGTTCATTGAAGACTGCGAGGACTATTTTAAAGAATCAAAGTGTCCTCAGAACTGCCGCGTCAAAGAGGCCATAAGCCGCCTAGAAGGAGAGGCGAAGGCGTGGGGACGAGAGTTCGACCCCGCCGATTCCTGGGAGGCCTTTAAGGAGGATGGCATCCTCCACTTTGAGTCTTTTGCCCGTCGTCAGAGGCAACGGATAGACCTGCTGGTAAGGCGCCAGAGGCCGGAGATGACGCCATACCGGTTCCTCCGTCAGTAGGCGGAACTGGCAGCAGTACTCATGCCCGATATGAAGCCGGAGGTGATGGGGCAGACGTTTCACTTCCTGCTGACGGGGGCCGATCAAATACGTGTGGATCGCATCCAATGGAGGACGATGGCACAGCTCGTTGCTGCTGCCAAAACCCTCAACTTGCTGCCCGACGAGCCTACTGGAGGCCGTCAGTCATATCAATCGACGTCGAAGCAGCCGCCGCCGCCATGCATATTGTGTGGTGGCTGCAACACGGAGACGAAGAGGCCACCCAACAACGAAAATTGGAGGGACCGGCCGCAGACCGGACAGAAGGCAGCAGCGCGACAAGATGACAGGGGAGAAGAGGAGGCGCCAAGGCGCCAGGGGCCCACCAACCGTGGCGGGTACCAAGGCGGACGAGGCAGAGGCGGTGGCAACCGTGGCGATCGCCGCGCAGCCAGCGTCCAGCGTCAGGCGGCACCGGAGGAGCGCCGTCAGGAGCAGTCCCGCCCCGAATGAGGACGCACCCTGACGCCGGCGACCCATTGTCGGCTCCAAGAAGGACGTCGGTCCGACGGGCCCCGACAACGAGTGAGAGTGAGCAGTGTCAAGTGTAGAGACGACCACCATACGCCTACGCAAGACATTGTTCACGACTTGCGAGCACTGGCGGTGATAAACAATGACCGTGCCGGTGTGATTAATAGTTTAAGGACAGCGAAAGCTAAGCAATTCAAACCCAAGGACAATTCGATTGCCGAGGTGCCGCGTAAGACTGAATCTGGTCGCGGTAGTATTAATTTTTGTATGTATAATAAACATGTTGATGTTCCAGTGGCCCGGAGGGACGCGCGATCAAATGTCAATTATGCCCCTACGCATCGTCGCTATAGGTTTTGTTTCCCGAATAGACCAAATGTCAATTTTACAGGAGACGAAAAACAAACTTCATTGTCGTATATTTTAATATCAGTAGATGTATCAATCATTCTTTCTACACTATATGATTGCGACATTATCTAAAAATAGATTCCAAGAATAATATACTGGTATAAATCATTAAATTCACAGAAAATGCGTTTTATTTACAAGTACTCACTCTGGATATTCGGGAAATTTTTAGCGCTCTCTCAGAATAGCGGATATTCGGGACAAAACATGGATATTCGGGATTTAAGACCGTAGCGTAATGCGGCACGACCGACGGAGTACTGAGTGGTCAAAAAATACGAACCTCAAATGTTATATTTATTTACACGATAAATGTTAATAATTACTTTTACTACTTATATAAATACCTAATTATGTTATATGAAGGATCCTAATCACCTAATTTAATAGGTAATAATAATATGCGGTATTCGCTATGTTCGGTTTATTTCGGAATAAATAATTAAATACTTAGTTATAAAATAATCCATCGACTAAAAATGTATATTTTCAATTGTTTTAGGCTTTTCACCGGGATGCATAGGTACCACAGCATTACCCCTATTTCGCTATATTATAATAGTTTAGTGAAATTATTTTCCTAGCTATTACTCTCATTACCGCAAATATTGAATTTATTATTTATTACCTACCTAGTTTTGCAATGACGTATTACCTGCTGATAATTATCTGCCTATCTATTACCTACCATACGAGTCTATCGTTTATTCCGCTCCCCACCTGAGTACTTCTCAGTACCACAACCATTATGTTTACAGCAAATGCTATCTTCTTTCAAGTATTTTGAGCAATATAATCGTTGAGCAACACTGACAATCTTTGTATCGCATATTTATTAGAACCATGAGCGGTGATTAGTACTTACTAAAAAAACCAAGAGCCGTTGAAAAATGAAAAATAATAATTGCCTTACCCAAAAGGGCGTCGCATGCGGATTTTGCCTAAGGTTTTGAGCCCCATGGACTACCGGACTGCAAGTAGGGTTGCCAACCATCCCGGATTGGCCGAAATTTCCCGGAATCGGAATCGCTGTCCCAGATCCCGGATGAATACTCAATTGTCCCGGAAATTTATAAATTGCTAAAAAACGAGAAGAATGATTTCATATCTGATATTAATTGTTTTCTTACGAGATGTATCACATATTTGAAAGAAAATTATTTATTTAACGAAAGTAATATTTTTAACAAAATAAAATGTCTTTCTTTAAAGAAAAATAAAGAATTTTCTGAATTGACATGGGAGCAATTATCCGTTTTCCCAAATATATTACAAATCAAAATTGTCATCGATGCGTTATAGGCACATTTTTTACGGTATTTTTAATGTTTCAAAAGCAATTAGGTGAAACAATGTTCGCGCTTAGGTACATACTACAAGCTAATTTTCCTGCATCATCTCATAGGAAAAGATATATCCTGGAAAACCATCGCGTTTAATATATGCCTTGAGTTATATTACCATGTCTTCAAGTGAACGTGAAAGTGAATTTTCGAAAATGAATCTAATTTTTACCCCAATAAGAGTTTCATTGAAGACCAAAAAAGGTTCGGCAGTTTTGTTTATCAAACTCGCCTGACCATCTTTGACACTTCTCGATCCTTCAAAATACGTTGATCGGTGGTTACTCAGTGTAAGACATTCGGCCATAGACTCGTAACGCTAAGAAAAGGAATCGAGACGATTTGCCAGACGAGAATTGGACTGAACTTTTAAAATACCATGGCCCCCAAAACGAGAGGGCTGACAGGGCTCTAGCCTGGGGAATCGCCCAGATAAGTGAGATAAACGCACATCACAAATTTGCTCTAAACGTAAAAAAATCGCTTGCGGAGCTTCTTTCCTTTAGGCGTATTTACATTTTAAAATAAATGTTGTGGAATTGCATTTTTTGGTTAATGTTTATGATACACTGAATACCCTTAATTTTACCTCGAACACCATTTGAAAAACGCTACTATAGAGGGTCACACTGCCTTTAATCTTAGTGTAATATGTGTGTATAGGTAAGGGTCCGCCAAAGATCCTGGACTGGGGGCCCGCTTCAGGATATGGGGTATATGGAAAGCACCACATTATATGTTTCATTCAAATATATGTTTTTACAATATTATTTTTTACAACTTTAGTTGTTTATGTGTACCTATTTGTTTGTTTGTTTAATTTTTTATGCGCTTCCTGGCATAGAAAAGGTTGCTTTAAATTATATTTGAATGTAATTTTCTTTAGAAGGTAAGAAGTTTGGCAAGAAGTGAGTTCCGGCACCTTTGTTTAAAAAAAGCTCTGTATAGGTATATGTAATTAAGTTGCACATAAAAAGTTTCCTCAGAAAATTAGGTAATGGCTGACTGATGGTGATGTTCAGTTTTGAGATATTTGTCCCGTAATCGTCACAGGAAAAGTTGGCAACCCTAACTGCTAGGCACTTGCGCTTGCTCGATCGAAAACAGAGGGGAAAAACCGCGTGGCAACTTACGTTCGTCGCGCGGGCCATAGTTTTGAAACTTCATAATTCTTGTATAAATCAAAAAAACAAGTATTTAGTCCTTTTTCTATTAAACAACATAATATACTTCACACTGGAAAGCACAAGGCCTCTTCAATTATGTAATACAAATACGACAATTAATACTTACAGATATAGAGAAATAGAAATTCAATACAGAATAAAATAGAGAGGGTTCAGTAAACAAAAATAATAATATGTATAAGTAAAGTAAATAGTTAAACAAGTGAACAGAAAAAAATATAGCAAAATAGTGAAACCAACAAAGATAATTGAAGTGCATTGTACTTCATTCATAGTTTTTGAAACTCTCGACGAGCGCATAGTGCGCATTAAAAATCATTGGTTCTAGACAGAAGAATTTTTCACAATGATATAAATAATATTCCAATATTATCACGTAGGTACCTGAGTGATTAAAATATTAAAAAAAAACATGCTACACCGAAACCAGATCGTGTAAACCGATTAGCTGTCGCGACAAAACGTGTAAAGGAAATTGATGTACCTTCAGACAACATTTTTATTGATAGCGAATAAATTTCTTCAATAAAAATATAGTTTATTTAAACAACAAGATATATCTATGTACGTATACAACATATAATTATAATACTTTATTTACCGTACGTGATTAGGTAAAACAATAAATTGGTAGGTACCTTTTTTGCAGTCGCGAAAAATATCGACGTTTTTATTAAAATCGCAATATCTCTTTAATGCGTCGACATATTGACATGGAATTTTCAGGATTCGTCAAAAATGTATCGATAATTAAATAAATATTTGTATTTATTAATGATTTAATGTTTTTCAAACTATGGTTTATAGTTTCCGAAGAGTAGGTACATACGATTTTCATACAGTTAGTTGATAATTTATTTTGATCACCCCAATCTTTGTCAAATAAGTATTCATACAAAAAATAAGAAAACTAACAGTACACATTTTAGATTATAATAATTATATAAATAGAAAAATAAATATGGTTCAAACTAACCATGAAACTTAACACCTTGTTTCAAATACCCACATTTAAACAATGATCTTTTGTTATATTTGCCAGAATTAGTCATTGATACCGAGTCTAGACTCTTGAGTCGCCACATAAATATGTCACATAAACATGAGTGCAAATTACATGCAATGGATAAAAATTATTTACGCACGACTCAGAGGCTCTCAATCCATAGAAATAAAAGTTTTTACTTCGACAAGTAAACGGTTTTGGACAATTTGTGCCTATAATAAATTCGTTGACAGATTTGAATCATAAACAATAATCTAAATTTTTAAAATCATTTAAAATTAATCATTTTTTACCCATTATAATATTGCAATACACTTATACAAATAAGTCTACTTATAATAAATTACAAAAAAAAAGACCATGGTCAAGTGGAGTCACATAGAAAATGTAGTCATAAACATGTTTTAAAACGTTTAGTTTATGCACTAGGATTACATTTAGCATTTTTTACAAAAAGCATAAAATTTTACAAAGACATATCGGTACATAATTAATAAAAATAAGTGAATGAGTATTTGGTTAATAGACGGGATCATTAAAAATGTCGCCTGGTAACGTTGATCTATGCTAATCTTAGGTCTAAAAACATTTGTCTAAATCGAATTAGGAAAAAGTCCTTTATCGCTTAATCCTAAAATAGCTTTATAATATGTGACATCAATGTCTGGCATGTATGGAAACATTGCTATCAAATCTTTCACTTTTTTCTCGGTCAATTTCGTGATATTAGTGGACATCCTTCGAATTGTAGGAAAACTTATTTCCTTGTTAGACGGTGTACGGTTAACTTTCTTATAAATATTAACTGTTATGAAATCTGAGGCAAATGATATTTTATATTCTACTAAATCAATTTGGTCGAGGTTATAACGAATATGTTTAATTTTTGTGTACGGAATTTGTGCGTACAATAGTTTTACCGCTGCATTCCCATAATCAAGACTATCACCTGCCATCATTTGTAATACGACAAATTTATTTTTAACGCTACGAATTTTTAAAAATTGGCGAACTAATCCCAATGGGCTATATATTTCGATGTTTCTTAATGATTTTTCTATGACACTGTGTGCTGAATCGATCTCTTGAATGTTTCCATGACCTGGCTCAGAAAATTTTTGCTCTACGACTTTAATTGTTTTTATCTCCTGATTCAATAAAAAGTTTTTTATGGCGGTGCTCATGAAAGAGTTTTTATTTTGTGGGACGCAACTATCCGACCATAATATTAAATGTTGGACATCCGGATTGTCCGAAGCGATAGCTTTTAATATTTTAATAAGCGCACTTGCAATATCGTTACCTGAGCGACCACTATATCCTTCGTGCCAAATTGCGTTATATATATGACTATTGCAATGACCGGTTAAATTATACATATTAATTTTGCTTCTATAATAAAAATTGGAAACATTAGCTTTGGGCAAACTAAAAACATTTTGTAAATCAAATGTTACCACAGCAGAAACATGAGTAACATTATTAACATTGGTATTAATTATAATACCTCTGTCTTTGGTTCTTTCTTCAGCGCCTTCAACTTTTCTTTGGATATGTTTGTCGTTGTCCATAATTTCGTCAGCAGTTGGATTTTTCAGGTATTTAAATTTTTCACACGAATCACACCGATCTTTTTTTGGATGTTGAAATGCCAGGCTAAAATCTCGTTTAAATACTTCACGGTAAATGTTTATTTTGACCGGGTTTTCCGTTTGTGAAAAATACAAGTCGTACATTTTCTGTACGTTCAATGATGCTTCAAGATATTTCATGGTTGTGCTCTTCCGACAGTAGTGCGATTCAACAGCCGGAAACGATTGAATGTGAGACCGGACAATATCTAAATCAGTAGTGCTTGTACACCTCTTCACATATTTCCCTTTTGTCGGGGTTCTAGGCACATTTGTCACACTATTTTGCACCTTCTCGTGAAAATAATACACTCTACTATCACAGATGTCTAAAGTGCTGCAAAAAAATTTTTGGCACACCTTAATTTTTTCGGCAAGCAGTTCAAAATAATAAGTATATGAGAAGCGTTTCCGACTTGTTTCTTTCTTTGTCCGTTTTCTTGTTGGTATTGACCTCGTTGTATATTTGCTGAAATAATGGTTTTTTTTATCATCACTTAACTTATAAAATTGAGAGTGGATAATTTTTCTTTCGTCTTCCGTAAATTTACTCATACATTTTAGATGACATGTTGGGAAACATGTGCTTTTCACAATTTTTGCTGGATGTGTTTTCTTTATAATATCGACGTATTCTTCGCCATGTTCCCTTTTATTTTTCCGGACATTTCGTGTCCACTCCGTTGGATTAATTTTTCTTTTAACGCCACAGGAATTTTGAGAAGAGGAACATATTATGGACATCTCATTCTCTTCGCCTTGGGTTTGGTTTGGTGACTGGGCTTCTATACAGTCTCTGAAGGTACTGGAAAAAGGTAAATTTAAATAAAACACAAAATAAAATAAGCAAATTAAATAAAAGGAAGCTGTTTTCATATAATACAAACCCTAAAAATGACGTAGTCAAAATTTCATTAAGCAATTCGAGATTAGGACCAAAGTAAAATTTAAGTTTTAATACAATCAATTTCTATATTTTCTTTCCATATTGTAACATTTTTATATGATATTCTTATTGACAGAAAAATAATGCGTCATTATGGTCTTCAATCGAACTTGTTAGTTTTATTACAAACCACCAAATAAATATTATATATTTATTATTGTAAGGAATAAGAACTATGTGAGCATGTATAAATTATTAACCATTAGCTGATAATATTAGATTAGTACATATTATATCGTAAGTGTATAATATTAACTAAATAAAATATTACTAGGTAACGTAAATAATAAATTAAATTAACTATTAACGCATTCTAAAATAAATAATATCACCGTCTTTATTTTCACAGAAATAGGTACCTACGTTAAAAGTAAAATAAAGACAAACCATGTTTGATGAAGAAATAATAATTAATTCTTTACGTTACGGTAGTTACCGGGTCACACTGTAGAAATGCTGTATAATTCATATGACCGTTGGGTTTTGTCGCTATTCATCGATACAAAATACAGTTATTTAGGTTAAAATACTCACTTCCATAACTCTGTTGTAAGTTCAGGGCGAACTGGTGACGTATCAGCCATGATTTATCTCTTCAAATTTGTTGAACTCACTATTAAAACAATGGTAACTTTAAAAACAATACTTAACAGCTCGAACTTTGAAAGATGAATCCGGAGGGCCAAAAAGTATGATTGCGGGCGTGATTGTTTTAGAGCTAGACAGCGTGAATGTGGGAGCGAGATGCACGAGATCAGCGCGGTTTGATTGGCTTAAGTGATATTCGGGAAATAAAAACTCAGCCAGCGGTATATTTTGACACAAATTAACTTGGATATTCAGGAACGGATAGTTGGACGTTCGGGAGAAAAGCACGGAATAATTGTTGCTTAATATGGCCTATTCGGGTTTTTTTTTTAAATATCTCTATTTCTAGATAAAAATATATTGTTTTTATAAATGATTTCGATAGAGTTCGGTAAAAGAAATCGAACTGCATTAAAATGTCGATTTCGACTAAAATGGATATTCGGGAAACAAATCCTATAGCGACGGCATGTGAGCACGCCACTACCAGGTGCGGGCAACATTCATGTGAGGGCTGAAGTGAACGCGTCGGATGCCAACCCTGGAACCATGGGCCATCTGGTTCGAGCCGTAAGAAGCCCGAACCCCAAGACCTTCGGGTCTGACCAGTGGGAGGCATTGCCCCCTGGTCACGATGATGGCCACATCGACACAGTATATTTTTATAATAAAATCGCATTATTAGAATTAGGATATGTTAGCAGCACAGAGTGGGACGATGGGCACGGTAAGTATCGTATGCCCATCCCGAGCGAACGCGGCCGGCGAGACTCCAGTACCACACGAGCCAACCAGAGTTCGACCGGAACGGCAAGTAGCTCGGGTCGCGTCAAAGTTGACGGCGGCCCCTTTGTGTTGTTTAACCCCAGTAATTGTAGCGCCGACGCTGGCACCCCTTGTTTAACCCGCACTAAAATTTACAAGGCTGAGGCTGGCCAACTAAAAACTAAAATCGGTAGCAATAACATTGTATATAATAACCCCATGCACAGTAGCCGAATAAACGCCGAACCATCCGTTACCGCCTCCACACCGATCGATCCGAACATCGCGACACCCCTCGATAGGTGTGCGAATGATGACGAAAAGTATGGAATAAATTGTGTCAAATGTGTTGTAATTAATGATGTGTATTATAATAAGTGTGAATTAACTAGTGTAAGTGTAGATAATGAGAAGGTGATAAATAATGTTAGTGTTAAAAATAATATAAATAGTGTTAATAATGTACATATCCCTACCGACGTGGAAGTGGAGCTATTCGATGGCGAGTCAGCAGTGCGGAACGCCACCGTAGTCGACGACGAGGCTTCAGCGGGGGTATATAGTGTCTGGGGGGCCACTCCGGAATTAAAGGGAGGGCACCTCCTCACACTACCCTTCCGCATAGGAGAGAACGAACAGGAGTATGAAGCCGTCATTGACACGGGAGCTACGCACACTTTGCTGCGTAGCGATCTGTATCCCCATAAAATAGTGCCGTGCGGGAAACCGCAAACTTTAGTAACGGCCGGGGGCGGATCGCTGCGTACCGAAGGGGTCGTTACCGTAAAGGGCTACCTTAGGGATAGCCCGATAGTGGTGCAGGCCCTTCTGGTCAGAGACCTACATGTCCCATTTTTGATGGGACTGGACTGGCTGGAGGCGCAGCAGGCAGTGGTAGACATGAAGCGCCGCTGCATCCACTATGGTGACGACCTGCGACAGACGCTGTATAGCAGGACGCTTCGGAAGCCCTTGCCGGGAGGTCCGATCCAGACCGCGGAACTAGCGCCCGGAATTCCCGATTCGGCCCGCATCGCCTTGACGAAAGTCTTGGAGGACTTCGCGGACCGTTTCGCCGAGACCGGTCCCTTGTGCCGTACAACGGAAGTGAGGGTTTTCCTGAAGAACCCTACTCCGTTCCGTCTCGGTCCCTTCCGTCAGTCGGAGCAAAAGAAGCGACAGATTCAGCAGGACGTTGAGCAGATGATGGCAGACAGGGTCATTGAACCGAGCTCCAGTCCATATCTGAGCCCAGTGGTACTGGTACCGAAGAAGGACGGGTCCACAAGGTTTTGTGTGGATTATCGGCGGCTGAATTCGCAGACGGAGGATGAAGCGACCACGCTACCGTTAATCCTAGAGACCTTGAAGGACCTAGGAACCGCTAAGGTATTCAGTTCACTGGATCTCCGCCATGGTTACTGGCAGCTCAAGTTACACCCGGAAACCAAACCTTTGACGGCCTTTGCGACAGCTGATGGAGGCTGCTACCAGTTTCGTGTTCTCCCTTTTGGGTTGAAGCAGGCTGTGGGAGCTTTTCAGCGGTTGATGTCGCAGGAGGTCCTGATCGGTTTGGTCAACAAGATCTGTCTCGTCTACCTCGACGATATAATTGTCTATAGTCGCGACTGGGAAGAACACGCGCAGCATTTGAGGCTCGTGTTCGAAAGACTGCAATTCCACGAATTGCGAGTCGCCCCAAAGAAATGCCAGATTGGGAGGCAGGCTGTGGATTACCTGGGACACCATATCACGGAGACGGGTAATGAGCCCCAGGAACACCACCTTGCCGAAGTGGAATCGGCTGCGGTGCCAAAAACGAGGCGAGATGTGCGCGCTTTTCTGGGCCTGTGTAACTGGCTCAGAGAATACGTGCCGCATTTTGCTGAGATGGCGGTGCCTCTGACGAGACTACTTCGCTCAACTGTGCGATTTCAATGGGGAGACGAAGCGGAGGTCGCCTTTCGTCGAATAAAGGACGCGTTAAAGCAGCCTTTGAGATTGGCTAGACCCGATTTTGAGAGGCCCTTCTGCCTCCAGACGGACGCCAGTGGGCATGGCATCGCGGCCGTATTGTTCCAACCACGGGACGATGGCGGGCGCGATGTCATCTCCTACGCGAGCAAGCGCGTCAACGAAACGGAAGCTCGTTATCATATTAACGAACTGGAAGCCATGGCCGCCGTATGGGGTATAACCAAATACCGCGGCTACTTGGAAGACAGGAAGTTCAAATTGATAACGGACAACCAGGCGTTGACGTGGTTGAACACCGCCAAGAACCAGAAGGGTAAACTCGCTAGGTGGGCGATTCTGCTCTCGGAATAAAATTTCGAGACAGAACACTGCCCCGGCAGTGAGAACCACTTAGCGGATCACCTCTCGAGATTTCCGCAAGGACCAGCGGGTGCAACTCTTAGTCCGGAAGAGGAATGCGCCCGTATTGAAGCACCGACGAGACGACCGGAAGCTACGGCGATGTTGCTTATCATGGTAAACATCCGGGAGGAAGTAATTGAGAAGCAGAAGACCGACCCACGCATTATGGCGACAGTCGCGCTTTTCAATTCTCCCGACAATGCGGGAAGACGACCCGCCGGACTAGCCGTAAGGGACGGAATGCTGGTAAGGATTAGCAGTTGGATGGATCCGCAGCTAGTCGTACCAGCCGGCACAAGGGAGGATGTAATGAGGATATACCACGACCAGAGCGGGCATCCAGGTGCCGCGGAAACCGACCGCTCTATTAAGGAGTGGTATCACTGGAAGAAGAGACGGCGTGACGTCGAAAGGTACGTCCGTAGTTGCGAGGTGTGCGCCACTCGGAAGAGGGCTGCCCCGCAACCTCCGGCACCTCAGACTTCGCATATGGAAGCGGTGAGGCCATGGGAGATCCTGGCGTTAGATTTGATGGGACCATACCCAACGACCAGTCGTCGCAACAAGTATTTACTTGTGATGACTGACATGTTCTCCCGATGGGTGGAAGCCTTCGTGATGCGATCCGCGACGGTGTCGGCGATCTTACCATTTGTGGAAAACCAGATCCTGAAACGTTATGGTTATCCGCGAGCGATTCTGACGGATAACGGGACTCAATTTGATCATCCTAGGTGGCGGATGGCTTTGGAAAAATGGGGAATCAAACATTGGACGACGGCGATTTATATGCCGCGCTGTAACCCCACCGAACGCCGAAACCAGGAGATCAAAAAGGGTCTCCGTGTCCGTCTAGCGAGCGATGACCATGACAAATGGGATCTGCACGTTCCAGACATTATGTACGATCTCCGATGCCGGAGGAACGCCGCGACTGGGTTTTCGCCCGCGGAAGTGCTATGGGGGTTCCCGATCTGCCGACCGGGACACTTCAGAAACCCACTGCGGACAGAACTCGATGATGAGGTCCGGTTAGATAGGGAAGAGATGAACGCGGCGGTATCGGCCAACCAAGCGGCGTACTTCAGAAGGCGAGGTACCGAGCCGACCACCGGTCCGCTGACGTTCGAGACAGGTGACCAGGTGTACACGAAAGAACACCCGAAGAAGAGGCCAGGCGCATGCGCCGGCCTAGATGCAAAGTGGAGTGGTCCTCACACTATATTAATGAAAGTCGGACGAACTCAATACTTTGTAAATCGACGTGGCAGGCCCTATAAATTCCACGTCGATCAACTCCGACGTTACCTACCTCCTGTGGCCACGGGAGCCGAGGTAACTGACGAGGGGGCAGACGATTCGGTGACGCCCCCAGCGCCACCGGACGTCACTTCCGCGAGCTTGGGTGACAGTACCGAACCGGTCGGACCGTCAAGCATCCCAACAGCGGAAGAAGGAGTCGACTATGACTCCGACACGGACGACGAGATTGGGGAAACCCAAGGAGTGGATGGCGTGGTTCATACAATCGACCCCGCGCCATCAGGGGAGTATCGCCCGTGGGAGATGGGGGACGATACGAGGAGACGCGCGTCACCAGGACCGGCGTCTCCAGAAAACCCCGAGGCTGACGGCCGCACTACGGTGCCCGGCGTCAGTGGGAGCCTAGAAGACCGGAAGAGTGTGTTAGATGACGTCCTAGACGACACACCTTTCAGGTCAAGGCCTCCCAGACGAGAGTTCCGTTTGGCGGGACGCACGGGAAAACGGCGCCAAAAAGGGTCCGTTCTACCGGCGTCCGAAGACGTACGGTAGGAGCCCAGAACTATACGTCGTTGTTTACTACCGCTATCCGGATGCGCGCAAGAAGGGTCACGCACGTAAGGCAACTAGTTGTGGGTCAAAGGAGTGCACGCCTTAGCCCAATAAAGCTCTCAAACGGAAGGCTCTTGCGTGGCGTGACAGCAAAGACACCGCGCGCATAGATGGGACAGAGGCCCAGGGTAGCGGAGTACTCACACGGGTATGAGTTGGGTTCCACCACGTCGAAATGGAGTAAGCGGAACGGCGATATTTTTTGTTTTTTTGTTTTTTTTGTTGCTTTACTAATATCTATTGCGCATGTATATTTTGTCTCTTTGTTGTATATAAAAAAAAAAAAAAAAAACCATGTATGTACCAGCGACGTCGAGGATACGACCGGGGGAATCTCCCTGGCGTATGATTCTGCAGGTCCCAGAACGGGCTGCCTGGCTCACACCGGGAAACCTGTACACCCACCCCTGACGATGGACTGGTGGAAGGATACTTTCTTAAGATCCTGTCCTAGAAAACACTCCACGTCAGGAGGGTGACAGGCAGACTATTTCGTCACCAGCAGCCCGGGAATGAATTATCTCTAATCCGAATTTGCTTTGTATAAAATTTCGTTTTTTCTTATATCCTTGTACCCGACTCTGGGCCAATAATAAATAAATAATAATTACCCTTTTTCTTGTCATGTGCATGCCGTAGCGTTACGATTATTTTAGATATCTTCTTTTTTGTACGTTTAATAGTTATTTCGTTTTTTGTCTATGCATGTACTGTTTGTTTTGTGAGGCGGAGCCAAGGGGGCCGGGGGCTAATTGAGGTCAGATCCTAGCGGTGGTTTTGCTTTGGTTGGGGGGATTTGTCACCGACAGGTTTTTCCGCCCCTGTGGGGGGCGCTCCCATAAGGAGTAGTGCCACCCAGCCGCTCGGTCTGACCCTGGTAGTCAATGCGCCACCGATGAAATGATGATGACCCTTGGCAAAGCTGAACAAAATATGTCATATGTTAAGTCCCGCAGTTTGCTCTGACAGGCCCCACGGCTTCTCAGAGTGAACTGTGGATGGTTAAGTCGGTCGCCACTGACCATGTAAATATAGGTAATAGGTAATATAGTATAAGATTGAATTTTGTTTGTCGAATATAATATGGTAAAGGGTAATTAAATTAAATATGATTTGTTTGTAATGATAATGTATAGTATAAATTGTAATATAATATTCATATATAATGCAAAGGATTAAACGGTAATAAAGGGGGACTTATAGATGGGCGTTGATGGTATGTAAAATAAAATAATTAAGATGTACGTAATGATAAGGGCATATAGATCGATGTCGCTACGCGTCGCACGTACACGGCACAGTAATTGTTAACATATGCTCATAGGCCTGTTGCGAAGGCTCCCATTTGCACGTATGTGCAATCACAAAGCATAGCAACACCTAGGCAATCATCGATCCGATTATAATCACGATCCCGCGTAATTAATTTGCACATCAATTCCGATCATTAATATCCGCGGTCATTCCGCGCGCGGCGTTTCCGAATCGGTATTCTGGCAGCTTTCCTGCTCTCACATACGACGGCGTCTCTGTCGTATGTGTAGAAACCGATTTCGAGATACAAATTTGCTCGCTTTGCAGTGACAGAGCCCCTCTCGCTCGCGTGTATGACGGCATCACGCTCACGCGCGACGGGAGAATCGGATCAATGATTTTGGTCGATCAAGGAGACCACGTACTGGAATAAAGTGCGGGTAATCTTTGATCGGCTAGGTATGAGTATGTACTAAGCAATTATTACTGCCTATATGTTTGGTTGACGGAATGACATCCGTCAACTAGTCGTAAGTATGTGCCCGTGGCGACACCGAGCTATATTAGTTGTTAACGTGAGAAAGATTGCGCGACCAATACATTTATATATTAGAATCAAGTAACTTCCCCGCTTGATATTGTTTTATATTAAGCTTTTATTTTGTAGTTAAATTACCAATCTACCGAGTTCATATTCTTAGACCAACGTCAAGTAGGTATTCAGGCCGTCGGGGCGCCTCAAAGTTGAGCCCCCCAACGGTAGTTGGCCGAAGGATTGGTATGCGCTGTCGAAGGCCTGGTGCCACAAATATGCCAAGTTAACCACTGGCATATGACGCCTTATCATCCAGGCTAACTTTGTAGTACTCTTGTTTCTGGGTGAGAGGTACCTTCGCGCCGCTAGGGCCCGTAAAGCCGGCCGCCGCGGGAACGCCCCTCCCTCAGCCATGAAGAGCGCCACCACGCGGGGGGTGTGCTGTATCGATAGGTAATTCAACCACAAATCCGTCGATGCCTCGCACGTCTTCGTAGGTGCGTTTTTCGTGGGGCTGGCCCAGAAACACTGCGGTACTGCTACATCAATTACACGCTCTCGGTACTCCTAGGTACTCGAAGGACGTACGTGACGAGTGAGCGACGCCGCCCACCGGCGAGCGTCGACTCGCGCCCATAATTTTACTTAGTCGGCCCTTACGTAGATGTCGCGGGTAATTAGTCATTGTACAATTTCCGCCACTCTCGTAAGGAAACCGTTAATTAATTTTGTCACCCGAAAAACGTTGAGCTAAGGGATGAAATCGGCTAGATTTGCATATAAACCCACTATTTTTAATTTCAATATCAGTCTTCGCTCTCGTTTACGACCCTGAACCTGCGAAGGTCAGCGGCGTAATTTTATCCGAATTTTTACATACAAGTCGCTGAGACTTGGGAAGAAGTATTCGCCAGGGTACAAATACCTATTGGTCGGTACTCGTACGTCGGTACTTACGCGAAGTGTCAGTCAGCGACTTAGTCGTTTTTGTGCATAATTTTCATTTCTCGTTACCGGACCCGGTCCTCAACCTTTTCCGGACAGTGACCCGCGCTCGCGCAATCTCGCTCGCGACTTATAATAAATAATTCTTAATAAATAAATAATTAGTTTCTATAATAATATTACATAATAATTTAGTTTCTCTTATAATAATTTGTGGTTCTGAACTTTCGTAATTTGAACTTTTGTTTATTTTTATGTGATTGTGGGACTTAATAAATTGTTTTAATATCGTGAAATTTCTTTTACTGGACTATAACAAGTGCCTACCTGTTCTTCCTACATCTGAATGTACCTCCACTCCAGGCCCGGAGCTAGCCGAGGATTCGGAGGCCTACACTGTCCATTCCGAGCGCTGCATCCGTGTAAAGTTCTGTAAAAGGACGTTTTCATTCGATTCTGTTGCCCTCATTATTCCGAACAGTAGTCAGAAAATATATCACTTATATCATTAAATTTAAATCTCTTCAACTTAAATTGATGTAATTACAATATACCTAGTATAATTATTGTAATATTTATTTTGACAATCAGAATTATTCGTATGAAGTTCGGGCATAGAATCTTTTATTTGCGAGGGTGAATATCCATACAAGAATAAATATCATTAATGTAATACAAAGTGCACCGATATATGGCACTAAACTAGTTCCATGACTGGTTTTGTCGTTAGGACACATTCAAATATGCTTATTTATTACAAATATGATTGTGATAATAAGTTAAAAAAAATAACTAATATAATTAAGTATTTGTTATTCCAAATTTTACTGTTTTCTTTTAACTTTTTACACTCATTTCCCGTACGCACCGTGGTGGCGCTCTATTACCGTGAATAATTTTATTCATCACCTGCGAATCTATTTCGATGTATAATCTATGACTCAACGAAGTGTAAGCTGTGATGAACGAATGTAGACAGTAAAACGGATTCATCAACTCTGCGTATGCACAAAACTTCTCGGTGTAAAACCAGAATTTAAAAGTTGAAGAGGAAGTCGGCGTTGAAGTGAGTAAATGGAGAAATAGAGAGGTGCATTCGTCCCAATACGGAATACGGAGTCATTCTTTGACACGATTTCGGGCAGCGCCCGCGGCGTCGGCTGGCCGCAGGACGCGACGTAATAGGCCAGTGCCCAGTGGTTGCCAACCTATGGCACACGTTTGAAGAGAAAAAAATACATACAAGAATACAGCCGCGAACCTCTAATTTTGATATATTTACAATGCTTGAGCTTGACACCACTGTAGCGAGAAAATGGCTCATCTGATCGGAACAATTCTGGTGTAAATTTGTGCGTAAAGAAGCAAACTAATTTATACATTGACAAACAATTTCATTTCAACCAACAAAAAATGGCTGCACTAAATAAGAACCAAAAACGTGGTTGAACTAGTAGTAATTCTGGCGAGTGTTTCTAAATTGGTGGACCGAAATGTATACCCTAATTGAAAAGGTGATACAACTATAATATGTGTGCTATGTTTTGTGAGTGGTATCTAGAACATCATCATTTTTTTAATGGATTCTTAAAAACTATTTTTTCCCCATGAAAAATTGCTCGGCACGTCAGACAGTTGAAAAATAATATTTGGTTTTGCACCGCTGTCGAATTTTTTCAGTGGGTAGTGATACCCTCTTTTTATGCCGGCATCACCCTGGGTCTGAATTCGGATAAAAATATCAATTAGTCACAGATGTCAGTTAACGACTCGCATATTCCACTGACCCAGTTGAACTATGTATCCATAGTCTAAGGCTGAACTGAATAGTTTGTATTGAGTTGCAGCCTCCTTGTCGAGCTACTAGGACGCGTTCTTCATCAATGTTATAATCAGAGCTCGGAGCAGGAGCACGGAGCACTGGAGCAGTGGCGCACCCAGGATTTAATATTGGGGGGGGGCAAGGAGGAGAATGTAAATTAGTCCCATAGGCTCTTTTTCTTCTTCACAGCCCAATTTTTCGTTTATCGGTCTTTTGTCTATTGCACTCGGTGTACCTACCTACACATTGGTCCCCACATCCTGAAACGGGCCCTCAGGCTAGGATATTTGGCGGTCCCCCTACCTACCGCTAAGATTAAAGGCAGTGTGAAACACTACATTAACGTTATTTGTCTAAGTCCAAAGGTATAGTTTATTGGCTTTCAATTTCAATGTTTAAAATCATTCTGACAATTTTCATGTTTGGGGGGTGCCAGGGCCCCTTGCCCCCTGGGTGCGCCACTGCACTGGAGCAATGGGATTTTACCCGGAGCAGGAGCGGAGCCGAAAATTTGTAGTGCTCCACTGTTCCGGATGTTTTTTTTTATTATTAAATTTTCGTCCAAAAATCCAATGAAAATAGTATATTTTGACACTTTGCAACACTTATTATTTGAAATATGGCAACACTGCCGAGTGATAAATAACCTCACCTTTTTTTGACAGAAGTAGGCAAATAATGAGGGATGATTTGCTGTCGGTATTTTGTTTAATAATGAAAATGAAGATTATTTTAAAACTACTTACTTATTTTTAAACATTTGTATACATATATAGTAGAGGTGGGAAAACTGGTCGATTTTGAAGACTAAGTATACTTACTACCAGTATTAAAAAATACTTAGTATTGAAACTTGTTCCAAAATACTTACTAGTATTTGAAATATCGGCTATAATAGAATCGTTAAAAATACATCCGCTTTTCGAAAAGTCCCATTTTCGAGACAGGTACAGCTGGAACTATGGCACTAGTCACTCCTGTTTCAGTAGAAAATACTGAAGCATTAAAAGCACTGGTTTCATTTATCTGTAAAGCATTTTCATTTACAGGTGGAGCTATATTTTGCCTGGCAAATTCAATATGAATAGTTGGATGCTTGCGATGTAAAAGTTTCTTCAAATTTGACATTGACTTGTATGAATTTTTTATTTTACAAACATTACAGATGGAATAATTTGTAACTATTTCTTTGGAACGATTCCACACGAAACTTAACCTTTTAGTAGCCATTTTTACAATAATTGTTTATTAAGTATAATATAATTATTATCCATTTATACAATCACGCATACAATTTGAATTCAGTTTATGTTTATAAGTTCCAATTATAACACTAAAAATCGAGAAACTCGCGTGACAAAACCAGATAAACGCGTAGTCAGTTCAGTTATTCATTTTCAGTTATCAGAACTCCGCTATTCCGGCTTGCGACTGACGTCAACTCGATGTAAATGTCTTACTCAACTGAAACTAAAACTAAAACCCGTTGCATACTAAACATACGCGAGTCGCGACGCCGAGGCGATGATTTCATACGTAGCAAGACTGCGAACTAGCTAGCGGACGGCGAGATCTCATACCATGCGTCGAACTCCTGGACTCGATAAAGTTTCATACTCAACTGAAACTAAAACTCTTAAACTAAAACCCTAAGGCGAACTCAAAAGTATACTATAAAACGAACATGACGTGACCATTTCTGTCCTTCACTATACCAACTTTACAACAGAGGAGAAAGGGAGAACAATGACAGTTGAGTATAATATCACGGCTAGACATACGTGTATCACGATATCTCGCTCGCGCGCATTTAATATCAATAGCGTTGAAAGTCAACCAGCATCACGGAATAGCGAGTCACGGCGATGATATTATTATCGAATGCGTTCGAATTCGAACATCTAATACGTTTCAAGTTTCTTGAAACAAGTTTATTGGGCAACAAATACTTAGTATGGGTAGTTTCATCCGAAACTTAAGTACACAAACTGGTGACAGTATTTCCAACTCACCTCTAATATATAGTACTTATTAAAACTTTTTACCCAGAGCGGAGCAGACCCTGGAGCAGAGCCGGAGCAAGTAGTAGGTCCCAGAGCGGAGCAACTCAAAAAAGGGTCCGCTCCAACGATCTGGTTATAATCTATCTATAGTACAGATTACGGAAATAAATGTATAAGAATATTTAATAAGATATGACTATGAAAATATGCTTGTCAAACAGAAATGGACGACTATTTCTCGACCAAGTAATTTCGTAATTGTGTCAATCATGTAAGTACTTACTTAATTAGATTAATATACAGTTTTTTATGCTCCACTGCTAAAAGTCACTGACTGGGTAATTGCATAATGCTAACGATATATTGAATAATTAGACTTATCTATTATTTTAAATGCATAATTGATTGCAGGCGTCGGAAAACTGGGCTTGCGAGCTCGCAATAAAAAGGATTTCAAGTTATACACATTTATATTATTATAAAAATGGATGTTTTTTAAAATAAATATAAAAAAATATTAAAACTATGAATTAGTCAAAAATCTATACGACAAAATATAAAAAACTTAATGAACTAAATTTTAATAATAAATATGACCATAAAGTAATTATGTAATAATAAGATGGTGTCCTTCGACAAATTCACATTTTATAACAATTTTTTATAATTGTATATTTGATAATGTTTTATAATTGTACTTTGATTTAAAATAAAAAATATTTTTCTTTTTAATGTTTTCAGATGCATATTTATTTATTAATACAATTTAAATTGTAAATTATCAAAAAATGTCTCTAATTGCAAGCTTCGTATTTTTCCGCTAGGTGCCTCTGGTAGGTAGAGTATTGCCTGAACCAGGGAACTCAGAAATAATGGGAACTGAAATACCCGTAAGGTACCTGTAAACCTTAAATACCTGTAAGGCGACAGCAGGTAACCATCTCGAGTAAGGAAGAATCCGAGTTAAACTTACACACGTGTCAACAATACGTTGTACGTCTAAAAGTGGGGCCACACCGAAAACAAGTCGCGCGACAACTCGTTAAATTTTACGATAAGCATGATAATTATCGTAAAATTTCTTAAGCAATTATGATAATTATCGTAAAATTTAACGAGTTGTCACGCGACTTGTTGCCGGTGTGGCCCCACTTTAATACTGAAAACTGCTCTCGGTTTATGCATTTACGCTCATTTAATGTTGGTGTATTACACACACTATTGCAAGTGCACAATGCGTGCTTCATTTTCGTAGGACACTCACACATTCAAAAGATCTGCTTCAACGTGCGGCGTATTGAATATAGCCAATCGGTATTCTATTTATTATCTGTTCTGAGGCCTGAACGTATCCATTGATATACTTTATTACTGCAGATGATTTTCCTTGGAAAATGCTCTCCCAATGCCCAATCGGCGAATCTGCGACGCATCCCGTTGAACTGAATCTTATACAGAGGTGTCTTCAACATTTCTGGCTCTTCCGCCACACTTTCACGTACAGCAGCAATGTTTACGCGTGAACAGACTAGATGAAGATAATATACAGGTGTGAAGGTGTCAGGTGATCCAAAACACTACCTACTAGTCTCTTCAATTTAATGTAATCAACTTGCGAATGCAGCAAGCAACAAAAGCCAGGACTGTGAAATTCGTCCCACGAGTTGTATAACCAGTATTATGGCAAAAGTTTGTCAAACCCTGACCTGATGTAAAAGTTTGTATAAATCACTTCACCTCTCAATTCATACCTTTTAATAATATACCTACTTACGTTTATTATATAATCATGGTGATATTATAATATTACCATTAATTTTATTATTAACCTACAGTTATGATAATACGTAGATACCAACCTACCGACTATTATATATTATGAATATGCATATTATATTTTCATTTAGAGGTTAAATTACTTATATAAATAATAATATAAGAAAATTGGCTACAAATAGCCAAAAAGAGAGTTCAGTGGGACTCTTTGGAGGAGACCTTCACTCGAAGAGGGGTTGACACAAACCAAACAAACTAATTAAATATCATTGTTTAATTTATAAACATCTAATAGTATTATATACAAAATAAAAAATCTTAATAACTATGTGTATTATACAAAAATATAAAAAAAAATAATACTTAATTAATATTATATAAACTAGAAAATAAATAGATAATTCAATCATAGATAAATATATATATATATAATAGATATATGCATAGGTTATATATATATATATATATATATTCATTAGATATAGTCAATTAACTGTCATTTACTTTTGTTTGTAAGAAATGAAAAGGCTTTTTATATTTATATTATATTTATATAAGGAAATATAAATTATAACCTTTAAAAATGATTAAAGTTTTGTATTATTCCATTTGAGAATGGATTTCAAATGGATCTCAAATGGAATAATACAAAACTCAATTAAACCTAATCAAACGAATCCCGGGTCTGGCAGATACCTATGTACCTACATGTGAATTTTGTTCAATGTGTATTTTTTACTCCAGATAATTAACTTAATAGGTTGAGCAAGTGGCTGACAACAATTTCTAGTAAAAACCTGCTAATACAACCTCCACTCTATGCAGATCCATATAATCTTCTTAGGATCAAATACCTATGGTAAAAAACAGCTTCACCGAGAAGATGAACTCATCTCATTAATTTATGTGTTCTCTGAATCCAAATAAAATTTAATGTTCCTCCTTCAAACGTTGATTCAGGTGTACGATGAAAATAAAAGCACTATATTTGGTTCTCTTTTACTCGCATTAACAATGTCGTTTTGTACTGCATTTTTGATTATATCTAGCTCTTAGACTATAGATACATCTAGACGCCACCCATTGCATTGCTAAATGAAGCTGCGTGCCGTGCGATTGGTTTGTGGGCGAGCGAACGCATTCGTATACAAAATGTTTGAGACCATAGACCATTTCGCTAGTGCTCGCCCAAAGTGCTCGTACTAGACGCTCAGAATTAAAATATAATTTTCTATTTTTTTACGTTATATAGTATTTTTAAGCGCTCAAAATGCAACCGTTAGGTAAAAATATCCATAATTTAAGTTATTTTAAAGAAACACTAGGTCACTTGATATTAAAACATATAATAATATACAAATAAATTATCACGAACACGTATCAACTTACCTATGCAACGTAATACCATCTTCTTGCTTATCAGTACGGCTACCACATTTTAATACAACACACAGAACCATCTTTTCTACTTAATTAACTAAAAATATTTACCACTGACTTTATGTTTAACACAACAAATATCAATTTTAGCAACACGCGCGCGCAGGTTATCGACGCTTAGTTAAGCAACAAACTAAGATTTGGCGGCGACACCATAGCAAACTATCTCATACATTTGTAAACCTTTTATCTTACTCTAGCGTGTGTCGCAGAGATTATAAGGGTGCCGAATACTTTCTCATTCGCACTTACGCGTCGTTTTTGTTCAGGCCTTGACCTAGCTATATAAATAAGAGCTAATCATTTTGGGTGTGTCTAGTCTCTTGACACAGGCTCCGAAGACGTTCTGCAGTAATGAATATACATAGATATCACTCACAGAATATAGTACACATTATAGCTTTAGCCTAGGGGCGGCAGGTTATATGAAAGTATGGTGAAGCAGGTAAGTATGGTGAAAAGGTATGGTGAGGCAGGCTGGTAATCAATTTGCGGCAAAATTTCCACGTTAATATTATATTATATGGGTACGTTATAAATCAAAGTAAATCCTCCGTGATGCCTTGCATTTTTTTTTTGTCGCGTCGCTATTTCTCATAAGTTGTCGGCTATTAATTGTTGGCCTGCTTCATTTAGTTGTATGAGAAAACCGATTTCTTGTCCCTCGTTTTATTTAATACCTCTATGTTTAGCACCCTTTCAATTACGCCATACATTTCGGTCCACCAATTTTTAAACTTTACTGTCTGCCAGAATTACTATTTTACAAGCATCACCAAGTTTTTGTTTCTTATTCGGTACATCCATTTTTGTGGGTAGAAATAAAACAAAATAAAATGGTTTTTTATTGTATTACTTATGTTGGTTCTTTACGCACAAATTGACATTGAAGTTAAATTCCCTCCACCAAAACCCGCCCCGTACCACCCTCGGTCTTAATCGAGAGTATCACGGGAGCACAAATTGACAATAGAATTGCTCCGATCAGATGAGGCATTCTCTCGCTACAGTGGTCTCAAGCATTGAAAATCGATCAAAATTAGAGGTTCGTGGCGCGGCTTCTCTCTTTGTGCGATAATATCATGGCCTCCAGATCCTGAAGCGGGCCCCTACGCCAGGATCATTGTCGGGCCCTCCTACCTATCGATAGGGTTAAAACAGACGCTCTACAGAAACGTTTTCCAAATGATATTCCAAGTAAAATTAAGGGTATTCAGTGTATCTTTAACGATTTTTTGTATTTTTCAATAAATTCATTTGTGTTATGAAGTTTTCTAATATCGACACACAATATTTCAAATTTGCATCACACAATAACATATTTTAATATGGTAATATTCTTAAAGCAAAATAGCACCGCAGACGACTTTTTTACCATTAGAGCAAATTTGTTATGTGTATTTATCTCACTTGATAATGTAGACGCGCCACGCGGGGCCCCACCAGAGCCCGGGCCCCCAGGCTAGAGCCCTTTCAGCCCCCCCCCCCTTGTGGGGGCCATGGATAATATTATATGTGGCGCATAAAATCTAAGGACCGACCTATTCAATAACATATTTAAATTAGATGTGGTGCTTAGTTTTGAAGAGTATTTGCCTGCTATTTTTATACAATACGATCTGTCATTTATTATTATTACATGTATATTTTTTCTCTTCAACATAAACATTCGCGTGTCATATGTTCGTTGCCACTGCTGTAGGCTGTATGATTGAGGATAAAATCATAAAATGAAGCGCCTTCTTTCAAAAGCCTCTAAAACGGTTTTTGAACAATTTTGAGTTATGCGTCAATTACATTGAGCTTCTTTACGAGCTGTTTGTTGGCGAAATTATAATCTGCCTGTAAAGTCACCCAGTGTAATCATCGAAATGTTAGTTTGTTCGATGATTACACTGGGCGACTGTATAGGCAGATTATAAATTCGCCAACAAACAGCTCGTAAAGAAGCTCAATGTAATTGACGCATTAGATATGTATTTAGATGGATATTTTTGTTACCTATATGATGGCCAAAGATTGAACTTTAAAAAACGCCAAAAACCATCAATACGTATGATCAAAAATTGGGGTAAATTTCAAAACCCGCTAAAATGGTTGGGTGTGCTTTTCAAATACCCCTAAAATGGAAAGCCAAAATACTATTTAGAATGTAAAAAATAGATAAGTACATAAAGTTCACAGATTTAATAGATATGATTTTTTCTCATTTTTCTCAAAACTACGTAAAATCGTTTTAGGGGCTTTTGAAACTAGGCGCTTCAAATGTCGTCTCCAAAAGCTATATCGATGTACATAGTTGCGAAGATTGCTTTCTGGTAAGTAGGGTTTGGCCAGACGCGGCCGGGCCTGTAAAACCTGTAAGACCCTGGTGTATAATACCACACACACAATTTTTGTTTTCATAATGCTATTAATATCGACAACTACATTTATTATATTACACCCAAGCTTTTGCGACGATTCAATGAAAAATTAAATGTTTGATTTATACGGTAGGTATGTTGCCAATTTAAAAATAAATCACTGCAAAACCATCTTATAAATAATTGATTAGCACAGATGGCAACTCGATTGAATTGAGGACATTTTTTTACGTGCAAAATAATTATTCGTTGCAAATCGGTGTCGTAAGTTTTAACCGTAAAGACTAACCGATATGTTTTTTGACCTGTATTTTATTTATCCGATTTATCGACGATTTCATATTTCAATGGTGGTTTTTTGTTTTGTTTTCAGATTATGCAAGCTTTCAATTTTCACGGTTTTTCTTCAATCGTAATAGTATTATTTATCACAAAATACGATTGCGATAATTGGACAACACAAACATACACCCCTTCAAACCAAATTAATGTCCCGCACCGCACCCGGTCTTATTACCCTACATATAATTTTTAATATTTTGCAACTATTGCCTATAAAATACCAAGATGGCGGAAAAATATTATTTGAGTAGGTACTTATTTAGTTGTAAGTAGATAGGTACCTACCTAATAATGTATACATTTCAAAGTTACCTCATAAGAATATTAAAATTAATTTAATGTATGGTTATTATAACGATACAATAATAATAATTATGTTGTAAGACTTGTAAATAACTTATTTATAACAGATACTTACCCAATTTTATTAATAGTAAATAGGTACCTGTCCACTTCGTAATTCGTACGTCATTCGATGGGATTTCTACCTAGTAATAATATACTAAGTAAATATTGCACGATGGTTAAAAATGCACGTAGGTCGGTATGTAATTAAAAATGCAGGGTTTCTAATGAAAATATATTCCTAAAAAGTTTAATTTCTCTTTTCACTTCAATTAAATAAAGGTCATTTCTATGGTGTATTGAAGTACTTACTTAGGTAGGTACCTACTTACCTATAATTATTGTATTATTATCGTCTGGTTTCTTGTTCCACGACCATTTTCAATAAACTTGAAAAAGACAAGCGTGTACCGGTCTTTCTTCTTCAACGAAATTCCAACTACACAGCTATCGTACAATAGAAAAGCATCAAGTCTTCTCCAGCCCAATCCTCAGTCATATCAGTGACAAACACTCCTAACTAGGTGATTATTTAAAGCGTACGTCTTCACAAGAATTACATATGATTATTAATAACAGAGCGTTGGAGCGGACCCTTTTTCGAGTTGCTCCGCTCCAGCTCCACTCCAGCTCCGCTCCGGGACCTATTAGTTGCTCCGGCTCCGCTCCGGATAAAAAGTTTTAATTAGTACCTACTACTCCTACTAGGTATATGCATACAAATGTTAAAAAAAATAAGAAAATAAGTGGTTCAAAAAAAATCATCATTTTCATTATTAATACTATTAAACAAAATTCCGGCAGCAAATCGTCTCTCATTATTTGCTTTTTCTGGCAAAAAACTGAGGTTATTTATCACTCGGCAGTGTTGCCATATTTCAAATAATTCCAGTATTGCAAAGTGTCAAAATATACTATTTTCATTGGAGTTTAGGACGAAAATTTAATAATAAAAAAAACATCCGGAGCAGTGGAGCACTACACATTTTCGGTGCTCCGGCTCCGCTCCTGCTCCGAGTAAAATCCCATGGCTCCAGTGCTCCATGCGCCTGCTCCATGCTCTTGCTCCGAGCTCCGCTCCAACGCTCTGATTAATAACCTAAATATATTTCAAAGATAAAATACCAACAGAGCTATCAATCTCTAAGTGTCCAGCCGTAGTGGTTTGGCGGGCGCGGCGCGGCGGCGTCTTGCGAAACTCAAACGTAGAACCGTGTGTGAAATGTTCGTAGACAGTGTTTTTTTTGGGGCATAATACACACGGTAATACGTTTGAGTTTCGCAAGACGCCGCCGCGCCGCGCCCGCCAAACCACTACGGCCGAGCACTTGTATTAAATATAGGATCCAAGTCTTTTGAATCTTCTACTAACACATCCAAACAAAGGCTTGGAGTAATTTAAAGTTTTTTTGTACCTACCTATGTAGTTTGATGCTATTTGTCCTTGAGGTCTCAGCACTGTCTGCTTCATTATATGAAACGACTAATGCTTCCAATGACAACGCCTACCTGCGAATATTATGTAATGGGTATTGGCTATCTTATTTTGCACACAGTAGGTAATATCATTGGAAAACATTATACTTATAGGAATGTATGACATTTTTTGGAATAACTGACTCCAACGTTATCAACTTAGATTATAGATTATCAACAATATGAGAACAATGACACCTCCGGAAACCCGTCATTTATAAAGGGCAGAGGGCTTCAGTTAAGGTTCGGGATTCTCAAGTTCCATGGTTGCATTCCGGTTCCATTTCCAGCTCTGTGTAAAAAATAGTAAAACAATCTGGAGAGTTCGCCATGTTGCCAATCCAAGTTGTCAAAAATATAGCAGCCGGAGCTAGTCTGAAAAATAATCTAATTGGATTGAGAAAAAGCTTGGTGAACTAAAAACACGACAATAAAGATTACCTTTTTTACATCTTCTCAAGAAAAATCAGCAGGGAAATACATTATTTTACCTTATATCCTACAGATTTTTTAAATTAAACTTACATCAGGTAAATATCGGGTGAAAATAATCTGGCGTCTTTATGGAGACAGCTGTTCCTGGTTTTTTAAAATGTCTGATAATACTCGTAATATAAAATTGGATTCTATTAACTTATTCCACGGGCGTATCTTTCATTCCATAATACTTAAAACGATACCTACCTATGCAATCGACAGCTAAGGTAAGGTACGGTTCGGACTACTTTGTAGATAAGCCAGTACTTCTGCTTGCAATGCCCCGAACGACAATCTTACCTGGAGAGAATGTTGCGCGATGCGCCACATAAAATGCATTTATGAACAAAAAGTTGGCTTACCTAAATATAACTATTGCTTATAACACTTAAATGACAGCATTTTTTTTGAAAACTTAAAAACTTTCAATACGAACGATCAAAATAATGATATTGATAAATGAAATAATATTTGATGGCAAAATATGTTATTAATTTACAATTTTAGTTTTTTTCTCATATTATGTGAAGATAAAGGTTTCAAACTATTGTAATGAAAACTGTTTGTTTTTTACAATTCTTAAATTGATCAAATGCCTACGACAGGTATTACATTAATAGAAATAATAATTGAATTCTAGCATGTAAATAGCATTGCAACCAACATTACAACAATGTGGGTTTTCAAAATATTACTAACACTTCGGATGCACTAGTGATATTATCATACATACTTAGGCATTGTCCTAAGCTAATGGGATTATAAAAAACGCAATACATATACAACATCAATACTTTGCTGTACCTACATATAACGCAAACGTTTAAAGAAGATTTTTAAAGAATTTATAGACACAAAAAAACAGTGCATAGTAGGCGTTGATGTTAAATACTGACACCTCATTTTCTATTCGTCAGTTGCTACAACAACTTTCCTTTCCAAGTAAAATTCTCGTTAACTATGACTATTAATATCCCAGCAACCCAATATTTACAAATACTGCATTATTTTAGCGGAATGCTGGTTGAAAATCACTGCTCCACAGGTCGTCTAATTCTTAGATTTCCTTAACAGAACCGATCTGGAACCCTTGATTCTGACTCTCGAGAATCTCGAACTGTAACCCATCAAAATGCCGGGGTTCTGGGTTCTGGATGCTCCATCGTTTTTAATGTTTTTTTTATCATTTGTATCACATTATTTTTATTTATGTTTTTTCTGGACCACTGTTTATTCGATTGTTCTAAAAAATATATTAATTAATAAATTATCCATTCCTACTGTATATTTTATTATAAAGATTTTTTTATTAGTGTGATTTCATACCTACACTTTGTGGTATCTATTCAGTCCACCAAGTATACCTACCTAGTAAATAAAACCGTTATGTATGTAAATGTGTTTTTTTTTAAATAACCGTAATCGAATTCCATTCGACTTTTCCACTGGGACCGAACCTTTTAAAAAATTGGAGGGTCAAGATTATTTTTATTTATATTGACCTCTTCAAATATTTATAAACAATATCAATATAATGTTCATATTATTTACCCTTGAATGCAAATGTTTACTTTATACGGACGTCATTTATTAATTAATCTTAATAATTATTAATATTTAATATTGTTATGGTGCTTATCACTCCCCTCCATTTTGGTATGAGAATATTTCAACTGTCACTTTGGGTTTTGTTTTCTGGTTTATCGTCTGCGTTTTAGGATTTGGAGGTAGATAATTGACACACCGGAATTAGGATGGAAAACGACGAGTTTATTTACGTGTTAATATTATAATCATTACATTTTTATAATTTAATTCTACGGAGCGCGAAATGTACGCGTTCACGATTTTGCTGCTTATCGCGATCTGAGCGCCATCTTGAAAAATCATTCCCAACGGTTTTTTTTCTTGGGCGACGTTGCATATCTCCAACGGTTTTACAAAATTTACGGCATTGCCGGCTGGGCTCTATTATTATTATTTATTTTCGTAATCAGCGCCTTATTATTTGCTGGCTTCGATACCGATTCGGGCGTCTCCAGATACACAAAGACATCCCCAAATGGGGACCATACGGGGGTGTCACAAGCGCACCTCTCCGGAAAGGCCCGAATGGGGATCGGGCCAACTAAGGGCTGATTACGATAGCGTGTGTAACTGGACAGTGCGGCGGCTTGATAAGGGGGGGTTGCATTTCTAGACGTTGAAGGATCGAAGCCCTCCCGGTACGTCGGCGGCTGGAGAGACTCGGATGCAGCACTGTAGCATAGTGGTTCGCGGTTCCCAGGCCTACCGTAAAGCTGCTGAGAGAGGAGGGCGTCGCGCCCAGCCCTCTCAACACCCTCGGACCGTCGGCAACCGGAGAGTTTCGGATGCAGCACTACGCCGCTTTGTGGGCGTAGTGGTTCGCGGCTCCCCATGTCTACCGTACGGGCGGATGCTGAGAGAGGACGTCGCACCCAGCCTTCCCAACAGCGACCGTCCGAAAATCAGTCGATCCCTCACGAAAATGCATACCGGCGCATTACTCGACCCCCTTTTTTGCTCGCTTGCCCTGCCGCGGCTATCGAATTACACGCACTGCACTGATATTATACTAATATAATATGCGAAAACTTAATTTTATACTTAAAATGGCTTTAGAGTTAATAAAAATAATTTTAAAAATATATCAGGACCCGAAATGGACCGGAACGCCATTCTGCCTCATACAACCGCTCCGGGTTGTAAAATTTTCCACTTCGAGCACTGAAATAACTTATTATACATCGCTTCCAAACACAAAACACTTAAAACTAACTAATCTATGATGCTAATGGCTGAGGATGCTGCTTGGCTGCTATCCGCTGATGGAGGCTGCTTTGCTCAGCTGAAGAAGGCCGCTTTGCAGCTCTCTTCATCCTGGTGCATCTGGGCCAGGGCTGATTGCAAGGCTCACAGACACGCTGCTGTTGACGAAGAGGGCTCAAGCGGCTGATGATGCAGGGCATTTGACGCCGTTTTCCCTCGTTGGAGCCAGGGTCTTGGCCGATACACTCGTCCGTGGGCCAAGTTCGCTGGCGGATGCAGTTGGTCGGGAGTACATCGGGAGCCATGACTTCGCAATCCGGGTGTTTCTGCTCTTTTCTTCACTGGCTTGGCTTTGGCAGCATCCTCTTTCTACTGTTTATTATTATACTTTTGTTGAGCGCCACCAGAGGCAAGCCTCTGGATGTTTCTTCCTCGCCGTTTCCTATTCCGGTGTTTGGATCTCAGGGTGTGTGTCCGGGTGAAAGAAATTTCACCTGCTTCTTGATTCCAGACGATTAAAATCAAGAAGCGTAGTCCCACGTTGACTGGGGCCACTTATCACTCCCCTCCATTTTGGTATGAGAATATTTCAACTGTCACTTTGGGTTTTGTTTTCTGGTTTATCGTCTGCGTTTTAGGATTTGGAGGTAGATAATTGACACACCGGAATTAGGATGGAAAACGACGAGTTTATTTACGTGTTAATATTATAATCATTACATTTTTATAATTTAATTCTACGGAGCGCGAAATGTACGCGTTCACGATTTTGCTGCTTATCGCGATCTGAGCGCCATCTTGAAAAATCATTCCCAACGGTTTTTTTTCTTGGGCGACGTTGCATATCTCCAACGGTTTTACAAAATTTACGGCATTGCCGGCTGGGCTCTATTATTATTATTTATTTTCGTAATCAGCGCCTTATTATTTGCTGGCTTCGATACCGATTCGGGCGTCTCCAGATACACAAAGACATCCCCAAATGGGGACCATACGGGGGTGTCACATGTTGATATAATTATGAGATAATGTCATAGGTACAGATTAAATAAATAATAGATCTACCATATCACAAAGGTTGGACATCACGTCTCTATTCTTCCTTTATGATCCCAAGTGTTAAACCATAAACAATGACGGAAAACGTGGATAAGATGCAATATTTAAAATTGAAATACCTGTATATTTATATAGAAAAGGTGTCACTTAAAAAATCTGCCTATAAAAATAAATTGTTTTATCATCTGTCTGGTTACTAATATGTTAAAAATCAAGATGGCTGCCGCTGCCCATCGCGCAACATTTACTAACCTGCGCTCAAAGGTCAACACACGGGAGTAAACTTAACTCTCTCAGGCCTTCCATATTCAAATAAAATAATAAAAAACACAAACAAAAGAAGTGCAACGTTTGAATTTTTCGAAAAACGAACACAATGGGATGGAACCTGTTTTGAAAGTTAGGAATTTTACATCCAGTAACCATAGTATACAATTAATAATTAATAGCATTTGTTATTGTATGTCTTATTTCAATTCCTACTGGTATGAATACCTACTTGAAGTTTTTATTGATTAATTTATCGCTACTAACCCTTTTCGTTGTGTGGTCTGACTGTGTAAGAATTCTAAAATATATATTATGTATATTGTACCCACAGTTATATAAATTATACACCATCACTGAGTTGGCAACAGTGGCGAGGGGTGGAGGTAGACTATTAAGATTTCACATAAATAGTGCATACCTACTAAACTTTGTCAGTCATACTGAAGTATTTGTTTTCATCAAACTAAGGATACAATTTTCAGTTGGTACTGGTTAGTTTTTAAAATTCAATTAAACAATGCCTAAACCAAACCATAATAGTTTAGGTAGGCCATGGCCCCCACATCCTGAAGCGGGCCCCCAGGCAAGGAACTTTGGCGGGCCCCCCTACCTATTGCTAAGGTTAAATGCAGTGTATACGATATACAGTTGCGTATTTCAAATGGTGTTCGAGGTAAAATTAGGATATTTTTTTTTATAGATTTAATACACCCACTTGAATAATTATGGAGTTGTCAATAATCAAAAATTGCATCGCACAATCATATATTTTTAAATGTTAGTATCGTTGAAGTGAAATAGCGCCGCAGGCGACATTTTTTTACTATTAGTGCAATTTTATGTGTTTATCTCACTTGGCTGGTCGATCCGCCAAACCGGGTCCCCCTTAAGCCCGGGCCCCCAGGCTAGAGCCCCGTCAGCCCCCCCCCCTTATGGGGGCCATGAGGTATGCTATGACCATTCCGACAAAAATAGTGGTCACTTTTTCAGTCATACATTTGTTTGTTTTCGTTGAATTAAGAATACATATTACGGATGGTATACTTAAGTTAGTTTTTAAAATTCATTAAGCCCTAAACCAAACCATAATCGATAAAAAATATTTATCTATCTATAAAATATCTAAAATTACGTATGGCTTAATGGCATAATTTTAGATATTTTATAGATAATCGAATATTTTTTGACTATTATCGACTACGGCTTTGATTAGGCAGATTTAAATGAATTTTATAAACTATCAAACACTGTCTACACATTCATTGATTGTAGTATTGGTTCAATTAATACAAATACCTACGTTTGACTGACAAAGTTTAGTGTGTACTATTTACACCGGATTTTAACAGCCTACCTCCACCCTTCGCGACTGGTTGGCAAAAAGTTTTGATCTCTAAAATGTTTTGCAACTTTATCATAATAAAATCCTAAAGGACTAATCATAATATTACGTTTATTTCTCAGATATCATTTTTTTGTGCCATGTCGAAGCTTGGTCACAATATATTTCGTAAACGTAATTAGTTCACGACCTCAATTAACTGCTATCCAAGACTTAGTTGCGTAATTTTTTTATGAGTGTCGTAAATTTCAGTTTTTAGCGCTTCGAGATACGTGCACATTTCGGAATTTGAGCAAGATTAATAATTAATTGCCATCAAGTGCCTCTTACTTACTTCTTGCTATGAATCCTACATAAAAAAAAACTCTACAAACAAAATAAAGATAATGAACGTGCAAAGTTTCCTACACAGAGCTGAGTAATAAGATAGAAAATATTTTATATTTCCGATCTCCTACCGTCATGACAATATTATGTATGTAGCTGTGGATATGCAGACCGCCTGACCCATGACACTTATATAGAAAATATGGGTACTGTTCGGTTATACCGGAGGCAGCGGAAAACGCATTTTGAAAATAGCCGATAAACTGGATTATTTGTTAGTTTGGGTTAGTTTAGGTTCGGTTAGGTTGGGTTAGGTTAGGTTAGGTTAGGTTAGGTTAGGTTTGGTTAGGTTAACCTAACAAATAATCCAGTTTATCGGCTATTTTCAAAATGCGTTTTCCGCTGCCTCCGGTATAACCGAACAGTACCAAAATATGTTACGTGCTCACTCTCCTATCCCGACACGGAACCGCACGAAACTCATGTAACAACCATGCACCGTGGTCAGTGATGTCCCGAGACAAAATGCCGCCCCAATTTTTTATATAGCATCATCCGCGCACGTGTCGTTTCTGTTCACCATGGACGTCGAAGGGCAACGGAAGTAAACTAGACATCGCGAACTCAACAAAAAAAATACAGTCCTGTTAAAACATTTTGTTTCCAAATGGAAAGATATTTTCGTATTTACTAAGTTTAGGTAACTATTTCTATATAAACCAAATGATTCTCCTAGATTTGCTGCCTTTAGAGTAACTGCCGCCTTCAAGCGACGCTCAATCTACTTACCCTCACGGGACATCACTGACCGTGGTGCATAAAGAATGTGAAAACCTGTCGCGATGGATGAAAGTTTTCAAGCAGAGTTCACCTTATTATAGGTCTCTCAGCCAGAGTTGGTGCGCACACAGATACGAAAGATTGTGTGTATTGGTGCATTTCTGAGGCAAAGGGCATTGCACAATGTCTACGAGAAACAGCCGTTTGTATTACTTACGCCTAATTATTGCGAAAAGAGGACAACATGCGTATAGGTTGATGTCGATTTAAACATTTTAAACATCTTTTTTGTAAACAATGCGTCTGTGTGAGTATTGCTTCGCCTCAACTCTTGTTAACACATCTATACTTTAGTAAGGCCTTAGGGGCTTAAGGCCATGAAACCAAGTTACACAAAAAGCGCCGACTGTCCTCAAATATAGAACGCACGCTTCGTTTACGTGTCACACATTTATGCATATTATGACAGACGTAACTATTGAAAATAACATATTGTTTAACACATGTTTAAGTTCATCCCATATTTTTCCACAATCGAGATTCGTAACCCACACCCGATAGGGAAAGGCAGTTCCCATTATTTTTTTGTTCCATGGTCTACTCGGTTGATTATAAAGTCGTCACAGAACACGGCATGTCACCATATTGCGACATAGTGACATCATCTTTGGTAGGTACTATCATCTTACCCAATATGTTCATGAAATACGACACATCTGGAAAATGGGAGCCAGGGTAAATGTGGGTCAAAATTGCAAAAAGTTTGACTAAACTGAATAGCAAAGTGAACTTATATGATTATTAAAACCACATAAAAGATTAATAAGATAACACACAAAGCCCCCTGAAAATCCTCAAATAATATGTTTCGTCTGGGTACGTGACACGCTTTAATGCATAATATTATTATGATACAGATGTAACTATTAAGGTGTTTTTTATTAATTAATTAAGTTTATTGCACATTTTCCCCATTCGATAATTGTATCTTTTTACAGGTACAAAAAGTTACCCACTTCACTTAATATTATGTTCCTGATTAATACAATATGACGGGTATATAAATGCTTAAAAACAAAATGAAAAATTATTTCAATATGGTACCTACTTATAATTTTATCCATTTCGATTACTTTCGCCGTGTTGCCATCCGCCATCCTGCAGCAGAGTCATCGCGGCTGTATCGCTATAGCTTTTGGCGAGCACATTTCGACGTCGCATACAAAAACTGTAATGCCAAACCCGCCACCAGTGCGTCGCAGTAGCTCCTGGCGAGCACATTTCAATAATATTATGTAACACATCTGAAGTGTTCAAAATTGTGTATGTTCAATCAGTGGCGCACCCAGGATTTAATATTGGGGGGCCCAAGGAGGAGAATGTAAATTAGTCCTATAGGCTCTTTTTCTTCTTCTCAGCCTAATTTCTCGTTTATCGGTCTTTTGTCTATTGCACTCGGTGTACCTACACAATGGTCCCCATATCAGGCTAGGATATTTGGGGGGGGGCCCTATCTACCGCTAAGATTAAAGGCAGTGTGAAACAATACATTAACGTTTTTCAAATTGATTTTAGTTCAAATTAAGGGTACTTACTGACTTTTTTTACTATTAAAGCTAATTTATGATGTGTGTTTATCTCACTTATCTGGTCAACCCGACACGCCGGGCCCCCCACAGCCCGGGCCCCCAGACAAGAGCCCTGTCAGCCCTCCCCAGCCATGACCTACACCACTCCGGAATTCGGGTGGACACCGAGAATTTTTTGACAGTTCCATTGGGGATTGTGTTTCTAAAAAAGCCTGACATTAATGTTTCGAAATTTTTGTGTTAGAAATTAAAATCTAAGATTTTTTTCTAAAAAGGGTGCTGGAGAATTATTACAAATCATTTTTTGCCGTGTTTTATTTGTCTAAGCCCAAAGGTATAGTTTATTGGCTTTCAATTTCAATGTTTAAAATCATTCTGATAATGGTGCCAGGGCCCCTTGCCCTCCCCTGGGTGCGCCACTGTGTTCAATAGCAAATGCTACATTTATAAATCGTTTGTATTATTTATTGAAGAAACAATAGTCTCATTAAAAAATATTATTAGTACCTACGTTAAAAATAAAATTCAGCTTACACCATTGAGGAATTGAAGTAGCTACTTAATATTTATACTTACGTAAGTACCTTGATTCAAAATAATAAAATATGGTCAACGTTTTAACAAAGCTTGACATAAATACCTGGAACAAATTGTTTGGTAAATTTCGACGTAATTACTAATTAGTATTGTACAGATTAGGTACTTAATTGGTAAAGAATATTGGCCGGAATCCGATGTATATTCAATAATAAAACTACTTATGTTAAAATTGATATGAGATTTTTTATTCAAATTGAACACATTTTCATTAATTTTGTTAATCTAATAAAACAATACAAACGCGTTTACATAAATAAATTACTGACTTACTTATAATAAATTTCTATAAAAATAGCATAAAAAACGTATCATAATATTTTGTATTCCATCCATTTCGAAAAAACAAGAAATATTAGCAAACCTTTGAATAATATTTTATTATTAATCGCAATGTTGCATTAAGCAAAAATATTTATAAAACATTTAGCAGCTCCACGGCAATAAACAGAAGCACTCTGTAAGCATATTAAAAATAATTACATTTATAATATTTATTTTTACAATAATGTGTGGTGCACTTTATCACATTCACATAACATGACGTATAAAATTGTCAAATTTAGCATATTATTATTTCGAAAGTAGTTTGAATTTAGATTTAGGTACTACGGTAAAACTCAGCTAAAAACATCCATCAAAACTTTCTACACAGCCTCGTATTTTTTGTTACATAATTAATTAATATTGTTATAAACATAAACGGTCCCAGGCCCATTAATCAGCGCAGTAGCATAATATGCGCCAGGTAGTCAGCGCACATTGATATTAATTACCACACGCGGACAAAATCGCAACGACAAAAAATATAATATGAATTAATTGTATGTAGGACGTCGTCAAAAAAGTATCAACACTTTCTTTCGATACAATGCCGACACTTTTTCTTTCGATGTGCTGTCCCTATATTTATAGGTACCATCAAATCAAATTTACTATTACACTTACCGCATAAATACATAATATCTACTAAAAGGCCCGTTTCAGACGGGACACCGGTGTCGCGCTCGTATATAATAAGGAGGCCTTTGTATTCGAATAAAGGGGCCGTTGTATTATGTTTATGAACGCTCCAGAGCTAATGAGTCAACGCGTGTCCGGTACACTTTTCCGTCGGCCGCCGCCGATACACTTGTTTTATTACCGTAGCCAGTTTTATGTTCTAATTTTTAACGCGAAACTATGCGTTGACTCATTAGCTCTGGGGTGTTCATAAACATAATACAAATGTCCCTTTATTCGAATACAAAGGCCTCCTATATTATATCGAGCGCGACACTGGTATCCCGTCTGAAACGGGCCTTGGCTTCGGTAATAAAAACAAGTGTATCGGCGGCTTGAGAATCTAGCGGCCGACGGAAAAGTGTACCGGACAGGCGTTGACTCATTAGCTCTGGGGCGTTGATAAACATAATATAAAGGCCCCTTTATTCGAATTCAAAGACATCCTTATTATATACGAGCGCGACACCGGTATCCCGTCTGAAACGAGCTTAAGTATCGTCATAATTCAACAGGTTTATACATTTGCTACCCGGAATTCTACTTTGGCTTAGGTATATTGGTATATAGATAGTGATAGGTAGAGGAAGAAGAGATTCTTCTGACATTGCAGCTACTTTGTCACGGTGTCATTTTGAAGATTATGCTATGCAATACCAATACCTAAATGAGTCGCTTACACTGTCAGAAGAATCTGATACAATTCTACCACGTACCTACCAACATCGCATATTATATTAGAATTAATCAATCTTTAAACTCAATTAATCAAATAAATCGCACTTCAAACAAGTTATAAATAAGACAATCTTTGTCAACTTTACTGTAAATCAGCACACTTATTGAGTGCATTTTTGCGTGCGATATCTCTGGGTGTCATTGCGCTGATGCCCGTTGTGCGTCTGTCCGATCACTCTTAGCGATAGCGCTCACAGAACGCGTCGAGCGGGCGAAGTCGGCGAATGCAGTGTTTATTCATAACCATAATCACACGTCTCTTCCCGCGCATTACCCTTCACCTATGTAATATGCGGCCCAAGCAGCACAAAATAAATATTATTACAGCGCCTCTCATAACAAAGCAATAAAAATATTATATTATTTCGGGGCTTGTAATTAAAATTTACGACGACATTATTCAACCAGCGATAAACTGAACACGCAATAAAATTAAACAATGATTCTCTGTTATTAAATAATTGCTTTTCGCCCGTCCATCGACAACGCCTCGAGCAGCGTAATTTTGGTAGCCGTATTCAATGAATGGACTCCATTGTATTTTCTTTCATTCGTATCGCCGAGAAGCGGTGATTCGCGAAAAAACGATGATTCATGCGGCGTGCGCGTATAATGCGTCGTGAAATCCAGTGGGCGCTGGCGTATTTGATTACGTTGTATTTTCGTTGATTTACGCGCCACTTGTAGAAATTTTGCGCGAGCGCCGCACTCGCTGCGTCAATGGGCTTTATGCCTTATAAACGTAATTTTTAAAATAAATGTACTTATAATAAAATTGTTGGCAATAATTCAACATATGGCAGGCTAAAATTATTATCTAATTTTCTCACGAAAGCGAATATAGAACAGCGTTTGTAATGTCACATACGATTAGTATTTTTTGCACCTAATCTTATGTAACAGATGCGCATCCAGGATTTTTGTGTGGCTCCCATCGATATATTTTCAATGGTGGCTCCAGACGTCGTAATGATTTTTTTAAACATGCAATTTAAAAATATATTTTCAGAATTCTCAACAGAGTCTTATTATAATAATTATTATTGCAATCCAAACCGAACAAGAACATAACACCTCGAAATTATTTTTGTTTAATTAACGTGCCAAATCATTCATTCACGAATTATTAATGTGATTTTCCACTATTAGAATACTGCCTACGGCTTAGGTACCTACTCATTTATATTCAGCACCTAATTATGTATAAGTAAGTATTCAATAATATGAGATAAACAGATAATATTTTAATAATAACTTTATTGATTTTTTTGACTAGTGTAATAATTTTGATAATATATGAAATAAAGTAGTCAGAATTTTTGGCAAAATAAATCAAATAAAATATTACAAATAGTTAAGGTCATCATTTTGTGTGTTATATTTCTTATCTGACCGAGGCAAGTGTGTATTTTAATCATAAATCAGTCACATTACATTATACCTATCTATGATATTTAATATATAATATAAAGTATGAACACATTCTTTCCATTTGATAAGATTAATTTCAACATAATGACATACATAATTGACCAAGTAGCAGGAACATAATCAGTAATAATTATGTTACCTACTACAGAGCCGCGGTAAAAACAGCTGCCACCTGAATGCTAACCCAAAATTGCCACCTACCCCCCCCCCCCCCCCACATTTATAAGAATATATTTTAACGGAAAATTAAATAATAATAACTCCAAAATAGAAATATTATGTATTTTCTTAATATATTTTGTCAGATTTTAGTTAGTGCTGTACCTACATACTTTTGCAATACTGCGTACGTGGGCACCTAGTTATTTTGTATATTTCACGTGAGATTCACTTTATATACTTAACTTATTGAAATTAATAAATTTTATGTTTTTTAATTAAATATTTTTCAGTTATTACGTCTCCATCTGAAACCGCCCACCGCCCGGATTTTGTGCACACAATCCCACTTAGCGCGGCCCTGGCTACATACAATTTTCAAAATAATTTTATATAAGTATATAGGTACTTATTAAAATCAGAACATTTACATTATTGCCATGAAAATACCAATGACTTACAATTAGTGGGTTCTTAGTTACCGGAAAAGATCCTAATCAAATAATCCGTACGTATGGTTAACTTACAAACTACATTTATAATATTTTATGTCGTGATTGTGTAATATGTTTGGATAATATTGTTGTATCCATATTAAAACAACAACATATAGCTATACATAAATTTAAGATCAATCTAAATCAGACATTGTTACACTAACGTCAGCTATCTTTGCCCACCAATTGGGATATTTTACAAATTATAACTATTGGGATACTGTATTCTTGTATTCATCCATTGCCAACTCAAGTGCCGAAAGCCGATACATTCACAACGACTTGTCCTACTTTTACCGCCCCTCCCATTGTTGTCTGAGGATGACCTGTCATTGCCTGTCATTTTTCTATAGAGTGCTCATACTGACGCGTCTGTCGTGTTCACACAGGGAATGACTTGATTTGAATAGATAAGTTACATGATAAATAATACACTAGCATTAGCACACCTTCTACAAATGTTATGCATAGATCAATGCTACATATTTTTTGGAATCGGTACTAACACCGGTTTTTTCGTAAAGAATAACAGATGCTGGTGAATAACAAGAATGTATATTATTTATAATTTATTAATATATTTGAATTGAGAATTTTTTATAATTCAATTTGAAACGAGAAAAGGCGAATCAATATGTCAAGCAATCTGGGATTTGATTTTGACAGCTGAACAGTGGACCACTCGTTGCTTGTGCAAAAAGATAATGCTCAGGCTTTATTAATCTAAAGATGGCGCTGATTCATCACAATAATAATAAAAAAATATCATGTTCTCATTTTTCGTATACGCCTTCTTAAGTATTTAATCTGAAATCCCCTTTTCATTTATAAAGGAAACACCAGTTTAACGAATATATCAAATGTTTGAAACACTTTAAATTTAAGGCAATTAAAACGTTATGCATTATCTATAAGCTTTTGTCCTTGTTAAATCCGTCGATCTTATCTCCTGGATTTTTGTCGGATATTTTCAAAGTACTATCATCATAGAAGTCAACATCGTCGAGTGGTTTCTTCTTCTCGATCATCGGCGCTTTGTCGTCGGTGGTGTTGTTCGTCAGCAGAGGAAACTCATCCCTGGCCTTGCCTATCTTCCCCGTCCGGTCCATTTCTTCTGCAAGGCTTACGAATAGATCCCTACAAAGAAGAAACAATTCGTTACCTCTAAAGACTTTCTTCCATAATACATGTGTATAAAATTGAAAGTGCTTTTTATTATGACGTATAAAATTTGATGTATGTTTGAGCTATGTATGTGTATTTTTTGTGTTTATTGAATGAATGGTGTTGTGTTAGGTTATCGAAATAAAGCAGTCGTTGACACTTGTCCGAAGCATACTCCTGCCTATCATGGCTATCAGTTAGGCAAAAAGCATTTATTTTTAAAGTTATTAAAAATATTAAGATTATAAACATTTTTCACTTAAAAAAAACATTGCCCAAAGACGGAACTCGTATGGAGAAAATTGTGTTACCATAAAGTACTTTATAATAATCTAAGAATGACAGTCATTAACAAAATTACAAAAAAAACTTTTGCGAGACAATATTTTATATTGCTTAATTTGTCAATTTTAGTAGAAATATGCATTTACAGAAAGGACATTACGAAACATCTTTTAGGCTTCATATTTTCAAAATGCCAAACGAAATGCAAAAAAGCACGTCGTAATCATTCTTTAGTTTTCATTTTCTGCAAAACATCGTGGTTAATTTTGTGAATACAACAGAATGCTAAAAGTGGAATTTTTCGTTAACAAAATAATTACCAAGGCGATCCGTGATATTAAATCCATTCAATAATGGTGCATAAATCGCAGGATCGGGCTAATTTTTAAAATCTTCAAGTTACCTATTATACTATATATTATGACAAATGGTGATAGTCAGTTGATAAACATAATTATATGAGTATACTTATGTATATCTATAAGAAGTGTTAAAATACATACCTGAAGATGAAGCCATCCATATTCTTTGCAAGATAATAGAGGAACAACCAGTCAGCAAAATGGCACTCCCTTGTGACTGAGATCATGTTTCTAAGGTCTATTTTTCCTGGACTGGCTGTCGAGTAAACCCACTCATTGAATCTTGCAGACCTCGAATGGAGTAAGAGTGTTGCGATACGCCAAATAAGCCCTAATAGTAAAGTTATAAGTAATGTAACAAATTGTATTTACAATTTGAAGGTAAGAAAGTGCAAAAAATCAATGAACGTATTATAACGCGCAATGAAAGTTGAGGCGAACACAGATGCGAAAGATTGTGTGTATTGGTGCATTTCTGAGGCAACGGGCATTGCATAATGTCTACGAGAAACAGCCGTTTGTCTTGCTTACGCCTACTTATTGCGCTTATAGCGAAAAGAGGACCGATGATGATGAGACGAAGATGCGTATACGTTGATGTCGATTTAAGGCTATACTTCAGTTAAGGCATGGTCTAAAAAGATCGTGGCTAGGCGATGCGCGGATTGTGCAAATGACGCGAGCCGAACAAAATATAATTTGTCATAAAAATTCAACATCCGTCCATGTATAGTTATGTTTATTGTTATATTACTAATAATAATAGTATATATTATATTCATTGGCATGTTTTCTTTTTTAAGTAGGATACGTAAAGTTTTTTAGTCATCTTTGACGCCATGACAAAACAAATCGACGTGCACACACCTCGACGGTCGGTCTCCGATTGGCGAAGAGTGCCAAATTTCGTCGCACCTACTGTTGAAAATTATTTGCCGTTTCACTGAAGTACGCTCTTAAACGTTTGAAACATCCAGTTTGTAAACAATGCGTCTGTGTGAGTATTGCTTCGCCTCAACTCTCTTTAACACATCTATAACAATCGTCTCCCACGTTGAAAAGTAGATAACTATTTTTATTACAACTGTATCAATAGTTACCAAATGTAGTCGCTATGAAGAGAATGAGGAACCAGAACCACAGGACAGCGTAGATCTTCTCGTTGATGATGTTCAACGCCATCACGCAAAGTGCATCGTGCGTTTGGATGGAGCCGCTGGGACCATATTTGTGGAATATGCATTTTGTGACCTACAACAATTACACATAATATAATATTGAAGAGCGACATCCCATTGTATCTCAATCACAAAAGTAACAGAGAAATTCAGAAATTAAGACCTGGACAACGTGCCGTGGAGAGGATTGAATGGACAAGGGAGCAAACGATAGTATGCTACGTAATTATGTATGCCAAAGCCCATCGGACACATTGCAAATATACAAATAAAATAAATAATCCAGTGTTTCCCAAAGTGGGCGACATCATGGTCAGCAATCCAGAAGGCGGTAGTAGCCTCGGAAATTTTCATTGAAATTATGTTTTGTTATCGTAATTTTGTTTTTATTTAAATGTGAATAATTTTATAATTTGAGCATCAGGACATCTTATTTATAACAACATCCTATTCCGTTGGTAGAAATTATATAGGCACACAAATAACCGAAAATTTGTCATTGTATCTTTCTGTTTGTTTGCTTAAAAATAATGCAGATTTCTAGGGGGCGGTGAGTTATTTTTTATGATAAAGGGACAGTGGGCGGAATACGTTTGGAAATCTCTGCAATAATCCATTGGTGAGCGATGGATATAATAATATGACAATCGAAAGGCCTCAGAATAAACAGGATTGCCGAAATATTATGGTTCGGCGGAATAAATTAAGTGGCAACGAAGAACAAGGGAGGGATAATAGTGGAGAGAGTTTGGGGATGCCACCATCCAGCACTGGATTGAGACAGGATAATGATTTATAATATATTACTAGATAGTAGATAGGTACATTCACGGTTAGTCGTTATAGCCGTTCATTCTGTTAAAACGTTGAAGAAATGAGGAGGCAAATAACATGGTGGCAACGGCAACTCAAAAAATCAAGTTCGGTAACACATACCGATACAGGTAAACAGTTTATAATTACCTACATGTGCATACTGGATGTACACAACCCTATAGCAGTATAGCAGAATCACCCAAGTGATAATGATTACCGATAATTTCAGCTTGTTGTTTTCGACATTGCTCAATTGCAAAATTTGCGTATGAATCTTGATAACTACATAAATGTAGGTATATATATTTAATGCCAAATAAACAGCTTTAATATTAAAACGACAACATTCTAAAAACATGATATCTTGGCACATTGTTCGATATTTTAACAAGAATAACAAAAAAAATGCTTATAATGTATTTTTGATGAATTGTGTAATTTAGACGGACATTGTTATAAAACTTTTAAATATTGTCTTTTAGTAATAATTGTCAGCAGTTTCTTGAGAAATGAATAATACATAATATAACCCGGCTTGATCTAATCACCAGAATTCAGATTTTTTCCATTGTTGGTATATTTATGTGTTTTATGTAAGATAATATTTTTATATAGTCTGAGAAAGTCCATCTTCTTTCTCCAAATGCTTTACAATTTATTGTATGTCTACATACTATAGTAGTGTTATTATTTGTAGATAATAGAATTATATATTATTTACCTTTGGAAAGACTACGTCCAATGGATCCATAGCTCCTTCCCAGTTGACGTAAAATAGTTTTGGTCCCAGTCCTAAGAAATGTCCTCCGAGGAACTTATTGGTGATATGAATCTGGAGGATAATATTGAGGAAGTTCAACACTTCACATAATATCAGCCAAGTGGACCATGGTCTGGACGCATGTAACCTGTTTTTAAAACAAAGCAAATAACTCAGACATCGTGTCAAAAGCATTATTATTCTTGGTGTCCGGAAGACATAATAGGAATAATTACAAGATACAAAGAACTTTTTATATACGTTTTTTAAATTTCTGTTGAATCATATAAACTTGACTTGCTAGCTTAAACGATCAAAAAAATTTGTACTTGATAGAAATAATACTGAAATGTCATTTTGATTTCCGTAGTAGTGCACGTATATATTAATAATTTAGTTGCTAGGACCTGAGGACCCCAGACCCCTAGCAACCAATAATAGTGGATTGGATTACGGATTTCTTCCGAAATAACTTTTCATACGAAACAGAATTAACTGAAAATGAATTCAATTATACTTAAAGATGGCTAAAAGTATTAAAAAAATGCATTGGCATCGTGTTCTGATATATTCTAAAAGTTTCAAATGTCTAGCTAGTCAGGAAGTTAGTTAAAAATCGATTGCAAGATTTGTACCGGACAAACAACCACCGGACAAATAAGAATACGAGCTAATAAAAACGTTGTAAAAAGTGGACTTACCACTCACTAAAAAGGACTCGCTTTGGTAAATTTTACTATAATCGGATGGTACCTACATAACTAAATGGGATAATAATACATTCATTCTTTTTTAATAGATATATGATTAGGGATTGCAATACCTGTAGATATTTCAAAACCGGTATCCCACAATTTTTTGATACCGAAATATCGGTTTTAAAAAACAGATAATATCGATATATTCGGTATTGAAAGTGGAAATAAAATATATTAAGTAACGAAAAAGCTTTAACATGGCTGTATTTTTTGACGATTTACGCGATGTCTGGTTTACTTCCGTTGCCCTTCAACGTCCTTGAAGACCAGCTATGGCACGTGCTATACAATAGTAATATGTCCATACATTTCACGAATACCGGTATTCAATAGGAAATACCGGTATTAGTATTTTCATTCGGTATTACAATCTCTGTAGGTACATGATTCCTTTCCTGTTGAAGGGCATGTATTGCAATGATAATCTATACGCTGGAAAAATTTTCTCGGAGCAAGAGAGACCTTTTGACACCAAAGCAAAATTGTTCTTGTACTTTCTTTAATTAAACCATGAGGTTTACCTTCTGTCGTAGTTTCGTATACAATGTACTTTTTTGTTATATCCAATAGTGAACTTTTATGTACCTGGTAAGGAAGTCTACCCTGATAGTAGTGATCCTTCCGTCGATTGAGTCCTTTGATGGAACAACAACACCGTTTACATTCAAGTCATCTCCGGAGAATGGCATCGCTGTCATGTGAAGACCATTAACCAGGGCTTTTATCCGACCACCTATAATGATATGAAGAAGCTGACGATTTTGGAAGACAAAGAGTTCAACATATAAAATAACAAAATATCAATTGAATTTGGCACAAAAATATGTATACATAAAACGATAATAATACAGACATGAAGATGATGATCATTATTTTTGACGATGGATATATAATATATATGAAGAAACGGTAAGAGTTGCATTACAATATAAATTAGAATCCTATAATACCCAACCACCCGTACTACCCGTACCACCCCGGGAATGTGTTGGATGCAACTACCCAAGACTACGGTTGCTATGCAGTTAAGTGTGGGGTTACTGACTTTCTTTTTGAGAAGAGTATTGATCGAGCATCAGAATCGGGAGTTTATTATGTTATTATTATTATGTACTCGACATCAACATAGCACCCAGTCTTACAACGGGTCTAGGACGATTTGGCGCCTGGACAATTGGACGCCACGCAATTCGAAATTAAATAGACGTTAGGTACTTATAGGAACTTTAAAAAAAAATATTTAATATTATCATTTATATTTAAATTATTTTATTTTGATTTAATAGTTGGTGAGAATTTAAATATGCACACGTAAATAATGACTTAATCGTGCATATGTTTAAGCTCCAACGAAAAAAGATTTTTTTATTTTATATAAAGCTTTAGGCATGGTAATTCTCAATCCGCAATAAAAAAACATTATGTTAAGAGTAAAATGAATTAAAACTACTAAGTAGTAGATAGAAACTGATTAAAATTCCTCGTCTACGTTCTGTATACGTGTCTACGACAGTGCGGCGTCCAATTGTCCTGGCGTCCAGTTGTCCCATTCCCCTTAAAACGGATAAATGTCATTGTAGATCCGACAAAGAAACAGTGATGAGTTAAAAATATACGAATTCACAGTATTCCAAATTGTTTGAAGAATATTTCTTAACCTACAATGTCATTTTCTTATGATTGCATTGATTGTCATTTTTGCATTTCTTCTGATCCGACAATTACAGGCTTCCGCAATCAGGCGGCGATCTTGTGTACTACAACTGTACATAACTACTAACTTCAAAGGTGACTCGCGCGCTGTAAAATATTATGGACTCTATGCGTTTGCTTTGCTTTCTAGGTTATGGGGCATCTGGGCTTTGAGTCCTTATGGGGATCTTCTTTAGTTAAAAATCTGTAGTATAGGTTTCTTTTGTGAACTTATTATGTTTTGTAACAAGGTGTACGGTTTTTAGTTGTGTAAGAAAGTTAATCCGGTTCTTGAGGATGACCTGTAGAAGTGTTTACCTCTATACCTCTAAGTTAAATATTTATGCTGGTAGTAACTATACACAAGCGAAATTCATAATGTGTTCTTCGAAATATGTTGCATACACGCTGTATGGCGGTACATTACGCCGTGTCCACATTGGCAACAAGTTGCTGGCAACCACATTAAATTTTGATTAAAATAATTTTTGGTCAAACAAATTTTAATAATTACAGTAAAATTTAATGAGGTTGCCAGCAACTTGTTGTCAGTGTGGACACGGCATTAGGTTACTGTGTTTTATGAATGCAAAAAGAATCGTGTTGCAGTCAAGATAAACAAGGAGCAACACGCTGTTGTTTGAAGAAAAAAGAAAAGATGGCAATTTTTGAAAAAAAGATAAATTTAATACAAACTGTATTATTTTTCTGGTCGGTATCGACCTAATTTGAGGCCTGTTTATCTCGATCCTAAATTGTATAAAATGGCTTACAAAAATAATTGGGTATGTAGATATATTAAATTCCACTTCCATTTAATCCACAAAGTATCTTTTTATTTTCTAAAACTCTTTCTTAAAGCACTAAGGTGCATGGTTTATACATCAGTCCCGTGCAGCATCGCTTCGAGACAAGGAAGTGTGGCACTAAAATCTTTTCATTCTGACACGTTTATTGCGTCATGGAAGGCGGCCGTGCACAAACCACAGCTGCATATACATGGCGGATGGAGATGGGGAAACTCAAATCATTGTTCACTGAGTAATAGTATAGTAAAGTCTTTAATCAGCTCTAAATTACCTTCAATCTTCTTCCATATGTTATGGGGAATGTAGAACATGATTGCCTGGCCGAAGAGTACGAAGGGTACCCATTGGTAGTACGCATGATGGGTGATATTGTCTCGGTCGTCCAACGGACCAACTCCTGGGTGAGGGATGTAGCCCATCGCCAGCATAGATTCATTGTAATGTCGCGACTGAAAGAAAAAACCTATATAAATCTACGCTTGTAAGTTTCCGGTGGCTTGTTGGGACGATAACGCCAATCCAGTGGTAGGCAGGACCTTAGCCCTGCTTGCACGTTTAGCCTTTTTGCTGTTGAAATAAAAAAAATCATTTATGGACTCTTGGGACCCAGTTATTTCATTCGAGCCATCAGATACCGAAATAGAAAAAAAGCTAGGTAAGTACATATTTTTCAAACTATGAAAATTAGTCAATACGTCATCATAGTGTGATCAAAAGATTGAAATACAAATATTGTTTTATTCAGTGTAAAAATATTTGAGTTGGCTACTCCAAAAGAGCGTGAGGGACAATTTTCAACTTAATGGAAAGCAATCTGAAGAAAAAGTTGGTATCGTCATTAAGTTTTACACTTTCTATCCTACCAACACATATTATAATTAATTATAATAATTATATATATTTATAACATAGATATAAATTCGCTATGGAATAACTCTTATTTATGGACTTTTGGAATGCTGCAATTTCCATTCTAAACAATCTAACCCAGAGGATACCAAGCTTTTTAGGGTCATGGCGCCTCAGATGACTTTTCTCTTTCGACTCTTAACATAGTAAAAATTTGTATTTAATGTAAAATTTGAAAAAAAAGAAAAACAAAAAAGCATTAAAATATATTCATTTTACAATTAACAGTGAATTTAATGATATTTCATTTTGATAATTTTGTTGAAAACGAACACGACTCATAACAACTACCGTAGCAAGTCGCACGTGTTCGACGTAATAACGCCATGTGTGCAGATAATCCATAATCTCAGAATATACACTCCGCAGTGCATGGTATTAATTATTCACCTTCTGAAGATGTTAGACGTTTCAGCCATTTTAAACTAAGCTGATTAAGCTATCTTCTCGTTATAGAAGGTAAACTATTGCGCACTACCAGAAAATGCTATTTTGAAAACCATGGCCGTCACTGATTGGGAGTGGTAGCCACTAGCCACAGTAACTACTGTGGTTAGTGACTGCGCTGCGTATGCACGTGGCTTAACTGGACAGTCATTAATTAGGTTTACATAATATTATATTGTGTATTTTACATAACACAATCAAAATGTAATAATGTGTAGCAATTTCACTTACCACTGTGAATGTGCTGGTGAAGAAGCAGAATGTGTTGATGACATGCTGCGGAACACCGTTGTCCACCAAACAGCGAATATGCTCACCAAAATACTGCCGAGAGCACACGAGGATGGTGCAAAGCACCAGCATGAGAAAGGTCACCCTATAGTGTAGCTTGAATATCAGATTGTCAACGGAGATCTTTCCAGGCTTCACCTTCACGTGGGTACTGAAGTATGAAAATGTTCCCAACATCTGTTGAATAGAAAAACGTATTAGTTAGCAAATACGTAATAATTAATTGGTCCTGAACACCATGTTGAAGATATGACAGGTGATTAATAGCACGTCGTAAAGAAGCAGACGAAATACGTAGGTTTGGCCCCCAAAAGGGGAGGGGGGCTGACAGAGTATGGCGGGTCGACCAGGTAAGTGAGATGAATACACATCACAAAGTTTATCTGATAAAGATCTAAGTTAAAAAAAATAGCCTGCGCTATTTTACTTCAAGAAACGCGCAATACAAGTGGAAAACGGAAGGAAATAGGAATAAATAAGTGAATCATTCAAAAGGAGGTGAGCAAGAATATGCTTGTAAGTATCAAGTCGTACATATCAAATTAGTATTCTTGTTGAATCTAATAAAATTGAAACATTACTATCTGTAATGGTCCACGAACAACGTATCATTAATCTCAATGCTATACGACCATCTCTTTCTGATACGACAGCTCACGGTGAACTGTGATACGGCGAAATGCAATACGTAGAATTTTCAAATATTACGAATATATCATAGTTAGATTTCCATATATTTTTTTACACTCCGATTGTGAAAAATACGCAATTTTTTAAAAGTATTTTCTAACGAAGTGATACATCACATGCTTCATGAAAAGATGCCAATGGTTTTTCCGACATACCATTCACTCTGCAGGCTATGCGGTCAAAAAACCGTACTGTGCGACGTCAAAAATGGACAGCGACCATAGAATAGATTAAAAAGATAGAAGTGCGAAAGCCAGTCACCGTAGTGCGTAAATCAAGCACTTTGAAAGCAGTTTTGGTTAAGGCTATACTTCAGCTGAGGCATGGTCTAAAAAGATTGTGACTAGGCGATACGCGGATTGTGCAAATGACGCGAGCCGAACGAAATATAATTTGTCATAAAAATTCAACATGCGTCCTTTTAATGTTATGTTTATTATTATATTCGTAATAATAATAGTATATTCAATGACATGTTTTCTTTTTCAAGTACATGCGGAACGTTTTTTAGCCATATTTACACGATTTAAGAATATATTCCTCCGACGCGATCACAAAACAAATTGACGTGCTCACGCCTCGACTGTCAGTCTCCGATTGGCGACGACTGCGAAATTTCGTTCCACATACTGTTGAATATTATTTGCTGTTTCACTTATGTACGCTCTTAATGGCTTAATAAGGAGCAAGCCATTAAATACAACATATACAGAGGCCCCCAGAATGTCCTCACATATTACCAATATTGAATGCGCATTGCGTTTACGTGACAAAATTAATGCATAATAATAATATAGTAATGATGTGGCTGTAAATGTTGAAAATAATATATGTATTCGTGATTAAATTTACCCCATATTTCTCCACACTCAAAAATTGTTACAACCACACCAAGAAGGTAATGTACTTCTCATTATTGCTGTTTTTTCCTTGAAATGACAAAATTTCGTACTTCAATGTGCATTACACTGGTTTCTCATGCCATGGATTCCATGCTTAATCCCCGGTGAAGTCACAATATAATTTTATAATAATAATGTAATACTTATATTTTCAAGCATGGGTGTTTCTGTGATTTTTTTCAACTATTGTAATTGAGTTACGTGGTCCGTTACACTATCGATAATATTATTGTTGACATACGCTTTTCCACGTCCAATCATTTTATAAAATTTCAACGTTATTTAGTTATCATAACCACCCGGTATTTATAGACAATATTTTTATAACACTGTTCTCACTTATTTGATTTTAATAGCTTTGACACCAGCATTTAAAAAATATCAATCACTGTCAATACTTATTGAATCTCTTAATAGGCACTTCACATCTAGGTTATCGATGAAACCAAGACGTAGATAACTCTATCGGTAAAAATGCAAAAGTATGTCGGTGAAACCACACGTGAATTTTAAGAACATTAAATTTCGATTAGGAAATACGAAAATATTCTGTTAAATATATAAAATTTAATTTGCTATCATTCTGAATCCACGATGGCTGATCGGTTTACGCGACAGCTTGTAATGTCGTGGGTGCAAGGTTGGAGTCCTGGGTATGGAAAATACACGTCTTATTATTTTTAAATTTGTCTAAAAAAATCTTTATATACAAACCCTCACTCTGTGGAGGCCCATATTAATAATATTATGATCTTATTAGGATCGGACATGGTAAAAAATATTCGTAACTAATAAAATTTTAACGTTGTCATATTACATTATAATATACATATTTGTCTTGATTTATATATCTATCAATCTGTCTATAACGTATGAGAGAAAACATATTACGTAAATGTGTAGGACAGAGTGACACAAGGAGAAGACGTATAAAAATAGGTAAAGTGAAAGAAAAAAATATTTATTTTTCAAATTCTAACTTTTTTCCAATGACGTTGAAGAATAGGTACCTCCTTCTAAACCCCCTAAATATAATATGAAAGTGGAGCAAAAAATGAAAAGAAAAGGAAAGAAAGAAGGAATATGACAAAAGTTCCTTAGAAGGTAAGTAGTCTTAGTTTGAAAACATCACAAGGGTCTTCATACTTTTCAGAGACTCAGACCTCCACGTACCTAAAACCAATGCACTTTGAGATAAGGTTTCTTGGAAATGATTTAGATAGTAGATTATGTGTAAAAAAAAGATTATGTGTACCTACGTATCATTTTTTTCAAGATTATTGTTGCATTCGTCTTTTTAGTTTAGTTTTGATGATAACATAGGTATAATATATGCATATAACGATTTTGCATAAAATTTGAGACTAAAAAGGAAAGAGGACAGCATTCTAATAGTCTGTCTAAAGGCGGCACTTTCCCTTCGTACCTACGTCGCTGGATAAACAGGTGTCGTCTTATCATTATTTGTGTTATGTATTTGATTTTAAGTCAATAGTAACACGTCAGATTTAGCTAAATATTAATGTAACAAATTAATAATTGGGAAATATTATGATATCACATGACAATAGTAGGTATTTGATAATAGTGCACTGCACTTCGTACTGTATTAAGTTACACACGTTGTTATAGAAAATTATGTCAAAATGAAAATATTTTAGTGCCTCACTTCTTCTTGCCAGAGACTTGAGACCCACACTGGACCGATGAATCAACGATGCCTCATCACGTGTATCATGTTATTTTCTCCGGAAAACTAAAGGACAAGATTGAAAAACAATGTGTAGCTAAAAAATTACTACCTTCTGGTATTGCCTATTAGAAACACGCTGAAGATGTTATTTTGTCAATTTTCCCCTAGAACCATTGATACCTATTGTCACCGACAGGTTTTTCCGCCCCTGTGGGGGGCGCTCCCATAAGGAGTAGTGCCACCCAGCCGCTCGGTCTGACCCTGGTAGTCAATGCGCCACCGATGAAATGATGATGACCCTTGGCAAAGCTGAACAAAATATTTCATATGTAAAGTCCCGCAGTTTGCTCTGACAGGCCCCACGGCTTCTCAGAGTGAACTGTGGATGGTTAAGTCGGTCGCCACTGACCATGTAAATATAGGTAATAGGTAATATAGTTTAAGATTGAATTTTGTTTGTCGAAATATATATTAGGTAAAGGGTAATTAAATTAAATATGATTTGTTGGTAATGTTAATGTATAGTGTAAATTGTAATATAATATTCATATATAATGTAAAGGGTTAAAAGGTAATAAAGGGGGACTTATGGATGGGCGTTGAGGGTATGTAATTAGATAGTTAAGATGTACGTAGTGATAAGGGCATATAGATCGATGTCGCTACGCGACGCACGTACACGGCACAGTAATTGTTAATATATGCTCATAGGCCTGTTGCGAAGGCTCCCTTTTGCACGTATGTGCAATCACAAAGCATAGCAACACCTAGGCAATCATCGATCCGATTATAATCACGATCCCGCGCAATTAATTTACATATCAATTCCGTTCATTAATATTCGCGGTCATTCCGCGCGCGGCGTTTCCGAATCGGTATTCTGGCAGCTTTCCTGCTCTCACATACGACGGCGTCTCTGTCGTATGTGTAGAAACCGATTTCGAGATACGAATTTGCTCGCTTTGCAGTGACAGAGCCCCTCTCGCTCGCGTGTATGACGGCATCACGCTCACGCGCGACGGGAGAATCGGATCAATGATTTTGGTCGATCAAGGAGACCACGTACTGGAATAAAGTGCGGGAAATCTTTGATCGGCTAGGTGACGCAGACTGGCACTCACCGCGAACAGTCATACCTCAAGCTACGACACGAGTAATAATACCGATACAGATTCGATTTTATTAACGCTTTCAAGACATTTCGATTACAATAATTCCGATCCGAATTTCGACACAAAGAAAATTCGATACGAATTCCGCCACCTCCGCCACCTTTCTCGATTGGAATAACTCCGCCACCTTGCTCCGCCACCTTCGCCGATTGATTTCAATACGAAGCTGCCACCTTCGTTGAAATAATTCCGCCACTATCGCCGATCCAGTCCGCCACCTTTGGATGCTGCAGCGCCGTTATCATCGCCCATCTGGAGGACATCTAATGAATTTCTGCCGCCTCTGATTGTCTTTCTTGAGATAATTATCGACGGCCGAGTGAATTGGAACTTCTCTGAAGCCTTCATAGCGGCTAACAGAACAGACACATTCAGATATTGTTACCGATACTGCGTTACAGTTCGACTAAGCGAGCCAAGATGAGCAAGATTCCTTCGCTTACCGGTTTGCTGAATCCGGACTCACATGCGCAGATCGACGATAACATCCAAACCGACCTGACGCAGATCCATGAGCTGAAGAGGAAGCTGAGAGCGGCAGATTTTGCCTACATCTACGGCTTTCTCTGCATCGCTTATGGGATTCCGCCACACGAGACACTGCCAGATCTCCAAAAACAGAGAGACAAGCCTGAGAGCAAAAAGAAAACAAAATCCAACATGCAGAGAGTCCCAGAAGAAATCGATGCCATCAAGCTGGTGACCCCTAATCAAGCCGACACGGAGGAGGACGACGCTGACTACGAGGACCTGGACATCGATGATTCTGACTACTTTGACGACGACTCACAAACCATGGAAGCTGATAAACCCGCTCAGGCCCCCACTTTGGCCACTGCCAAAGCCCAGGCCCCAGGCGGCCCCTCAACATCCACCGCCCAAACCAAGACCAGCCCCGAAATGATGGACACCACTCCAGCGGTGCCACCATCTCCCAGCATAAAATCAGACAAATCAAAAACGTACGCAGCCGCAGCCAAATCAAATGCAGCCTCAGCCATGACCACAATGAGTGATGATGAATTCCTCAAAAAAATAAGAGCCGTTAACGATCGCCTCAACCTCGAAGAAGACGAAGAAATAGAAAGAAAAAAGATCAAAAGAGCAAGCAAACGCCCAGCCACAAAAAGCCCCGATCTCAAAATTGCCAAAAAACCAGCTACACAGACACCGAAAAAGCCAGACATGCCAACCCCCAAAACGACAGTACCAACGAAGGACAAAAAAGCAGACAGACCGCCCAAAACCCCACCGATTATTCTGCATGATAAAAAAGCATTCAGGAATACAATGGCCAAGCTGAAAGACGCTGGTGTCACTATTTCTGACGCGAAAAATATCAAAACAGGAATATTACTCACCCTGCCAGACCCAGACTCTTACAGGCTGGCAGTTCGGATTATGGACACAGACAAGACTGAATACCATTCATATAACCTCCAAGAGGAAAAACCATTAAAGATAGTGATCAGAGGTATCCCTGAAGAGACGACTGCTGAAGAAATTCGCAGTGAACTCATTTCACTGGGATACCCGATCAGGAACGCCTTCAGGATGACCCAAGGGAGCCAGAAGACACAGATCCCGCTGATTCTCCTCGACGTCGAGAAGAGCGGCGAGGCCAAGAATATCTACAAGCTCACCTCCATCTTTGGATTATCCATCCAAGTGGAGCCGCTACGCAGAAGAACGGCGGATGGACAGTGTCATCGCTGCCAGGGCTTTGCCCACTCCGCCTCCTGCTGCCACGCTACTCCGATGTGCGTCCGATGTGCTGGCGAACACCTCACCTCGGATTGCAAGAAGAAGAATACGACCGATCCCGCCAAATGCGCCAACTGTGGTGGCCCTCACCCGGCCAACTACAGAGGTTGCCCAAGGCACCCCAAACACGCCAGATATGCGTTTACAAACGCCGACAAGCAATTTCAACAACAGCCCAGACAACGCGAAGAACCGCAAAACACATTCAAACCAGCTTGGATGAACACAGCCAACAGAACCACGGAGCCAGACCAAATCAATGAAGCGCTGATGGCGCTCAAGAACGCCATCGATATCGCCAACGAACTCATGAAAAGACTAACCAGCAAAAGGACCTAGATCCACACCAAAGTATAGATAGAAACGAACGAGCGCCGACAAGAGTGAAGAAAGAAGAAAAAGAAACACAATTTTAATCCTAACCAACAAGCCAAGATGCAGACAATACAGAAAAACCCGCAAGGGAGGAGACTTCCATCACACGCCATCATACAGATGAAAGGGATATGGGGCTTGCCCCGGTGCCCTACACGCCAAACATACCACAACAACAACAATCGGCTAGGTCATTCGCAGACTGGCACTCACCGCGAACAGTCACTTTAAGCTCCGATACGTTACTACAGTTACTACATACAGTTACTACTGAGATTATATTATATACTCTGATAGTAATAATCAACTCGATAAATAATTCGATACGAATTACGTTACAATAATTCGAACAAATTCGATACGAATTCCGCCACCTATCTTGAACGTCACAACGTCGCCAGCTTGCTCCGCCACCTCCGCCGATTAATTTTAATACGAAGCCGCCACCTTCGTTGAAATAATTCCGCCACCTCCGCCGACCCAGCCCGCCACATTTGGATGCCAACGCCATTACGATCGCCCATCCAGAGGACATTGATGCGAGTTCCGCCACCTTTCTCGAACGCCATAACGCCGCCATCTTGCTCCGCCTCCACTACCGATTTATTTCAATACGAAGCTGTCACCTTCGTTGAAATAATCCCGCCACCTCCGCCACTTTTGGATGCTGCATCGCCGTTATCATCGCCGATCTGGAGGACATCTGGTGAATATCTGCCGCCATTGATGGTCTTTTTCAAGATAATTATCGACGGCCGACCGAACTAGAACTTCTCTGAAGCCTTCATAACGACGAATAGAGCAGACACATTCAGATATTGTTACCGATATTGCGCTGTAGTTCGATAAGCGAGTCAAGATGAGCAAGATCCCCTCGCTTACCGGGTTACTGAACCCGGACTCACATGCGCCGATTGATGACAACTTTAAATCCGACCTGACGCAAATCCATGGGCTGAAGAGGAAGCTGAGAGCGGCAGATTTTGCCTACATCTACGGCTTTCTCTGCATCGCTTATGGGGTCTTGCCTCACGAGTCACTGCCAGATCTCCAAAAACAAAAGGATAAGCCAGAGAAAAAAAAGAAACCAAAATCAAACATGCAGAGAGTCTTGGAGGAAATTGAGGCCATCAAACTAGTTAACTCTGATCACGCCAACACGGAGGACGACGCTGACTATGAGGACCTAGACATAGATGACTCAGACTACTTCAACGATGAATCACAGACCACGGATGCTGACAAACCCGCTCAGGCCCCTGCTGAGGCTACCGCCAAAGCCCCGGCCTCAGGCGGCCCTTCAACATCCGCCGCCAAAACCACGACCAGCTCCGAAAAGATGGACACCACTCCTGCGGTGCCATCAATTCCCAGCACTAGTAAAGACATACCAAAAACATACGCAGCTGCAGCCAAATCAGATGCAGCCGCAGCCAAGACCAAGAGGAGTGAGGACGAAGAATACTATAAAAGACTAAAAGCCGTCAACGATCGCTTCGATCGAGAAGAAGACGAAGAAAAAGAAAGAAGAAAGATCAGGAGAGCTAGCAAACGCCTAGCTACCGAAAGCCCCGATCTCAAAATTGCAAAAAAACCAGCAAAACAGACACCTAAAAATCCAGACATGCCAAGCCTCAAAACGGCAGAACCAACAAACGATAAAAAAACAGACAGATCGAAAAAAACTCCGCCTATCATCCTACACGATAAAAAAGTATTTAGGAATACAATGACCAAGCTGAAAGACGCCGGTGTCACTATTTCTAATGCAAAAAATATCAAGGTAGGAATCCTACTCACCCTGCCAGATTCAGACTCCTACAGGCTAGCAGTACGGATCCTGGACGCAGACAAGACTGAGTACCATTCATATAACCTCCATGAGGAAAAACCGCTAAAAATAGTGATCAGAGGTATCCCTGAAGAGACGACTGCCGAAGAAATTCGCAGTGAACTCATTACACTGGGATACCCGATCAAGAACGCCTTCAGGATGACCCAAGGGAGCCAGAAGAAACAGATCCCGCTGATTCTCCTCGACGTCGAGAAGAGCGGCGACGCCAAGAATATCTTCAAGCTCACCTCCATCTTCGGATTATCCATCCAGGTGGAGCCGCTGCGCAGAAGAACGGCGGATGGACAGTGTCATCGCTGCCAGGGCTTTGCCCACTCCGCCTCCTGCTGCCACGCAACTCCGATGTGCGTCCGATGTGCCGGCGAACACCTCACCTCGGACTGCAAGAAGAAAAATACGACCGATCCCGCCAAATGCGCCAACTGTGGTGGCCCACACCCGGCCAACTACAGAGGATGCCCAAGGCACCCCAAACACGCCAGATATGCGTTTACAAACGCCGACAAGCAATTTCAACAACAGCCCAGACAACGCGAAGAACCGCAAAACACATTCAGACCAGCTTGGATGAATACCACCACCAGAAACTCGGAGCCAGACCAAATCAATGAAGCGCTGATGGCGCTCAAGAATGCCATCGATATCGCCAACGAACTCATGAAAAGACTAACCAGCAAAAGGACCTAGATCCAGACCAAGATAGATAGAAACGAACGAGCGCCGACAAGAGTGAAGAAAGAAGAAAGAAGAAAAAGAAACACTATTTTAATTCAAACCAACAAGCCATGATGCAGACATTACAGAAAAACCCGCAAGGGAGGAGACTTCCATCACACGCCATCATACAGATGAAAGGGATATGGGGCTTGCCCCGGTGCCCTACACGCCAAACATACCACAACAACAACAATCGGCTAGGTATGAGTATGTACTAAGCAATTATTACTGCCTATATGTTTGGTTGACGGAATGACATCCGTCAACTAGTCGTAAGTACGTGCCCGTGGCGACACCGAGCTATATTAGTTGTTAATGTGAGAAAGGTTGCGCGACCAATACGTTTATATATTAGAATCGAGTAACTTCCCCGCGTGATATGGGTTTATATTAAGCTTTTATTTTGTAGTTAAATTACCAATCTACCGAGTTCATATTCTTGGACCAACGTCAAGTAGGTATTCAGGCCGTCGGGGCGCCTCAAAGTTGAGCCCCCCAACGGTAGTTGGCCGAAGGACTGGTATGCGCTGTCGAAGGCCTGGTGCCGCAAATATGCCCAGTTAACCACTGGCATATGACGCCTTATCATCCAGGCTAACTTTGTAGTACTCTTGTTTCTGGGTGAGAGGTACCTTCGCGCCGCTAGGGCCCGTAAGGCCGGCCGCCGCGGGAACGCCCCTCCCTCAGCCATGAGGAGCGCCACCACGCGGGGAGTGTGCTGTATCGATAGGTAATTCAACCACGAATCCGTCGATGCCTCACACGCCTTCGTAGGTGCGTTTTTCGTGGGGCTGGCCCAGAAACACTGCGGTACTGCTTCATCAATTACGCGATCTCAGTACTCCTAGGTACTCGAAGGACGTACGTGACGAGTGAGCGACGCCGCCCGCCGGCGAGCGTCGACTCGCGCCCATAATTTTTCTTAGTCGGCCCTTACGTAGATGTCGCGGGTAATTAGTCATTGTACAATTTCCGCCACTCTCGTAAGGAAACCGTTAATTAATTTTGTCACCCGAAAAACGTTGAGCTAAGGGATGAAATCGGCCAGATTTGCATATAAACCCAATATTTTTAAATTCAATATCAGTCTTCGCTCACATTCACGACCCTGAACCTGCGAAGGTCAGCGGCGGAATTTTGTTCACACTTTTCATATACAAGTCGCCAGGACTTGTGAGGAGGTACTCGCCCAGGTCCCGATACCCACTGGCAGATACCTACCTCCATACCTACTGTCACTTTGACAGATAGTGGTGAAGTGTCAACCAGCGACTTAGTCGTTTTATTCGCGAGTTTTATCGTTCATTACCGGACCCGGTTCCCAACCTTTTGTCGCGGTGCCCCGTGTTCGCGCAATCTCGATTACAGATAAAGATAAATTAATTCTTAAATAATTAAATAATAAATGTGCTAGTTTATATAATTAATATTATATAATAAATAAGACTTTTCTTTTCTTTTAATAATTTTTGTGGTTTCGGACTTATATAATTTGAACTTCGAACCTTTGGTGATCGTGAGACCTAATAAAATTGTTTAATATAGTGTAAAGTTCTTTTACTGGACTAGACATAGTGCCTACCTGTTCTTCCTACAATTTGAATGTACCTCCACTCCAGGCCCGGAGCTAGCCGAGGATTCGGAGGCCTACACTATACTACTAGATGAGGAGTTCCCATACAAGCGTCATTTTAAAAATGTACCACAAAATATCGGATACAAATAATATCGTCTTATAATATTTCCTTGTAGGTATAATGCGTTAAGACCGTTAAGGCCATTGGACCCGTTTTTTCCTGTCTTCTCAGAATCGTGGAAATGGCAAGGACGTTTAACACGAATTGACACATAATAAACACTTTATTTATTTAAAATCTAATAAATAATATTCAAATAACACTTTTTGTGTCATTAAAATTTTCTGATTCGCTTTACTTTTTAAAATAAATGACAAATAGTCGGTCCTGTTTTCGAAATTGGCCAAAACGACTGTCACGCCACAGTGAATTTTTGAACTTAATAATAGTTTTGCAGGTATATATTGTATGAAAGAAATGGGTAAAACAATAAATTTCATTGATTAACTTACGTACTTTTTTTAATTTCAGAAAAATAAAGATTTTAAAGCCATTTTAGTTTGAGTATACATCAGCCAATTTTGAATGATTTTTTCTCACAAAATAATATATACTGCACAATAAAAATATTTTTTTATTATAATATAACATTTCCGTAATACTATAAATAATAATTAACAATGAAAAAATAAATAAAACCCTATAAATTCGGTACAATTAGTGACGCTATATTACCAAAACACGTCGTACGTTTTCATGTATTTATCCTATTTTCAGACAATTTAGATATATAATTATTTTGCAAAATTAACAAAAAGAGACCATTTGATCGATTAATCCATATAGTTTTTCTAATTTCTCATTTCTAACCTTAGTAGGCTTCTAAATTTCAACGGGTGAGGACGTCTTTTTTTTCCAAATTTTTATCCGTCGCGAACAGTATTTTAACTCATAGAAAAATGACCTTTACTCGCATTGCAGTAACAATCAAATTGGCAAGACCACATGACGTAGACCAGGTGTTATAATTTGTGTTGACAAATCAAACATCATAAAATACCAGTGAATGTCAAACTGAGAAAAATGTAGTTATATTATATTATTTATTATCTTGTAATACAAATGGTTGCAGCATGTGAGATATTGTAAGATAATTGAATCTTATAACCACGGTGTCTACAAAGAAGTCCTAAAGGTATTCGTTCGGTGCAACATTTATAAAAAAAAATATTTTGGACTTGAGCAGTTTAGATAAAATATAGGTGGACTTTAATTATTTTGATAAATACCTACTTGGTTGGGCTTTAAACGATTTGAAAAACTTTGCATGTACTTAATACAGTTTTTATGTACCTGGGTCGCCATGTTTTGTTATTTTCAAAGGGACGTATCCAGGAGTATGTTTATTGGCATTATCAATAGAAACAAAATAATATTATTTTTCAAGGTCTATTTATTATCGATCTTAAGTGGTTTATGTCACAAATAGTAAATTTGTAGAAAATTTAAAGTAAAATACGTTTTCGAATGCTGTCATAGTAATGGCCACTGAAACATGTGTCATAATTTTCCTAATCGTCAAAATAATAATAAAATAAGTGTTTTGGGGCAGAAAATCACGTATATGTTTTATGATGTATGTATTTTTCAGATGGTTTGTGGTAAAATCTTTTTTTTTCATACTGCCACAATTCAACTATTCATAATTAATTGTTTGTTAAATTTTTCATTGTGCACTTTGACTTAATAGGTAGGTGTTAAAGTTTTTACCTTACTTTATTGTATTAATTTATTGTTAAGTGAGAATTAGCTGCTTTCGTTGTCAGTGTGTATTTGATGAGTGCGCATAGTGCCTGACGATGTCGAAAGGCGAAACCAGGATCGCATAAAACGACTCAAATGAAATAGTACAAAACTTAAATCCATTAGAATTTAATATATTTAATGCCGAGTTGAATTGAATGGAATCACCTTAGGCATTTATTAGTAATTATTTAACACAAGTAAAAAATATATTGAGGTAAGAACCTAGTTCATTGAATAATAAAAACAATATTACTCTTTACATCACAACTGACAAGATTTATATGAATTGTATATTGCCTGAACTCATTGATCCTAGACTAACACGGTCGATGGATATAAGAAACCCTCAATATCATAATTATATTAGATGCTATCAATAGAAAAGAAAAAAAAAGAAAAAATAATAAAAAATAATAATTTATAATAGTTATTCTAATACATTACATACCGTTAAGCCTGTACACTAATTAAAGAACCAATTATTAATTTTCTATACACACTAATGTTCCGAAATCCTCCGCGGTGACCAAAACGTACTGCCGTCAAATACACGTTATTATAATAATGGTTTCTTAAATCTTGATTGTTGCGTAATAAATTTAAAAAAAATTGTAAAAAGTTGTAAATATTCATTGAATTGCTTTCTTTTATGAGTCATGTTTTTATAATTCAATAAAAACGCAATAATAACAGAAATCTTTTATGCATCTTGTGAATGTTTTAAACTTATAATTTGTAATGTGAGCTCATGAAAAAATGAATAACTTTTGTATTCATACACACCGATATATATAAATAATATACCAATTTGAAACACCTCAGAAACATACATAAGTATTAGATTTTTTTTTGAAAAATATTTGAATTTGAACCCACAATATGATAGGTTCAAGAAAAGGTGTCACTTCACAAATTCAGCATATCAATAATATGAGGTTCTTATTTGGAGGTCTACTATTTTTATTCTTATAATTTATTCTACCTACCACAAAAATGTTTATAAAATTTGTTAGGAAAAAAAATATTATTAATTCAACACTTTTAAAACCTCTGATTTCGTATCTACTCCCAGAGACGCTGTTTGTTTTTTTATGCGCGCTCCGCGTATTGCTATTTTGTTGTGGCTCTTACGTCAAATTTGATTCTTACGAATGAACCCATAGGCCTTAACATGGATTCCCGAATTTCACCCGTATTGCCTTGGCTGTAAAACTAAATTTGCGTTCTTGGAGTAGCAACCCAAAGCTTGCAAGCTACCAAAAATTCATGTCTGAGCGAACAGAGCAAGTCGTCATGCGCTGACTATTAGTTAGAGTAAGATGCAAGCTAGATCGGGCTTACTCATAATTATTGCCAGGTCGTTTTCGAGACAAATATTAAGTGAGCTTATATCAAGTTAAGTCCGCTGATATTAAAACAGTAAGTTTTAACACTGGCCGAGTCGCTGAAAATCGGGCATCATTTTAAGAAGCATATGATTCATCCAGTAGTATATCAATGCCTAGAACCCATTATTCTACTGTACTGAGTACGCTTCAAATGTTTTACAATCAAATTGGGCCCAATCGGTTCTGGGGCTCAATTTTTGAAACAAGCAGTAGGTACATATCATAACATATGATAACTTGCTTGAAAACGCCAAATAGCTTGAAAAGTAAGCATGGTGCTTCGATCGCGTACGAGTTTGCATTATATTTTAGTCTGTGGACTTCTACGACAGCTAAAGTTAACATATCGTAAACAAGAAAATAACCTACAATATGGTAATGCCATTATCATATTTTATTAGTAGCCGTTAAGCCTCAATTACATTGAGCTTCTTTACGAGCTGTTTATTGGCGAATTTAAAAGCGGGCGATTCAGCTACTGCGATTTGATGATTGGACACAAAACATTCCATTCGCTGAGAAGCCACAAGCCAGCGACTATTTTGACGGAACGTAGTTCGTTTTTTTACCGGGAGGTTGGTACTGCGCTCTACTGCGCAGACGCAGTAGGCCCACACGCCGACGTGTAGCGTGTAAAGTTGACCGGCTTTCAACTTTTCTCGGTAGAGTGTTTACAACCTGCTTATTAGCTTATTCGATGATTACACTGGGCGTCTTTACAGGTAGATTGTAAATTCGCCAATAAACAGCTCGTAAAGAAGCTCAATGTAATTGAGGCTTTATAGTAGGGTTATTAAAACTATTACAATACCTACGTAATTTATCTAATGACTGACTAATTAATCGCTTCTTCTGTATTTTTACGTTCAGTTCACTGGGTATAAATAAATCATTTATGTTTTCAAATTTTCTATTTAAAGAGAACAATGACATAATTTTATATATTGACGTGATTCAAAATAATTGTGTGTAATATAATATTGACGATAGCTATCTAGATTGGTATCAATGTACGTATGCGTAGGTACAAGTTTTGTATTACAAACTATTACAACTGGAAAAGGCCAATGCTTGAATTGAAGTCATGTCCGCCGACACGTCATATTGACATCGAAGAAGAAAATAATTTGGATTGATCTAGTGATTCTAGTCGTATAGTTTTGTTTTTATTTATATTTAAATTATTTTTGAACTACAAAAGTTATCAGATTTTCGGATTTAAAGTTAACGTGCTCCATATTCTATTGAAACCATACAATGAAAAGGATGCGATCTGTATGTTGTTTGAAATTTCAATTGCAGTACACACCCAGCCATTGAATTTTACCAGAATAGAAGAAGTGGACACATACAAGCTAATGACAATCTACCTAAGTAGATTAAAATAATATTTTGTTTATGGGTTTGTGTATGACAAGGATTTTTTGTAGTAGGCACAATATCCAGGCATGTCCAACTCCAAATAGGCTGTCATTTACTAGGTATGTATACGTCATTATCTCCCATTCAGTGGTGGGTTTAGGGACGCGGAGGCCCGACGCACAGTGTTTTTGAGGCTCCACACGATTAAAAAAAAACACGATAAGCACCACAAATTACATCCCTTAATCAAAAACAATTATCATTGACGCTGACAGTGATGACTGATGACACATAATAATATTATTGGTTATGTTTGATTTTAGTTGAAAGGATTTTGTTATGCTTTGGGCATTGTCTTATACTCAATTTGTGAGAAATACCTACGCATTATTTGAATATAATTGAGTACCTAATTGTATGACTGGTTTGAACTGCTTCAAGGCCCCCTTTTAAATCTTCTAATGAATCTGATTTACTTTTGGATATTTTTTGGATATTCATCGTCAAACTATTATCCTGCTATGCAAAGAGCCTACTCCGTGACGCTATTTGTCTCACTCCCTCGTGCAACTATTTGTGGATGCGATATGTCGGATTATTTCGTAGATGAGCACTTCTAATTATACGAGGGTGGGTCAATAATTCCTTAGAAAAAAGCATTAAAACAGTTTTTATTTTTGTATTTTTTTTTTATTTCTCAACATAATCTCCTGGGAGCTCAATACACTTGGTTAGACGTTTCTCAATATTTTTTAAACCGTCAGAAAAATAAGTTTTCGGAAGGTCCTCAAAATAAGCATTTGTCCGATCGATGACTTCTTCATTTGAAAAAAAACCTTGTCCACTTAGCCATTTTTTTAAGTTTGGGAAAAGGAAAAAGTCACTGGGGGCTAAATCTGGCGAATACGGTGGGTGGTCGACCAATTCGAACTTCAATTCTTCAATTTTAGCCATTGATCGTAAACATGTGTGAACACGGGCATTGTCCTGATGAAAGAGGATTTTTTTCCTGTTTAAATGAGGCCGTTTTTCTTCAATTTCGTTTTTTAGCTGGTCCAATAAAGATGCATAATAATCTCCTGTTATTGTTTTTCCTTTTTCCAAATAGTCAACGAAAATAATTTCACGTGCATCCCAAAATACAGTAGCCATAACCTTACCAGCGGATTTTACGGTTTTCGCCTTCTTTGGACATGGTTTGTCTTCGCAATCCACTGCTTTGACTGTTCTTTCGTCTCCGGAGTATAGTGGTTATCCATGTTTCATCTACAGTCACAAAGCGACGAAAAAATTCATCCGGATTGCGTTGCATGAGCGACAACAGGGCTTTAGAGGCCACCACCCTATTGCGTTTATTGTCGACTGTGAGCAAACGCGGCACCCATCTTGCAGAAACTTTTTTCATGCCCAATTTGTCATGTAAAATAGAAATGACGCTACCTTTTGAGATCCCTGTAACCTCAATTATCTCACTCAACTTTAATCTTCGGTCACTTAACACCATATCGTGGATTTTATTGATCATTTCTGGTGTAGTCACCTCTACAGGACGTCCTGAGCGTGGTTCATCCTTTGTTGATGTACGACCACGTTTAAATTCATTTAACCAGTTATAAATAGTTGCAAGTGAAGGAGCAGATATGCCGTGAACTAAATCCAACTCATTTTTTATTTCCTTTGCTGTTAACCCTTTTATATTAAAATGTTTAATAACAGCTCTAAACTCAATTTTCTCCATTTTCCATTTTTCCATTTTCCACAAGCAATTTTTTTTTTAAATGTACGAGAAACACACAACAACCCGACCAATCTGATTGAAACTTCGCAGCATACTGAATCGGTAGTGCCGCTGCATGAAAACAAACCGCTTACAGTACTAGTCGCGCCACCTGTCGGCTTTTCTAAGGACTTTTTGACCCACCCTCGTAGTTACAGCCCAGGTCTTCGTGTTATAGTTATATACACAAAGTACGGAATGTCTGGGTATAAGGAATGTACTCGGTCCACGATTGAAACGATGAAAAGTCGAAGGGAGTAGTTGGAGGGGCAAATACGGAAATTAGTGCCACCCGCTAGAATTTGCCCCTCTCACTGCATTAAAAATCAACAATAAATTACTATGGATATTTTTTTCGCATGCGGGATGCATTCCGGGATCAACGCGTTGGACATGCCTGCAGAGTACTATGAATGTACCACCAAAATTGCCATAAACAATAAAAACATGGCGGTATACATTCTACAGTAAAATTAATTTTCGGATGTGACTAGGTATATTGTTAACTCAATATACAACAATGAGTTTCTAACATTAAATATAGATTTATGACAGAGAATAATGCATGTGCATTTTTATCAAAATTCTGGAAATTATGTCAGCCGTGTAAACAATGGAAACAAAACACCTGTAATCTACTTTAAAGTACAATGTAATATAAAATATTATTTTACATGAATAATCGTACGCATGGAGCAGTGGCACCCAATCCTTTTGTGGGTCAAGAGTGTTTTGGCGTAAAAAAAAATCATGGTATCTAGCAGTGGCGCTGAGTTTGTAGATACAGTAGATGCTACACATCCCAGACACAATCGATAATAATATATGACGTACCCTTGTTCCTGTGTGTTTATTGCACAATACTGCGGTAAATTTTACGCTTACTGAGCTATCAAATTAAATGTGGTTTAAATAGTTTACATCTTTAAAATTTTCGCGCTTTCCACGAAACCGTAGTCGCTACTTCCGTTTGAAACAGTTTTAATAAAACATCCCGCAGACAACATTTGCTTGATTATTAACGCAATTGCACGTGTTGTCCATCCGCAGTCAATTTAATAAAACATGGCAATTGTCAGGTATGTTTGTAAATACTTTCCCGGATACAAAATATGTATACATAAAAGGGATAAAAATGCTGCTGCATTTGCAACAACATATCTTTGCAAACAAGGATTTTCCACCGAACTTAAAAACAAAGTTGGTACAGAAATCTGTTAAACCACGAAGACAGTAGGTATGTACCAAATTATTCTGACATCAAATTGACATCAAAGTAGATAATACCTAATGGGATTTATGTAGATTGTAGATATTGATTGTCTACTACCTACATACTATATATTTTTTGGTTAAGCCAGCTTATTTTCATTTGATTATTATGTAGGTATTGTGTTTTATTTTTTTAACTTTATAGGTAGGTATTTCATATTACCACGTTTTTCTTAGCTCGTATTCTTGTTTATCCGGTGGTTGTGTATCCAGTACAAATCTTGCAATCGATTTTTAACTAACTTCCCGACTAGCTAGACTTTTAGAATATATCAGAACACGATGCCAATGCATTCTTTTAATACTTTTAGCCATCTTTAACCAGAATTGAATTCATTTTCATTTAATTCTGTTTTGTATGAAAAGTTATTTCGGAAGAAATCCGTAATCTAATCCACTATTATTGGTTGCTAAGGAGGTGTTCCTAGCAACTAAATTATTAATATATACGTGCGTTACTATGGAAATCAAAATGACATTTCAGTATTCTATATTATTTGTTTGTTGCAAAATAGCAAAAAAATGATTTGTTGACAATTGCCTTATTTGTCCTGAATTATTAATAAGTACATAGAATAATTGTTAAGTTTATATGATTCAACAGAAAATTTAAAAACGTGGTAAGTATATAAAAAGTTCTTTTTATCTTGTAATTATTTCTGAACATACTGAAAGTAATTTTAACTTCCATATACTATGTTATAAGTACCTACTATATGAGTATATTTACAGTATAATATATTATTATTACAATGAATGATTGTTAGTCATTTGCTGAACTCTTTGACTCTTGCCTCGGATATAACCAGTGAACAGAAAAACAAGGAAAGTGGTCTACTTTCTGGCTGTGGCTGTAAGAATTTACAATTCTCGAGTTTGAATATATGGGATAAACTTAAAAGGTGATAAATAATGTACCAGTTAACTCAAAAATAATGGAAACTGAAATACATTACGGGTAAGGCGATAGCAGGTAACCGACTCGAGTAAGGAAGAATCCGCGTTAAACTTACACTCGTGTCAAGAGAATACGTTTTACGTCGAATACTGAAAACTGCTCTCGGTTTGTGCATTCACGCTCATTTAACGTTGGTGTATTACACACACTACTGCACGTGCATAATGCGTGCTTCTTTTTCGTAGGACACTCACACATTCAAAACCCTGCATCAAGATGCAGCGTATTGAATATAGCCTATCGGTATTCTATTTATTATCTGTTCTGTGGAATGTACCTATCGTATCTGTATTATAATAAGATTTAATGGTTATCATGTCAACGAAATGCGCCTTAAATATTGGTAATATTTGAGGAAACTAAGCGGGTTTGTATTATTACCGCCATTAAGTAATAAACCAAAACTGGCCTCAAAGTATTTGTCTTTGGCGGCTGGCTTTCGCGTTTATATCTACTTCATCTGTAATGTGGATATAATACATATTTAATATAATATATTGAATTCATTTCATACTACTCCACTACTATTATTCTAAGACATTTTCATTATTGTCAACAACGAATTATAATAATTATTACACTTTATAATACAATTATCTAATCTCAGTCGTGAATCTAATAAACGGCATAGGTATATAATGATTTATTTTCTCTAGTATCAAATAGAGAACTGTGAATTTATATTATTAGTCAATTAAAGCTTGTACATAACTTTTAATCTGAGACCTTGGAGTGTCTTTCAATACAATTTTCTATCTATCAAAGTTATATTGCAAAGAAAATACATTAGTAACTATCTATTGTCTTTCATACTAAGTTCTACAATAAATGTTATCATTAGGTATCATTATCAGTGTTGCCAACTGTGGTTGACAAAAACATGTCAGACGGGGTATGAAAACAAGCTATTTGGCAGGGAAAAATGCTAGATTTGTGAAAATAAAATTGCAAATAAATTTACTTATTCTACCAAGAATAAAGTCCGAAGATAATTTGGTTTCGAGTATCGAAAAAAGTGTAAAAATCGAAAAATGTCGATATGTGCTGAAACCACACATTTTAACAGAAATATAATATTTCAAAATATACAACAAATACCTATACTCCTATACTGTGTCAACGGCGTTCAAGTTTCGAAGATAAAAGCTTCTTTCGTGTAGGATAGACATAGAGAATTAAAGAACATACCTTTTAGATGAATAATTATTGTTAAATTATTATTTTATATAAGCGGAAATTCGGAGTAATATACAAAAACATTAAATAATGCATGACATTGTTTCATCGTGTTTTATTTCTTACTAAAAATAGGTACCGACCTACCTGCATTAAGTATCACTGATAGTAAGAAATTTGATGCGCATGAAAATAAACTAACTATATCTAGCGTTTTTCAACACATTTAAAGCTGTTGGAGGCATCAAAAAACGACAGTAAAACCGCCACAAGCCAGATGCGTTTTTATCAAGCTTGATGCCGATCAAAAATGCTAGATCTGGCAAGAATAACGCGAAATTGGCAACGCTGATCATTATAACGATCATCATCGTCATCGGGGTCGATCCACTGCTGGACGAAGACCTCCCCATAACTCCTTCCACGGTTCTCGGTCCCTAGTTCTTGCTGACACGTACATCCGCGAACTATATGAGTTCCAACGGTTTTTAGGAGGTGCGTGTGGTCGTTTACCACAGCATTTATCCAGCGGTTGACATTTAGGAACAACGTACCACCCATCGCCTCTATCAATCTTGTCTGGCACCTTATCTATTGGTTTATTTGGTGGTATTTTCGCTTTATACTCAATATGCATCTTTCCAAGATTGCTCGCAGAACCAAACTGGCATGCCGCATGGAGCAAATTTGAGTGCCTCAATAGTATCCATAAAAGTGACCCCCCGTTGTGTATTAAGCATTAAGTGTTCAACCAATGTGTGCCACCAATGCTCACGTATGTATGTGAAGCATTGATCCTTAATGTTGCCATTATATTTTCAATAAAATAAGAAAACACAAGGTTTAAAATTCATATCTCAGCGCAGAGTATAGTAGATATTATTAACATAAAAACATTATGAATATTTTTTGTAAAGGGCTAACAATTAAGTATGGCCCCCTATAGGCACCAGCCAAGACCACCACATCCTGAATATTTGGCGGCCCATTCAATTCAGTGTATTTTTAACACATCGAATTATGGAGTTGTCGAGTATCAAGACACAATAACCAAAAATTAAAATAAAATGTTAATAACCTCGCAGTAAAATAGCGCCGCAGGCGACTTTTTTATTATTAGAACACAAATTTACTATGTGTGTTTATCTCAATCACCATGTGGTCGACCTGCCAGGCCGGGCCCCTCCTGAACCCGAGCCCCTAGGCTAGAGCCCTGTCAGCCCCCCCCCTGGGGCCATGGCACCAGCCGCATATGATCCACCCAAGAAACACAAAAATAACTATCAGTGCGTTACGTTATGGATGTGTTTGAAAAAATGTACGATTTTTGTGTGCGGAGAAAATGATATGGGATAAATATAAACACGACGTGTTAAAGATTAATTATTTTCAATAATTACATCAAAGTTACGTAAACGCAGCGGCGGCGTACACTCAATATTGGTAATACTTGATGACATTCAAGGGCTATTGTATTACTTGACCCTCATTTAAGTCATAAACACAAAAAACTTTGCTTTCATTTTTCTATCGGTTGAGGTTTTGGTTAATTAGACGAAGATGCTAGTATAATCAGCACTAGGATCATTTCGTACAAGTTTCCCGTAAAACCTTTTGACACACCTCCAACATCATGTTACAACAAAATGACAGGAAAGTTGTTCGCATCTTTTATCATAGCGCTTATTGCATCCAAGTGATCCAAGGTCAACAGCTTCTTATCTTTTCAATATCAGAATAAATTAAATATTTCACGGCATTACAAAGTGCAACAAAGCCCGAAAAACAAACCAATAAACAAATCGATGCATTTTGAATACAGCTGGTATTTAGATAAGGTATCTACATATTATTATGCAACTGTTTTATGACGTGCATAGACGTGTTTAACTATCACATATTGTTGTGGTAAAATCTATGTACATAAAAAACACTATAGTAGTCTTTTTAGAAGATTTGACCTCAAACAATGATGTTTTCGGTATTACTACTAAAATACGTCCTCTGTTTAGCATTGATTGAGTTGTTCCGAAACATTTTTTTCATACTTACCTATATATCTGTAGTATTTAAACAATTTATGGTGTGTACAAATTAGTAAATATATAATTTTGCTGGCTGATGTGTGCTCTTTCCATAGGTGAATTCAAACTGTTGAAATGAGAATCAGATAAGTCCCGCCACATTATTAAGGGCGGCGAATGAAGGAACAAATACATACAAACATTACTACTTTTGAGAGCAGTGGCGATTTTCCAATGAAGCAGACGATGCGGTCGCTTCATTAGAAAGTATTAAGATCTTAGTTTATAGAATAATCGAAGCATAAAAAATCATAACTATTGATGTAATACCCATTGCAATAGATATTGTAATGGTGGTTCTTCGCTCAGGTAATGTTTTCACAAGGGACAACTCCACGTCCCTGAAACCACCACTATTTGAGAGTAAGTTTCGTGAAAATGCTTTAATTCTTAGTAGATTGTGTATAGCCGACAATTAATTTTAAAATAGTTACCTAACGAATTTGCACACAGTTTTTGACTAAAAATGAAAGGCTACGGCAATCTAAGTCTGCTTATGCTTACGGACGTCACTGCACTCTAATACCTTACTAAAATATCAACGCACTTCAAACCTATATGAATTTAACTAAAAGCTTGAGATATATATTTTTAATAAACTATTTCTTTTATTCAACGAATAATTCACAAAATTGAGAATGTACCTAACATTCCACATATTGAAAATACATAATTCGAAAACATTTCAAAATCTTATTTGAAAAAAAAACTGACGTGACTCATTGAACCTGTAACCACTGGATTCGCGCCAATGTACTTTTCTAATTAAGCTACGGGCATCGTACTTAATTAGATGAATTTAACTAGTAGTTCTTACATGAAATGTCTATCATATATCTATAAGGCATTTAATTGATATCTTGATTTAAAATACGAAAACATTATTAACGCTATGATACAATGATTTATGGATGAGATGTTTTCAAATTATCTATGTTCTTAAGATATAATATGGTAAATCAATGGATATTGGCAGTTTTAAATGCAGCAAATGAGACGGTGACTTCGTCAGAAAGTACCAATAATAAGCGTACTTTTCATAACCTGACTGTTTAAAATCTTACTAACAAAAGAGGCTCCGAACCTGTCAGTGTCTCAAGGGGACGTTCACTATCAATGAATGAAACACTGAAGCAATGTGGTCAATACTAGGGATTCCAATCCCGGGATCCCGGGCTCCCGAGCTATTTTCGATACCTATGAATCCCGGGATTGATAAACATAATCCCGAAACTTTCGGGTTGATTTTTTTTATCAATATTTATGGAAAATAAAATAAAAACGAAAATATAACGGAAAAAAATACTTTTAATAACAAATAACTACATTAGAAATAAACTGAGTTTGAATGAAGTTTGATTTATACCCATGTGTAAGTTGCTGATTCATTTTATTTTTTCACATAAATTAATAAAATTGAGAAAGATTGGAAAAAACAAAAACTAACAGATTAATTCCACCATGATCTCATACGTTTTACGGCATTTTCATATTTGGCTGACTAATTAGAATTGTGAAGCGGAAAGGCCATAAGTACATTTACTTTACTATTTTAAATCTCGCTAACCCATTCATTAAGTCTTTACTATCAGAAACAGCAATCTCATATTAAATTCAAATTATTATTTATATTACAATATTATTTACTCCATTAAACTTATGTATTTCCAAGATTAAACGTATACAATATTAACAATAAATGTCTTAAATAGTATAAATTATACTAGATTTATTTTTGGCCGATTTTATTAATGTTATTTGTAAATATAAAAATTTTATATTAACAATGGAAAAAAATGCCAATCCCGGGATTGTCAAATTGTAATCCCGAAATCCCGGGATCAGAATTTTGGCTCGGGATTAGATTCCCTAGTCAATACACACATTGTTTTGTAATGTTACAGTGATTATTAATTTTCTTCAATGTCACAGTGTATATTATGTACCTACATAACTGTGAAGAAGATTGTGGATCGGTCTGCCCGTGCAATTGACCGGGCCGTCAATTATTGTCCGGGAACGAATCCAGAGATAGCGACATCTACATCCCCATACATAGATTGTTAAACCAATGATTCGTTAACCGACGATGTTTGATGAAATAAATTAACGTTGATTGGCGGGAATGACTGTATATTCTTCAGTTACAAGTTACAAACATTCTTAGAAATGAATACTTACGTATTATTTTATTCTGTTATATTTATAATCCACCCTGGATTTTTCTGGTTTTGTTTTTTTCGAATTCGAACAAAAACGTACCTATGGCATAAAGCCCAACAACGCGGCGCTCGGTGCGCTCTCTACGAAGTAGGCCCCCTCCCACCCGCGCATTACCCTTCACCTATGTAATAAGGGGCTCAATGAGCACACAATAATTATTATTATCAGCGTCTCTCATAACAAAGCAATAAAAATATTATTAAATTTCTCGGGGCTTGTAATTAATATTCACGATGACATCATTCTACGAGCGAAATATCGGCACGCAATAACTAAACAAAGAGTTCACTGCTATTAAATAATGGCTTCTCGCCCGTCTATCCGCTTCCAGGAGCGTGATTTTGCTTGCCGTGTTCAATGAATGGACTACGTTGTATTTTCGTTAATTCGTATCGCTGAGAAGCCAAAACACGATGAATCATAGGGCAGGCGGGCACAATGCGTCGTCAAATCCAGTGTGCGCTGGCGTATTTGATTACGTTGTATTTTCGATGATTTACGCGCCACTTGTGAAATTTTGCGCGAGAGCCCCACTTGCTACGTTAAATGGGTTTTACGCTTAGACAATATAGTCTATAAGAGCCTATAAGTCATCCAGTACTCACTACCCAGTGACGTTCATAAGAAAAGTGTCGCCTTTAAGCGTACATAAAATGAGTGTTTCACAACCATAGTGAACCAAGTCCATTCTGGTTATTTTTGAGTAGGCTAGGTTCAAACATAATGTTTGAGTATTTGCTATTCTGTAAAGGTATGATTTCCCTTACATAATAACTTAAATGTACTCAAAATAACACTTTAGAATTGTAATCATACCCTTACAGAATTATAAATACTTTAATATTATGTTTGAACCTAGCTTACTCAAAAATAACCCAAATGGACTTGGTTTACTACACTGTGTTGTGAAACACTCATAATGACGCTGCCGTCCATTTTAGTCTTAAAATAATTCTTATATGTTAATTCATTACCTATTATATTTCATCGCATTTATCTGAATCCGATACATAAAAAAATATAACACAATTCTGACATTCACTAACGTTCGTATGTACTTTATTTACTCGTATGGAGACAGGGTGAAGGCTTAAAAAACACAGTTCTAAACACAAAATCGCACTGTCAAGTCAACACGTCCAGAGAGATTATAGAGAAAATAGTCATACAGAGAAGGCGTACGTACAGGGCGCAGCTTTTACCGACATGTTCAGCAATTTGTATTTTACGCATATCGGATTTATGAGGCGTCTAATTACAAAAGCGACAAGTCCACAATTCAATATTTTTCGGGAAACAACGTTTTTATGTTTCAAGCTTCAATTATTTGTTTTAACGTAATATTATTTTTTCCGTTGTATTCTAGGTCGAAATTAGAACCAAATATCAATGTGTTTCAGCCGATAAACTCTTAAATGTAATAAATATAGGCAAAATAAAATTAGACGTAGCGCTACTTGTACCTCACTTTTTAATTTATTCTGCATAAGGCACATATTTTCGTGGCACTGTCATGAGTTTACCAGATGCTACAGCATGGGAGTCGCCCTTTTTAATATTGAACATTCGCTTATTGGTTGACATAAACACGCGCGAAATCAATCATGCTTTAAATAATATGAAACACGGACTTGGCGCTTTTTGTAATAAATCGATACTTAAAATATTTTTTTTCGTACGGTTTTGTCGCGTTTTGGAATTTATAGATCAATACATATTGTATAAAACTATACAAAGAATACGTGCGACGTAAATGTGGACTCCTCATATGCTCAAATATCCGGTTGCCACAACAGATTGCCGGGGAGTATTCACATTACGACAAAACATACCCTCATATTTTACAAAGTAATCATTACGTCAATTATATTTGCCGCCCCCTTAGCAGCGTATGACCTACCTCCCACACGGGTCGTCACTGACAATATCTCAAATATGTTATGTCACAACTGTATATCTTGTATTTAGCCAATAATAATTCATGATTAAGCTTAAACCTTTTATTTCTCCCTGTAACGTGAGAAAATAAACTGCAATAGTAAATTTTATAAAACTAATCGTCAAATAGTATGTCATTATAATAATATTTTGAATTGATCAAATGAAGTTTAGTAAGACTGTAGTGTCTCAAAGTATGTAACTAATTTTGCTCTTGTCACAAATTGACCAAAAACCAAAAATGCCCGTTTATATTTCGTGTGTAAAATATATAAAATAACGGTAAATAAATAAAAATAAAGGCCATTATCATCAGACGCCAGAAACAAACACTAGTTTTAGATATCGTGTTTTTACCTTTGTACTATCACACCGTTTAAATGATGGATGACAAACAATAATTGCACAAAAAAGGTAAACATGACGTTTTATCAAACGTTCTTAAAATTATATTAGAAATTATATTTCAGTATGTGCCCGTAAAAGTAAGGCTTACACACGTTTAGATTTTTCTGTAATAATTATTAGCTTATTAGGTGGAAAGCCCATCCAAGGATGTACGAAAAATATTTAAACTCTTGTTATTTATGACGAACTTTATGATGGCATCTATGTATTTAGGAACTTATGTAAAAATAACAGAAAAAGATGACCTAAAGCCCTAAAGTCAGTCCCGTAATCTCATTATCGTTTTTAACACTGCCAAGGAAAATGTCTTGCGTTTATAGGTACTTATAAGGATTATTTCCACAATTAATAAAATAATGAAGTCATCCAAATGACCACGTCTTATTCTTATAAAACATTCCTTCCTTTATTCATGCTTTTTAAAATTTTCACCATTATTTTAAGCAATCATCACAATAAAAATATTATAACATGTACTTATAATTGAATTAATAATTATTGTTTCAGTGCGTAATACAAATGACAGCACAGACAAGGATTTGAAAATTGGAACACGCATGAACTTCAGTCTTTATTTTTAATAAAATGTAAAGTTATATATAAGATAGTAATGATTAATGAAGGTCGAAACGATCGATCAATTATTAAAATTTGGCGCGGTTTTTAGCGTCACTGAAATGAAATCAAAACTTTCACTCACTTTGACAGATGTCAGATGTCACTGCGGAAACCGGTTTATTTTGACGTTTATCAGACCACGTGGTCCACGGCCCCTGTTGATGAGTGCCCGTATCCGAAACCGCTCGTCTCCGTTCCACACGCGGTACAACAATGATAATAATTTGATAGCGTACAACTCGCGGGACTGTTCGGGCAAATGCAGCATGTATGTGACATCGCGCTCCGTGTATACTGCGAAAAATCATCGGCGATTTGGACAGACTACACGGTGATCGAGAGGTTACTGCCATTTACTTAAAAAAAAAAAAACAATATAATAACAAGACAAAAAGAACTTTTTATAAAGAACGTTTTTAAATTTTCTGTTGAATCATAATAAACTTGACTTGACTAACTTAAACGATCAAAAAAATGTGTACTTGATAGAAATACTACTGAAATGTCATATTGATTTCCATAGTAACGCACGTATATATTAATATTACTAATTTAATTGCTAGGACCCACTTAGCAACCAAAAATAGTTTTACTTTTTACAGATTTCTTCCGAAATAACCTTTCATACAAAACAGAATTAACTGAAAATGAAATCAATTCTACTTAAAGATGGCTAAAAGTATTAAAAGAATGCATTGGCATCTTGTTTTGATATATTCTAAAAGTTTCAAATGTCTGGCTAGTCGGGAAGTTAGTTAAAAATTGATTGCAAGATATGTACCGGACAAACAACCACCGGACAAATAAGAATACGAGCTAAGAAAAACGTTGTAATAATAATAATAAAAATAACAATATACTTATTTTATATGTAGAATAACTAGTAAAGACGACAAAATAAACAAGTGAATAAGGATTAAGACAAATTATTCTATGTGATAGAGGCCTCCAAGCTGTTTGAATGGCAATTTGTTAGGCGAATGGACTACCACTGGACACTAAATGACTACGTCCGCCTTAAAACCCACAGGATCGACGAACGTTTTAAGTTTTGCGGACGCAAATGCAGGGCTCGAAATGGACTGGAGCCCAAAGGAGCACAGCTCCGGTTCGTGAAATCTCCGACAGTATAATTCCGTCTCGTTGAAAAATTTAATGTTGGTTTCCGGGTCATGAATTATGAAAAAGTAACTAAATTAATTTACTTTGTATACACTTTTTTTTAAATAGTTGTCAAAATCATGGTAAAAATGCTAAACCTGCGGTATAAGCTACACATAACAAAAAATGTATCAAACTTATTATTATACTTAACTAAAATTACATAAAAATGTCAACATTTTCGGTGAATTATCGAGGGGCTCCGGTTCGTAAAATTTTACATTTCGAGCGCTGTTGGCAACGAGAAACTAAAGACGGCGAAGAGTGGAAGAAGCTAGGAAAATGCTTCATCCGGTAGTGAGTAGTTCGACCCCGGGTGATAATGAATAATGAAAAAAACATCAATGCGATGTTTGCTCATTTGTACGCTTACGAGTGGGGCATCTCAAAATACAATATAGTGAAACAATTTTGTCCACATTTAATGACACATACTGATAAAAACCATAACAATACATTGTTTGCTCATTTAAATGCTTGTGAAAATGTTATTTCAAATAGGTGGGTCCCGTAAAATTTCAACACACAAAAAAATGCAATTGAACATACAGAAAAAAAACTATATCAATAGGTACCATGTACGCTCATTTAACATCTCGCAGCTTGTTCTTAAAACCAGTCCTAGTATGAAAGGGCAAAAGTATCTTTCATAATAAATTTAATAATTCAAAAAAATATCTCATCTCAGTTACTTATCTTAATAGATATAAAATAACACCTAATGAGAAACCATATCAATGCGTGCTTTGCATTGTATTACGTAGCTCTCCGCTTTACTTTTATGCAATTGGTCGACCATAAACAAAATTGGCACCCCTGCGATAGATTTATCTTTTTAGAAATCAGGAGTATAACATAGCCATGTTATGGATAAAACATAATATTATTATATGACGTATCAAACACACCTTTGACCTAGGCAGATAATTTTATCAAAAGTACGGTGAGATTAGATTCACTGTATCAACGTCAAAATGATTGAACGAAAACAAAATTGAACCGAAAACGAACCCTGGAAGCCGGAAAACATTTTAATTATTTTTAAACCAGAACCCCTTCAAAATGTAGTGGTTTAAGCAACATATAAATGTTGGTTTTCACCGGTATATTTGACGTTAACCTCATTTAAACTAAGAAACATGTTTACATCTGTCTTAATTAACGCACATCTGCGACTTTTTTGCATTATCCCTACTTGTCACATGGATGCACAGGTATAGTACCACGAGTTAGATCCACGATATGGCCCCTCTCCGTAAGGCGCTTAATTGTTATTCTATCTTACCAGCACTCGATAATTTTCCAAAAATATTAACATATTTATTATAATATACCTACCTAGCTCAGACGGTCAAATAAAATTACAGTCTTTAAACTTGTAGTATTTAAACGTCAGCGCCGCAGGCAAAAACGAGGTTTACGACACGTCATAAATATTTTTTTTTACAATGAGTCCAACAAGTTTAGTATTAAACTTAAAATATATATATAAAATAACTGGATTTAATTTCTTTTTAATAATTCATGGACCGGGAAGCAATTTTTATTTTTTCAACTAGACGGTGCGATAGTCTCGGGGATTTCACGAATCGTAGCTGTACTTCGAAGGGTTCTGGTCCATTTCGAGCCCTGTAAAAATATCTTACCTGTTTCTGATTAATGTGTGTGCTATTTATACCTAGTAATAAAACCTCATATTTTAAGTCCGTAGAAGTGAATCTTTCTAGTAAAATAAATTATAAAAAATAAATACGGCACTGTTGTACGAAAGAAAGAAGACATGTTAACACAATACCACTTTCTTTCTGCCCTGCCTTGGAAGCTGTAAGCGTTCAGTTTTAGTTATCTTATTGTCGTTCTGAAGATGAGTTTATAACTTGAATTAGGTAAGTAGAATTAACAAATAAAACTTTTTTTAAAACCTTCAATATTAATTATTGATTAATTAACAATGCCAGTTTTTGGTTAGTACCTATATACATAGATTTTTTTGAAGACATTTCGTCGTATTTCTTAGAAAAAATATTACCTATCAAAAATGGGCAACTTGCAAAAGTTTCATATTACGCAAAATGAATCTTTTTCGTAACGCCTTTGTAAAATTGTTGTTATTATCATTTAATTTAATTATTGTAAAAGAATTGGGTTTTCTGCGGATATAAATGAATAATATCAACAGGTATTTTTGATTGCACTGTGAGAGTAATGTTGATGAACTTGACGTCATGAAGATGGCAGTTTCGTTGTATGATGTATTAATGACCGTATAATTGGTTTTAATTTAATGATTCTTTAGACAAAGCATCGTCCTTTTTGTGAATATACCTACGAAAAAAAATGATATTATGAAACAGATATCAAACACTGAATTGAAATACTTTAGATAAACATTTTTGTGTGCGCATGCACATAGTCAAAGCAGTTTGCTAATGATTTGAAAATTATATACTTACTGAAACATGCAATTTATGGATTACTAGTGTTGTACACGAAACATGTAAAAAGATTTTATTGGATTTCGTTGCACTTAACATCTTGACTGTCATCTCTCTGTTACTCTGACTGTCATTTCCGATATCTGACCATTTTAAACGTTTTTTCAGTGTATTTATTATACAATATCCTCGTCGATCATGTCCGCCCCTTAGTTGGAGTATATCTACACCACACGGCGCCTCCAAGAATCCCTGTCAAGAGGATGCAAGAAGATTGGCAAGTGAGAGGGTTACAATACGATGTGGTCAGATACTCGTTTAATTTGGAAAGACTGAGACATGGTATCTGGTTGGTATCTCTATTTACATGGTCAAACCACCTCAATTCTTTGTCGTCTCTCCAAGTAAGTCATCATTAGCGTATTTTGTCTTTAAATCCATATTTACGTACGTACCTACCTACTGCATTTAACAATTTTTACTTCTAATCAGAGCTATTGAAAACTTTATTTTTTAAGTTTGGCTTCCAGTTAAAAAAAATCTTGGGTTTTGGTCACGGTACTTTTAAAAATTCAATTGTATACCTACCTATTTTTATATTAGCAATCTCATACTAAGATTTTTTATTCAATAGCTGTCTATGATAATGTGACTCTTATATAGAAAAAAAATATTTATCATACCTTCTCCAGGCGAAGGATATGTACACTAAAATTTAGAATTATAGCAATTGCATAAGTACCAAAAATATTGAATATGGATTAGAGTTACAATACCTACAATTTATTTGAAATTGTTTTTTTATAATTTATATACTTATCTATGTAAAATTAATACTTATATGAAAATATACTCACACCTACTAGCTTTAAACCATTAAAAAACATTACAAAATTAAAAATGTAGAGTGTTTTGTAATATTTTACAGTCAATTTATGAGAAATACGTAGATTTGGTATAAGTTGTTAACTTTATGATTGATTTGAATCGTTTAGAGACAGTGCTCGAAATGGACCGGAGCGCACTGGAGCGCAGTTTGTAAAATTGTCGACATGACTGTTCCGTCTCATAGAAATATTAAATATTGCATTCTGGTTCATAAATTAATAAAAAGTAATTAAATTCACTTACCTACTTTAAATAATATATTTTAGAGATTACATTAAAGACATAATTTCCCATTTTTAGGGTTGCTGCGTCGATTTATCATACGTATTTTTTTATATAATAAGTAGGTATACATAAAATTAGACAAATAATATATTGATATTTTTGGAAAATTCTCAAGCGCTTCGGATCGTAAAATTTCTATTTTGAGCTCTGTTTAGAGGCCCCTTTTTATATATTATGACGAATAAATTTACGTCAAAGAAAACCAACGTTGAGCGCAGTGGATAGAATATACAAATATGAAAGACACTATTTTACTGATACATACAATAATAAAGCTTTAGGTTCAGATTGATGTAATAGAAACATTGTGAACGTTGGATTACTAATACTTTAAAATTAAATTAAAAGGAAGGCTAATTAACTTAAACTTAAATTTTGTTCGTTTTGAAGCTTGCAAACTATAACATTATATAATAAATATTTTTACTGTAACGTATTTCGTGATTACCCAGTTAAAATTATACATCAAGAAAGAAATTCATTTTTTATTCTATTAAAACAGGTATCATAAATATCGAATGTTCTAATAATTTTTAATACAGCTTTATGCCATTTTTACCGATATCAGCCGAGTGAAAGTGGTCAATCGGCGTCATAAATTTAAATAAATTAAATTACATACTACATATTTTGAGTTTCATATTTCATGTTATGGTGAAACCCATGACATCGGTGGTCCATAAACTTTTTCGTCTCGCGGCGCTCTTCGTGTCTAAAGATTTTTTCTCGGCGCCCCAAAAATACCAATCAGTGATTGAATGTCCCTGATGTTCTCCAAGTAGTTTCTCAAATTTTGTATTAAAACTAAACACACGCTTAGGTCACAGTAGCACTCTTTAACTAAACTCAAAGTGCCGGCCCATTTTAGTCTCACTCTCAAAATGTAAAATAATCACATTATTATACGATATTATTTTGGACCTTTCCAATATATTATATTACACGCAGAAATATTTGAATTCTGATATTCACGTAAATACACCTAGTTTGCCACCTACACGGAACATAACTTGCATTTACCTGCATTTCTCTCAGATCTAATCCATGTAAACGAATCCATATCTTCATGAAAGTATTTTTGAAACCAATAATTGCGAATATAATATACTTAGGTGCTGTTCAAAAACAATTTTATATCGTGAGAGGAAGTTTTAGAGGTCGCAAACTGGTGCGACAATCTGAAATCTAAAGAATATCTGAAATTATAAATTTTTGAAATAACAGGTTGTGACGCCACTAGGCGCACAGTTTAAATGCCACTGCATTACGACACTCATCAGACGGGGCGTTTAAGATTATCTTAGATACAAACACAAGGCACAAGACATATTCAAAATTTCCAAAGATTATTTCACATTTATGTAATACCTATTACCTATAACTAATAATTATTCGATCAACTTCGTCATAATATATTCACCTCTGATTTATACAAACATTGAGTCCATATACCAGGGATGGGGTACTGTTCGGTTATCAGGAATACAGCGGAAACACATTTTGAAAATAGCCGATAAACTGGATTATTTGTTAGGTTAACCTGAGAGTGGGACGTGAAGTGCACGATGCCGGCGGGACCAAACCTAACCTAACCTAACCTAACCTAAACTAACCCAAACTAATAAATAATCCAGTATATCGGGTATTTTCAAAATGTGTTTTCCGCTGTATTCCTGATAACCGAACAGCACCGAAAAGAAATTACTACCTATTTTATATCCTTATTATTCCTATTTAAAAAATGTTTTTTTTATAAAAAAAGATGTACAAATAAATATATACTCACTTAAGTACCTACTTACTCATATATAATATTAAAAAATAATGACGACATAGCCATGCGTATTTTCTTGGGTTTTTCATATTATGTGTATCAATCGATGCGCAAACGGAAACGACAAAATTCAGTCATTCATAAATGACAAATCGCATTATATAAAAAATAGCAGGCAAATCCTTTTAAAGATAATCATGACGTTTAATGTAAATATACAATTGCATAGGTCGGTCGTTAGGATCGGGCAATTAAAAATATAAATACTCAATCAACAAACCTTATGAAATGAAGAGTGGGTCAAATGCTTCCACGATCTCTTTGAGAAATTTGAAAACAAGACAAAAATTTTCAAAGAATAAAAGATATGCATTCGGCTAGAAATACGGTGTAAAATATCAAGAACTCAATTGTAATTTTGATTTTTTTTAATGGAATTCTTAAAAACCGTTTTTTTAGAGAACTTTTAAAAACTTTTTTTTCGCCATGAAAAACTGCTTGGCACGTCAGACAGTCGAAAAATATTGTTTGGGAAATTTTGGCACGCGTTCGTAAAAAGGTTCGCCATCCCTGCCATATACCATTAATTTACAACTTACAAAGAGTTACTCAATGTTAATGTGGACATGTTAGCATAATAGTTTAATTAAATAAAAGTTTAGTGTCATTTCTAAATTAAAACTAACAAATATATTATCATAGTGGTATACTTACTAAATATCCGTTCACTTATAACCGCATAAATTATAGTAGGTAGGTACATACGCGTTGTGTCACGCATGTCTTCAAAATTTTTAAACTCCTGGTCCAAATTTCAAATGTTTTTCCCCAAACTTTATGTTCTAGCTCTTCCAAGAAAATTTATCCGCAAATTATAAATTATACTGCCTGTTTAATTATGGTATTTTTCTTTAATTTTTTTTCCTGTCTTCTGTTTTCTTATTAAAAAATGTTTTATCTTCAGAAAAATACCACTTGTACCGCAACAATCGAAAAAAACCAGACTGCATTTTCATTTTCCTCTAAATAAATATACCAATAACCAAGGTTTAAGATGGTTTTTCGGATTCAGCAGAAATAAAGTACGATTTTGAAAGTAAAGGACAAAACTGGATTTTTAATGTGAATATTAAATGGTGCCCTCTTAAAAAATAAAGGATGTATTCATTTTACATTTGCAATAGGTATATTAGAATAATGTAAATTGTAAACTGTGGTGGACACATTCTAAATACTATATAATAATAAAATAAAGATGTCTCACGCTCTTGGGTCCGATCGCCAAATTAAAAAAGAAACAATTTAATTACCTCCAATCTCTTCCAAAACGGACACTTGATGAAACAAATTTTGTTTTTATATTGCATTTTTATGTGTTATTTAAAAATTACTTAAATTTCATCATCGTGAAGAAATTGTTAAATTACTTTGTTGCATTCGGTTAGCGTGACATCTGCCATGTTAAGGACTTTAGGGGGACTCCCCTGGGTTGTTTATTGTAATATGAAATGCAACTACTATTATAAAAACTAGTTGAATGTGTATCTAACTACCTGCATAATTTTTATTCAACCCCTATATTATGGATTCCTGACTGGTTTGTCGCCCAACTCAAATATCAATTCAGGTATTCTCATCCTTTTCTCTCGAGTTTTCCGATTTACGTGATTTGAAAATTAAGACATATCTAATTTTCGAAAATTTGTGATTGATTTGATTTCTCGAGAATTGTTGTGATTTTTTTATTCAAGATCTTTCGTGAAGAAATATATCGTTATGAATGAATTCTTACAATTTACTAAGTTTTTTGATTATTTTTCCATCCGGAATGAAAGTTGAGAGTTTTTTGTAAGATTTATTTTTGTAAAATAGATCAAATAGTCATATATTTAAGTATTGTTAAATTTTAAGCAGCTAAATCTAAAAAATATACGTAACTATTTCTTGTATAAAATATCACCTAAGCCATAACAAAATTCCTGCAACTAACATCAAAAGGGCCCATTACATAACCTCCCAGACAGATACTTTTGGACCCAAAAAGATTAACCAATAATATTAATAAAAAATACCTTTCTTAAATATTTTAGTCACAGGATCTAATTATAGTGACGGGAATAGGTACATTGATATTTTTTCACTAGGTATTGGTACCTACTTAGTTAAAATGTATGGTTTGTATACTTACTTATTTATCGTGTTCTATCAAAATCAGTGTCTCAGCCTTGAAGTCTCTAAACCCACGAATACTTATTGTAATGTAATATAATTGTATTTATTGTAGTATATAATATATAAGCGACATAATATAACTACCCGCAAACAAATAAACATATAATTACAAACGTTTCCACCGCGGATGGAAAACGCACTGACCAACAAGAAAGCTCTCCTTACTTGCGGAAATGCTTGCGGATTTTGTTTACTGGTTTATCAGAATTAGCGCTGCGTGGACAAATGGAATATTATTTCGATTAAAGCGCGCAAATTTTTACGATGTGGACTGTTCAAAATATATTTGACTTGGTATTGTTTGCAGAAGTCGGCAAATGTTAAGTTCCAAGCAAATATTTGTGCATGTGCATTTGTGAAGTTTACAAACAATTATAATATAATTTAAGATTAAATGAAGGTACATCTCTGTCTGTGTTTTTAAGTAACTAGTGTATTCTTCTTCTTCGGCTGTGTCTCTTCGCTGGAGTAAATAAACACCACGCGGCGCCTCCAAGAATCCCTGTTGCATAGCCAGTCTTCTTACGTCATTTCAGGCATTCATGCCAGCATCCCGTAGCTCTGCCGTGTACTCTCTATAAATAGTATTTAGAGGACGTATTCCTGTAAAAATTGTAGCCTCAACACCATCTGTTACTCTTCGGAACGAAGATGGTATTATACTACATAGGTAGCCGTTTATATTTCGGGAATTTGCAACACTGGTGTTGCTAGGTGCAATTTGACTTCTGTATTTTGAAGTTTGACATTTTTAACATCAAAAGTACTCAGAACGTTTTAACAAACGGACGCTTTTTGTTTTTTTAAATTCATTTGAAAAATTTATCTCGGCCAAAAAATGGAATTAACTCGTGAAAATTTTCGTGCGATTATTTTTAACAACTTTCGACGTGGATTATCACAGGAACAGTGCATCGCTGAACTTAATGCTTTATATGGAGATGAAGCACCATCACAAACTACGGTATATCGCTGATTTGGCGAATTTTATCGTGGCTGTCATTCGCTCACAGATGAGTCGCGTGAAGGTCGTCCAAAATCAGTTGTTTCTCTAGAAAACATCGATGCTGGTGCGTGAACTGATAATGCAAGATCGTCATAATTGTGACATACCGTGAGAATGAGGCATCTCTGGGCATTCGTAAAACTACAGTGTATATTGTGTTGCATGGACATTTAGACGTAAGGTAGCTATGTTCGCGTTGGATCCCTAAGAGGCGCGTGTCGATTGGTGCAAGGAAATGCTCAAAAAATACGATCGAGGTGCTTCAAAAATCGTTTATAAGATTATTACAGGTGACGAATCTTGGATCTATACGTATGAGCCCGAAAGTAAACAGCAGTCGACCGTATGGGTCTTCCAAAATGAGTTAAACCAACAAAAGTTGCTCGCGCTCGAAGCACTTCGAAGCAAATGGTCGCCTGTTTTTTCGGAAAAACGGGCCATGTCGCATGGCCATGTTTTTGGTGAAATTAGGAAAAGCAACCGTCGGCGTCAAATCATCCTTCATCAAGACAACACATCGGCTCAAACAAGCGCCTATTTGAGCACTCAAAACATCCAATTGATGGGTCATCCGCCTTGAAGCCCCGAATTGGCAACAAATGATTTCTTTTTATTGACGACAGTTAAAGATAAATTGCGTGGTCAACGATTTTCTACACCAGAAGATGGGAGGGGGTTGATGCATTCAAAACCATGTTTTGGAGTTACCTTCTACAAAGTGGCAAAAATGCTTTTCAGTGTATAAATTGTCGTGGAGAATATTTTGAAAAACATAAAACTGTTTTCATTGATAAAAAATTCGTTTTTGTTTGTTATTCCCGAAATATAAACGGCTACCCTCGTATGCACCAATGTTTATGATAGTAGGTGTATTATATTTTACGTAGATATACAGTATTTCTAAAACAAATCAAAATTATATACCTATATCACGAGTATTATTTACAGTGGAATCACTATTATTAATATATCATTAAATTGATATCATTTCATAATGGCATCATTAAGAAATGTACATAGTATCAAATCACTTGCATACTATATAAATGTTTAGAGATTAAGAGAACTGATAAAAATACACGTAGATGTCACGGGAGCATAAAAGTACTTATAGATTTAGCACCTTCGGCAATTTGTTTAATTACTAATGGCATAATATTTAATATTATGTTCTCTCCTAGCAGGGATGAGCATCGCCTTTAATGGTAAGCTGCACGACCATGGGAATGGCCTACTAGAAACTATGAAGTTTATTACTTTCTTATACATTTTAATTCAAATGCATGTCATTAGTAGGTATCTAATGAATATCAATTTTAAGTTATTATAAACATATTAACTCGCCAATTTAAATTGAATAAGTATACACCCAGTGACGTAATGTGGGGGTAGGTATGTTATGCGTTGCATAGGGGTGGCACATTATAAAGGACGGCGAATGGCGGAACGAAAACAAATATCACAACCTTTGAGAGCAGTGGCTGTACTCAAAAAATAATCGAAGTATTCATTAATAATCCTGACATTACTGACTATTATTGTATTGTAATATGTTAAATTAAGCGGTTTATCGCACAAGTAACATTTTTGCAAGGGTGTGCCTAAGCCCGACAACGCCACATACTTCAATATATATAATATATAAACCTGAACGACGAACGAAAAAATCTGAACGACGCATCGTCATCGAAGCCAGAGGGACGACGACGCACCGGAAGGCGACGAACCGCTGGTGGATGGACGATGGATGGATGGATGTCTTACAAACCCTCGACGTGTTCAACTGGCGATCCAATACAAAAGAGAGGAGTCGGTGAAGAACGATGTTGGAGGTAGCCAGTGCCTACCCTTGGCTGTAGTCTGTAGTATCTCTAAAAATAATTTGGTATCTACCATTTACCGGTTTCTCGTGACAATTTAATATGAATGACCGCTATTTATCTATATCTAAACATAGGCATCGTATAGTATTTAAAAAATATTATTAATATACTAGGTAATATGTTGCTTTCTCTATGTTCATCAGTCATATTATCACAATTTGTGTTCTTGTAAAGTAACAAAGACTATTAATTAACAAGAATATTGATACAAGTTATTGTTCATGAATAAATTATATTATTCACAAGATTAGTCACTTACCTTTTATTGGTCTTTATGACATGTTTGAGCATTAATGAGTCTGACTAGACCAGTGAAATACAAACAGGGGGCCGTGGGCCGCATGCGGCTCAAAATGGCATTTGATGCAACCCAAAATAATAAATACTAACCTACTTCATCACCAATATACCTATGTAACTATTAAATTTAAAATAATAAAATGTATGTCTCGTCTAGTATAATATAAAATTATTTTTTACTTAAAATGATCAATTACGGTACCTACCACTTAATCTGAGATGTTTATAGCTAATAAGTGTATATAAATGTTTCTGAGAGAATGTAACCTGCAAGTATAAATTATAATTCAATATGGTTTAAGGTTTAAGCTAACATGTAATATTATATACCTACCCATTGAGAATAATTAATATCACATAAATGTAATAAAATATACTTACGCTCAATTTTGGCCTATTATCCATAGGTTGTTAGAAATTCTGTTTACATAATATGATAATGCAGTAATAATATCCTTTTTTTAAATTTGGGGGTAGTCCGGTAACCCAAATATAAAACCAGTAAAATCAGTATATCACTGGACACTGGTGGATTCCGCATGAATGGTTTCCCGACAGAAGTGAACACTTTTACCCGCTGCGGTCCGTGGAAAATTTGAAACTAAATAAATTGGCATTTCATTCAAATAGGTTGTGCACCACTGAACTAGACTAAACTAATCTCGCTCTTTTATATTGTATATAAATATTACAGGCAAAAAATAATAGATAGTATGTATTTAGAAAGGTGATAATATTTTAATTAAAATTTACTGGTGCAAAATTCTCACAGGTGAGCAGTGAGCAGCAAAATCTGTCGCTCATGTTGGTAAACAGTCAACGTCTTTGTGTAAATACTGGAGAAACGTTTGTGACAATAAGTTAGTCACAGAATACACAGTGGTGATAAGATGTGCACCAGAAAAATAAAGAATTTAGAATTAACCTCCGTCAACTGACGTCTTGGAATATTTCTTATGCACATAACAATAATTGAAAAAGTAAACATTGTTTTATCTGAAAATTAATTTTCTAAGCCTTTAAACAGCATGTTTCTAGAAATAATTCGTGAGACGAGTCAAGTACTTACTTACTTACTCACTTAAACTGGCGCTACAGATCATATAGAGGATATCCATACATTGAAATCGTATGCGGTTTAGAACCGTGTACCATATTAAATTTATGATTTCTGTTCATGGAAATATATAAGTATATTATAAGCATCTGATCGTATCCGTTTATATACCATATACTTACACTTACAAACTTGATGAAAATATATTTTCATGAACAGAAATCATAACTTTAGTATGGCACATGGTTCTAAACCGCATACGGTTTCAGTCTATGGATGGATAGGCTATTAGGTCCAACTGCAACACGTATATTATCCATGACTGCAACCCAGGATCTACGATCTTCGTATATCCTGATCTCTCTCTCCAATCGGTCAGCCTCTCTCCGTCCCTCTTAGCGTTATTTGCCCAATTCTTCGGTTCCTTTATAAAATGTACTGAGAGCTCTAGATCCATCGCGTTTAAGAACGTGATTAGCCCAACTGAGTCTTCGCGCCCTCAAAACTAATGACTACATTAGGATTAAATTGTTCGCAGAGTTCAGCATTCGTATGGATGTGCCACCTTTGGTTTTATTTAACCGGTCCAAGTATTCTTCGGAGAATTTCGTTTTCGAATTCTTGAATAGCCATCTATTATTTATCCGTTAGCTTTCAGGTTTCATCATGGCCCTCACAAAGGGGGGCTAACAGGGCTTTAGTCTGGGGGCCTGCAGGTTTATTCTTAACGGTTACGGATACGGTTTGTTGTTTCAACTTAGCACGGAAGGTATTTTATACACTTCAGACTAAACGGTTATCGGCGGCTATCTCTAATTCGTAATACGGCGAAAATTTAGGTTGGTAGACATGTCGGTTAAATTCGGATATGCTCGTGCTACCGAACCCAAGCGGATAATACCTTATTGCAAGTGGATAAAGCCAAACCAGGGCCATCTAGTCAGTAATGAGCCGAACACAAGAATTTTGTATTGGTACGTCAGACATAACCTAAAATGTTATTAGTCAAGTCATTGCGATTGCAGCAAAACAGTTGGATCTTGCGTCTCAATTCTCAATATGTAAAATTTACGTATTCTGTCTCATTCTCAAAGTTAGTACGCCCAAGAGAGGGGCTGTTAAAAGATATTACCTTTTGACAGATCAGAAGGTTACCTTTTTTACATAATTAACCGCCAGAATACGTAAAGTGATATATTTACCACAATTAGCTCTTTTTTGATATTAGGTGATATGTTAGAATAGGCACACACACCACAAATTTGCTCTAACAGAAAAAATATATAAGGGCGCTATTTTATATGTGCCTATACGATGCAATTTGGTGTGATAATATGATCAATATAATTAAATGATAATTCACGTGTAGAATTTTATTTTATAATTATTTAAAGTGTGTTACCTGACAAATAATAGGTACCAGCTATTTATCCAATATGGCGAAAGGTCGCAAGTTACTTGGTTACCATAAAAGGGAGTCGCGATCAGTGCTTGATAATAATGTGATACTACGTGCTGATAACAACTCAATACTTCAAGTGGACTTATTTAAAAAAACGCTAAAAATTACTCGGAATACCCTTAATTTCATCTCGGCGAACCTCGTGGAACCCTGGGGTTCCGCTGAATACAATTTGGTGGTACACTACTGTAGAACCTTAGCGATAGGTAGGGGGCCCGCTTCATTATGTGGGTGCCATGGTGGCCGTATTTGGAACCACTAGCGGTCAAGCATTTTAGGAATAATACATGTTTTTGTCAGTCAGTCTTTTAGTAATATTACAAACAAATGCTTATCTTTAAAATTACCGATACCTTCATTTTAATGCAGGTCAGACTTTATTAGTTATTTTGTTACGAGTATGTGCCTATCTATATTCTATATCTATACAAAGCTACGTGCGTATTTTTTCATGTATTGCAAAGGTGTTATCTCTTATCAGGGCCTTCATAATTGAAGTGAAGTGAAATGGAAAACAAAATGTATTACTTGTATATAAGTATGCAGGTACATTAAATAAGCCAATACTTACATAAGCGAAGGAAAAATATTAATTTACGTGAATGGTCTACATAATATGTTGGAAGATTTTTAAACATTGCATAATAACAATATTGTTACTTTATGATATGATTGATATCACTGATAACGACAAAGTAATTTCTTATCACTTATCAGCTTATCACTAATATAATAAGTACGACAATAAATTGAATCAGGACACCACTAAATGTAGGTCATTTCTGAACTCGAAGAGTGAACTGGCTTAGGTAGTGAAAAACACAAGCCGATACAGCAAACCAAATAATTCTTACTGAATCAACACTGTCATTTTTGTCATCACAACACAATCATTTTTGAAGTTTTATAATTCTTTTGGCGCGTTTGGGAATTCAGATCAGAGTGTATTTTTGGTGTGTGACATGTAACACATAATTTATTTTTTCACACGAAAAAAAAACGCACTCGATTGGATTCGAACCACCGATTGTTCGGTTATTAGCCGAACGCACTATCTTTACGCCACAGTATGATACTGCAATCGTGACGATTATACAGTATAATATTAAAGTTTAGAATTGTTCCGTTGCCTAGGCAGCGGATTTATTATTGTCGGCCATTTCCAATTCCTTACGTAAACAAACTATTAAACGCCAGAGTGACAGTTGGTACTTTAAAAATAAGAACAACGAGAAACCATTATATAATTTAGTAATATAAGTTAAAGTGTATAGAAATATGTTGGGAATTGTGGATTGTTTTGAGGATCGTAAATAAGCAACGTAGTTTTAATATACGATTAACTTTATTTATATTAATCTGCATGAATATTATTATACAGAAGGATCACAATTTATATGCGCGTGTGCTCTAAATAACCGATGACAACTATCACGCCACACACAGGTGCGGCATAAGAGGGGGAAGAAGAATCTGTCTCCCTCTTACAAACAATAGTCGATATCTAGCTTCGGCGGAGCGAGCGCTAGATGTCGACACGTACTTTTTTATTCTATTAGACGGCTTTATTTCAACAAAATAAACCAACGGCGTTCCATCAAGCGGCCCTTTTTCTTGAGTGTGTAATTTAACAAGATAACTAAGAGCTAGTCAAAGAATCTAGTTTATCACAATTTCTGTTTTTGTTTTGTTACGCCAAAGAAGTATAACTTTTAACGCGCGTACATAAGTACACACACCGATTTTTGTTTTTAAATGAATCAATGCTGTTTTCGACGGTTGGGACAGTTTTAATTCATCAATTAATAATTGCATATATTCAATTACCTTCACAGCAAATTCTTCTTCTTGGTGGCGTCTTCTTTCGACGGTTAATAAAAAGTCGAACCAAAATCAAACCAGTCGCTCAGATCAAAACTACTTGGACATTGAGCCACTAACGGAGATTGGGTAGTCAAGTGAATCTTTTTTTGCATGTACCTCTGGTACTCTCAGGGATGCACTAAGCGGGGGTGTTAGGGGTTGCAAAACACCCGGACGACAGGAGTCCAAAAAATTGTTTTATTTAAAAATTTATGTTATTAAATTATATAAAATCAAGCTTATGAAATTTATGAAATAGGTACCTATGCACGTTGTCTACTACTACATGGCAGCAAATCGAGGAGTAGATAATAACGAAATATTCAACTTTCGCCTACGTCATTATATTCTATTTATGACAGTAAAAAATATCAAAAAGCATTCTTTCAAAGTCTCAATAGAATGGACCAGTATAATATTCTGCAAAAGTATAATAATTATTTGTAAGACAAAGGTGCGCCAGAAAATTGACCGAAGCATAAAGCTACAACGTTTTAAGAAAAAAACATTTTGTTTCATGATTTTTTTCACAGATTGTAAAAAAAAACAATTTTCTTCCATGCCTTTACTATTTTATAAACAGTGCTTCATTTCCATATTGAAACATTTCGATCGATTCACGTCGCTTCATTCAGAATGTTATATTAAATTTAAGAAGACAAGTTAAAACATGTCATTGTTTTTGTTATAATATGAATATATTTTTTTTTTATTCCACTGAAAACATATTTTTATATTTGGGGTGGCTATTTTGATTTGGCACCCGGGCGGCAGTCACCCTTGACGCAGCCCTATATGCCCTATGATATTACATTCCCTCGCGGCTTACTTACATGTATATGTACCTATAGCTGATATTATAAATCGTAGTACCCAACGCGGAAATATTGCTGAAGTATACAGTCTTTCTGCGATTGATTTGATAGTATCTAACTATTAATAAGCACATTATTATAGGTACCTAGGTCATCAGCTTATCTTGACTTTACTTAATTGACTTATATTCAAGCTTCATCATTAAGTGATAACCCCAAAAGACCTTCATCGTAGCTTCACATTTCGAATGTATATGGTCTTTTGATGGCAGTGGCGAAGAGTGGAGGTAGGCTGTGGAAATCCGATATAAATAATACACGTTAAACTTTGTCAGTCATACTTGTTTGTTTTCACCAAATTGAGGTGCATGTCGCCTACTGTCATGCTGTCGCGGCGACAAATTTAGTCTATAGTTTCGTCATTTTGCGAAATATTTTGAATCATCGCCATCTCTGTAAATTCATTAAAGAATGATACTGATGAAGAGTGCCTACTATAATGTATTAGTAATTTAAATTATTATTAATTATTCATGCTAATTTCAATTAATTTTAACAGTTTCTACGTGTGCGTACGTTAAAATACTTGCGGCAAGACATCCATAGATAATATATTTTGAACAGAACCCAACCTGCAGACCAGACAACATTCTTATCGAAAATAGGTACATAGTGCCAACCGCTAAAACGTGATTTTGACATGATATTCGAAAAGTGTAGGCATGTGGAATATGATTAAAAACGTTCAAAACGTCATGCAGTGCAGTTCAACGTGAGGTGACCTCATTGTTGTTTTAGTGATTTCGGCAGATTTTGCCAACTGACAATGTTCGTTTAAAAGTGCTACGGGATGGGAGCATCAGTCTGATAATCTTTTAAACACCAATAAAAACGACATTACACACATTTTTGCCCGTACCGGCAGTTTACTCTGACGTCACGTGATAGTCCGCGACATGCACTTCAATTTGATTCGCGCTTAATCGTCAATTTTAAAATAAACGGTGCTCTTTTATATGTAGCTTTTTCAGCAGGGCAATAATTATGGACAGGCACAGAAAAAAATTAACTCAAAGGAGATCACAGGACTAAAAAGGTTGAGAAACACAATCTATAGAATATGCTTTAACTAGTTTAACTAGTAAGTAGATAATAGTTCTCAAAATACACATACAACAATCTGAAAGTCTGATAACGTCGAGAACAAAGTCACACGAAATGCATATTTTCTGCTGCATTAATTTATAGTATCGAGGTCAAATCTTTCATTCGACTATGCGGTCCTTAACGAGACTCGATTGGTCCTGGCTCATGCGATATCGCCAACTGCATACCAATGCCAACAACTCGCTGCACTTTGCATGTGAACATAGATAACTGCATATTTAGATCAATCATCGGGAGATTCTATTAGTTCACTCCCACACGTTTTCATTTTCATTCAGCTGCTGTTTAGTTCGTTGGTTTACGGACATATGCAAATTAGACATTGTACATAAACGCACATGGACCACTGTTGAAATTAATTAAATATACATATAAAAAATATATGTCGTGATTTACTAGAGAATTCTCGAGTCGTGCCCCAGTTTTCCGATTGACAACGACTCACTACATTGTCAATCAATATATTTTGATACTTACATTATTATTTTAGGCTGGCTGATTACGTTTGGCTGACAAAGTTTAGTATTTACTATTTATGTCGGATCTTAACAGCCTACCCCCACCCTTCGCCACTAATAATTTCGTAAGCCATACGAAATTTTGCGAAAGCCACTGAAACATTTTGATGATTGATGACTAGGATGGAAGCTCTAGGACTCTAGGTCTTAAGGGGGGACATGCTCGTCGAAGGTCAAAATTGAGTTTTTATTGTATTTTCAAACCATGATCCTGGACACTCCTTAAACGTTGTAGATAATCTATATATATAATTTTGAAGCCTTATTATCCTTTATAGTTATTTTAAACATTTGATGACTGCATAAAGTATTTTTGTTACATAAAATTGTATTCTTTTAAACCTCTCGCTCTAATGTTTTAGAATATAGTCATATTTCGGTACATAGCTGTGCAGTGGTGTTAAGATTTTTTACGTTTATTAATTTTTAAACGCATTTATAAAACCATAAGTATAATTTATTACGAGATAATTTTTGTAAAATATTCACGATAAAAAATTATATTGATAATCTCTTTGATCCCAAATTTGACAAGAATTAGGCATTTTATTATTCAAAAAATCGGCAAGATTAACACATTTCAAGATGATTTTATTGATTTTTATTATAAGCTATGTGTTTGACCATTCAAGTGTGATAAACATCCTACGAATAATGATTGCTTTATAATAATTATTGACCTAAGAAAAAAGTAGTGTTTTTTTGAAATACACCATTTCTTTTGGCATTCCCCAGTGGTTAAGCTACAACATACGGCCGTAGCCATAAATTGACAAACTATAATTAAAGTAGAGAGTAAAATTATGTTAACGCGCGTGTTTGCAAGTTTCCACCTTCAAACTTCCATCCCCTGCACCGATCGGTTTCATGTGAGGGTATTTCAGTTCGTAGCTGGCGAGTCGACCAAAACCTGAGCACAAAAACCAAAGTAGGATGATAGTCATCCTCCCGTACAAGAAGGGACATGCATCGGGAAACTGACAAATTGATGTTGCTAAATACCCTATCCAGAAGCCCATTCCTAGAGTTAGAAATATCATTGTACTGAGAAAATCCAAAAACAGCGCACATAAATTCCAGGTCACTGTTGACCCTTTCACCGTTGCGCGCTGAAGTTAGATTAAAGTCTCCCATCACAATAATACTTCTGTCTCCAATCAAGTTGACACTAGATAGCATATTCTCAACAAAAAATTTATACACCTCCACGTCACTGGCTGGAGGAAAATATACAACACAAACGTAAATAGTGACTCCATCACAAGTTAGTTTCACCCAAAGGTCCTCATTTGGAGTTTCTAAAGCATGGACACGTTCGGCCTACAACCCCTCCATGCTTCTAACCCCCAAAAAACAGCCTCCACCCTGCCTGTGATCTGCGCCGGAATCTCGATCCCTCCTAAAGACTAAGTACTCACTTCCAAAATATTCGCGATTAAAAACACTGTCATTGAGCCATGTTTCAGTTAACCCTATGACATCATAGTCGTCAGCCAAAACATTTCTCAAAAAATCGACAGCTTTTGTCTTTATGCCACGTACATTTTGGTAGTAGAACAATAATTGCCTTGGGCAATTATTATTTTCATTGTTAAGTCAGCTGGTTGGCAGCCGTGGTGTTTCAATTTTTGACACCCATTCTTTAATGAATGAGTAACGTGGCCAATTATCAGGCTTTAGAATCAACGTACTTAGTTTAACAGGGTTCCCTATCTTAAAAGATGCGTAGTCCCCTTTTGACTTTAGCCTTGCAATTGTAAATTCGGCGTTACAATTTGCAAGTTTTTTTTTAAATAATCAGACATATCCGCAGCAGACGTCTCTGGGTGAAAGGGGTAGAAATGGTAGTTTTTAATTACCTCGCTACCCTTCACTCCTCCGCCTAAGATGCCACGGACAGCCGCTGTTCGCTTCTTCTTCACTACTGTAGACCATTTTCCGCCTTCAGTAGATCGTCCAACAGCCTAAATGTCTATAACTTCACGCTCTGGATCAGAAGTAATTTCCTGCGTTTCCGAGATCTCGTTCGTAGACTTTTTGCTAATGTTATCTAAAACCTTCTGCGACCTGGTAATTCGGGACGTTGTCGTATTAGATAGAGTCGCTGTTGTTGTTGATTTCTGTTTGACACTCGATTCCTCAATGCCCAATATGCTCAAACTTTTACTTGATAATAAAAAACAAACAGATATAGAATATCTACTGAAATGTCATTTTTTGATCAATTTTGATTTCCATAGTAACGCACGTATATATTAATAATTTAGTTGCTAGGACCACCCCCTTAGCAACCAATAATAGTCTTTTACTTTTTACGGATTTTTATGAAATAACTTTCCATACAAAACAGAATTAACTGAAAATGAATTCAATTCTGCTTAAAGATGGCTAAAAGTATTAAAAGAATGCATCGGCATCGTGTTCTGATATATTCTAAAAGTTTCAAATGTATAGCTAGTCCGGAAGTTAATTAAAAATCGATTGCAAGATTTGTGCTGGACAAACAACCAACGGACAAACAAGAATACGAGCTAATAAAAACGATGTAAAATGAACCGGCACCATTTGCAAATTTTATTCTTAGTTCGATGAAAACAAATAAGTATGACTGACAAGGTTTAGTGTGCACTATTTATGTTGGATCTTAACAGCCTACCTCCACCCATCGCCACTGGAAATTATATATTATATTATTGTATAGATAGATAATAATAAATGTATTCAGGTAGGTATCTACCATATTTAATAAACTAATACGTCATCATCAACGTTAGTGAAGCATTTGGTTTGTTAAACAGTCTAAGTAAACAAAATGTAAGTAAATATTTATTTGGTACGTATACACTTAATTTTATCTGTAATTGTATGCAGAATAGATTCCATGCTCATTCTAAATTTCAGAATTGGTATCATAATTACCAGCCTGGGTGAATCCACTGTTGGGTGAGAGCCTCCCCTACCTCCCTCCACTCTTTTCGGTCTCTAGTATGAATACTTCGCAGCCACCGATCTTTACAATTGAGCGTAGTTATACACAAAGCAGCCAAGCCACAATTTTGAAAAAAATGAGTTATTGTGATTTCCATAATCTCACACGTTTGTTTTACGTTCTGAACAAATCAGCCTAGCTGCTGTCATACAAAAATCTCATATAAATGCGTTTTAAAGATTTTGCAAATCGCAGAATACGACATTTTCGATTTGCATAAAGCAACCAAGCTGCTGTCATACAAAAATGTCATATGAATGCGTTCTAAAAATATGCCATATTCGTTCTGCAAAAAGCAGCCAGATGATAATATTATGTACTTACCTAATTATTAAAATCCTCACTGTAAGTTGTGTTTTTCTACATTCAATTAATAAACATTATTTTCTCAATTACATTATATGTTTTTAATTTTATTATATATAATATAATCAGATTTTTCATATAAAAATTAGTGCCAGGCAGCTAAATATTAATGTATTGCTAGTTTTTACTTAACTAGTTTTTGGAATTATTTTCAGAATTTTGAAATTCCCATAATACTTGAATAACTTAGAAGGTTTTTTAAGAAAATAGATGCAATTTTCTTTCAAATTCTTCAATTCTTACAAAAATAAGAGTTGGCTGCATTCAAGAATGAACATTCTAAAAAACTCGTTTTGCACAAAACATCCTGCACTGCTAAAACACCAAAATTTCATAGATTGTAGGTATGCTTTTATCTCTTTATAAGTTACACAAAATCATATGAATATATAATATCTATCATTTAAAAGGTATAAATAGTATACAGAAATTTTGTGGTTAAAGAAACACACTTTACATAAAAGTGCTTCTATCTCTGTTTGAGGTTTGTGTGGCTTGGCTGCTTTGCGTATAACTACGCTCAATTTATTTTATCTGTAACTTAATGCAGAATAGATTTCGTGGTCATTCTAAATTTCAGAGTAGGTATAGTATAGATTAAATGGTACAGTAACAGTAAGTTACTGATAGGCCTTGTTAACCCCTAAAATACTGACCCGAGTCAGGTTACTCAGGGGTATAGATTGACCTCGCCCATTTGCGGGTCAATTGAAGACGGCGTGTAACTTTTTGACCGATCTGTACGTTTTGCACTGCCAGACACGTTATATTATACCTACTCTTTCATTTCTCATGCTTGCTTCAATTACAAAGCCGTCTTCAGGCAGGTTAAACATATTATTTTATATATTATAACAAATAATTTTAACAAAATTGACTAACACGGTTAAAACTGGTCAAGGCCGCCTATAGACAACCCAGGGCACTAAATGGCGAATTGCGTTGGTAGTACTAGTCATGGCCCCCACATCCTGAAAGGGACCCCCAGGTCAGGATCTTTGGCGGACCCCCTTACCTATTGTTAGGGTTAAATGTAGTGTGACTGTTTACAGTTTGAAAAGGAAAATTTTCCGAAAATATTAATATATTTTTCAAATTTTATGTAGGTTAGTAGATTTTTTATTGTGTGACCTACCTACATGGTCAACTTAATTTTTCCACGAGAGAGCGATAATCTCGGGGATTTCATCGACCAGAACTGTGCTTCGGTCCATTTCGAGGTCTGCAGTAGCATTTTCTAAATGCTGTTACAGGTCAAATTAAGAGTTTTCGGTGTATTTATAATGATTTTTTGTATTTTTTAATAGAGCCACTTGAATTATAGAGCTGTCGAGTATCGACACAAAATAAACTAAAATTCTATCGCACAAACACATATTTTTAAATGTTAATACTGTTTTTACTATAAGAGCAAATTTGTGTTTATCTCACTTATCTGGTTAATCCTCATTCAGGGCCCCTTTTGAACCCAGGCCTCCAGGCTAGAGCCCTGCCAGCCCCCCTCCCCCTCTTGTGGGGACGTCGATGCTAGTTAATTGTTTAAATTCAAATGCAATACGGTAATCTGAAAATAGTCGATTGCATATTTCGTTCATAATATTAATTAATAACGTATGACCTTTTTTTTCAATACGAAACAATCATCATTTTCTTCTACAAACAGTTTACCATATTCGAATAATAATCAATAACTAGCAATACGATCGAATTTCATAGTTTCGTCCTGAATATTATAGTGTGCCTTGACAAAGAGATAGTAGCCTCAAAAGAAATTAGGGGACGTTGAATATAAGAAGATTAAAAGCAGAAGCATTTCTCGGAAAACTGTGCCTACGTGTTTCATATGTTGTGGAATATACAGTTAAATTTGTACTGTACTAACCAAATAAACACACGAAATGTAAATTATCGGTTAGCGCAAATGTTGGAAGACAAGCGATTCGGCAGGACCATGACGTGAATTTTAATGTGCGATATGTATAAAATCGATTTTAGATTGTTTCTGTATTTGATGACAAGCAGTTAATAGTGCAAGTGTAATAAGCATGAACTTAAAGTCTTAAGGCTATATCTACTTCATCTGGGGCACGGTCTAAAACGGTCGTGACTACGCGACGCGAAGATTGTACAAACGACGCATGGAGAACAAAACATAATTTAACATAAAAATTCAACATGCATCCATTTAATGTTATGTTTATTGTTCTATTAGTAATAATAATAATATATTCATTGACATGTTTTCTTTTTCAAGTAAATGGGTAACGTTTTTTAGTTATCTTTACACGATTTAAGAATTCATTCCCCCGAAGCCATCACAAAACAAATTGACGCGTTCACAGCTCGACGTTCGCTCTCCGATTTGCAGCGAATCCGAAATTTCATCGCACCTATAGTTGAAAATTATTTGCCTTTTCACTGAAGTAGGCTCTTAAATTATATATTCGATACTCATGATCTTAAGGGCCATGAAAAAGTGTAGGTACCTGAGTGTTGGAGCGGACTCTTTTTTGAGTTGCTCCGCTCCGGGACCTAATACTTGCTACGGCTTCGCTCCGGGGTCTGCTCCGCTCCGGGTAAAAAGTTTTAATTATGTACTTATACAAATGTTAAAAAAATGAAAAAATCCTAGTTTTAAAATAATCGTCATTTTCATTATTAATTCTATTAAACAAAAACCGCCAGCAAATCGTCTCTCATTATTTGCCTCTTCTGTCAAAAAAGTGCGCTTATTTATCACTCGGGAGTGTTATCTATATATTATTTATCAAATAATTCCAGTGTTGGAAAGTGTCAAAATATACTATTTTCATTGAATTTTAGGACGAAAATTTAATAATAAAAAAAAAAACGGAGCAGTGGAGCACTATAAATTTTCGGTGCTCCGGGTAAAATCCCATTGCTCCCGTGCTCCGAGCTCCGCTCCAACGCTCTGGTAGGTACATATTATATATCGAAATATGTTTATTACATCTGGCAAAGATGCCTCTTATTATTGTTATTAATTACTAAACGGTCCCGTGATGAAAATAATTTGTTCCAGTTAATATTTGATGAATTTTGTGATCTGATACCTTGGCTAACATTAATTGTGTGTGGCTTGTAGGAAAATTAAACATACTTATACCTATGTCTATATTTATCCAGTATAGAATTTTATTGTTTATAAATAGCAGCCCGACTCTAGAAGTGATGGGTGAAGGAAGATTTCACAATATTATTTCAATTTATAAACAATCAATTTTCATAACATGCAATGCACTAAAATTAAATAATAATCGGTACCTTCCTTGCTTATGGCAACTAGGTATTTTGGGTACCTACAGTTTAAATTATTCTAAAGGATTTTTTTATCGACAAAGTGATACCTGCCTGGACGATAACACTCAGGTATAATATCGATTAATAGATCCTTTTGCATACACTATAAGTAAATCATTTCACAGTGGCATAGGTCCAGGAAAAACGACTTGCAGTTGTAGTGGTATTGTGTACTAACATTGAAACAGTCATAATTCCAATATACTCGCATCTCACAGTTCACCATGAGATGTTGTATCGGAAACTGATGGCATTGACATCAAATTAATGTCTAAATAAAACACTTAAAACACGTAATAAAAACAAAAACCACTGGAATACAAGAGAAACACGGAAGAAAATAATAATATGTAGTTAAGTAGGTAAATTAGAAATACTATCGTATAATATATGTAAGTATATAAAAAAAATTGAAAGATACATACCTAAGTAGGTTAGCAAGTAAGTATAGGTAGGTTGTCGCAAGCAATGCAATACACGCGCGAATCGCCTATGGTGCCACTGTAGAATGATTTACCTATATGTGCTCGAAAGTGTCCTCTCAAATATCTGATAGTAATGACAGCTTTATTTCAGATATTTGATACCAATCAAACTCAAATTAATATTGTTATCGAATCGAAAAAAAATCAACATTACTGTTTGCAATGATCCACAAGATTATTTTTTGATACCAATGCGTTACGGCCATCACTTTACGGTACTATAGTTCACGTTAACAGTACGACGAAATGTAATAATATGAAAAACCTATGTTTACTACTTCACACAAGGATTCGTTTGCCTCATTCGTTTGTTTCATTTTCCCAAATTACACTTATTACGTGAATAAACGAATGGTGTTACCGTTAAGGGCTCACATGCTCAGCGTAGGTCAGGATGGAGCTTTTATGGTATTTTCAGAGCATAACCCTGGACATTCCTTAAACGTTGTAGATAATCTATTTATATAATTTGAAGCCGTATTATCCTTTATATTTATTTTAAATGTTTGATGACTGCATAAAGTATTTTTATTACATAACATAGTATTCTTTTAAACCTATCGCTCGAATGTTTTAGAATATAGTCATATTTCAGTACGTCCATGTGCAGTGGTGTTAAGATTTTTTACATTTATTAATTTTTAAACGCATTTATAAAACCATTAGTAAGATTTATATTGACATTATTATAGTGAAATATTTACGATAAAAAATTATATTGATAATCTCTGTGATCCCAAATTTGACAAGAATTAGACATTTTATTATTCAAAAAATGGGCACGATTAACACATTTGAAGAATAAGCTTTTTCGCCATTTCTATTGGCATTTCCCAATTAAAATTTTAAAAAAAATCGGTTAGGTACAAGTTGAAACACGCGCATTAACATGATCTTACTCCCTACTTCATTTATCGTTTGTCAATTTATGGTTACGGCCGTATGTTGTAGCATAGCCACTGGGAAATGTCAGTAGAAATGGCGTATTTAAAAAAAATACTACCTTATTCTTAGGTCAATAGTTATTATAAAGCAAACATTATTCGTAGGATGTTTATCACATTTGAATGGTCAAAGACATAGCTTATAATCAGTATCTTTAGAATTATGTTCAAATGTGTTAATCGTGCCCATTTTTTGAATAATAAAATTCCTAATTCTTGTCAAATTTGGGATCAAAAAGATTATAAAATATATTTTTTTGTGTAAATATGTAACTATATAATTTTAACATGAATTTTACTAATGGTTTTGTAAATGCGTTTAAAAATTAATAAATCTAACAAATCTTAACACCACTGCACATGGACGTACTGAAATATGACTATATTCTAAAACATTAGAGCGAGAGGTTTAAAAGAATACTATTTTATGTAATAAAAATACTTTTTGCGGTCATCAAATGTTTAAAATAAATATAAGGGATAATAAGGCTTCAAATAGATTAACTACAACGTTTAAGGAATGTCCAGGGTTATGCTCTGAAAATACCATAAAAGCTCCATGTTGCATGTGGGCCGTTAAATAAAATTTTATTTATATAAAACTGGTTTTCTCGTCTATCAAGCCGGTAGATAGGTACTGACCTAATCCTTTGTTATTTTATTTTCATTACGTGCCGTGTAGCAGGAAAATATAACAAGACAATCAAAATGCAAATTCAATAGATATTCGTAAGTCGTAATTTTATGCCTGGGGTATTTTTTTCTATTCTTAGATTTCTCAAAACCACAATAAACCACTCCTAAGAATTATTATTTATACTATGTCTTACATTACAGTAAAATTATTGCCTAACGACTATGTTAATTAATATAATATAAAATAAATTAGCAATTTCAGTAATTTTGATTACCTACCTGTGGGTCTATTCTATACTTATCGATCGCTAAAGTGATAAATATTTTCAAACTTAGGGTAGGTTTGTATCAAAGTATTAGCACTTATTGTAACAATTAAAATACGTTGGTTGTAATTGTTGCAATAAGCGCTACATTTTAACAGCACATCTCTCGCTTCTTTTTTATCACGTTATCACTTTAGCGGTCGTTAAGTATTGAATAGACTCACTGATTCTCTTTTTGCACATTGGTTAAAGACAGAGCGTTGGAGCGGAGCTCGGAGCAGGAGCAGGAGCACTGGAGCAATGGGATTTTACCCGGAGCAGGAGCGGAGACGGAGCACCGAAAATTTGTAGCGCTCCACTGCTCCGGATGTATTTTCTATTATTAAATTTTCGTCCTAAAATCCAGTGAAAATAGTATATTTTGACACTGTTGTACTTTGTCACACTGGAATTATTTGAAATATGGCAACACTGTCGAGTGATAAATAACCTCACTTTTTTGACAGGAGAGGCAAATAATGTGAGACGATTTGCTGGCGGTTTTTGTTTAATAGAATTAATAATGAAAATGACGATTAAGTATTTTAAAACTACTTATTTTTCGATTTTTTTTAAACATTTGTACATATACATATTATACTTATTAAAACTTTTTACCCGGAGTGGAGCCGGAGCAAGTATTAGGTCCCGGAGCGAAGCAACTCAAAAAAGGGTCGGTTCCAAAGGCTATCGTGCAATAAAACCATATTGTAGATACAGATATAAACAGTAACTAGTATACATCTAAAAATAATAGCTCCATTATTACCTACTCGTTTTTTGGCCATATCCGCCCCTTAGCCGGAGCATAATTATTGACCGTAGAAAAGAAAATGGAATTATCCCTCAGTGTTTTTTTTAAATAGGTTTTAATTGAGTGTCCAAAGGATATAGGTTGCACTGAGCCTTCGTAAGGTGCCACGCAGGGAACACGAATTAATGGGAATTAAGTATCTGACGGGTGTGGAGTAACAGGCAACCAATCTCGAGTGTGGAAGAATATGGGATAAATTTAAACACATGTGTTTGTCATTGTCCTTCGTTCTGACAACTGCTCTCGGTTTATGCACTGACGCTCATTCCATATTGATGTATTTGAAAGTTGCAACACACACTATTGCTTTCTATAATGTGTGTTTCATTTTCGTAGGATATTCGACATTCAAAACCCTGCTTCAAAATATAGTGTAATTGCCTATCTGAATTGTGTCACGATTTGCTACCGTTATTAGCATTATTTACTGCACTGATATGCATCTTTGCCTGATTACATAGCATAAAATTAGATCAAATGATATTGACTTGTATTAATATATTATGTAGTAATAAATAAATAAATAAGCAATATAAATATTGTAATAATATAAGTATATTTTTAGAATATATTAGAATATATTCTACTTACATCATTTTCATCCTACATCTGCAATGCAAAGTTGGTGGCAAATCTATCTTCTGGGTGTTGCTCGAAGATAGAATTCTCGAATATGGAAAAATGTGAGATAAACTTACACAATTATTGTTAAAAATAAATATTTATATTATTTTCAATATTTACATCTGTATCATAATATCCACTTAAACGCAACAAACTTTAATACTTGCAATATTCAGGGGGATTTGTATTTCTTGGCTTTAATGGCTTCCCCCACATTATGTCATAGACCAAAACTTTTAAACCTTACACTTTAAAACCGTTAACGTATTGGTCTATGGCAGTGGTCGGCAAACTCATTAGTCAAAAGAGCCAAATACCTACCAACAGTACAACGATCGAGATTTCTTTTGAGAGCCAAATATCTTAAACTGAAATTATATAATATACTAATATGTAGGTACACTGTTTACTTAATTAAACTATAGGTACACTGAATAAAACTTGATATCATACTTAATAATGATCTTATTTATTGATAAAAATTAAATTGTAAGTAAGGTATCAATAGAATTAAATCATGACAATGACTGACAAACACTCAATGTGAATAATGGCCTTGCATCTCCTTGCAAAGTTTGGGTAAGTCAGGTTTGTATGTTGATGTTTTTAATTTTAAGCACGATTCCAGGTTCTCATCAATAAGAGACTTAGAAATCTCTTTACTAACCACAAAACATGCAATATTAACATTGTTGGAAGATTGTATTCAGTACCTAATTAAATACAGAACTTGATTTTTCTTGACTCTTCTAAAGTTCCTCAACTGCTTTCTTCTTTGAATGACAGGATATTTAGTGCTAAATGACGCGTGTTCAGTTGTAAAGTGTCCCTCCAAATTTGACTTCATGTTATGCGCCAATTTTTCCCGACAAATAATACAGGTCGGTAGTTCATTTTTAAGTTTTGAATAAACGCGAAAGTCTCGGTCCATTCAACTTTAAATTCACGGTTTTCGTCATCCATTTTTCATTGCTTCTTCTTTGTAGCCATGTCAAATAGGGCAGAAGGCATGTGTGGTAGACCCGCACTCAAGGGTTAAAGAGCCGCGTGTGACTCGCGAGCCGCGGTTTGCCGACCACTGGTCTATGGCAGTGGGCCCCTGTCACTATTTTAAAAATCCTGGGCGTTTTTTTATTAGTATTTTTTTAAGATTTGGGGGGGGCACTGCTGAAATCCGAATGAGCGATTGCATCATTGCATGTTGCGTCGATTCGATCGCATATATCTTAATTATGATATAACACAGATGATTGAAAAATGTGATGCACTACACATGTATGGAAAAAACAATAATATTACCAGTTTTAGGTGTACCTATTCATTAGTAAAATGATCGGATAAATCCAGCGAAAGATTTTTTCTTCATTTCACAAAACAATATGACGTGTACTTGCCAGACCCAGGATTCGAACCTGGGACCCACGGCGTGATAGTCCAACGCTTAAGCCGCGCGGCCACTGTGGGTGTATACCTACTAACAATAGTGTAATTTTGAAATTTTGTTTTTACTCTGGAGGAACCTTATTTTCTTCTAAAAGTTGTAACCTGAAATGTTGTCTTTTCAGTCATACATAGGTATTAGGAGTGAATTAGGACTATTAGGTACCTACTCGTGACTGTCAAGAAAGACGTTGAATATTATATTGAATATGTCAATGATTCATAATATGAATATCTGGTGTAATCCACCGTGTGAATCGCGGACACAGGTTATTCGAAAATATTCCAAGAATTTCCGCGTCTACTGACTTCTGCTAGTTACCTAAGTGAGTCACCGGCTTACCTAGATTTTTACCTGGCCGTTGATGCCGAATTTAAAACAGGTAGGCCGGCAATTTGAAAATCCTGCAGAAGTTACACCTTTATTACAATAAAATCATCATCATTTCGCGACCGGTGGGTCCCTGACCTCGGTCACTTTATTAGTGAGTCAGTTTATTCGTGGTAATCTCGTACCTTTTATTACTAAGTATTGAAATCAGGTAAGCAATAGGCAGGTGGAATGTGGGTGTTAAGAAACCGTTTCAGCTGGTTATCTTAATTAATAAAATAGCAGTATGCTAATTTCTACGATTTGGTAACAAAATAACATGCACTTTTCGTGCACACAACCACGTAGTATATACCACAGAACCGAATTTATTTGTAACCCTCTCCCCTGTAGGTTTGTAGGCTGTCTTTTTATTCCAACCCTAAATTACATGAAGATCTGCAAAACGTAAGAAAAATGTTATAGGTGAAAACTAATAGGTAGGTACTGTTTTTTTTCTCTTTCGACCATGTCCGATCCAAATAGGATCATATGGGCCTCCACAGAGTAAGAGGTTTGTATTGACAGATTTTGTTTTTTACGAGAAATGGATGTCAGCCACTTGCTCAACCTATTAGGTCCATACCCTGACACACACAAATTGAAAAATAATATGTGTACTTGTCAGACCCAGGATTTGAGCCTTACTGTATCGATGTGGGTCACACATATTGTATCGATGTGTGTCTGGAGCCACAGTATGAACCGAATAGGTTAAGCAAGTGACTAACATTCAATTCCTCCACTCTTTGAGGCCAATATTATGATCTTCTTAGGATCGGGCATGGTCAAAAAAGGTCATAACTACCCTGCATCGAAAATTCAATAAACCTTAGATAGTGCTAGAACTGCTAGGTATTTATTTTAATTTGTTATAAAAAAAATGCTTTAATATTATTAGAAATAATTACAAGATAAAAAGAACTTTTTATATACAACGTTTTTAAATATTCTGTTGAATCATATAAACTTGACTTGACTAGCTTAAACCATAAAAAAAAATGTACTTACTTAATAGAAATAATACTGAAATATCATGTTGACATATCATATTGATTTACATAGTAACGCACGTATATATTATTAATTTAGTTGCTAGGACCCCAGACCCCTAGCAACCAATAATAGTGGATTGGATTACGGATTTCTTCCGAAATAACTTTTCATACAAAACAGAATTAACCGAAAATCAATTCAATTCTACTTAAATATGGCTAAAAGTATTAAAATAATGCATTGGCATCGTGTTCTGATATACTTATTCTAAAAGTTTCAAATGTCTAGCTAGTCGGGAAGTTAGTTAAAAATCGATTGCAAGATTTGTATTGGATAAACAACCACCGGACAAAAATAAGAATACGACCTAATAAAAACGTTGTAAAATCCTTAGATGAGACATGTTTTAGTGTATTTAAAATAATTAAATACAGCAAAACATTGACATATTTTCATTAATATCATGGGAAATAATATGACAGTACGCGTGGCGTGGGCAGTAGGTAGTGATCAAAAAGTAGAACCAGTTCATCTCATTACATTCCGGATAGTTAATTACTTTCGATGATTCGTTGATGAAGGTGCGTTTACACGGGTCACTGGGGATGATTCCTCCGCGATGTTCGTCAAAATCATGTAAACGGGGTTTTAACCTTAGATTAGCTTTAGCCGTAACATCTCGAGGATCCACCGAATGAGCAAAAATTTTACGAAAATACCCGGATGCCACTTTTAGAAAAAATATATTCGACCAAAATAAATAATGAATAATGCAATTTCGTAAAATTTTTCCAATAACTTAAGAGCGTACTTCAGTGAAACGGCAAATAATTTTCAACAGTAGGTGCGACGAAATTTCTCACTAGTCGCCAATCGGAGATCGGCAGCGAGGTGTCCGCACATCGGTTTGTTTTGTCATGGCGTCGGATGAAAATATTCTTAAAGCGTGTAAAGATGACAAAAAAACTATAGGACGTATGTACTTAAAAAAGGAAACATGTCAATGTATTTACTATTATTATTAGTAATATAATAATAAAGATAATATTAAATGGACGCATGTTGGATTTTTATGACACATTATATTTCGTTCGGCACGCGTCATTTGCACAATCCGCGCATCGCCTAGCCACGATCTTTTTGGACCATGCCTCAACTGAAGTATAGCCTTAACGTTGGTATTGTCTGTACATACACGGTATGTTAATTTACACATATTTTAATATTGCCTACTTAAATTAAGTGTCGTAAATAGTTATTTTATTGTAAGTATGTTTTCTGTTATTAATTTGCATTTTAAAATGTCATGTTTATATTATTTAAAATCATAGGTACCTACCTATTTATGTTTACATAATACCCATAAGTCGAATGTCAATACTCGCATACGTTAATTTTATTGCTAAAATAAAATGCTATTATTGCAAAATGTCAAGACACTACTGCATTTATTGATACCAGTAATTACGTAAGCTTTTCGTAATAGAATTTATATAAGTAACTGATAATTTTAATATAGGTACCTAGCTATGTCCATATTTCTTATAAGTACTTATATTAATTGTCATTTTTTTTTAAATACATACATAATAATAAATTATCAATAATCCTGGGCATTGAGTGGCACCATAGGTTATTTGCGGGTGTATCGGAATTGTTTGTTGCAATCTAGGGGCGGCAGGTTATATGAAAGTATGGTGAAGCAGGCATGTTCCTGTAAAAGTATGGTGAGGCAGGCTGGTAATCAAGTTGCGGCAAAACTTCCACATAATATGGGTACGTCATAATGACGGTCAAAAGGCCAAAGTAAATCCTCTGTGATGGCCAGCATTTTTTTTATCGCGTCGCTATTTCTCGTAAGTTATCGGGTATTGTTGGCCTGCTTCATTCTGTTGTATGAGAAAGCCGATTGCTTGCCCCTCTTTTTATTTTATACCTCTACGGTTGCAATGCTAGCAAACAATACCACTACAACTGCCCATATTGGCACTGTATAGTGATTTATCTATACGTATACATACATCAATACTGAATCTTTCTTACAAAGTTAAATGTTAAAGCCCTTTTCTCTAAATTATTTTTTATAAAAAATTATAAATCTGTTGTATCTTATCGTAGTGCTGCGTTAGTTGTTTTAATATTATGTTTTCCAGTTCGTATCCTTGACGATTATTTAATATTATTATATTTTACTAGTAGGGTACCATTGTAATAACATTTATAGATGCCGCTTGTTTGACGGGTTATTATTTCAATATATACGGCACGGAGAATAAATCAATTGTAATTTAAATTATGTACTAGATGCACTCATAATATAATAAATAAGTATGTTTAAGACTGTAGAAAATACAAGCAGTGACGTCCCTTGACAAAGCAAAGTCAAAATGCTGCCCTATACCTACCAATCTATCAAGATTTATGTAAATGCATTAACCACTGTTTTGTAATATTATGTCTTCTCGGTAATGGACAATGAAACCGTTAAAAAATGACTTTTACGTATGTTCAGAAAATAGAATGCATACTTTATGCTATTCCTCAGAAATTCGTTTACCTTAATTTGGCACCCTTTCGTTTGCGAAAATCATCTCGACTGTTATGGTCGTCATAAATGAAAACTGGGCGCAATGTTGCATTTATCTTCCGCGCGCTCATGCGAGACTATGCCGGGTCATTGACATCACGCGGTTAGCCGAAACGAATGAAAGAGCAGCTTCTCACATTCGTCTATTTTTCTATTCCACCTGCGACCCATGTCAAGTGAAATTTGTTACAAGAGACAAACACCGATGCTATATAAGGGCAGTACATTAAATAGAATGAAAACAAAATCTCATCAACCACATTCCGCGAGTTGCAGTTAAGACGAGTTTATAATATGTGTAACCGGGCTTTGGTACGTTTACATTTGACACTAATATCGTCATATTTATGTATGACACCATATTCACCAAGTGTAAACAGTAATTATATTTGTACCAGCCACTTATTTTGCGTGTGTCGACACTCACCTGTCACTTATTCAATCTACTTATATACGCAAATGTAAACACCGCGTATTCGACAATTCCGAACTTGCCGCGATATATCACCGAAGTTGGACTACCGTCTACTTTTATATCAAGTACCTGACACATTATTCGTAGTTTGACAGGTACCTAGTGAATTGCATAGGTATATTTCTAAAACAACGGACAATCAATTATCATAGGTACACCATGAATGTATGCCCAACGTTTACGTTAATAAATGTACCTACTAAGTATATTAGTCTATGTGCCTACTGTAGCGATCTGTCAAAAATCATAGACAGTGAGAAATAAATCGGATGTGCCGTGTTCTATGGATTTTGTTCGAAAATAAAATATCGCTTGTTCTCGGCACATACGATTGATTCTGATGCACTCTGTGAAGAAAAAATGCGCTTTAAATGGTATTACCTAATTCATTTTGGCCCACACCTGCACTTGTATTACGATAATATTATATTGAATATGCATGAATATGCAATGACGATCAAGTGCTAGATATCACAATGTTACTATTAATCGTTCTTCTACACTTATTGCATTTCTGAATTGTGTGTCTTGTTTTTTGGCAAAAGGTCCAATCTTGCAAACTAAAGTTCACAAATTGAGTTGGATCTTCGATTTTAAGCTCTGACATTAAACGGAAGGCACCTAGTTCTTCTCGTCGCTGAATCCATTCCCGCACCCATCTAGACCATTTTTCCTCCTTTTTGTTGCCAAAAGACTTAAAATAATAACACTCGCTGCTTTCTTTTTTAACATTCCCATATTGACAACTGACATAACGTTTTTGAGAAGTATACAAAATAAGTGTCCGAATAAATTACAATATCATATGTAAACACCGCATATATTTATTCCAATGTTGCCATTGAATAAAGTGTCTAGACTTTATTTCAACGAGAAGTATACCAGAATTTTATGTCAGATCCATGCAGGTGTAAACAGTAAGTGAAATTTTATGTCAGACACATAAAATAAGTATAACGGTATAAGTGTCAGATGTAAACGTACCATTAGAATATTCGGCTATATGGCACGACCTGCCTTTCCCTACGCACGTCACTGCGTATAAGTCACGGTAAACCAGGGTAACATACAAATAGAATAGTCGTCAATACGTACCAAAGAGCTTCAAAATTATATAAATAGATTATCTACAACGTTTAAGGAGTGTCCAGGATCATGGTTTGAAAATACAATAAAAACTCAATTTTGACCTTCGACGAGCATGTCCCCCCTTAATTAAAGACACATTTGTTAAGTACCCACTCTTCTCAACTGTCTTTTATGGTGGTCGACACCTTGTAACAAAATACATTATAATTATTTTTATATGGACTCGTTTAAAATATAATATAATATCTTATCTGTTTCAGGTTGCATTCGGATAACGATTGCTGTCTGTATGTTGTAATTTGTATGTTATGTCTAGCTAGCAGTGATTTTCAACCTTCTTTAGTTGACTGAATCCTTGGAGCATTTTATAAAATCTCAGGGAGAACCCTAGCTGATACATATCTAATAAGATTCAGATATACCTATTACAACAAAAAACGTATTGATCAGTAAACAGCAAAATGCCTCCGGAAAGCAGAGTGAAATAATTATTGTTGCCCGTTACTATCTGTGATTTCAAACGTATGATGTGTCTAACAAGTAATAACATTACTTCTGCAATGGATGAATACAAACACACAAATATTCAAAGAATGTTAGCCCCGCAGAAAAAAAATGTATCATCTCCATAGAATCTACTGTCAAAAGTAATATTTTTCGCACTCCTACGTTTATTTTAGGTTACCAATTTTTCTAATAAGTACCTAAGTATGTAGTTTCTGAATGTCAAAATGTCAGTTAACAACTTGTAATTTTGATTTTTATCATATATAAATACATAACATCATCATCAGACGGAATATATCCACTGCTGGATGAAGGCCTCTTCAAGCTGCTTCCACTTATCTCGGTCCTGTGCGTTGTGTCGTCATGTACTTCCACAGAACTTTATCATTTCATCGATCCAGCGGCCTCTAGGTCTACCTTGCGGACGTTTTGTGCCTCTTGGATACCACTGGATGACTAATTATGTTATATTTAATCAATGATTATGTGTACTTACTTAATCGTTGGACAAATAAGTACATATAATCATAGATTAAATATAACGTAATATAATATAATACAAATCCCTATTCCGCATGTATTATAAAAACAAACGTGAAATAATACTGCCCCCGTTTTCGTGTTTTGGTTGCCTGGATCATTTAGGAGGCGCCGAATCTATTGGTTAATTAAATTGAGTAATAAATTATTATTGATAATTTTTCTAAATGGGAGGGGGCTCCATACCATTTTTCTGTGTGCGCGCCAGGTAACCAAAACCCGAAAACGAAAAATAAATGGGATGCGCCTTTTTGGCTTAGGAAGGCAGAATATGTGTGGAGAAAAAGATTGGGCAGCACTGGAGTCTAGACAGCCGATCAGCCAGCGTGTCTGCAATCGGTAACATGAGAGCTGCATAGTGACAGCGCGACGTTAAAAAAAATAATGCAATGTAAAATCATTATTTTATTAATGCTTACAAAAATTTCCATAGACACCGCCTGTAGAAATTGACACCTCGGTAGCTCATGTTTTGGCAGACGACTAAAATAATACTGCACTATCAATTTATTTTAATTTTATATACTTCTCCAAATTTGGACAAGCACTTATAAACAATTCCAATATCATATATCGTTTGATACAAGGAAACTGCACTACATTCCCTAGTATCATTAGTCATTACTCATTACACTCATTACATTAGTGATTTCATTTTATGGTCATTGTAGCCAGACCAGGGAACTGAAATACTCAACGGGTGTGGAGAAACATGCAACCGATCTCGAGTGTGGAAGAATATGGGATAGACTTAAACATGTGTAAAGAATACGATTGTCTTTAGGTCTGACAACTGCTCTCGTTTTGTGCATTGACGCTCATTCAATGTTGGTGTATTTGAAGATTTCAACTTGCAACACACACTATTGCATGACTATAATGAAGGTGGTTTCCAAACTTTACGTTACTACGCCTCCTTTTTAAAAAAATCTAATCTTGGCGCCTCTCCCACCCCTTTATTTCATTAAATACATTTTTACACAAGGTGCTTTTTTCTACTAAACGGGCTCGATATATGGATTTCATTGGATCTAATGCAGAAAATTCCGTTTCGCATAAATATGATGTTACGAACGGTAGCAGTACCTACTTGCATTGCTTTTCTTGATAAAGTATTATTTATCGTCGTCCCAAAAGCAAAAGGGCACATGTGCAATTTTGACGGTTTTGAGTTATGAATGCAGTTTTCTTCGTAATTTTTTTCTCTATATTATGGGCAAAACGGCATTCGTGAAGCAAAACCCATGAATTCACAATTGAACAAATAAAATAAAGGTTACTTGTGTATTTGTAAACTGGCCATCATATTTTAATGTACTTATAGGAAAAAGGTAACATGTACACGACTTTAGGAACTATGTGCAATGTTTACAAAAATAATATTAAAAAAAGGTAACAAGTGTAATTATTTAAAAATGAGTAAGGGCCTTTGTACAAAAAAATAATTTCGTTGCAGAAAAAGGGCACTTATAAAATTTCTGAAAAAAATAAAAACATGTTGGCAGTGGACAAAGAAGCCCAAATAAATATTTTGGAAGATCACAATAAACATAAAGTGGACGCTTGCAAATCAAAAGATGAAGATAAAGCTAGAACGTTATTTATTAGATGACAGCTTTAAATCTTTCACTTTTGTTTTACAGGCGGTCCTCTATACTCCATGCTCACAAGTATCGAGTTTTTATTACACGAGAAAGTTTGGTACATTGAATCTTACCATTCATGACCACGCATTGAAAGAGGGATTTTGCTACATTTGGAATTAGAGTCACGGTCATCGTGGTTCTGATGAAGTTGGAACAGCTTCATTCACTCATTTAAAAAATCTTCCGCATTCTGTTAAGCACGTTTCCCTTTTTTTTTAATCATACGGTGGCCAAAGTAGGAATCGCTTTATAGCTGTTCTACTATTGTATAATGTGAAAAACATTACGTTGGAAACAATCGACCTTAAATTCCTGGAGACTGATCATTCTCAAATGGAAGTGGACAGCATACAATATACAATATAGTAGTATCGAGAAGATAAAAAAAGGTATTTCTATTCACTGACCAGAAGAATGGCCTACACTGATTAGTGATTATACTGACCAGGCGTAAAAAACCGTTGAATGTGATTCAATTGACTTTTAAGGATATTTTTGATTTAAAACTGCTAAAAACTAAAACCAGCCAAGGCAACATGGACAACGTATCTTGGATGAAAATAAAATGCATTCAATGTCTGAAAAACGAACCGCTGAAAATATTCATTAAGATGTCGTATGACGAAACAGAGTTCATCGAGATTCCAGCACGTACTCCAAGAAAGAGAGGAAGGCATGCATTATTAACACAACCTGAAAACTTTCTATCACCAATATACAGCCAAGAAATTCCAATAAACCCAATAAAATTGCGAGACCTTCTGAAACTGTGCAGTATTGGAGTTATTCCTCGCAATTGTCATGCATTTTGGGAAGGATTGCGACAAAGCAATACTATAGCTGAGAGACTGTTGGAACCCGATGCCTCTGAGGACAATGAACTAATAAATATGTATCTGAATGAATGACTGAACTGCTCTTAGTTTCTTTGTTTATGTTTATTTTGTAATGCATGTTCTTCATAAATTATTTGTCTTACACTAATAAAAAAATATTAAAAAAAAAAAAAACACAAATATTCATTTTACTTAAATATTATGAAGTGAAACCTATATTATACCAATTTAAGGATACTGACTTTGAATATTAAGTATTAAACCTCAGTAGATGAATGAATAACTGTTAATTTGAATAACTGCAAATTATGTGCAACTATTCATAAATACATAAGTATAGGAAAAAGGTAACATGTGACTTAAAACCTCTTAAAAATCAAAAATTGACAAATTATAAAAAAAAATTGCATTTCAATCTTGAGTAATTAGGACAGGTGACCTAATTACCTAGTTCCAAATTTCATTTCAAAGTATTAAGTAATAACCTCTCCACGATTTTTTTTCACTATAAAAACACTTAAAATGCGTTTTTCTCAAAACTCAATTTATGCACAAGTGCCCTTTTGCTTTTGGGGCGACGATATTATTCTTCAGTTCGATTCAACCAAAATTGAACAAAGGTTTTTTTCCATATACTTAGCCATTTTTATTAGTCAGGAAATACACTATACAAATAATTATAAAAACTCTACATGTGAATTATCATCAAATTGTATCTCACAGACACATAAAATGTTAATATTCTGCAACCGAAATAGCACCGCAGGCGCATTTTTTATTGAATTTGTGGTGTGTGCTTATCTCACTTAACTGGTCGATCCGGAACGTCGGGCTCCCCAGCTGGAGCCCTCTCAGCTCTCCTCTTGTCGGGGCCATGCACAATAGTATAGAAATGAGGTGGTATAATAAAATTAGTCTCCATATCTCTTCATACAGGTTTGTAAACAACATAATTTTTATAGGACTGTTTTTTATGTATTTTATAACTAGCTGCCGTTTTATGAACTATGCACTTGCAAACTGCAAATCTGTGGCTACATTATTGTGTTAAACTTTTCGCGCCTTACTTTGCGACAGTCCGCGCCCACCAGTTTGGAAATCGCTGCTATAATGTGTGGTTCATTTTCGTAAGACACTCACACGTTCAAAACCGTGCGTCAAAATATAGTGTATTGGGGAATAGCCTATCGGAATTCTATTTATAAATCTCTTCTGTGTGCCAGACTAATGAACTCGGCCGCCGCTGCGCACAAAGCCGTTTTCACCCCCATTCAAGAAAACGGTTACATATTATTGTAAATTGTATGTATTAAATTTCGTTGTAGCACAGTTCACCATGAGCAGTCTTACTGGAAAGAGGCGGCCGTATACCATTGAGATCAAAAAATTACGTGTTGTTCGTGGATTATTCCAGTTTTATTAAATTCAATAAAAACATTAATTTGATATTGATTGATACGAGGGTGGGTCAATAATTCCTTAGAAAAAAGCATTAAAACAGTTTTTATTTTTGTATTTTTTTTTATTTCTCAACATAATCTCCTTGGAGCTCAATACACTTGGTTAGACGTTTCTCAATTTTTTTTAAACCGTCAGAAAAATAAGTTTTCGGAAGGTCCTCAAAATAAGCATTTGTCCGATCGATGACTTCTTCATTTGAAAAAAAACGTTGTCCACTTAGCCATTTTTTTAAGTTTGGGAAAAGGAAAAAGTCACTGGGGGCTAAATCTGGCGAATACGGTGGGTGGTCGACCAATTCGAACTTCAATTCTTCAATTTTAGCCATTGATCGTAAACATGTGTGAACACGGGCATTGTCCTGATGAAAGAGGATTTTTTTCCTGTTTAAATGAGGCCGTTTTTCTTCAATTTTGTTTTTTAGCTGGTCCAATAAAGATGCATAATAATCCCCTGTTATTGTTTTTCCTTTTTCCAAATAGTCAACGAAAATAATTTCACGTGCATCCCAAAATACAGTAGCCATAACCTTACCAGCTGATTTTACGGTTTTCGCCTTCTTTGGACATGGTTTGCCTTCGCAATCCACTGCTTTGACTGTTCTTTCGTCTCGGGAGTATAGTGGTGTATCCATGTTTCATCTACAGTCACAAAGCGACGAAAAAATTCATCCGGATTGCGTTGCATGAGCGACAACAGGGCTTTAGAGGCCACCACCCTATTGCGTTTATTGTCGACTGTGAGCAAACGCGGCACCCATCTTGCAGAAATATTTTTCATGCCCAATTTGTCATGTAAAATAGAAATGACGCTACCTTTTGAGATCCCTGTAACCTCAATTATCTCACTCAACTTTAATCTTCGGTCACTTAACACCATATCGTGGATTTTATTGATCATTTCTGGTGTAGTCACCTCTACAGGACGTCCTGAGGGTGGTTCATTCTTTGTTGATGTACGACCACGTTTAAATTCATTTAACCAGTTATAAATAGTTGCAAGTGAAGGAGCAGATATGCCGTGAACTAAATCCAACTCATTTTTTATTTCGTTTGCTGTTAACCCTTTTATATTAAAATGTTTAATAACAGCTCTAAACTCAATTTTCTCCATTTTCCATTTTTCCATTTTCCACAAGCAAATTTTTTTTTAAATGTACGAGAAACACACAACAACCCGACCAATCTGATTGAAACTTCGCAGCATACTGAATCGGTAGTGCCGCTGCATGAAAACAAACCGCTTACAGTACTAGTCGCGCCACCTGTCGACTTTTCTAAGGACTTATTGACCCACCCTCGTATCAAATCAAATATCTAATAATAACGCTGTCATTATTATAAGATATTTTATAGGTACGGCTCGATACTTAGCAGTAGATACCTACTTGCTTCCTAGTTAACTTTTGAATCATTCAAAATTTTATATAAATATACATATACGATAGGTATAATTGTATTTTACAACGTTTTTCCTAGCTCGTATTCTTATTTGTCCGGTACAAATCTTGCAATCGATTTTTAACTAACTTCCCGACTAGCTAGACATTTGAAACTTCAAGAATATATCAGAACACGATGCCAATGCATTTTTTAAATACTTTTAGCCATCTTTAAGTAGAATTGAATTAATTTTGAGTTAATTCTGTTTTGTATGAAAAGTTATTTCGACACCATTATTGGTTGCTAGGGTTTGGAGTCCTAGCAACTAAATTATTAATATATACGTGCATTACTATGGAACTCAACATGACATGTCAAGTAAGTACATTTTTTTATCGTTTAAGCTAGTCAAGTCAAGTTTATATGGTTCAACAGAAAATTTAAGAACGTTGTGTATATAAAAAGTTCTTTATATCTTGTTATTATTTAATTTATTTACCTACCAATTTTCTTCTGTGTTTCCCTTGTATTCCGGTGTCGTAAGTTTTTAATATTTTTAATTATGCATGAATTTGATCTCAATGCTATTCAGCCATCGGTTTTCGATTCAACTTCACGTGTTGAACTGTGATACGGCCAACTGCATACTGTAAACAGTTATAGCGACAGTTTAATTTTCACACGTTTGGCGGGAGTAAATCCATGCACGTGTGTACAAGCGCTATTATATTCCTGAAGATAAGAAGTGTAGGATATAATTAATATAGACCAGTCCCTATGACTATAGATAGTAATGGTAACAATGATAATAAATAAATAGATCTTTGGATAATTGGATTACATACTAAAGAATGTTGTTTTACTCATCAATCATTCAGTAAGGTAGAGTACTTAGTCATGTAATCCAATGGATAGTTTACCTTGCCGCATTGTTGTTATCAATCATGAATGTATTAATCATTATAATAGCAAATCAGCTGTGTTTGGTCATCAACCTACATTCAACAAAGGATATTGTCGTTATTATTTGTAAAATAACTATGTCACGAATCACGGCTGACGCAATAAATAGCAAAATGAAAAAAACGTAGCGAATTATCACTGAATGGCGTAGAAATAACATTAAAAAACGTCTTTACTGCTATATATTGAGAAAGAAAAACATTTTTTGCTATTCCGTCGGATTTCGTACAAAAAAGGCGCTATTCGCTATTCGAATCGCTTGGTTAAACGGCCGAAGGTATTGTAAAAGAGGTGAAAACATGGTTTGCGATAAAAAACGCGAAGAAATCAAGTTTAACAAAATGTTATGCTTTTTAAATGAATATACACATAATAATACGGTACATGGGTAGTTTTAATGTACGTACTAATAAAATATTTTAGGATAATTATTTATTAAATAAATAATTTTAATTACCCCAACATATTTTACTAGTCTCAAACCAACCCTTTCAGTATCGTATCGAGTTTCCTTGAAGCACATGAGGATTTCACATTTTCAGAAGTAATAGCGCCTGTACTGGCAGCAGGGAACTCAGAAATAATGGGAACTGAAATAGGTACATAACGGGCGTAGCCGACTCGAGTAAGGAAGAATCCGGGTCAAACTTACGCACTTGTCAAGAATACGTTTTACGTCGAATACTGAAAACTGCTCTCGGTTTATGCATTTACGCTCATTTAAGGGGGATGACATCAAAAGTTTCGATTTTATTATTACTATTACTATTATTACGATTACACACACTATTGCACGTGCATAATGCGTGCTTCATTTTCGTAGGACACTCACACATTCAAAACCCTGCATCAAGATACGGCGTATTGAATATAGCCTATCGGTATTCTATTTATTATCTGTTCTGTGACTGGCAGCAATAGTGAGTATTTTAAACTATCGTGGTAATAACTGTTTACACGTATAAAAGTGCTGACTGTCTCCCCAATTCATTCTTTAAGAGTGAGCGAGACGCGATGTTGTCATTTTATGGTACTATTTCGTACTATTTGACAGGTAGTGAAAATCGGTCAACCTGAAAATTCGTTCGTAGTTCGTTTTTCTGCCGGAAGGTTCGCCATTATCGTTCTACTGCGCAGGCGCATATCAAAAAAATCCTACTGTCGCATGAAAATTCAAAAGCTTCCAAACTTTTTTGATTCATACATGCAATCTTGCCAACTGCAGGATAATACATGTTTAAACATACATTTTCTTGTTTTTGCCGCGTTAATACTTACTTTCAATAGTAAATCCATGCACGTGTAAACAGGATATAATATATAATTGTGCTGTGCCCAGACATCCATACATTTAACAAAATGCAATATTATGTCGGTAGAAAAAATATTCATTTTGCTACTGGTGGTGAACCCAATGACATTGGTGAACCCATTGCCGACTGAAGAGGAAAGCCGATACATTTCACGACTGGTCCTACCTTTCCGCCCCTCCCGTTCTCTATGGATGACCTGTCATTGCCTGTCATTATTAATAAACAGTATGGAAGTGGACCACTCGTTGCTTGTGTTAAGTTATGATCAGGCTTTATTAATCTAAATATGGCGGTGGTGAAACCACATAATGCTAGTAACACAATATTACGGTGAAGTCGCGCCACGAGCAAAAGTGGTGTGCTATGTCGTTTTACTTGGTAGATATTTAAAATGTTATCAATTATCAGATACTAGTTCTCTCATCCCGTAGCACACTTTGAACCGAAAGTATCAACAAAACCTGCCAAAAACTATCAGAACTTATCAGAACCACACTAAGATCCCCTCACGCGTATCACACCATGCCGCCAACCTGACGCGTGTTAAAACGTTTTTTTTTTTACTTATAAAACACATCTAATTTTGTGAACATATATTTTTATAATTTATATTGTTTTTTATTTTAGTGGCTTGGAAAGCAGTTACAGATGACAGCTAGTTGACACAATGTTTTCGTAGGTTGTTGGTTTATATGTTTATATATTTATGAAACTAGTTGTAACAAGTTGTGTCATTGACATACTTCTGTAGTAAATTGTCAATCAATAATATGCACCATCAAAATAATAGATGCGAGAGTAAATTCTTCCACCTATTAAGCGTCTCTGTTCAAATTCCATCGAACAATATGTCAAATTGGGCCACGTGTGGTTGTGAAATTGGACATTGCTTGCACGTGGTTTGGGTAGGTCCACTGTCCATTAAATTTCTCGAACGGTTTTAATCAATTTGAATTAGTCGCTCACAGAGTGTAATCAGTCAATTGGTGCTCGTCCGCCATGCGTATCTTTGTAAAAAAAATGCATCTTAAATACATAGTTGATATTATTATTATTTATTATATTCAATATTATTATAAAACGGCGGCTCTCGTGGTGCAGTGCGTAAGGCGCTTGCCTTTCACCCGAGAGTTCTGGGTTCGATTCCCGGCCAGGACACAATATTTATGTGTTTTTCTCAAAACCTGGGTGTTTGTGATTGTTCAAAATTACTAACAACCATCTTGTACGAAAAAGCAAGGACATGGTTAATAGAATATTACTTGGTACAAGTCTGTTTACTGGAAACCAGGCGGGAACAGCGGCAATTTTCATGGTCGATTTCGGCAAAATTCATGAATTCAAGAATGATAAGCAAACCTAACATAACCTAACAAAATACAATCCAGTTTATCGGCTATTTTCAAATTCTTTTGCCGCTGGCTTCCATTAAATAGTCAAGAACCTATTGCTTTATCAGTTATTTTTCTTCAGGACCTTATGACTAAGGATCGTAACACAAATGTCTTGGCTATGACATGCAAGGTATGTGTCTCCTGTCTGCTTCCTAATTCATCGGTTTCTCTTGTACCTTTTCATGCCACGTTGCCCTACTCGTCATGGCCCCCACATCCTGAAGCAGGCCCCCGAAGCTAGGATATTTGGCGCACCCCCTACCTATCGCTAAGGGTAAAGGCAGTGTGACGCGCTACAGTAGCGTTTTTCATGGTGTACGCGGTAAAATTAAGGTGTATTTTTAGCGATTTTTTGTTCTCTGGATTTACAGAGTTGTCGAGTATCGGCACACAGTTAAAAATTTCATCGTACAATCAAATATTTTAATTATTAATAATTATCGAACTAAAATAGCGCCGCAGGCGATTTTTTTTTGTTATTAGAGCAAATTTGTGGTCTATCTCACTTATCGGTCGACTCGTCACGCCGGGCCCTTCCTGAGCCCGGGCCCCTAGGCTAGAGCCCTGTCAGCCCCCCCCCCCCCCCCCTTGTGGAGGCCATGCTACTCGTAATTACTCGCGAATGCCAGCCACATTGCAATAAATGTGCATACGTATACCAAATTCGCGTTCGTGTCTCAAACTTCTTCTGCTACCGTGTCCACTTTATTATTCACCGTCACTGACGGTGATGCCAACCGTACTATATATTTTTTAGATATTAATTATAACCATGTTCTTGCTTTTTCGTATAGGGTGTTTGTTGGTAATTTTGAACAATCACAAACACCCAGACTTGGAGAAAAACACATAAATATTGTGTCATCACCGGGAATCGAAAACAGAATCGGGTGGAAGGCCATCGCCTTACGCACTACACCACGAGAGTCGCCAACCTTACTATAATTATACGAGTAATACATTGCCTTACAATACCTAGCGGGCAAGGAGAAGCAGACAACCGATCTCGAGAAAGGAAGAATACGGGATAAATTTAAACAAGTGTCAAGAATACGTCATATGTCGAATACTGACAACTGCTCTCGGTTTATGCATTGACGCTAATTTAATATTTGTGTATTACACACACTATTGCACGTCTATAATGCGTGCTTCATTTTCGTAGGACACTCACACATTCAAAATACTGCGTCAAAATGTACTGTATTGGCATATAACTTAGAGGTATTAAATAAAAAGAGGGGCAAGAATCGGCTTTCTCAAGCAGGCCAACAATAGCCGACAACTTACGAGAAATAGCGACGCGATAAAAAAAATGCAGGGCATCACGGAGGATTTACTTTGGTCATTATAACGTACCCATATAAATAATAATGTTAACATTAATTTTGCCGCAAATTGATTACCAGCCTGCCTCACCATACTTTCATATAACCTGCCGCCTCTATGTATAAAGTATATAGCCTATCGGAATTCTATTTATTAATCTTTTCTGTGGGTGTTTCAAATCACTCTGTTTAATTACAATATTATACCGTTATGTCATAAATATAAATGTGACTCGTGGTCTCATAAAATGATCTATCAGAGATTGAAAATAAACATTATCAATAAAAAATACTTGTTACCTGGTGTGTTATTAATGACAATATTTGGGTCAATATGTACAACATTTTAACTAATTAAATTCTTTTTTACATAACCAATGGAAGTAATATTATTAATAGTGAATAAATTAAATCAAATTTGACATCTGGTCACTGTTGGCTGTTTCGCTAAAATGCATTCGTGCCCGGCGGGTATTCCAGGTATACGCTGCTAACGGGTCTACGCTGTCTCCCTCGCACTCAAGGAGGCGAATTCGAGAGAGCGTCTCTTTGTCTCAGTCTCGCTTGACGACTTGGATGCCTCGCCCAAACCGGTTTCGCGACTCGATCGACGCGTCTGCCATTTGTAAAGATTTGTGATCGAAGAGTAATGGGTTTTTAATAATATTATGGCGATTTTGAATTCTTTGAATAAACTTTCCAGTCATTTTATTGCAACCTATATACTTTATAATCGTAACTTTCTATTGGTAGGTAGGTAACTATAATTCAATCAAAATCTAATAAGTATTACCGTTTATTATAATAGGTATAAATTCAATTAATTGATTTAATGTTTAAAGTTTTAGTTTAATAATTATTACACAGAGAGGGAAATTTGGACAGGGTCAACCCGGTCAACACATAATTACTAAATGTGCATTGCACACGGGCAGCCGGATTCAAAGGTGGCCGAAAATCATTTCGGTTTTGTTTTCATTTTATGTCAGGTAGACAATTAATATGGACGAAGCATCTGGAAAAAAATGACACTCACTTTTTTGTCGGGTCTGCCGAATGGCATAATCTGTTCTAACGCCATTACAATAAAGGTGATATTGCTATAAATTCCCGATGCTTTTTGTCGGGTCTGCCGAATGGTTCGGTTCGAACGGGTTCGCTCAAATGAACATTGACACTAGAAACACTGTTCTAACGCCATTACAATAAAGGTGATATTGCTATAAATTCCCGATGCACGATATCGCATAATGGAAATTGCGTGACGTCTACCTCATGTGCGAGTGTCGCTATGCGCGAATTTACTCGCTAGCTACTGTACTGAGTGCGTTGTCCATTAATAATGTCATTGCAGGTAGATATCAAAATTTTCAAAAGTCAGTGACGTCACGCTTCACAAAATTAATCATCGCAGTCAAATAAAAGTCAACAAAAAAATACAACTATCATAGAAAGGAACGGTCTTTGAATTGGGGACGCACTTGCCTGATTTCTATTTAACATGGCTCTCGAAAAGGTTACCCGTGACGCAAAATTGGAAGCCAATGGCATAATATGTCATAAATCAATTAAATTATTGGCATACTATATTTATGCCGATGATATTGATGTCATTTTCCGGTCCCCAGAAGCTCTCAAAGAGGCATTTATTTCCATAAAATCAGATGCTGCAAAAATGGAACCCCGGATAAACGAAAGTAACACAAAATACATGCCATTTCACCACAGTGCAACCGATGATAATACCAACCTTATTGCTGGCGACGATGCTTTTTAACTGTGAATTCGTTTGTTTATCTAGGATCCCTTGTCACAAACGACGAAATAAATTAACCTCGCCAACAGGTGCTATTTTGGTCGCTTCTGAAGAACAAGGCAGTCTCAATGATAAAAAAAACTCTCTGCGCCCAGTATTAACGTATGAATCAGAATGCTAGCACTCAGCAAACAGATGAGAGAAATATGGATATTTTGAGAGGAGAATTTTGAGAAGAATCTTTAAGGCTATTCAAGAAGACGGCACTTGGAGGTCAAGGTATAATGGGGAGCTGTACACACTTTATGGGGGCGAAAAATCACGTGTCATATTAAAGTGGAGATTAATTTTCTAAATTTAAATTTACCTAAATCATGCTAGTAGGTACCCTTTTAGTGGCTTAAATTTAACCGGCATACCCATCCCACTTTCGATGACAAAATATGATTTCGATGTAGGTACGGCATTATTTTTTTCGTATTTACTTATTTCCGGTAACAATATATTTAATATTTTGGCGTACGATACATACTTCATTCTAAAAGTAAATATAGATACGTACAATCGTACAAATAATATAAGTAGTTATAGAGTTGGTTGAAAACACACGACAGTAGAAAGGAAATCACTGTTTAATAAACAAGTACTTAACATATTTTTACGAAAAAAAACCAACCGAGAACCTTTTCAAATCTATTGTGTAGCGCCAAGGGTAATTGTAACGTTGTAACACTGGATTGGGATTTTTTGACCGTTTGGGATGCACTGGATATAATGTAGATTGTAGACGTAGAGGCTATGGTATATAAATTATGTAATCGGCATTCAAAATTGTAGCACAAGACAAGCAACAGACTGAAAGTAAAAATGCACTGTCATCGATATTAGATAAAAATATATCAGACGGCAAAAAGCACACGCTGTATTTTTTATCACCTGGGAACCAAGCCCATACCTGCCCCGATGGCCAATACATGCTGTGAATCACGAAACTGGAGCTCCAACCAAATACGGTGTTTAGACTAAACTTAGACCTAGGCCAGGCCTAGACAACAGCCGTTGATACTATCACGATAAAATAATTTAAGTATTACAATAAGATTACAATCTAAGGCTAGCTTTATTATTTCTTAGCACAGTCGCACATAGAAACTCTCAACATAATTATAATATGTAACTGCATGTACTACTACCCCATAGTGTCGGGGCGACATTTTTGGTAAATAAAAAACACATTTCACTCGGGCCGCAGGTAGAATAGCAAAATCTTGTGTCGGTTCATGTGAAAGAACTGGATTTTTATTTGTTTCGGCTAGTCGCGTGACGGCGTGGTCTCGCATGTGCGCGCGAAAGAGAATTGCAACATTGCCAGCGGTGAAGATTTATGACCATATTATCCCAGTCGAGACGATTACGACCGGGATGAGCTTAGGTACTATATGGGCTAAACCCGGCAACTATTCGTATAACTGGTGTTGTGTTTCTCTTTCATAATAATGTAGGAATAAGAAAATAAATAGATAATACGTATAAGTATGCAAAAAAAATTTTTTAGCATATATTAGGTACATAATTTTCATCCTAGAACCGGAGTGCAAAGTTATGAAGAAGCAACTCCACCCTGCTTCAAAACCTTGGTCTATAGCCGATGTTATATTTATGACAACAGCCAGAGGAAAAATGAAACATTAATTTTTGTGGAATCTCTTTAGGTTAGGTTAGGTTAGGTCATTATTTCGTTGAACCTAGTCACCTAATCATTTTGAAAATGTTATATTGATTAAGATGAGATATCCTAAGCTTGGCCGGCAAAGTCCAGTTTATTTGAGGCTTTCTAGCGATTAGGAATGCAGAAATTAGGTATATAATTTGATATATTATGGCGTATTGAAAATCAGTGTTATTAAAAATCTATCAACATAATAGAGATAGGTCAATTTCAATATTAAATTTATCGTTGTTCTGTTTTGTCATGGGACCAGGTAATGCATACATGATATTATTATTACGTCAAAGCGATTAAAAGATTTTTATTCCATATTGCAATATGTTGCAATACCTACCTGTTATTAAATATTAGATAATGTCAGATTGTTATAATTATATATTATTATTTTTTACACATTTAATATACCTAATCACATTTATAAAATTTTATACGTATGACCTATTCGTATTGAATATTTTTGATATAATTATATGCATTTTGAGCAGTCGATAATAATATATTCATCTCGCAACATTTTCATATCGTCAGCAAAATGAAGTGTAGGTAGGCAGGCCGGTTTTTCGGCTTTACATAATTAATTATTACGAAATACACAAGTGAAGTAAACTGCTGAAAGTGGACCCGAACCCCCCCTCCTGTTTTGTATGCGCGCCTGATACATATAAATTATATTCTTATGCAACTGTTAAAAAATCAACGGAGGATGTGCGTAAATCTATTAATTAATTTTAGTAGAGTTTGTCACTACAACGCACCAAATAACGTTGAGGAAGAAGGAGAAAAAATGACACACGGTGATCTGTGTTACTAACCTAGTGTTTTATTGTCAGATATAGAATTTTTCAATAGACACCTAGGTAGCTTGCAAAATATCTGGCGTTAAAATTGGAGTATTTCGACACTGGAAATAGCAAAAAAATCTTCCAAAAAAGCAAGGATTATTTCTTAAATCATATTCTTATTATTATTAAGAGCATAAGTGAAACGGCAAATAATTTTCAACAGTAGGTGGAACGAAATTTCGCAGTCGTCGCCAATCGGAGACTGACAGTATAGGTGTGAGCACGTCAATTTGTTTTGTGACGGCGTCTGAGGAATATATTCTAAAGATGACTAAAAACGTTCCGCATGTACTTGAAAAAGAAAACATGTCAATGAATACACTATTATTATTACGAATATAATAATATACGTAACATTAAAAGGACACATGTTGAATTTTTATGACAAATTATATTTCGTTCGGCACGCGTCATTTGCACAATCCGCGCATCGCCTAGCCACGATCTTTTTAGACCATTCCTCATATCTTTATTATGCAACATACTGTTAACGTGGAAGACAAAATTTTGTAAGTAATTAATTTTTAGTTGTATGTATGATTTATTTATTAAAGTGTATGGAATTATGCGTTGTTATATATTATAATGAAACAGACAGTGCTGAGATCTCAAGGACGAATATCATCAAACTACATACAAAAAACTAAGATTATTCGAAGCCATTGTTTGCAGGTGTTAGTACACCTGCAAATTCGATAGACTTGAATCCAATATATCTATGCGTATGTGAATTCTAAATTCAATACTTGGAGACAGGTGGTTCTGTTGATATTTTTTAACTTTGAAATGTCTGAAAAGCTTCAAATAATCGCCTAGCCTAGAGTCTTCGCCACTGTTATGTACCGATTCATAATAACATAAATACGTCTAATAATTCTTGTTCTCGTAATGCCTGTTCTTTTGAATGTTATGTAATCTATTATATTATTATGATTCGGCCTCACGCCCTGAAGCTATGAAACTCAGTGAAGGTTTATTTTCCGTCCAGTAAACTTCACCGCGTAGACGTGCCATATAGTCCACCGGCGAGCCACTTTCGAAGGCAAAAGCATGTCGTCTTCATCATGAGTAGCGACTGTCGACCGAAGTGCTCACCGTCGGAGGCTCACGATGAAATTATTCAGAACTGGTTACCCTCCCCGCCGCCCTCGTCTGGGTAACACGGAACCTGTCCCGACCCAGACGCTGAGACCCGACCCGACCTGCAACTCAGCTGTGTCCAATGATGGAGCCCTAAACTTACAATAATTGTTTTCTATGTTTTTTTTACCATTCCAGGCATATTATCTATACTATTCCAGTTCAAAACAGAAACAGCACCAAGAGCCCTATTATTAGAATAAAATGGGGTTATTTTTTGTACAAACTCATGCATCAAACAATAGTGACGTCCCGTGGGGGTAGGCAGATTGAGCGTCGCTTGGGGGCGGCAAATCGAGATTTGGTATAGGTACTTATAGAAATAGCTAAAAATATTTTGTTTACATGTTGTACCTACCTACAATAATAGCTTTGTAAAAATGGTGTGGAAATAACAAATCTGTGTATTGCTAAACGGTACAAACCAAATACGACATCAGACTTTGATGATTTGGGTAAGTGTCTAACTTAATTATATTTATTCACTTTTTATATCTAAATTTAATTTTGTATGCTTTATTGGTGTATATTTTGTTAGTAATGTATCAATACAACACATTTCTTATATACTGGAGTCATGAAAGGGTGATAAAAATACTGTATAAAAATGGGTGGCTTTTTGGCGCTGCCTAGGGGCGGCATTTTGCTTAGGGACGTCACTGTCAAACATAGCTTCGCCTATGCGCAGAGAAAACAGTTACTTTTAAAATCCAGACGATGTTCAATGTTTAACAACGCTTACACTGATTTCAATTATGTATGTGGATAACTAGTGTAGACTGTGGAATATGGTCGTACCCAGCGATGACCCATGTAGGTCGGCAGGTAATGCGTTGCTTAAGGGCAGAAAATAGATGAATGAATACAAAAATTATAACTTTTGAGATCAGTGGCCGTTTTCCATGAAGCAGACGATGCGGTCCCCTCCTTAGAAAGTGTCGACATTTTAGTTTAAACGATATTTTAGAAGCATAACAACTCAGGTGTAATGATGATTCATGCCTTTCAGATCCAGTGACTGCAGTCAAGTAAGATAGGATAAGTATATGCTCATAATATCAGTCATATACGACATTTCTCGGGAAAAACTCGGCAACAAATCGCAGTCCTTAGTTCCCAATGAATACGACACAATATTCATCAGAATCACCACCGCCTTGCGCTACAAAAAATTTTCCAGGGTTTTGCAAGGCGGTTTCATAGGCCCTGGGCCTATGAAACCCATAGGCATATTCTCTCAGCCGGCAGAATTTTCATTTGACTAGCATCGAGTAGAGTAGTTTGCGTGCCAAAGTCCTTAAAGAAACCTCGATAGTAAATGCGAGGTATCCAGAAAGAAATAAACCCTGGTAATCTATCCAATGTTTGTATTTTCGCCAATCGCCCAGCATTTTTACGAGGGGGGCTCTAAACCTGTCAGCGCCTCAGACCTCAACGTACCTAAAAATAACTTGTCGGTCTCTACTCTCTAGTTGTTTGAGAGTTGGTTTCGTGAAATTCTCTAATCCTAAGTAGATGATATGTACCTAAGTAATTTTTTTAAGATGTAAGTTATTTGCCTGTTTAATATAGTAGCCGAAAATAAATAACAAAATAGGTCGGTAGGTACCTAGTTAACTAACACATTTGCATTCGATTTGAGATTTAAACTGAAAAGGGATGGCCTTCTAAGTCTGCCTAAGTGCCGCACATTGCACAGGGGCGTCACCGGTTCTGGTTGTACATTTATATTCTTTTAATATGGTTATCACAAGTCTCAACTTGTTGTGAGACCCTGAATGAGCCGCGACCCCCGGTTGGTCCAACCTGGCCGCCGCATTCCGAAAGCCTTTGTGCCACGACATGCGGCGTTGCCATCCTCACCTGCAAGTCCAAATATAAAGGTAAGAAAGGTAGGCAGGCGAGTACTTACCTATCGTATTGTGAATCAGAGTTGGCTTTCTTCTCTGAATCCATGGGAAGAAAGAATACATACTCTCAGTTTAAATATTCACTGCAGCAGCTGCCCGAGGGCCTGAGGGAAGTACTAGTCTGATACACCACCTTACATTTTCCGCGTGTGTTATTCTTTTATCAATAATAATGGGTCTGTTTTCAAACCATGATAATGTGCGATTCTGATAGAATTAAAGATTATAAATTAGGTAGCAGTGGCGAAGGGTGGATGTAAGCTGTTAAGATCCACCATAAATGGTGTACAGTGTACACTAAACTTTGTCAGTCATACATATTTGTTTTCATTGAAATAAGACTACAATTTACAGATGGTGTTGGTTAGTTTTAAAAATTCAATTAAACCCTGCGAAACCAAGCCAGATAATAGTCAAAAAACACTCGTCTATCTATAAAATATCTAAAATTATACGTACTTACAATTAAATCATACATAACTTTGAATATTTTATAGATAGAACAATATTTTTATCTATTATAGTTTGGTTTAGGCAGGGCTTAATGGATTTGAAAAAATGAACCAACAATATGTGTAATATTTAAAACAAATAAGTGTGAATGAAAAAGTGTACACAATTTTGTCGTATCGTCCAAAATATAGTAAGTATAACTATTATGGTTTGGTTGGGCAGGGTTTTAATTGATTTAAAAAAACTAACCAATACCATCCATCTGTACATTGTAGTCGTACTTCAATAAAAATAAATACGTATGACTAACAAAGTTTAATGTGCACTATTATTTATGACGGATCTTAACAGCCTACCTCCACCCTTCGTCACTGGTAGGTACCTAGTTAGTACCTATATTCTTATGAAGTATTTTGGATACATATGCTTAAATCCCTCTTTTTTGCCTAAAATGCTCCTCCTTATTACGGTTATAATTATTTAGATTTTCTTTCACCTACAACTTATTTTTTTTTCTTTCATATACCTAAGTACTTAAGTATTTCAATTAGGTTACATTAGAACCTTAATATAAGCGACTTAATATGTATAATGTATGTACGTTATTCTTTATATTCTTTACCCAGTTATTGAGGATGGTAATTATTGAAATTACCAGCGTTTCTAACACACTCCTTACACCTGGAGTGATCATGCGCCTATCTTGTTGATTCAATGATTGCTAATTCAGTCACTTTCTTCCTTGGCGATGTCACTTAATCTGGAGGCGCACACCCTCGGGACCTTTTAATCCCAGTAGGCTACTCGGAACTCTTTTAACAATGTAACATGTGACCGAAGAATGCGTCTCTTGTAAGTAGCCGTGAGACGTTGTTTCATGCTATAAACTATTCCAGTAAGAATAGAGATAATATCACGGGAATAGCTACGGTAACCATCCGTTTTTTTTATTTAAAAGGGCCAGTATCGACAAATTCATAAGGGCAACGACAGGGAGACATAGACACAACCTCCGAGGTAAGGTTCAACAAAGTAAAACAGGCAACACACTTTCCCAGATTCACTTCGGAATTGGACTGACTAATCAGAGCTTCCGTATTTTTACGCCCTGTTTACTGGGTGTTCTATTTTAAGTTAAGTATAATTTTTTTCCAAGATAAAAAATAATTTTACCTGATTCAAAAATGTGGTACGTATGTAACATACTATTGATGAGAACTGACTGGAAAATTGGCGGAGCGGTTTCTGTCCTGGAAAAAAGGCACGACTCGGCACTAGACCGCTGAAGTCCTTTGCTTGAGGGTGGAGTCCTTAAAATTTATTTCATTTTTAATAGTCCACTAATATTATAGCTACTTTTCAACAAGTTCTTCTTGTGTGTGTTAAAACTGTGAACTAACAAGCTCCTCCTACTTTTAACCGCACTAGCGACTTCCGGTTATTGCCTAGATCTTCTTGTCGGACAGTATACCTCATACTTATTCATTTGTTCACATTGGTCCGACCATGATCTTGGACGAGATTTTGTTTGTTTGCAGGAAAACCGCTTGCACGAAGAAAATAACTTTGGGAAGAAAAGCTAAATAAGGTCTCGCCTAAATAAAAATATTTTGTGATAATCTTTCGTCGAGGATTCTGGACGAAATTTTTTGGGAAACATAATAATGCACCCATTTACGTTGTATTTATTATGCCGGGGTTCACAATGGTCCACGTGATCACGTGACCCCACCACTGTGAAGGGCAAATGTTTGGCGTTTATCGACATAGTGTCGGTATTTCAATACATATGCATAATTTTACGACAAATTTGCCAAAAATACTAAGTACTTATAATTTATTTTGAGGAATTGAAGACAAAAATGTTCCGGTACTGTAGTTTTTTTTATTTCAGAAATACTATTAATTCTTATACTTCATCAGCATAGAAAAGATGTTGGCACTGATTGGAAATAAGTAATATTATTATGAAAGCCTTCTACTTTAGGTACAACTGCGTGGTAATTGAACCAATAAAAAGGGAAAGAAATCAAAGAAATCGATCAAGCAGGACGCAGGCAGGTATCAAAATATTCGCAACGGGCTTTATGTCACGTATCAATTTGAAAATGTAAGTATGAACTCACTATTATTTTTGTAGAACGAAACCGATCATAAATATAGAGATGGGGTATAAACATTGAGAATACGTAATCGATTGTGTTGCAGATATCGATTATATCCAATACTCTCTAAGGAAAACTAGCCTACTCAAATTACACTGTTTCATAATATTAGTAAATCGTGACAAGTAACATTATTTTTTATTAATAATTGTATCAGAATTTATTGAGAAGTCCTCTAATAAAACATATTTTTAGGTAGGTAACTAGGTATAACATTTTATTCATGAATATGCCTTACCAATCTACTGATAGGAGCGAGCAGTATCTCATTTAAATTTCTTAAATATCCTGCGATCGTTTGATAAATAAATCATAATACGGTAAATCACGATTTTCGATGTTTTAGGAAACATAATTATTATGTGCCTACACAAGGTTCCACTTTATTTACGAGGTATTAATAAAAAGGATTTCAAGTTATACACATTTATAATTTTTATATAAATCGATGTTTTTTAAAATATATATATAAAATATTATAACTATGAATTAGTTAAAAATCGCTTAAGTGATGCTTAGAAAACTTAATAAACTAAATTTAAATAATAAATATGACCATAAAATATATGTAATGATAGGGTGCAGTCCGATTCAAGAAATTCACATTTTTTACAATTGTAAGTTTATCTTTGACTTAAAATAAAAAATATTTTTCTTTTTAATGTTTTCAGATACATATTTATTAATTAATACAGTTGAAATTGTAAATTACCAAAAAAATCTCAAATTGCAAGCTTCGTACCTTTCCGCTAGATGCCTCTTTAACGGTTCAGTAAAGGCTTCACCTTAACACACCATACTAATAATATTAGGTAAGTATATGTTATTTTATTTCAGGCGAGATTAACGATATTTGGGGGCATAAAAAGTAGATTGGATGTCGTGCCTCAACAGTCTACCCCCACCCTTAGCCATTGGTAGGTACTATGGGTATCGAAAAATTGAATCAAGTAAGTATACATATTTATAACGTAATTATTTCTAACTGCAAGTACTCAATGGATTGTGCGAATGGCTAACTATTAATCCTAGTAAAATGGTATGTAAACGCAAAATCCACTCTATTTATGTCCATTTGCCCCGGATAGAATCGAGCCTGGTAATTATCTTCTTATTTATGTTTCAAAACCACTTGTTATTACGTACCACATTATAAATCTGTATGTTCAATTAACCATTTTTATTATACGATCATTCTCTTATTTTTAACATGAACTGTTATATTTTTTGATATTACCATATTTGAATTTGCTTCTCAGTTTCAAAGCGTTTATATGCGAATCGATATTCGTATGTCGGTAAAATTTGTTGGGACATCTCTAACTACCCTTAGTAAACAAACGCCCGTCTGATTCGCAAACCTTCCCGCAACCCCTATAGGCCTATACCTTAATACGACGTCCTTATTATATTGACCGATTGCAATGCAGCGAAAAGAGACGCAACACACAGACAAGGTTCGGCGGGGGGGATAAGCGTTGCGTCGGCTTGGCAACGTTGCATACCTACTCAAAACAGTTCATTTCATTTTAGTTCTGCCATTACCGCCAAGGCAAAAGCAGGCCCGTCCGCATTGGGCTGCGCCATAACACCATGTTTGACGTATTCGGCTCCGTAAAGGGCCTATTGAAACTAGATTCAGTGTGTATAGACAATAATGTATTTCGATTGCATTACAAGGCCACCGTCATCATCTTGGTGGCCTTCTCCCTCCTGGTTACGTCCAGGCAGTACATTGGAGACCCCATCGATTGCATCGTGGACGAAATTCCGCTGAATGTAATGGATACGTACTGTTGGATTTACTCGACTTTCACGATTCCGAATCGCTTGGTCGGGCGCGTCGGCAAGGACGTCGTCCAGCCAGGTGTCGCATCTCACGTGGACGGCGAAGACGAAGTGCATTACCATAAATATTACCAGTGGGTGTGTTTTGTGTTGTTCTTTCAAGCCATTCTCTTCTACGTGCCCAGGTACCTGTGGAAAACATGGGAAGCGGGTCGCATCAAGATGCTCGTCCTCGATCTGAACTGCCCGGTCGTAAACGATAAGTGCAAAGCCGAAAGGAAGAAGCTTCTCGTGGATTACTTTGTCGCAAACATCCACACGCATAACTACTACGCATATCATTTCTTCAGCTGTGAGCTCCTGAACTTCATCAACGTCGTCGGCCAGATTTACTTCATGGATTTCTTCCTCGACGGTGAATTCTCTACGTACGGCAGTGACGTGGTGCGATTTACTGAAATGGAACCTGAAGAACGAGAAGATCCGATGTCAAGAGTGTTTCCTAAAGTCACTAAATGTACATTCCATAAATACGGTCCTTCAGGTGGGGTGCAGAAGTTCGATGGACTCTGCGTTCTGCCTTTAAACATCGTCAACGAGAAGATTTACGTGTTCTTATGGTTTTGGATGGTGATTTTAAGCATTTTGAGTGGAATTTCATTGATTTACCGTTTGGCTGTGATCTTCGGACCGCGCGTCAGGTTGTATCTCCTCCGCACGAGGTCGAGCCTGGCTCTCAACGAGCAAGTGAAAGCTGTCGCGAAAGAGTGTCAAATCGGAGACTGGTTCGTGCTCTACCAACTCGGGAAGAATATAGACCCGCTGGTGTATAAAGAACTAATCGCGGATCTGGCCACTAATTTTGGGGGAAAAACTCTAGTTTAGCAGGAAATCTTGCTGCCTTTAAAGATCAAGAGTCAAGACGGTGGAATATTATTGAAAAGAAACGCAAAGACTGTGTTAGTCCAATGGAACTGAAGCGTGATTGCAAGCAATAAGATCACGGGTGTGTCGCCATGTTGGAACGAACGTTTTCGTTTATAAGAAGATTAAAAAAAAAAGTGTATTGTTTTGTGCGGTGCTCGGTTTATGAAGACGACTCGTTTCCGGAGTACGTAATTATATTCCGGAAATGTGGATAATGAAAATTTTCTCAATAAAATATTGTACAAATATTTCTCATTGCATATTTGTTGTTCATATATTTTTGTTTGTAATCGTAATACCTATCTCATTATAGTCGACAAGAAATATCTCAATTTCTAGATTTGTGACGTTCTATATATATAAGCTATCATCTTAGCTTTTCTACAATATATTAATTTGATGTGTCCATGCAGTAAACATCTGAAGTTCCGTAACTTGTCTTGCCTGTTTTTATTGAATAACAACTATCATCCGGGCTTTATTATCGTGTGTAAATAATTTTAGCCACGCCGTATTTAACCGGGGTCGACACAATGTATATAAACCAATTTGTGATAGATAATGTAATTTAGTTTTATGAATTTAAAAATAATTCGACAATTTTACTAAAAGTCATTGGACTCGGCTCTACGTAATTTAATTCATTTGCCGTCGGGAGTCGTAGGTATACCGGTGGCATTTGTAATACTGAAGACAAGCGTTATTATGAAATTTAACCTTGTTTTCAATTTGTTAATCAACGGCGAATAAACATATCGCGAGGAGCGAACTTAGTTTCGACCACATTCGGTATTTTATAAATCAAATTAGAAACTAAATAAAAATATGGAAAAGAATTTTTATCTCTTGTTTTGTCTAACCACATTTTAGGTTGATACATATTTGATTATTAATAATACAATAGCATTCACAAATGTACTATAATAGGTAACTAATAAACGCCAATGTATGTTGTAAAGAAGCGATAAGAGCAATTATTTTATTGTTACTGTTTGTATTTGATTATTTACTTACAAATTTCGTTTGTTTTATAATCTACTTCTACATTGTCATTGTTTTGTGAGATGCCAGTTTAATTTTAACGACATATTTTGATTATACATTTTTGTTATCTATGTACTTCAGGTGTTTATTGCTGGTTTAATAATATTCCAATAATTTCAGTTCCATTCCACGGTGGATTTGCCATGTATTATTTAAGGGTCCAATTTTATTTGTAATTTATTTAAAACTGTTCTCGCTTTTAGATAATAGAATTAATTCAAATGTTTAATTATACAATGTTCCACTGACAATATTTTACGTTGTCTTTTTTTTGCTTTTCATCGTATTTGTCTTATAATTATTATATATCGTAATCCAAGCAATTATATTTCTATAACGGTATTGTAGAATGCATGGCTTTTAGCAGGTAAAATTTCGTAAAAAAAAAACGTAAAATTTTATCATATTCTAGGCCAGTAAGCTATAAAAAATACAAATTATATTTTTATTTACGTATGCTCGTATATTGTCTTCGTTTTGTCGTGAATTTTACATCTTCTTATTCAGTTTTTTTTCTAATTTGTAATATGGATGTTTTTACAATAATATGACTGCCTGAAACTGAATAAATTCGAAGGAATCTATTGTTCTCTTCTTTTATATTGTGTGCTTCATAGGACAGTGGGTAATTCATTTCAAGTTAAAACGAAAAACATTTCAAAATGGAACACAGGTCCAGAGTGACTTTATTATATCAATTATTAATTACTGATCAGTAGTTATTTCTTACATGCTAAAATATTAATCTCATTTTAACGAGACTCACTATTATTACTATATTAAACTTTTCTGACATTTTGAAGCATACCTATTCAATCCAATATTTGATCTTTTAGTTTAAACACTATATTATAATAATTTTATTACTTATACAAAACTATTATTTGATTTTGTGTCAGTATTGTTTGAGGGACCAATAATTTATCGCACATTCTTTTTTATATGAATTTACCCAAAACTAATCTTGGCGATATTTTTTATTAGGTATAAGAAATTTCTTTTGAAATTGTCGAAAGCAGCCAGAATATCGATACACTGTATTGTCTTTGTATTAAAATAATGAATGCAGTCGAACATTTTTATGTATACTCTAGGTATATCGAACTTTTATAATAATATAATCATTTAACGTAAAAATTATTGTTTTTACGAATGTAGGTTTTTATATATATATTAAATTGTTATTATGAATGTAAAAAATATAGTGTGATACAATTTTCTGATACCTATAGCGCGTTCGAATAAAAAATAAACGAAATTGAATCATTGTTTTATTACATCCATCCTTGTAAACGTATGAACTGAATTTGACACTAATTATGTTCCAGATATGAACTGTTGTCAAACATAACATGAATTGACAAATTTTGTGTCGCAAATAGACATCATGGCTAATTTTCACCTTTCTCCCATAAAAACACTAAGTACATTATTATATAAAATATACATTTTCCTATACGACACACCGACCACTTGTTAAATAAAATTGACTGCACGATTGTTCATTCAAAAATGCAAAATTACTATTCAAGGAGTCCCATTTTCTGTTAATTTTTCCTTTATTTATATGGCAATACTTTATAGTGCAAATAGTAAATTAGTGCTGGAATAGATGTATTGGCGGGATACGTAATAAATAATATTAATAATAACACATTAAAGATAGAAACATACTGTTGTCGCGTCACGCGAGCTCACGGTAAGTCGCGCCGCGAGTAATAACTGCAATGTTGTTTTACTTAGTATTTTAATAAAACGCCCTCACCAAGTCACGTCGTACACCAACAACCAATCTCACTCGGAGCATTTTTGATATTCTGTATATTTAATGCCCGAACACATTACCACCACGTCACCGTGACATACCGACAGATAGTGAATTTCTATCTATTTCAGTGTAACAGCACGTGACGTGATAGTAATATGTTCGATCATTACCATTTTCGAGTCACAAGTCACGTTTTTTTTTATTGTTTGGAAGGGAGCTGCACACTGGAGGTAATGTAACACAATATTTTTGAAGGCTATTAGTTTTTATTATTGAATTTTCTGATGGTTCTAGCCTAGCCAGGAAACACCAGCAGTGAGGAGGTACAATAATTCTCAGATGTGGAGAAATATCAGATCTGGTAAACCTTAACGTATGTTAAAGAACATGTTATTTTTATTAGATACGTTTGTATCAAAATATACATTAAAGTTTGTCACGTAAACGAAACGCTCAGTCAATATTGGAAATATTTGAGGACACCGACATTTTATAGCCTTTCCGTCATTAAGTTATGAAATAAAACTGGCCTCAAAATCTTGGTCTATGGCGACTGGGTTTCTCATTTCTATCTTATTAATAGTTATCTACAGCACTCGAAATGTAGAATTTTACGAACCGGAGCGCTCGGTAATTTTATGAAAATATTAACAGTTATCTAATTTATGTGTTTTATAAAAAATAAGTGTATGATTTTTTATTATATTATGGCCATTCTAGCTCAAATGGTAAAATTATTTTTTCCTTGAGACGGAAGGACAATGTTGCCGATTTTACGACCCGGAACGGCGCTCCGGTCCATTTCGAGCCCTGGTTATCTATTCTGTAGTTTTAGCATATCAGTTCACAGACGTGATAAAAATCTGTTTCTGGCCTTGCTCTCTTATTCTCCACTGGTAAAGTTTTAAACAAACTATAGTAGTTACATGCACTGCTTGTAAATAAATACATAGATGCTAGTTTTGTGAGTGCGAAGGTGGTACATTTTGCGGATGTTAGGTGACCTACCCGCGAAACCTGAATTGTCGCCAACGAAATGGTTCTGATTTATTTTAAATTTAATAATCATTGTTTGCTTCCCCTTTTTAACATATTTATTGTTTTTCATTCGCATTAAAACATTATATTGTTGTATATAAGTAGGGATAGGTACATCTATAAATTTGGCCAATATTCCTATATTATTATGTATTTAAACTTTGAATGTAAATACTGTCACAGCCGTATAATTTAATTTGGCAAAAATATAGTCATTATAGTGACATTGAAGCTGGTGAGTAGTATAACTGGTGATAAGTAATAAAAATAAATAACTAATAAGATAAGATAACACAAATAAACAAAGTGATGGAATGGCTAGGTATCGAGTGTTGGGTGTACATACATAAATTAATGATATTATACATTTTAAAATCACACGGTGACATCTATATTCATTTTGGGAAAGTATGTCTTCGCCAGACACGGCGGCACTACATACTGTTTGAAAATCGCAGATCTTTCTAATACAGATTACTTATATTATTATTACTTATATAATTACTTATATATATATACTTTGTGTCGCTGTGCACGATAGCCGACCAGGTAACGTGTCAGACTATAGATAATGTCGTGCCTCCCGGGTCTGGCAAAAAAATCGCATGTTTGTTTTTCAATTTGTGTTTGATCCCAGAGTATGGGCCTAATGGTTTGAGCAAGTGGTTAATATCCATTTCTCGTAAAAACAAAAAAATGTTAATGCAATCTCCAACGTGCGAGGCCCATAATAATATGATCTTAGGATCGTAAATGGTATACTTAATAGGTAGGTATGTATAATAATCTTGTATTCAGTCAATGGAGGAAAAGTTGCCGACTTCTGATCTAGATTCTGTCTTGAATGTATGCATCAAATGATTTTTCGGGTACTGTTCGGTTATGAGGGAGTGGCAAACACATTTTGAAACTAGCCGATATACTGGATTATTTGTTAGGTTAACCCAGTGGTCGGCAAACTCATTAGTCAAGAGAGCCAAATATCAAGAGTACAACGATTGCGATTTCTTTGAAGAGCCAAATTTCTTAAACTTAAACTATAGATGTAGGTACACTGATTATTAACTTATTAAACTTTAATTAAAGTTTAAAGTCTTAATTAAACTATAGGTAGGTATCTACACTGAAAAAGACTTGATGTCTTACTTAATCATGATATTATTTATTGATAAAAATTAAATTGTAAGTAATGTATCCATAAAATTAAATCAATAAAGTATACTTATAAAAGTCTATAGAGATATAAATTACGTCAATTATTCTCTTTAAATTAACAATTGCCTTCCATCTCCTTGAAAAGTTTGGGTAAGTCAGGATTGTATGCTGTTGTTTTTAATTTTAGACACGATTCCAGGTTTTCATCAATAAGACAACTTCTCAATTTACTCTTACTTAATAAGGTTCATGCTTGCAAAAGATTGTTCGCATGAAATTATGTAGAACCGGAAAGGGAAAGAATAGCAAACGCTAGTTTTTTAATTGATCATGTTATGAGTCAGGAATACTATTCCAGGTGTTAAAAATCATCATGTCTTCCTTCTCCAGGTCTTTCAAAGTAGACTACTTGTGCTATGAACCATATTCATATTCGTTTTTCTCCAATATGTCCATATCAGCACAGAGACGTTGAAATTTAGAACTCCATAATTCTTCATTTTTAAATCCAGAAATTGCATTTCAAAATTTCAAAGTTGCCAATGTCAACATTAAAGGGAGAAAAAAAATTGTTTAACAAAGACTACGACGCTTTGCTGTGTCTGAATTCCTGTAACCTGTTGAGAAGAGTTCCCTCATATTTAAAATTGTTTTTTTGAAATAGCAAATGTCAACATCAGAATTATTTTCGTAGCGAAGTTTCAGCAGGCTTTGAAAGTGAATCGAAGATTCTCTTTCGAAATCTTAAGCAAAAAGAGATAATTTGTTTTCGAATGAAATAACTTCTTCTAACATCGAAAAAATGTGTTTCCTTTCCCCTGCAGTTTACGTTTAAGCTGATTTAGATGAGACATAACGTCTCACATGAAATATTTTTTTGGATCAACTTATTCCATATTGTCCGTTACCTATTTCTGGATAGCAAACGCCAAACAGACAAATTAACTAAATAGCAGGCAAATTAACTAAAAAAAAAAATTGGCGATGATTAAGAGTACTAACCTTGCAAATTTCTTTTGGAAATGTCTGCGCACAAAGCGCTTTTTGACGAATGATGCAATATGCTTATTTTTTTCTTTCAAAATAGTAACAAAGCCTTTTCTTATACCGGTCATACTTTACGCCCTATCTGTTGAAATTGGCACAATTTTATCGAGTGGAATATGATGTTTTTCCATGCACTCAATTACAGCATTTGCAATATCCTCTCCACGTGTTTGACCTTTCAGTGGCAATAATCCTAAAAGTTCTTCTTTATATATTATATATCTTATATAGGTAAATCGTTTTACAGTGGCACCATGGGTACGGCAAATGCGGCTTGGAGTTGTAGTGGTATTGTTTGCTAGCATTGAAACAGGCATTGTCGCAAGCAATTCAATACACGCGCGAATCGCCTATGGTGCCACTGTAGAATGATTAACCTATACTTGTAGATGAAATAAATTGTAAGTACAAATTTGTCCTGTATCATTATGTCACAAAACTCGTCAACTACTATTAATAAAGCTGAAACCAATTTAATATCTTCGATTTGCTGGTAGGTTATATTCGAAGACATTTTGACTGTTTTATCTTTCACTGTACGTGGTCATTTGTGGAAGAGCCACACTCAAAGGGCCAAAGAGCCACGTGTGGCTCGCGAGCCGTGGTTTGCCGACCACTGGGTTAACCTAACCAAACCTAATCTAACCTAACACAACCTAACATAACCTAAACTAACCCAAACTAACAAATAATCCAGTATATCGGGTATTTTCAAAATGTGTTTTCCGCTGTATTCCTCATAACCGAACAGTACCATGTTATTCCATTATAAAAAATGGGTACTTACCTAAATACAAATAATTTATTACTTTTTCGTCAGCTTTATTTTCCCATGATTATATACAAAGATGTCCTATAGTAGAAATAAGTATGTAATGCGACATATTTTTCTTAATTTCAAATGTCCTACATGTGTTGATCAAACGAGCAATTATTTTAGCCATATCCTTCATCACCGATTATATTTTTCACAATAAGCTACTACATAGTCCAGTGATGGCGAATCTATGGCACCTATGTTTTATTTTGAAGAGAAAACAACATATAAGTAGGTACTTACCTAATAATTAAAAAAATATTTATTTTACAAAAAAGTTTTACAAATAAATATATATAGGTACTTAATATTAAAACATAATGACGACATAGCCATGCTTTTCGTCGGTTTTTAATATTATTTTTCACAATATAATTTTACCAATCCCTGCGGAAATGGAAACGACGAAATTCATGCATAAAATAGCAGGCAAATACTCTTCAATATTAAGCATTACGTTTAATTGTATAATATGTCGGTCTTTACGTTCTTACGCTTTATGCATCACACGTAATATTATTGCAATGACCTCATCAGGCGGCGGGGAATGCTCCCACGATCTATTTGATTTTTTTAAAACAAATGAAAGAATATTCGAAGAATAAAATATACTTACCCATGTCTTCAGCTAGAAACACTGTGAAAGATAGAATTGTAAATTGTAATTTTTAAACGTTTTTAATGGAATTCCTAAATCTATTTTTTCTCTATGAAAAATTGCTCGGCACGTCAGACAGTCGATAAATAATATTTGGAAAATTTTGGCACGCCTACGTAAAAAGGTTCGCCAACCCTGACATAGTATGTGGTTAGTTGATTGTATTTAAATTATAATACAGTAAAGTTACAAGAATGGTTAGTTTAGTATAAAGTTAGTTCTGAAGGATGAGCGGTTTGCTAAAAAAAACCATATCAGTGACAAGGCCAATAATAATATGATCTTTTTCGGAACGCACATGGCTTGGAAAAAAATTGTAACTTGTAACCAAAATTGATTGAATTCATGAATGAATGTGACTTGCTCAAACTATTAGGTTCATACGCTGGGTACAAACACACATTAAAAACAACTTGTGAATATTTTTTCGTTGTCAGACCCGGGATTCGATGCGAGGACCCACGACAAATAGGCTGACACGTTACCCGCTCGGATATCGTGGGAAATATAAAATTACTTACCCATCAAAATCGTCAAGAGTATAATATAGTATGTACATCTATTTTTTAAACATAGGTAGATACATTATAATATAACACAGGGTTGGCGAACCTTTTTATGTACGCGTGCCAAAATTTTCCAAATATTGTTTTTCAACTCTCTGACGTGCCGAGCATTTTTTCATGAGGAAAAAATAGTTTTTAAAAATTCTATAAAAAAATGATGATGTTCTAGATACCACTCACAGAACATAGCAGACATATAACTTTATCACTTTTTTCAATTACGCCATACATTTCGGTCCACGAATTTGGAAACTGTCTACCAGAATTACTACTAGGTACTATCTTCACCAAGTTTTTGTTTCTTATTTGGTGTAGTCATTTTTTGTGGATTTAAATGAAATTGTTTGTTAATGTATTAATTAGTTTGGTTCTTATGGCACACATTGACATGGTAATTGCTCAAATCAGATGAGGCATTCTCTCGGTACAGTGGTCTCAAGCATTGTATATCGATCAAAATTAGAGGTTCGCGGCGCGGCATCCCCCGCCGCCTGATGAGGTTAGTGTGATAATATTATAAGTGACCCATGAAGTCTAAGGACCGGCCTAAGCAATTATATATTTAAATTAAACGTAGTGCTTATTCTTGAAGAGTATCCGCCATCTATTTTTATACAATGCGATCTGTCATTTAAAATTATTATAGGTATTTTTTTCTCTTCAAACGCGTGCCATGCAAAATCATCTCCTGTGCCACCAGTGGCACGCGTGCCATAGGTTCCCCACCCCTGATATAACATAACACCCCAGAATCATACATATTAGAATAAATATATGTCACAGGTGCCGGGCGGAACAAATAACACTCTAATGTTAAATCCGCCGACTGTTCTTACCTTTCTGACATGATCTACGTCTACATTTATGTGACTTGGGCACCCCTGGATGACGAAATATATCCGGCGATTGACTCTTCATATAGCTATCTAATAGAATGCAGTAAATCAAATTTTGCAAATGTAATACGAAATAACAAAAACAATTTATATACCTATATAATATATATAAACACATTTTCACTAAAGTCAGTTGAAATCAGTTGGGTTTTGGGATCTCCACCAAGGCCCACCGGTGTTGGTCTTCCTTCTCCACATGATATTTTACTGCCACTGCCAGCCTCCCTGTCCAATATTGACGCTGAGTTGAATAATAAAAACGTCCTTTTAGACGTCATTTGAGTTTTCCATTTAGTCGAGGTGTCAGTTTTTGCCAATTAAGTTTTGAAATGATGTATTTATTTGGACTCATTTATCAGTTCAGTTGTCCGTTCAGTCTCAGTAAAGTTGACAGTTCCGTTTGGAAACTGCCGTGTATATTTACGTATTTTTCCCACTAAAAATGAATGTTATTTTACAACGTTTTTCTTAGGTAGTATTCTTATTTGTCCGGTACAAATCTTGCAATCGATTTTTAACTAACTTCCCGACTAACTAGACATTTGAAACTTTTAGAATATGTCAGAACACGATGCCAATGCATTTTTAAATACTTTTAGCCATCTGTAAGTAGAATTGAATTAATTTTAGTTAATTCTGTTTTGTATGAAAAGTTATTTCGGTAGCATTATTGGTTGATAGGGGGTCCTAGCAACTAAATTACTAATATATAATATATACGTGCGTTACTATGGAAATCATTATGGAATGACATTTCATTATTCAGTTCTATCAAGCACAATTTTTTTGATCGTTTAAGCTAGTCAAGTCAAGTTTATATGATTCAACAGAAAATTTAAAAACGTTGTAAGTATATAAAAAGTTCTTTTTATCTTGTAATTATTTATAATAACTTTCTAAACACATTGGTTGGTATAATGCAGTATCTTTGTATAGTAGGTATCTACCTAGGGGCGGCAGGTTATATGAAAGTATGGTGAAGCCGGCTAGTATGGCGAAAAAGTATGGTGGGGCGGGCTGGTAATCAATTTGTGGCAAAATTTGAACGTTAACATTATATTATAATATGGGTACATTATAATGACCAAAGTAAATCCTCTGTGATGCTCTTATTTTTTTTATTGCGTCGCTATTTTTCGTAAGTTATCGGCTATTGTTGGCCTGCTCCATTCAGCTGTATGAGAAAACCGATTCTTTGCCCCTCTTTTAATTTAATCGCCGTATCGACTAAATAGTACAGTCATATCCAGATGCTCAGGTTAATTATTTTACTAAATTAATTAGGTAGATACCATAGACTATAGATACATCTAGACGCCACCCGTTGCATTGCTAAATGAAGCTACGTGCCGTGCGTTTGGTTTGTGGGCGAGCGAACGCATTCGCCTACAAATGTTCGAGACCATAGACCATTTCGCTAGTGCTCGCCCAAAGTGCTCGCACTAGACGCTCAGAATTAAAATATAATTTACTATTTTTTTACGTTATGTAGTATTTTTAAGCGGTCAAAATGCAACCATTAGGTAAAGATATCCATAATTTAAGTTATTTTAAAGAAACACTAGGTCACTGATATTAAAATAAATAATAATATACAAATAAATTGTCACGAACATGTATCAACTTACCTATGAAACGTAATACTATCTTCTTGCTTATCAGTACGGCTACCATATTTTAATACAACACGCAGAACCACCTTTCCTACTTAATTAACTAAAAATATATACCACTGACTTTATGTTTAACACAAAAAATAGCAAATTTAGCAACACGAACTCGCAGATTATCGATGCTACGTGAAGCGATTCACCACGATTTGCCAGCGATAACTTTTGGAAACTGACTCAAAACTATGTAGACCTTTTATCTTACTCTAGCGCGTGTCGCAGAGATTATAAGGGTGCCGAATACTTTCTCACTCGCACTCATGCATCGTTTTTGTTCAGGCCTTGGTAGATACCTACTTTCTCAGTTATAAAAAAGACATCCATATTTCGTAAGTTATTTGATTTTTTCGTATTCGTAAACCGTAGGAGGCTCCTTTTTTATTGGCGATGTGGTGATCACTCTTTTCCCATAAATCTCCATAAACTATTAATAAATAAATTATGTTGTCATTTAGACACTACTCTACATACTGTTACGTTAGCTGATGCTAACCCATCCTGCCATGTCTCCATTCCAGTTTCAGTTTTTCCGTTGGCATATCAGTTAAACTGACAGCTCGACTGGAACGGAGACTGAACGGACACTAGAATGATCGTTTAATTTAAAAGCGCCTTGATTTGGTTGGTCCTCTCATATTCATGGTCTTTGCCAAGAATCACCGTACTACACAGTTCAATGTTCTCACTTCTCAGTGTAACAATAATAATAAGTATATAGGATGTATTCCGTTTCCGGAAATCCATAATATGCATTTTATATTATTTTATAATATTCAAAATAATATAATTTTTGGTGTTTTCAGATCTTATCAACATAATATACAGTATAAAAAAAACAATGAACTTGAATTACCGTGATGACGTACGAATATATTATAACTGGGTATATTATAATGAGACACGTAATTGAATTTTTGGCGGAATCTGGTAAGTAAATATTTTGACCTCGGAGGAAAAAATACAATTATAAAGATACCCAGAAGTATGTATGTATGTAACGATACAGTGTGCACAATAGTTATCATTATAGAAGCAATTTAAAATAACCAATACGGAGAAAAATTAAAAACATAATATCGCCGCATGGATTTACTTGCAGCAATAGTGTGTATTTTTAACTATCGCGATAATAACTTTACTGTTTACACGTCAAAGTTCTGACTGTCTCGCCAATCTCATTCTTCACCACGTTCGCCACTATCGTTCTCACAGAACAGATAATAAATAGAATACCGATAGGACATATTCAATACGCCGCATGGTGAAGCAGGATTTTGAATGTGTGAGTGTCATACGAAAATGAAGCACGCATTATGCACGTGCAATGGTGTGTGTAATACATCAACATTAAATGAGCGTAAATGCATAAACCGAGAGCAGATTTCGGTATTCGATGTAAAACGTATTATTGACACGTGTGAAAGTTTAGCCCGGATTCTTCCTTACTCGAGTCGGTTACCTGCTATCGCCTTACCCGTTATTTATTTCAGTTCCCTGATCGTTCTACTGCGCAGACGCAAATCTCAATCAATCCCAACTGTCACGTGAAAATTCAGAAGCTTACGATTTTTTTTGATTCATGCATGCAATCTTGCACCTTGTATGATAATTGATAATACATGTTTTTTTTTCAACTAAGTCCGATCCTAATAGGAATATATGGGCCTCCACAGAGCAGAGGTTTGTATTAACAGATTTTGTTTTTTAAGAGAAATGGATGTCAGCCACTTGCTCAACCTATTAGGTCCATATCCTGACTCACACACAAATTGAAAAACAATATGTGTACTTGCCAGACCCAGGATTTGAACCTGGGACTCACGGCGTTATAGTCCAACGCTTGCCGCGCGGCCAAGACTGGAGGTGTGGAGTTTTTTTCGCCTGCAGCCGCCCCGTGGTTTATGGTGGAATCTATACCATGAAACTGGGTCGAACTCAATGGTTTTACCATAATCTGAGTATAAAGGTATTAAATTTGTATTTACCTGTATATATTGTGTTATAAATAGGTATCTACTATTGTATCAAAGGTCACATTGCATTGTTCGCATAATATTCTAATGCCAGCTAAAGTTTTAGAGCATGGGTGGCCAACCTTTTCAGCAGCCGGGCCAGATTCTAAAAATGAGATTTCCTACCGGGCCGCAAATCCATTTTTTTATAATACAAAACAAAAAATAAATATATATTATATAAGTATACCTATTAATAAAATAAAGCAAAAATCAGAATCTAACATATTTATTAGATTAGATTTTTTTAAATAATAAAAAATAAACAAAATAATATAAAATAATAAATTTTAATGAGAAGTTTGATTTTGTGTGGCAGAACTAAGTGCATCAATATCGATATCGAGTGAGGTTGTTCCTACACGCAAACAGTTTTCCAAATGCACATCAGCGATTCATGTTCTCACTTGGGATTTGATATGCTTCATCTGACTAAAAAGCTGTTCAAACGTGTAAGTGTTTCCAAATAGCGAAGTCATCATTAGAGCATGTTTGTAAAATGCAGGATATTTCTCCTTGTCCAAATATGTTTTGTAAAACTCTTCCAAACCAATCTGATAGAATTTCTTCTTTAACTGTTCATCGCAACATAGTTGCTAACATATAAATTTCCTGGTAATAAATTCACGTCTACAGAGAATGGCGTAACAAATGCAGCAAAAAGCACACGGTGCTTTAAAAAATCTTGGGCCAATATCGAATCTCAATTTGCGAAATTAGCACATCTAGCGGTAGCATTTGATATTATTTTTATTTTCTCACTGCTCCACGGGCCACAAGTTGACATCCAACGGGCCACATGCGGCCCGCGGGCCGCGGGTTGGCCACCCATGTTTTAGAGCGAGTGTCAGTAGCAGATTGTTAGTTGTACTACGTTGTTATAATGCATAGATTTAATAATATGTAACTATCTATTTTTTCCGAATCATGTGACCATACTTTGCAGTAGGCATTGTTTTAAATCAGGAATAGAAAAAAAATAAGCTTTGCACATTAATTTTTCTAGCCATTGACTAATAATCCGCTACGTAATGAATGCAACAGTGAGATAAAGTGAAAAAGTCGATTTTGAGATAGGTAAGATAGGTAAGAGATAAGTACTAATCGATTGCTGAAAGCTAAACATAATGAATCACTGATATTTTTTTTAAATTTTGCTACCCCATTTAAAATAAAAATTACACTAAGTATTTTATTTATTAAAATTGTATTGTCTTGTAACTTCTGAGATAACCCACTGTTAATTTATATCATAAACCATAAAAACCAGAAAAAAATAAATTAACTATTTTATTTGTATGACACAACCATTAAATTTAAATTATCTCGCAACTATTGTATGACAACATCTTTTTGGCTACATGTTAAAACTGTGAACTAACATGCTCCGCCCATTTTTACCCGGAATTCCATTAAAAACTAAGAAGCTCCTCCCATTTAGTAGACAGCAGCGCCTAGAAGCGTAGTCAAGAAGATGTTGTCGTACAATAGTATTTGTGACTTATCCGACTATTGCTATCAGATAGCGAATCGTTCATTGTAAAAAAGTCTATGATAACCTCTACTTTTCGGATGCCCATTTGCTTTACCTTCTTTGAGAAACAATTAGTAGGCACTGTTAACACTCAAATATTCTTTTTTTTTTTTAAGTTTTCGTCATATAGTAGGAGAATTTAAATCGCAAGGGCGTAATGGTTATAAAGCCTGGTTACGATTTTATTTTCGCTAGAGACGCTAGAGACGCGCCGAGGGCGTAACGAGTAGGTGGCCATTCGATATAATTAGCATGATATTTAAATGTGGTTTTTAAAAAGTAATTATCTAGTCAGCAGTCAATGTGGATCGTTAAAATGATTTTTTGATTATTATTTTTTTTACACTGTCCGATATTTTTAGCATTATAAGGCCTGGGTGTGTTAAATACGCGTTTATTTATGATTTTAGCCCTTCTCTCCTAGCCTATGAGAGAAGGTTACGTGTAATTTGCACGCAAACAATAAAATTGCAATTTTATATTATTGCCGTGAACATTTATTCAAATAATAGATGGCAGAATAGCTTGAGACCATTGATAGTAGTATATCAATGCTTGAGACCGGATAACACGTTCTTCATGGAGCAATTCATTGAAATTTAGCGGTAATTTGTACGCATTTTAAGAACATCTGTGTCCATCTGTATGAAATACAATAATATCATTGTATGTCATATAGATACAGATTTAAAACAATGTACTTTTAAACCTCTCGGTAAAATTCTCGACTAAGGTCGTATCAACCAACATCAGTGATATTCTGCCATCTGATTGTTATTCGAATAAATGTTCACCGCCATAAAATGTATACGCATAAGTGTTTATGTACAATTATGTACAACAACACGGTGAGATAATCTTTTGCTGAATTGCAGTAGTATTTAGTTATTTTAATTACTAGGCCATTCATTTTAGATTTAATATTAATTCATGGCATAGGTAACATTATCTTTATATAATAGTAAGAATATGGTGAAGTCACATGATTCTTATAATATTGTAATTATGTATATGTTACGCCGAATGTGCGAAATTGACTATTACATGAAATGGGCAAAATTTTGGCTAATTCATGTAATAGTCAAGCCTGTTGCCTTATTCATGAATTAGATAAATTTTCTGCTAAGTACATGAATTCGCCAGGGTATGGAATTCTTAAACTGTCAACATGACAGAAGAAAAGGTAAATTTAAAGTAAATGGTTTAATTAGTTATAATTGGACATAATATAATATTATTATTATTGGGTTAGGTTAGGTTAGGTTTTGTAATTCTGAATTAAATTATTCAACTGAATGTCCATTTTGAGGTTAGCTAACAAGTGTCAACAAACTATCACAAACATACAATCGACCATTGCACGATTGATACCCAAGCACGAATCAAATCGCGAAAATACCTTTCAATAAAATTCTTCCGTTATCATATTATAGTTCTAGATTTGTTTTGCGCATAGTAAATGGATATGAACGTCATTGTGGTTATTGATTGGTATATTTTTATATTATAATTAATGACATTTGACACATTTGGTTAGTTTGATTAGTTGCAAAAAACACCACCGGAGCGCGATCATCTATTTTGACCATAGATAATATATGTACATTTTGACCAATGCATGAGCATTTGACACATTTAGTTTAGTTGTAAAAAATACCACCGTAGCGCTACTATATAATTTGTCCAATGCATAAACTAGGCAGAAAAATTACTGCCAGATATTTTGTCTAATTCATGAATAAGGCAACGGGCTTGCATTTTTCATGATTTAGGCAAAATTTTGCCCATTTCATGTAATACTCAATTTCGCACATTCGGCGTAACATATATAAAAGTAAACATAATGGTGAATGGTAGTCACCCTAGTTTTACAAACAGTAGCCGTAGCATTGGGAAATAATTAAGGCCACGAATGCTGGCTTGATGGAGATTTAATACACTTTTGATTTGGTACATTAATATTTTATTGTAGACAACTTTTAGCGCACTGGTGAATGGTGTCATATTTCATTGTGGAATTTACTGTTTCCTATGCTGCGTGGACACAAATAAGCAGCGACTATTTATACTGATAATGATATATTACACACAAATCACCTCGTTTACCTGGATTTTGATACTTGTCATAGAAACACGCTAGTAACTGATAACTAGGTAAGTTTATGTTTTATTATTATAATGTTATGGCATTGGTACGTTGAAACATTTCACCAGGGAACTCAGAAATAATGTGAACTGAAATACCTACTAACGGGTGTCGACAAGCAGGTAACCGATCTTGAGTGCGGAATAAACTTAAACACGTGTTAAGAATACGTCGATAGGAAGATGTGCAAGCTTTGTATCAGTGACAGCGCAGACGGCACAAACGGACAAATATCAGAGAGGATAATATAGATAGACAGACGATCCAAATAAGTATGACTTAGGCTACGCGCGTTCGATAACCACTTGTGGATGCGACAGATTGCAATAACTCGTAGGTCAGGTGTTCATCGCTAGACTCAAAATGTCTGGGTATGTGGTATGTACCCGGTTAACGGGAGCCCACGGTTGAAGTGAGAAGAAGTTATACGTACCTATTGGTAAGGGTAAATCTGAAAGTCTGCTAAATTTTGTCCTACCATCCCCCCCCCTCCTAAACCAAAATCTTCCCACCGCTTATTCCCATTACTGCCAGAGCCAGATATTTTGTCTAATTCATGAATAAGGCAACGGGCTTGCATTTTTCATGATTTAGGCAAAATTTTTCCCATTTCATGTAATACTCAATTTCGCACATTCGGCGTAACATATATAAAAGTAAACATAATGGTGAATGGTTCATCGCTAGACTCAAAGTGTCTGGGTATGTGGTATGTACCCGGTTAACGGGAGCCCACGGTTGAAGTGAGAAGAAGTTATACGTACCTATTGGTAAGGGTAAATCTGAAAGTCTGCTAAATTTTGTCCCCATACCCCCCCCCCCTCCTAAACCAAAATCTTCCCACCGCTTTGAAAATCTAAAATCAATACCTAATAAGTAATTATCAATAATTTTCGAATTGAACTGCCTCCATTCAATTTTTCTGTTGGCGTGCCTGTATGGGCGTAAATTTTATGATGCATCCACATATAAAAGCTCAGACCTTGCTCAGACATACTGTGCGCCTTCTATTATAAATTGACATCTACGTCAAGGCGCTGTATGCGATTTCAGTATTACGGCACGCGATGCATGCCGGCGGTATTGCAACGGATTTAGTTCCAGAAACGACCGCGGTGATGTCTCGATATAGAGCCGCAGCACTGCAGTTGCAGCGCGTCGACGCAGGTCTTACTTAATTCCAAATGCATCCGATTAAAATCTTCACTTTGTGGAAAAAAGTCCAATTTGTGTGTCTAAGCCATGGCCTCCACATCCTGAAGCGGGCCCCCCTACCTATCGCTAAGGATAAAGGCAGCGTTTTCCAAATGGTGTACACGGTAAAATTAATGTGTATATTAGTGATTTTTTGTATATTTTAATACATCCATTACAATTAAAAATTGTATCGTACATCACATAATTTTAAATAAAAATATTACTGAAGGAAAATAGTACCGCAGGCATTTTTTTACTATTAAAGCATATTTGTGATGTGTGTTTATCTCACTTATCTGGTCGACTCGCCTTTTCAGGCCCCTCCTGAGCCCGGGCCCCCAGGCTAGAGCTCTGTCAGCCCCCCCCTTGTGGGGGCCATGGTCTGAGCACTTAAATGGGCTTAAAGTGTCGCTTTATTGAGATGGAGGGCGACGTGTCGTTAACATTTTGATTTTGAGTAGGTAGTTTGGGTAATCTAATTTTACTTATTATGAATAATTGATAAAACATATTTCTTGCGGTTATAACTGTTGATATATATAGCCGTCTAATATAATAACATAACTAAATATTATAAGTAATAATATAAGAATATTATAAATATGTTTAACTACGGCACTGGCTGTCAGTCAATGCTAAATACTAATTAATACTAATTACAGTTAAATGTTCACTTGAGTGTCCGGCGTGACATCAGTGTATAATCGAAGGTCTATTGTAACGGTCGCAAAATCAATGTAATCTTTTACTCTGTATATTATTATTCATGATGATAATAATAAAGTTAATCATATGAAGAAAACCATGTTCATAATTTAACATCCTCTAAACGATCCATTATCCCAACATGGTAGCAGAACGTGGTTTAAATATAAAACTAGTGCAACGTGGTTTAAAAACGTAAAACCAGTGCTCCGTAAATTGTACCGCGGGTTCCCGGTGACAATAATAAAAGTGCGATCACAGCGGATCAGAAAACAGACCGCTTGGTTAAGTGAAACGCAGTGGCGGCGTAAGGCTGCAAAATAATTCAATAAAAAAGAAAAATAAATAAATAATAAATAAAATTATTATTACGAAAATGGCAAATCTAACGAAGATCACAGAGGTAAATATACCAATCTTCGAAGGAAGGAATTACAATAGCTGGAAATACAGATTGCTGAACATTCTAGAATACAACGAGTGTCAAGCGCCAGCAATCCGAACAATGGAAACAACAGAAAAATATGCGGAATGGAAAAAACTAGATTTAAAAGCCAAAACCATTCTAATTAGTGCAGTTTCAGATAGCCAATTAGAATTTATCAAGAACTGCGACACGACATTGACAATGCTGAAAAAACTAGATGAAATACACTCAACGAAATCAACGCCGATGCAGATAATCTGCAGGTCAAAAATCGAGGAAATTAAAATGAAAAACTATGCAACTGTCGATGATTTCTTCTTAGACTTCCAGAAAACCTGCAATGAATATGTAAATGCAGGTGGTACTCTTCAACAAGAAGAGCAGATAAGATATTTAATAAAGGCACTACCGTTAAGCTATAGTGCGATAGGTGATTTCATTGACATAGTTCCGGCGGAAAAACAAACAATGGAATATGTCAAATCGAAAATCAAGGAAAAAAGCCTAACAAACACGGAAAATCCACAAAAGACGAATGTAAGCACATTCAATACAAAAACAAAAACAAAAGCCCTGTGCTATATATGCAATAAGCAAGGACACAAGCAGCAACAGTGTTGGTTCGCAAATCAAACCGACAATCTACAGCAGGGATATGGGCCCAGCACCAGAAACAGCGGCAATACACCACAACAGCCGACGAACAAAAACAATAACGAGAAATTTGGATATCAGAGAGGCAGAGGCACAAGATACCAGCGAGGCGGCAGCCGAGGCAGAGGCATCCAGCAGCAGCAACAACAACTAAACTTGAACACGTGGGCTCTTCAAGTAAATCATCATAAACTCAGTGCAAACAGTGAAGAAACAAGTGAGAGTGAAATAAAGTGGCTACTCGATAGCGGGTGCACAGATCACCTAGTGAAAAGCGATAAGTTCTATTCAAGTTGCGTTGAGCTTAAAGAGCCAATCGACGTAAACCTACCCGACGGCAAAAAGTTGCGAGCAACAAAAGTGGGAAATATTGTAAGTTACTTTAAAAACCATAATAATGTTGAGCTAGTAGAACTAAAAAACGTCTATTTTGTAGAAGGTTTAAAGCAAAATCTGTTAAGTTTTTAAAAAATAACACAAAATTGCACGATAGTAGCGCGCGATTCAAACGCCAAAATCTTTAATAATAAAACCAGAAACCTTATAGCAGTGGCTAATAAAATAAATGATTTATACTACATGAATAGCTTTGTAAAAATTCCTGAAGATTCAAGCAAGATCAGTACATACAATGATTATCCAAATGAAGCCTTCACAAATGCAACGAGATTAACAAAAAAGGAAAAGTGGCATCGAGCGTTAGGCCATGTAAACTTTAGATATCTAGAAAAAATAGTAAAAGATAAGTTACTTGATGGACTACCAGACCATCTTGAAAAACAAGAAATGAAATGCGCGACATGTATTGAAAGTAAAATGGCAAATTTACCTTTTGAAAATCATCGCGCGAAAACAACAGCAATAAACGAAATAATACACACCGATCTAAACGGTCCGCACAATATTGTGGGCTATAAAGGTGAAAAATACTTTTTGACTGTCATAGACGATTACAGCAAATGTGCAAAAATTTATTGTATAAAAAATAAATCAGAAACGGCCGAGTGTCTCAAAAATCACATTAACTTTGTAGAGAATCAATTCGGGAAATCAATAAAAAGATTGCAATGCGATAAGGGGACCGAATATTTAAATCGAGAAATATACGAATTTGCAAACAAAAAGGGAATCGAAATTTTACCATGTCCGACAAACGTACACGAACTCAATGGAGTCGCTGAACGTTATAACAGATCAGCAATGGACATAGCAAGATGTTTAATTAAAGAGGCGCGCATAAGTAAAATTTATTGGCCCGAGGCAATAAATACAGTTGCCTATTTAAAAAATCGAACTATCGCAAATACGTGCGAGAATAAAACGCCTTATGAAATATTTTTCGGGGTTAAGCCGAAAGCCAAACATTTAAAAATTTATGGCTCAAGAGTTTTTGTCCGAATTCCGGAAATAAACAGAAAAAAATGGGACGATAAGTCACAAATCGGAGTACTCGTAGGATATGCACATTTCGGGTACCGAGTTTTGGTTAAAAATAAGGTGATCGAGGCAAGACATGTGCAGGTTATCGAAAAAGGTACAAGACTAATATGCCTAGAAAATCAGACTAATGAAAACACTTTCGACGGAAGTAACGAATCACAAAACCGTGTAAACATTGATCTAAATGAGCAGGGCTCGGAGATCGAATTAAGCGAAAGTGAAAATGAGCGTGAAAATGATAATGATAATGAAGTATTTGTTGAAAATGAACAGGCGAGCGAATCGGTCAAAGTTAAAACTAGACGAGTATCCGCACGCGAAAAAAAGACAGTTGAGCGTTACGGAAATCCTATAGCTCACTGTATATACGTTAATTACATAAACGCAAATGCGCCAAGTACATATGAGGAAGCTTTAACCTCAAAAGACTCTGACCATTGGCGAGCGGCGATGGATTCAGAAATTAACTGTCTAAATAAAAACAAAACATGGTGTCTAGTCGATAAGCCGACTGATAAGAAAATAATCGATGTTAAATGGATATTTAAAAGAAAGAGCGATGATACATATAAAGCGCGTCTAGTAGTACGCGGCTTTCAACAAAGTGAACACTTGGAAAACGTTTATTCCCCGGTGGGAAAAATGTTAACTTTTAAAATTCTTGTGAGTTATTGCACAACGAATAATCTCTTCATTGACCAGATGGACGTTGAGACCGCATTTCTCAATGGACCAGTTAAAAGCGAAGTTTATATTTACCAGCCAAAAGGCTATCAAAAAGAAAAAAATAAAGTCTGCAAACTAGAGAAAGCGTTATATGGTTTGCGAGAAAGTCCACTTGCGTGGTACGAAACATTCGATGAATATGTAAAAAAAATTAGATTTCAAGAGAAGCGAATACGATAATTGTCTTTATGTAAAAACCGAAAATAAGGAATCAATATATCTCCTGGTATTCGTAGACGATCTGTTGATCTGTGGGAAAGACAAATTAAAAATTGACTTAATTAAGAAAAGTTTAATGAAAAGATTTACGATGAAAGACCTTAATGAGGTTAAAAGTTATATAGGCATCGATATAGATTACAATAAAGATCAAAACAACATGAAGCTAAGCCAGACAAAATATATCGAATCATTAGCCTCTAAATATCAGTTAGAAAATTCTAAACTATACGAAACTCCAATGGAGACAAACCTAAAAATCGATCAAGCGAGCGAAACAGATGAATCAATAAAATACAGAAACTTGATCGGCGAACTTTTATACATAAGCTCAGGCACTAGACCTGATATCGCGTACAGCGTTAATTACTTAAGCCGTTTTCAAAACTGCTACGACAAAACCCATTACAAGTATGCGATGCGAATTCTAAAAATACTTATTAAAGACCAAAGATCTAAAATTAAGATATGGCAAAAACGAAAAGAACGATAAAATAGATTGTTACGTCGACTCGGACTATGCGGGCGACAATATAGACAGAAAATCGACGAGCGGTTACGCAATTCGACTAAACGGAAATTTAATTTTTTGGAAGTCAAAAAAACAAAATGTGGTTACAAAATGCTCCACTTTCGCGGAATATATAGCACTGTCAGAAGCAGTCACAGAAATTTTATTTGTGAGAAATATATGTAACGAAAGTTTTGATTTAAAAATAAATACACCAATCAAAATTCACGAGGACAATAGCGGAGCGGTCGCTATTGCAAAGTTTGGAAATTTTACAAAAAACTCCAAACACATTGAAATTCAATTTCATTATGTAAACGAACATTACCAAAACAAGACGATTGACATAGTAAAAGTTGATTCAAAAAATAATATAGCGGACATCTTTACCAAAGCATTGGATAAAACGAGCTTCCTGGAAAATCGTCAAAGACTGAAGTTAATCTAATGTACAAGTACAAAAGTAATTAAACGGCTAAGAGGCGTGTTGATATATATAGCCGTCTAATATAATAACATAACTAAATATTATAAGTAATAATATAAGAATATTATAAATATGTTTAACTACGGCACTGGCTGTCAGTCAATGCTAAATACTAATTAATACTAATTACAGTTAAATGTTCACTTGAGTGTCCGGCGTGACATCAGTGTATAATCGAAGGTCTATTGTAACGGTCGCAAAATCAATGTAATCTTTTACTCTGTATATTATTATTCATGATGATAATAATAAAGTTAATCATATGAAGAAAACCATGTTCATAATTTAACATCCTCTAAACGATCCATTATCCCAACAATAACAATTAAACTTACGTATATTGCATTCATGAAATTCGCAATCAAATCATGGAATTATTGCAAGTAGGTAATAATATGTTAGTTGTTAGTATGTACCTACGTATATATCGCAGGAAATGACTTATCAACTGTGCAGTGAAGCAATACCATTTTAGCCCAGTGGTATTCAAAATGTGTGCCACAAGCTAACAAAAAATGCTCTTGACTTTTAATTCTGGGCGGAGTTTAAAAACATTTCAAATTTTATGAAACTACATAGTTCGAAAAGTTAACGGCCATGATATCCGAGCTGGTAACATGTCGGCCTATAATGTCGTATGTCCCGGGCTCCAATCCTGGTTCTGGTAAAAAAAATACTTCTTGTTTTTCAATTAATTTGTGTTTGGAGTATTGAGCAAGTGTTCAACATCAATTTCTCATAAAAACAAAAATCTGTTAATACGGCCGGTTAAATTGGCCCATATTATGGTTAATGGTATATTTATAGGAGATTAAGTGAGAAAAGTTATTATTTTTGTAACATACCTACATACCTACTTAGCCCTTTTATATGGTAACACATTATATCCACTATCGAACAGACCGTCTGAGCTATTTTTTTTAAAACTGAACTTATTCCCACCGAGCCAAAGTGTTAAATTCATGAACGGAGGCTCAGGGGCCAAGTCCTGCACTAACTGATTTTGATGACCGCATGATAAAAATAAAATAAAAACCATAAATCCCTACTACCAACGTACCTAGTACAAATATCAATGTAGAGACCTACAAACTTATCTGTAGAAGGCATTGATATACTACTGGATGAATCATATGCTTCTTAAAATGACGCCTGATTTTCAGCGAGTCGGCCTTTGTTAAAACTTACTGAGTAAGCCCGGTCTAGCTTGCATCTTACTCTAACTAATAGTCAGCGCATGACGACTTGCTCTGTCTGTTTTGCGTTGCAGCACCCTTAGGTTCACTATTCCAAGAATGCAAATTTAGTTTTATAGCCAGGGCAATACGGGTGAAATTCGGGAATCCATGTTAACGGTCTTAACGCATTATACCTACAAGGAAATATTATAAGACGATATTCGTTATATATTTTGTGGTACGTTTTAAAAATGACACTTGTATGTGAACTGCTCATCTAGTAGTATATCAATGGTAGAAGGCCAAAAATGGAACTACGAACTACCATAGGACGTCATTTTGAAAATTTCATTCGAATGTCAGATTTTGTCCAGTTACGAGTCTTGATTGGGTAGTTTTCGACAGTGGCTCTCCCATCCCATTCTTCAGATAGGTTTGTAGATCTGTACCACTTTCCTTCAAGTGTTCTTTTAAATAATCGCTTCGTAATAATAGGTAACGGTGTGTTGCTTTTTGTCAAGTATTCAATTATAATGATTTCTTGGGAATAAAAACCTTTCCAGTCGATAACAAGGTTTTGGCCTTCTTTGACGCGCTTTCATCAGTTCTTGTTCATTGTTTTGACCGCTGGTCGGACTTGCCAAGTGTAGTCAACTGTCACAAACAATTGCGAAATTTCTTTCGCGTCACCAAACATTGCGCTAAAAATGTTCATTCAAGTGCCTTTTTAATTCGATTAGTCAAAAATCGCAGTACCACTTTAATCTAATTTACAATAAATAAATTTAATAGTCTTCAATATTGGTACATATTCCACGTGAACCTCATCCAAATCGGTGTTGATCTGCATGACCGTTAACATCTTAAAATAAAAATGTTTTATCACCACACGGAACTGGTTACTTTTTTTTTTTAATTTTTCCGCAAATGCAACAGTGTACGATTTGAAATAGGACACAAACTAATTGCATGTTAATCCCCTGTAATTAATTGAGGATTACAAGTTTTATAAATGTACATACATGGATTTGTCCATTTCTAAATAACTTTAATTTCCAATAAATAAATCATATAATCAGCGTAAGAAGTCTTAAAAGATAATTAAATGTGCAATTAAAGAAAATAAAACCGGTTTGGTAATAGTGTAGCAGGAAGTTACCGAAATAATTTACGACTTCAAGCATTATGACGTCAAATAACGATGATCATTGTTAGCATTTCTCGCCGGTATTATGAACAACAAAATATCATTGTTTAGCATTCAAAGGGTTGAATAATGATTGCCAGTAGTGCGTTTACTTTATGATAGGTGGTGATTGTGAAGGATCTCATTAGAGGTGAGTTGGAAATACTGTCACCAGTTTGTGTACTCAAGTTTCGGATGAAACTACCCATACTAAATATTTGTGGCCCAATAAACTTATTCCAAAAACTTGTGATGATATCATCGCGAGTCGCTGTTCTGTGCACTCGCCAGTTGGTAGACTTTCAACACTATTGACATTAAATGCGCACGAACGAAATAGCACTTGAATATAGGTATATATTAATTTATTAGCTATTGCGTTCGAATGTATGAATAATAATAGGTCATGAATTTTGTGTCGCAGTACAGTGGTGAGATGACGCACAGGCTTAGGCTTGTTATATAGCGCTGAAAACATGTTTAAAATTTAAAAAAAAATCACTGTTATTCATTGTTGTTAACAGAAAAACAACTCATATTTTTTTTTAATAAATGGGAGCTCAGCGTATTTTTAGCGATTATATTGAAGCCGATACACAGTCTGAGTTCCCTGAGCCGATACGTATTTTAAAATACTAATAATATGGAGTTGGTTTTAGTTTCAGTTGAGTATGAAACTTTTGTCGCATACGCACGCCAAACGCTCTATATAGTATTCCAAATACTAGTAAGTATTTTGGAACAAGTTTATATACTAAGTATTTTTTTATACTGGTAGTATACTTAGTCTTCAAAATCGACCAGTTTTCCCATCTCTAGATCTCATATGGTTCGATTTTCTTTGACGCAGATAACGCAATCAATTCATCAGAAAATTTAAAAGACGGCCTCGAAACAATTTAAACGGTCATAAAAATATTGAACATCTTAAAAATATGCGTATTTCTCACAAATTCAGTATAAAATATTGCCCAAAGCATAACAAAATTCCTATAAACGGGCCCATAACACTACCCCTCAAACAGATATAAACCTACTTGTACACAACACAGTCAACAAAATAACCAACTAATATTATAATCTATCATTGTCATCCTCAATAATAATTAATTTTGATTAAACGCCGTTTTAAAACTAGTCAGTACCCTAAGCCCGACACTTATCTCATACAAATTTAATAAACAGTTTAAACTACCCTAGTGGAGAATATTTACTTTTGGAACAAAGGTTTAAAAAAATTGGGGTGCCGTGAAAGAATTTTTACACATCGAAGGTATCGAGAATCGAAAAAGTTTGAAAACTTGGGTTTAGCCGAAATATTTCCGAATTTTGGGATTTTCCAATCAGCATTATGGTTAAACTGTATGACGCATCACGATGCTCACTTTCAAAGTATATTATACCTTCCTACACTTACATAATGAGAAACGTCTTGAATTCGGCATATCAAAATAATATATTGTGGGATTATGATTGTTACTTGTTGGAAAATGTGTCAGTTGATATAAAAAGACAGCGGGCTATAAAATTGAAGTAAAATGTACTTAAAAAGGTTATTTATATTTAGTGAGTACATATTCAATTGAATTCATTTATTTTAACATATTATTATATATCATGAAGATTATAAATATTATTATTTATGTGAGACCTTCACAACAACACTTTGATTAAAAAGAATGAGTTTGTGTTGCGAACACATGCTACACAAGGGAAATACATACTTACCTATTTTGTTTGCTCTCCATTCTCAGGCACGTAGATTTAATTTGAAATGGAATAAAATACCAACGTTTTTAAATACTACCACAAACTAATATTTTTTAATCTACAATTTATTGATTTGCGTCTACGATAATAGTTTTCTTGAATAGGTATACACCACAATAAATTATTTATTGCCATTCATCTGTTGGCCGAAATGGTGCAATCGACAGTGCTATTATTAATCGCTAATCCAAAGATCTATGGATCGATCCCGCAGCTTGCCTTTGATTTTTATTTCGTCTAAGTACATCATGCGGGATTTTCTTCACCAATCGGTTGGATTCACTCTCCCGGGAATCTTTCTGTACCTGCCGCAAATAAAAAGTTTTATTTCGATAATAGACAAATGAACATACAGTGAGGAGTCAACCGAGTGACTGAAACACAACATATTTTAAGTAATTATTATAAACAACGTCCGTCTACGTTACACTCGCAAAAGTAGAATAGGTATATCGATTATAATGGCCATCCAATTATTGGTATCGCCCAGTGGCGAAGACTCCATACTAGGCGATTATTTAAAGTCTACCTTCTTAAGAAAAATATTTTTTAATTGTTATATAATGTTAATTGTTATGTTATATAAAAATAATTTATTTTGCCAAGGAGAGATGTCGTATATGTTGGAATGTATTGCAGTATTACACAGTTTACAAAACAACTGCAAAGGTATTAAAAAATATACCATAATATAAATAAATAATAAACGCCGCGACGTTTCGACGTAAATAAATCTCCGATTATGTGTGAAATAATTCTGAATTTTTTTCGTATGGACTTTACGTCTCGTAACCTCAGCAAGTCTGCTGATTTGTACGAAATAAGGTAAGCTCCCATCGCAGAGCCTAAAACATTCGCGCATAATAATGTTGTCACGACTGCGCACTTTGTCCAAAATCATTAATAATTAGATAATTAAAAAAATAATTTCAACGGCGTTTAATCGAATATTTATAAATAAGTAAGTACTTATAGATTGTTTTTATAAATAAAAATAAATTTTATCTAATGATTTTTGATGGGTATACATGTTTTGAAAAATACGTAATTTAAACACATCGCTCATTTTTATGTCGTCAATGAGTTTTTGAAGTTTCATTGAATTAGTGTGTCGTTGTCATTTACTAGTGTGTACCTATTTAGTAATTATCGTACTATTCACGTAAGTATACCTCCACAGTCTACCTCTTTCCAAAAGTCACCCTATGCCACTGGTATCGCCAATGATAGGTTGTTTCTATATCTTTTTAAGGTGTTGTTATAGTGTAATAATTTTATGACTGGTTTTATGTAATATTTTAGGCTCCCTTTTAAATTTTCTGACGAATCAATTGCGTCATTTGCGTCAAAGAAATTCGCCGCTGAGTAGATAGTATCACATTTACCAATCATTTATCTCCCTCCAACGGACAATATTCGCCACTGCATCGTGTCCATCTCCTCTACAATGGACGAAAAATATTGTGAACATACTTCATACCTACAATCATTCCTTCATCATCCATGATTCAGACAGTACGTGCTAAATTAGTATGTGGTAAGCATTCTGGTTTACCGCGTACCTACCTATATAGTTATGTATAGGTCCACCAGTCCATTGTTCCAAGCAACTTTGTCGAAGAAGTTGGACATACATTTGCATACGAGGAATTATTGTTCACACGGTTTTAAAGTTTAAACGTGCACGAAATATCAATTCAAAATATGGTCAATACTTGTCATACGTACGTAAGCCAGGGTTGCATACTCGAAAAATATTATATTTTTGTCAGTAAGTGTGAATCAATATTAATGATTTCTACAACTATTAGGTTGCAATTGAATAGGTACTTAAGATGAATATTCCACCTAGCAGGGGTACCTACCGGAAAAATACGAAGCCTGCAATTAAGGACATATTTTTGATAATTTACATGTGTATTTACAGTGTTTTAATTAATAAATAAGTAGGAATCGAAAAACATTAAAAAGAAAAAAAAAAATCAAAGATAAACTCACGTTTAAAAAAACCGTCGTAAATTGTGAATTCGTTAAAGGATTATTATTACAAATAAACCTTAAAAATAATATGCGAATTTCTCACAAATTTAGGAGGTATAAATTAATATTACCCGAAGCATATCAACATCGAAAAGTAGGTATGTTGGTACTTTGAGTATATTTTTTATTTTTTTGTATTGAGTTGATCTCAAAATTAGTCAGTACCTCGGTCATCTTTGTCCCTATAACTGTAATAATAATAATTATTATTGGTTTTTTTAATGTGGCCGGAGTTGGCAGGGTTAAAATAATCTAGCAGGTATCACTAACTTCCACACTTACCTCGTCTACTACTTATAAATTCTTGCCTCTTCAACCGCTGACCCCGTATACATTCTCCATACCCAGACATTCCGATTTTTGAGCTTTGGTGCTTTCCATCGAGTTATTGCGATCTATCCCATCCACAATTTGTTATCATTAGTGTCCGTTTGTGTGTGTTTTAGAATATTAAAGCAAACATTGGATGCGTCAGATGGTTGCTCTGATTTATGAAATTCACTGACAGTGTCAGTGATTTTCACTGAAACAGGCCTTGCGTGTCATAGAATGCCGATAGTGGAAGGGTCAACCTGTAGAAAAGGCTATTCGACAGCCACTGGATCATGATTCTTTGTCATGGGATCCTGACGAAGAAGAAGAAGCTATATTCCACTTACCTAAATAGTTTTTAGGTAAGTATATTTTTCCTTCCGTGGGGGGGGGGGACACACACACTCGTACTTTGGGTATGACTACGACCACCTTACACTTGGGCTGCGGCTATAACTAGATGTGCTTATCTAGTCATCCACAAGTGGTTATCGAATATATACCCGTGGTCTAACGGTCACAATTATTAGGATTTTAACGTGCGAAGGGTGGAGCTAGGCTGTTAAGATCCGACATAAATAGTGCACACTAGAGATGAGTTGGAAATACTGTCACCAGTTTGTGTACTCAAGTCTCGGATGAAACAACCCAGTATGTGTGGCCCAATAAACTTGTTCCAAAAAACTTGTGATTATATCATTGCCAGTCGCTCGCCAATTGAACAATAGGTCATAAATTTTGTGTCGCAGCCAATGACATTAATATGGACAAATCATCTATAAAAAAAATGACACTCACTTTTTTGTCGGGTCTGCCGAATGGCATAATCTGTTCTTACGCCATTACAATATTCCATTGCTATAAATTCCAGATGCTTTTTGTCGGGTCTGCCGAATGGTTCGGTTCGAACGGGTTCGCTCAAATGAACATTGACACAAGAAACACTGTTCTAACGCCATTACAATAAAGGTGATATTGTCATAAATTATCGATGCGTGATATCCCATAATGGAAATTGCGTGACGTCTACCTATGCATGTGCGAATGTCGCTATGCACGAATTTACTTGCTAACTACTGTATTGAGTGCGTTGTCCAATAATAATGTCATTGGTCCCAGCACATTCCCTCATGGTGAGATGACGCACAAAACATATTGTTTAAAATTTAAAAAAAATCATTGTTATTCATTTTATGAACAAGAATTTTATAACATAACCTAACAGAAAAACAACTCATAAATTTTAAATGTGTAAAATTTTATAATAAATGAGACATTTCGAAACGCAGAGCTCAGAGTATTTTTAGCGATTCTATTGAAGCCGATGTTTAAAATACTAATATGGAGTTGGTTTTAGTTCCAGTTGAGTATGAGACTTATGTCGCATACGCACGCCAAAATCTCTATATAGTATTTCAAATACTAGTAAGTATTTTGGAACAAGTTTCGATACTAAGTATTTTTTTTATACTGGTAGTAAGTCTACATCGACCAGTTTTCCCACCTCTAGTGCACACTAAACTTAGTCAGGGATACGTATTTGTTTTCATTAAACTATACTTACTACAAATTGCAGATAGTTTTTAAAATGAAATAAGTATTTAAACACAAGTCATAACAGATAACAGTCAAAAATCGTATATCGATAAGATATCGAAAAATATGTCCTTAAATCATACATAATTTTAGATATTTTATGGACAGTAGAATATTTTGTATATACCTATTATGGTTTGGCTTGGACGGGGCTTAGTGAATTTAAAAAACTAACCAACACCATCTGTAATACATATTTGAATTCTAATTTAACGAAAACAAATAATAAGTAGGTATTACTGAAAAACTGCGCACTATTTTCGTCGGATCGTCCATAGCATACCTAAACTATTATGGCGCAACTATGTGGAGCATACAACGTTTGCTTTAATATTCCGATGTGGTATGTCTAAAAGGCAAGACAGCGCGGATGATACAAATAGACACTAACGATCCTAATAATTATGACTGTTAAGATATACGAATTCGATAGCCATTTGGTAACACGGTGGTGAAAACACTGCAGTCCAGGTATTTGTCGCTAAACTCAAAGTGTCTGGGCATGAAGAACGTACCTGGAAAAGTGCAGTATTCCGCCGTTGAATTGAGTAGAATCTATAAGTTGTAGGCGGGGTTAATATGGAAGTCAGTGGCGCCTGCTAGATTTTCTTAACACACTCCTTAAAAAGTAATGAAAAATATTATGGATAATTTTTCAAAACGGATCCCCAAACCATTTTTTGTGTGCGCGTGTGATCAGAACATATTACATGTTCGTAAATGCATGTGTTGGGATTGTTTGGAAACACTTTTGATGCCTACAAATTTCGAACAGTTGGATAATATACAAATGTTCATTTTTGATGATTTGCCGATGTCAATAATTGATACTACTCCTAATCTTTTCGCGAATGTTTATTTGACCAAGCCTGAGGTGTAATCGTATATACACGTTTTGTTTGAAGTCGTGATTTATTTTTAAAATATTCGGCAAATCTTTTGTGTCAACTGTTTTATTTGCTGAGTGTTTCGCAAACTTTCGACATCTGTGAAGCCTTTTATAATTTTCGTAACACTGAGTACCCTCTTCAAAATCAAAATATATTTATTTTTTCCTTTTTTAGTACATAAACATAATATAATAATAATAAACGATACATAAAATTCATTCACAATAAAATATAAATAAAAGTTATATTATTTCTATTTCTACAAATGCTGAAAAAGCTACTTCATAGTAAGTTGGAAAAGGTAAGATGTATTTCAGGCCTTTCTCTGTTAAAACTGGATGCACATGTTGCATTTGCAACCAGAATAATGTTAAAGTACACTCCTTATATGTATTTATTTTTCAAGAATTCATCTGAAGCTAATTCCAACAATTGCTCTTCTTCCGCATGCGATAAACCTGCTAGCATTGATGTTGTATTATTTATGTCGTATTAACCCATTGCAGACAGAATTAAGTTTTCAGGATCACTTAAAAAGGCACACTGATTACTAAAATTGATATAACTTATGTATTATTCATTCAATTCAAATAAATCTTTTAAATATTTATAGGTTTTGAATTTTTCTATTAAGTATTTATATTTTAAGTAAATTTTGTGTATAAGTGGAATGAAAAAAACATGTCAAATATAGTTTTTTGGGTTTTTTAGCCTTTTTTATACAAAATTACATAGTTAAAAGTCCATGATAGAAGTAAATATTAAAAGGAAGATATACAAAAACTGGAGCAAAATATAATACTCTTCAAGATATTTAGAAGATGGAGGGCCATTTTATGTTTATTACTGTCTCAAACACCTCATACCTAGCGAACTGATCATTATTTTGACAAATTTAAATAAAAATAGATTTTATAAATCAAATATTTCTTTAAAAATATATTGGACTGTATATAACTAAAATCATAAAATGATAGCTACATATTATATTATTAAGTAATTTCAACTTTAAAAAAAATCAAAATATGATTATTTTTTGATTTTCATCATGTCCTGCATCCTGTAACAGCGGCGCCAAATTGGCGCCGATAGGGCGCGATGCATGTTGCACCAGGCGCACTCAAAGCCCGGTACAGCATGTAACCCCACAAAACTCTTCCTGTACCCCAGGGGGTACGCGTACCACACTTTGGGAAACACTGCAGTCTAAAGAACTGGATATTAGTAAATACCTACTCACTTAACTGTATGTTTCCAAGTAATTTACAATACATGACTGTATATTTAAGTAGAAAGCTATATAACAGTGGTGTCCAAACTCAATAAGCATGCGAGCTACACAGTGACGTCCCTAGGCCTAGGCCAAATGTCGATCTTAGCCGGCTCTCGCATCAAAACTCGTCTCGCCTAAAACGTGTCGAATACGTCGATGTGACGTCATAGTTATTCAATACAAACAACAAACAACACGTCGTCAAATGGAGCTCGGCAGATTGGTCGAAAGCGACTGTTTCGTTTGAAAAAAAACATTTGCTGTTGCAATCGACAAGTTGCATTCTTCTCGGGCTCCGAGTCGAAGTCGTAATACATAAGAACATACAAACACCTACGAATTGGTCATTCATATACTGACTCGCCGATCACCGCATTCAAATATCTATACGTTTCGAAGGCTACGCGCGACTGCCACAAGCTCAGATTACAGGTCACAAGGTAGATGTGCGCGGTATTCACAAGCAAGACTCGATCTCAGTTATCGGAAGGTTTGTTCGGCACACCGACGAGTTTTGATGTGAGAGCCGGCTTATACATACATAAATAATTGTCGCTCCCTATCATATATAATATCCAGAGACATCCCGTGGAGGTAGGCAGGTCATGCGTTGCTTAAAGGCAACAACCGAAGGAGCTAATTCAAATATTACAACTTTTTAAGCAGTCATGGTTGTCCACGAGGCAGTCGATTCGGTCGCTTCGTTAGAAAGAACCGATATCTTACCAATAATAGATACTATATTACGGTTTATCGTACTGGTAAAATAATTTTAACAAGGGTGCCTCCAAACTTGTAAGCGCCTCCATCTCAAACCTCCATGTATCTAAAAGCTAACGCTATATTCGACCGTGTTTTATGGAAATGCTCTAATCGTTTAATCTAATCTAGTCAGAAGTTGATATGATACCAGTGGCGCACCCAGGATTTAATATTGGGGGGGCCCAAAGAGGAGAAAGTAAATTAGTCCTATAGGCTCTTTTTCTTCTTCACAGCCTAATTTCTCGTTTATCGGTATTTTGTCTATTGCAGGCCTATTGTCTATTGGGGCCCCCTATTTACCGCTAAGATTAAGGGCAGTGTGAAACACTACATTAACGTTTTTCAAATTGTGTTTTAGTTCAAATTAAGGGTACTTATACAGTGAATTATTGGCGATTTTTAATACATCTACTTATAATGGAGCTGTCGAGTATTGACACATAATAATCAAAAAATATATTGCACAATTATATAAGTAATTGAAAATGTTCATGGTCATGCAGATAATAGCGCCGCAGGCGACTTTTTTACTATTAAAGCTAATTTATGATGTGTGTTTATCTCACTTATCTGGTCAACCCGAGATGCCGGGGCCCCCACAGCCCGAGCCCCCAGACTAGAGCCCTGTCAGCCCTCCCCAGCCATGACCTATACCACTCCGGAATTCGGGTGGACACCGAGAATTTTTTGACAGTTCCATTAGAGCAGGGGTTCCCAACCTTTCTGTACTCTAGAGCACATTCTAAAATATCGGTAGGGTGGCGGGCACCACCTATTTTTAATCGACAAACTCCTTCCATAACTTCTCATTTTCCCATAATTTATTTTCTTATATTCATAATTTATTAATAAATAATAAACAAACATGTTTCAAAATAATAAAACTATTATTCAAATTGCATACACACAGAGAAATGTATTTACAAAACGTAAACAAAGTAAACAAAAAACACAAATACAAAAAAACATTTTATAAAAAAATAGAATATCAATATGTCAATGTGAGCTCTGGCATTGCATATCATTGGCCAGTGCCTCATAATTAGGAGAGTATGACGATAATCCTGTTAGCAAACAATCATAAAGATGCTCATCCTTAGGCACTGCAATACTACTACCACACAACAAACAGACGCATTTATTTTTCACATTAAAGAAACAATATGATTCCTCCCAGTCAGTGTTAACATTATAGGTTCGTTGTCTTTTACTCGGTCCACTCATTTTAGAACTATATAGAAGGAATATCAAAACTCCTAATTCGTGTTTCGTCAGACGAAGATGTCTCCTAGCTAACTGTTGCGACCCGAACGGGGCAGCAATCGCAATCACAATTACAACAACGCGGTTCCAGGCGGGGAATGCTATTTGCACATCACTCCTTGTACACGCCGAAAACCCGAACTGAGCCGATGATCGCCGAAGCAATCGTGGCGGTATGAGCACGTGACTACTGTGACGTGCTTCGGCGTTCATTGGCTCAGTTCGTGGCGTTCGTTCACTTCGGGTTTTCTGCGTGTGTCAGGCTAGCGTGAAAATTCTGTCTCTGTCGAATAGTGGCGGGCACATACGAATCGTTCCGCGGGCGCCATGGTGGAACCAATTGCGGATGTGGATGGGACAGGTCGCAATAACTCAAAGGTAAGCCAAGTGCTCATTTATAGAGTCAAAAAGTGGAGTGTCTGGGTATAGGGAATGTGAACGTAAAAGTGCAGGGGTCCATGGTTGAAGTGACGAGAAGCTGTAAGTAGTATGTAGGTACATGGAGTAAATGCGAAAGTAAGTGGCACGTACGACCTGCCACCTTGAAAAATCTTAAATAAATTAATATTGATAGTTTTTCGAAATGAACCCACCTAAACCATTTTTCTGTTTGCGCGTCTGAAGAATTATGTTAATTAATCAATACTCGTTATATTAATTAATTTATATATATTTTTTCCGACCATGTCCGATCCTAATAAGATCATAATATGGGCTTCCACAGAATGGAGGTTTGTATTAACAGATTTTGTTTTTACGAGAAATAGATGTCAGCCACTTGCTCACCTATTAGGTCCATACTCTGACTCATACACAAATTGAACAACAAGATGTGTAGGTACTTGCCAGACCCAGGATTAGAACCTGAGATGCACGGCGGTATAGACAGACGCTTAAGCCGCGCGGCCATCGTGGGTAGGTCTTTATGTATATTTACATTATTTAGGGCAACCAACAGGATCGATAACAGATAATAAGTATAATGAGAATATAATATAATAATGTGATGGTCCTAATAACTGGTGGACACAAAAAATATAATAAATCAAATTAAATTAAGTATATTAAACATTACAGTTACATAAAGAATATAATATTAGAGAGTTATTGAAAATGGTTAAAAAACAAAAGTAGTAATCATAAAAATATACAGAAAACATAAAAAGTATATACCTACTTAATATATATTTTTTTTATTACACATTGATTACAAAAATTTAAAATATAATTATGAAAAGTTATTGCAACCAACAAAGTAAATAATGTAGATGTAATGTAGACGGCAGGCAATATACGAAAAGGAAAATACAATAAAAAAAGCAATCGTCCAGATACAATTAGTCGTAAATTATTATGAAGCAACTTAATTTGAAAGAGGCAAACTCGATTTTATAGAATTAATAATAAATGCGGACGAAAGATCATTAAAATCTCGACACCTCAGCTGAGGCATGGTCTAAACTATAAAAAGATCGTGACTAGGCGATGCGCGGATTGTGCAAATGACGCGGGCCGAACGAAATAAATAATGTGTCATAAAAAATCAACATGCGTCCTTTTTATGTTATGTTTATTATTATATTCGTAATAATAATAGTATGTTCATTGACATGTTTTCTTTTTCAAGGACATGCGGAACGTTTTTTAGTCATCTTTACACTAGGGGCGGCAGGTTATATGAAAGTATGGTGAAGCAGGCTAGTATGGTGAAAAGGCATGGTGAGGCGGGCTGGTAATCAATTTATGGCAAAATTTGAACGTTAACATTATATTATATGAGTACGTTATAATTAGGGATTCCAATCCCGGGCTATTTTCGATACCTATGAATCCCGGGATTGATAAACATAATCCGGGGATTTCGGGATTGATTTTTTTATCAATTTTTATGGAAAATAAAATAAAAGCGAAAATATAAAAAATACTTTTAATAAAAAATAACTACATTAAAAATAAACTGAGTTTGAATGAAGTTTGAAGTTTGACCCATGTGTAGGTTGCGAATTCATTTTATTTTTTCACATACATTATTAAAAATGGAAAGATTGGAAAAAAACAATGCTTCGCACCTTTAACAAAGTAATTCCACCATGATATCATACGTTTTACGGAAGTTTCATATTTGTCTGACTAATTAGATTTATGAAGCGGAAAGGCCATACCTAAGTACGCCATGATTATTTGCTTTACTATTTTAAATCTCGCTAATCCATTCATTAAGTCATTACTATCAGAAACAGCAATCTCCTATTAAATTCACATTATTATTTAAATTACAATATTATTTACTCCGTTAAACTTGTGTATTTCCAGGATTGAACGTATACAATATTAACAATAAATGTCTTATATAGTATAAATTATACTAGATTTATTTTTGACCGATTTTATCAATGTTATTTGTAAATATAAAAATTTTATATTAACAATGGAAAAAATGCCAATCCCGGGACCAGTCCCGGGATCCCGGGATTGTAAAACTGTAATCCCGAAATCCCGGGATCAGAATTTTGGCTCGGGATTGGATTCCCTAGTTATAATGACCAAAGTAAATCCTCTGTGATGCCCTGAATTTTTGTCGGCTATTGTTGGCCTGCTTCATTCAGCTGTATGAGAAAGCCGATTTCTTGCCCCTCTTTTAATTTAATACCTCTATATCTTTACATGATTTAAGAATATATTTGTCCGACGCCATCACAAAACAAATTGACGTGCAAACAGGTCGACTATCGCTCTCCGAATTGCAACGCGGCCGAAATTTCGTTCCACATACAGTTCAAAATTATTTGCCGTTTCACTTATGTACGCTCTTAAATAACCGTGTTTTCATTTCCGCTATCATTTACTAAACTGCCCCTACATACTTGGATTGTGTTATGTTATTGAGATTATTAAATCATTTAAATATGACTCAATATTTTTTTGTCACTGTTTTATCACGTAATCACGTATCATCTGATGTACACACGATTTTGTATGATTACACCATTATAAAAATATACCTATACGTAGGTATACTCGCATATAATTTTGTACGGTTCGGTAATAAAAGTGTAAAGTGTAACTTGAGACGTGGCCAAATTAGGATACAACGAGTTTGCATAATTACATACATTTTAATGAGAGCTACATCATTTCTCTATAGTTGTAAATCACTTCTGCAATCAGATTCACATCGTGACTAGCAGTGGCGAAGGGTGATTTTTGGAAAGAGGTAGACTGTGGAGATCAAAGAAAAAGAGCACACTTGTCAGGTAGGTATACTTACGGGAAATAAGAAGATAATATGATATTACTACTAATGAATAAGTACACACTAATGTCAACGTCACACTAAATCTACGAAATTTCAATAGCTCACTGACGATATGAGCAATGAATATCAATTATGTATTTTCTTATACCTAAACGTAACATACCCCTAAAAATATATCATCGGTAAATATAGCTGTATCAAGAGTTCAAAATGACAACCAACTTAACAAAAAAATAATATATATACATATGTTAGTCTATGACTGAATTAGCTGATAAATAATAATCAGGAGATAAAATTATTTATCTTTATATGACCTGATTGAACCCTTAGAAATTATTTTTTTAAATTATCGCATTATTAAATATTATTCGAATAAAGCGGCTGTCCTCGACACTAAATATATCCGGAGATAGACTTTGCCCTATAAGTTTGTAGATTTGTATGAACAAAACCAGACAACCCGATGCCCTTGACACGCAGTTCATACAATAAGCCCGCCAAAATCATCTCGAGTGAATCGATATTTTAATACTCGCTAGAGGCGCTGCTGTCACTTATTTTTTATTTGTTCTGAATTATGCTGACGATAGATGGGTCTCATTTATATTTTTTGGTACAGTGCTACATACTCTCACTTGCCTTTGACAAACACAAATGTCAATAATATTTTAATAATTCATTTACGACGATTAGTACTTTATAGAATGAGTTAGTGCTCGGCAGTGGCGCACCCAGGATTTAATATTGGGGAGGGGCCCAAGAAGGAGAATGAAAATTAGTCCCATAGGCTCATTTTCTTCTTCACATCCTAATTTCTCGTTGCCTATTGCACTCGGTGTACCTACACCATGGTCCCCACATCCTGAAACGGGCCCTCATGCTAGGATATTTGGCGGGCCCCCTACCTACCGCTAAGATTAAAGGCAGTGTGAAACACTACATTAACGTTTTTCAAATCGTGTTTTAGTTCAAATTAAGGGTACTTTTACAGTGAATTATTGGCGATTTTCAATACATCCACTTTAATAATGGAGCTGTCGAGTATCGACACATAATAATCAAAAAATATATTGCACAATTATTGAAAATGTTCATGGCCATGAAGTATAATAGCGCCGCAGGCGACTTTTTTTACTATTAAAGCTAATTTATGATGTGTGTTTATCTCACTTATCTGGTCAACCCGACACGCCGGGCCCCCACAGCCCGGGCCACCAGGCTAGAGCCCTGTCAGCCATCCCCAGCCATGACCTACACCACTCCGGAATTCGGGTGGACGCCGAGAATTTTTTGACAGTTCCATTAGGGATTGGGTTTCTAAAAAAACCTGACTTAAGTGTTTCGAAATTTTTGTGTTAGAAATTAAAATCTAAGAAATTGATCTAAAAAGGGTTCTGGAGAATTACAAATCATTTTTTTGCCACTGATTTTATTTGTATAAGCCCAAAGGTTTATTGGCTTTCAATTTCAATGGTTAAAATCATTCTGATAATTTTCATGTTTGGGGGGTGCCAGTATATTGGATAAATAACCATTTTTATTTTTCTAGACATACTAAAAATAATTGTAATATAAAATGATACACGTGAATTATTATCATGTAGTTACGCATATCATATTTTCATCATATTTAATATTTTTTATGTTAATTTTGATTAAGTAGTATAGTGCCACATTCGATTTTTTTTTATAATAACAAATTTGTCACCTGTCAGCCCATGGTGGTGGGTGTAGTCGTACTTTTCACCGAATTTTTATCGTCGATTTTGGGTTTTTTAATAGTGAAGTTCCAAAATATTAATTGGAAATGAAAAAAAAAGTATTATTGCATTTAACTTATAGGTAGACAAACCTACCCAACAGAACACACCCTAATTTCTCGTTTATCGGACTTTTGTCTATTGCACTCGGTGTACACCACTTCGGAATTCGGGTGGACACCGAGAATTTTTTGACATTTTCATTAGAGATTGAGTTTCTAAAAAAACCCGACATTAGTGTTTCGAAATTTTTGTGTTAGAAATTAAAATCTAAGAAATTTTTCTAGAGGGTGCTGGAGAATTTCAAATCATTTTTTTGCCGTGTTTTTATTCAATGTTTTGGGGTGGGGGCAAGGCCCCTTGGCTCTACGGTGCAAAATGTGCTCTACGATGCAAAAAGGTTTGGGATCCCCTGACATAACATATGCCTACATACATACATAAGGAAAAAAATTAAGCATATTTTTTATTTCGGAAATGCACAAGGTAAATAAGTAATAATTACTAATAGGTAGGTATTTGACATTTTGAAATATGCCTACTTTGTCTCACTTTTTTACAGGAAAACCATGTTTGTTTTATTCAAATAAGATATAATAAAATTGTTATAAATATTCAAGGAATGTAGACAGGATATTTTTTTATAAATTTTGAAACGTGAGGACATTTTTATTTTTAGAATGCATGCACAATTTCCATATTATTTAATAAAATAACGGGAAAAATATTCTCTAATATAATAATAAATTACTGATTAGGCTGTCCACCAGTGGCAGCTCTACCATCTTTCAGATGATGGGGAAAGATGGTTTGAAATATCAAAGCGTGTGTCTTTATTAATACTTTTATTAAAACAATACCTACATGCAGTTCATTTATATGACTTGTTGGTTTACTACCTATTTATCAAGAATTCAAAGAAAACATGCATTTAATGGCTATTACTTCACACACCAGCTCTCGCCCCATATTTCAATAAATAATCCACCTCATTCCAATGTTTTATATATCGATTTATATAGTGATGTCCCGTAGACGTAGGCAGGTCATGCGTTGAATATGGGTGGCACCGTTATAATGAGCGGCGAATATTTTCCATGAAGCAGACGATGATGTGACTTCATTAGAAAGTATTGCCATCTTAGTTTTGACTGATATTTGACGACATTCAGAATTCTTCATAATATTTCTACATGTTATTGTCACTCTAAGTCATATCATTTAAGTCATAAAACAAATCTCGCTTCAGATTAATGGTATATGGCGACTGGTTTCACATTTATATTTATTAATCTGTTCCGTGTGTAGAACGTTAGATACTGATGGACACCAGTCAAGTGGGTATATTCTATACACAAGGCGGCTATCGGCGGTAGTTTATCATATGTATGTATTGAGGCGGTTAATTATTACAATAGGTAAACCGTCAAAACCAGGGTTAGTCAACCTTTTTATACCTACCGCCTACTTATGTATGTCTGTTAGTAGTAAAATTTTCTAATCGCCCACCAGTTCCACAGTAATGTTGATTTATAACGTTGGGATCGTAAGTTTACTTTATAAAATTTATAAAGCAGAGTTACAGCAAGTTAACGCATATAATAATAATTACTTACCAAATACTTTCAGACTTTCGAAAAGTTTGGCAGAATAAATCTTTATAAAACAACTTACTGTAGTTAAATCTATCTTTTTTATTTATACTTTGCATACGTAGAAGCATGCAGTCTGATGAAATTACATTTAATTACTTAATTAAATATTTGGATATGGGATAGGCATTTTTTTATTTTTCTATAGATTTTCAAACACCTACCACCATAAAAGCTGGAACGCCCTCTAGTGGGCGGTAGGGTCCAGGTTGACTATCCCTGGTCTAAACTATCAAAGGTGCTATGTTTTAACAGCCCCTCTCTTGGCTGTGTTAACTTTTAGATCGAGATAGACAATTTTGACAGTTTAGACGGCTAACTTATTGTAACAGTTTACAACCTCAATACCTACTTAAATATGATAAACGATAAACTATCGTCGACAGCCGCATTGTATATAGAATAGACCCAATGGACGTAAGACGAGTGCTTTATACTACATGAAAAAAATTGCCTTCGCATACAAATAAAGGCTATACTTCAGTTGAGGCATGGTCTAAGAAGATCGTGGCTAGGCGATGCGCGGATTGTGCAAATCATGCGTGCCGAACGAAATATAATTTGTCATAAAAATCCAACATGCGTCCATTTAATGTTATGTTTATTGTTATATTACTATTAATAATAGTATATTCATTGACATGTTTTCTTTTTTAAATACATACGTGAAGTTTTTTAGTCATCTTTATACGATTTAAGAATATTTTCATCCGACGCCATGACAAAACAAATCGACGTGCGCACACTTTGACTATCGGTCTCCGATTGGCGAGTCCAGGCGACGAGTGAGAAATTTCGTCGCACCTACTGTTGAAAATTAATTGCCGTTTCACTGAAGTACGCTCTTAAATCGTGTGGAAGCGACGGGCGGCTTTTTGGTGATTTTCCACGGGACGGGCAAAAATAAATATATATCGGTGATTGTTGTCTTATGGGATGAGTTATGAGTTATGTTACGACATATCGAAGAGTGGACACTGGATATAAATACGCCATCGAACAGGACATTTTTGTTAATGGTTTTATAAGTACATAGTTACATCGCATGCACAATGTTTAGTGGTAAGGTCAAATGTTTAGAGGACAGGTCGGGCGGCAATTGGTTAATCGGAGGCACCACTTAACCAACTGGAGCCGGAGTGCACTTGCCATAGCACGGCGGGTACCTATTTCATTCTGAAATGGTACCTACAGTGTGGTCTGCAAGCTAGAATCATTTTGAAGACCAGATTAGATAGTTTAGTTTTACATATTGCAAATTTTTGTTTTGCCTACAGCAATTACAAAATATGAAAAGCGCAAAAAGGTGTAAGTAATAATATCATTAGAGGTTGCAATCACAGGATTCAACGATAATACAGTATTTAAAATGCTGAAAACATGAGATCAGTGGCCGCCCATATGACACACGATTTTGGCTATTTTTTAACCCCCGCCCCCCATCTTCACATAACATTTAACCACCCTGTCTATATTACTCTCCCATAAACGTTAAAAACAGATTTTATTTAAATATTTATTACCCCGATCGACAATATTACCTACATATTATTATATTTTTTGTTTATTTTGCGACGTCACATTTTCTCTGACATCTCCACCCTTCATCACATTATATCAGGGTAGTTTTTCATATTTTTGTATTGAAGTATGTATTATAATTTTTACAATACGTTAGTTGTAATTGTTACAATAAGTGCTGTGATTTTTTAACAGCACCTCTATTACCTGTGCTAACTTCTAGATCGAGATAGACAGTTTTGACGGCTAACATATTGTATTAATGATGATACTGACATATTATATAGAAAATTACATACGAATACGAACATTATGAATAATTCCGTCGGTTATTTAATAATAAAAAACGCTGTGTGTACCTACTTAAGTACGCGCGTTAGAAGTTATACTTCTTCGGCGTAACAAAACAAAATAAGCCGTTACCTGAGTCTATTAATAATATTACAGTGGATTACGTTGATGAAAACGTACGCGATTCACCTGTGTATCATATAGCACGTCATGATAATTGTAATTTAATTATTGTATTGGACCAAAACTCATCTTTGCCATACAGCGATTATAATCGATTCAGAAGTGCCCATGATGAATTAATAAAAAAAACAAATTTTAATATATTTTTTGAATTATTTACCAACTCAACATTCACAAAATTTATTTATTTATTGATATATAATTTTACTCATAAATAATACTTATATAAATATAGCCTCCCATCAACACCCACGATGGCCGCGTGGCTTAAACGCCGGCCTATAGAGTCGAGGGTCCCAGGTTCGAGTCCTGGGTCTGTCAAGTACACATATTGTTTTTCAATTTGTGTTTGAGTCAGAGTATGGACCTAATAGGTTGAGCAAGTGGCTGACATCCATTTCTCGTAAAAATAAAATCTGTTAATACAAACCTCCACTCTGTGGAGGCCCATACGATCCTATTATGATCGGACATGGTTGAAAGAAAAAAGAAAGAAATATAGCCTCAAATCTTGATACACAATCTTTACAATGAAAAATAAATATACACTCCAATATAAATAAAGTTTTATGAATATAAATTAACAGTGTAGATTATTAGTCTCCAGAAAATTGTTTATAAACATATATATTTATTATGACACGTTTACAACACGTGCTCTTTACTTGGTTGTATTGAACGACTAACTAAATGACACTATGTGCATGCGCATGTACCCTTGAGACCGAAATGAATACAATCATAATAATAAATTATGTGTTACATCGGCGCGCGCAACTTCGTCACACGCCAAAAATACACTCTGATCCGTTTTCCCAAACGCGCCAAAAAAGTATAACTACAAAAATGTTTTTCTATATTTTCCTTTCAGCTTGGGTTCCATGATCCATTCCAATGTCACCGCTAACAACGATATGAAAACAAAATCAGAAGACGAATACAGGTAGCCAACAAGTGTTTTTGTAATACGTAAACATCTGGAATCCAGAGTGTTACTTCGGAACTCCAAAATCCAGATATAAATACAATAATCACTGCTGATGTCAGTTCTCAGTTTCTCAGAATGTTGGGTCATCAACAACAAATCTGGAAACGCCTTTCTGGTTTTCAAACGAAAGATCCTGAGAGCAAAGTATCCACCACCTTTTTCTGATTTGCTTTGCCCGAGATAATCTCTGACCATTATTCTCTATATCTTTCAGCAGACTGGGTTGCGCGATTGCGACATAGTATGGTTTTATTACGTTATATGACCATCAATTATTATTTCGTTTTTATATTACATAGATTACAATCAGCAGATTATGAATGGCTTCAAAACATAACATATCAATGCAAAAATCGATTAAATCGATTTTTGAATCCAAGAACCAGTGCCAATTACAATTAACCGATCGGTTATCATGTTGAATTAGCTAAATCCATGTGAAAATTTTGAATTTCGTCGTATCACATATTCCCGAGTATTTTGATTTCAAATGAATTTAATGTTTTTAACTTAATAGGTTCCATAATAATATTATTTTATGAGTGAATAATGAATACTTTGTGAGTTTCAAATACAGTGAAAAATATAGTTTGTTGTTGTTTCCTCACAATGAGGAATAAACCGGATTTAGGAACTGGACGCACCAATTAATGAATGAAAGAATTATTAAAAACTATGTCGGTATTTACAATTTCGGATCGTCCGGGTCCAATATGTACCCATCTATAATGTTTATACACAGCGCCTGTGTCAATTGAGAGTGATTGTCAATTAAATAATATTGTGTATATAATATTATGCAGTGCTTGAAAAGCAATAAATTTAGATGCTATCGCCGTACTGTTTCGAATAATGGATAAAATTCTATTGAAAGCAGCGTAAAACACATCGATTTCGAATTTGCACTATAAAACATTATGAACTAACTGGCATTCGTAACCAATAGTACCCTATAGTTTTGAGTGTTAATTAATACAACTATCACGATGAGCTGATAAAGATTACAATTCATTTCAAATATTTGAATTCACGCAGAGCCCATGATGCAGGTTGATGAATCGCTAAATCTCAAAACTCGATACACTTTTGTGCAGGGCGGTTTTACCCTTATATGAGCTAATTCCGCTAATACATAATATAACTCCCACAAGGGGGGCTGACAGGGCTCTAGCCTGGTCGGCCAGCTAAGTGTAGTAAACAGAAGGCAAAAGCGAAGGCACATTGATTGCATTATCATCAGCATCATTTAGACTGATTTATTTTATCCACTAGAGCAGTGTTTTCCAATTAAATATAATCGCGGAGTAAAAATTATAAGGTTTTTCTTTTAATTAAATGATAATTATTATCAGATTCTTTACTTATTATTATTGGGTAATTCGGAAATCGTTTTTCGGACAAAATAACTTTCTAATATTTGGCACAATCCCATTATAATACCTATGTGATGTTATAACTTTTAACTTTCAGTAATTAATCTTTCAAAGTTTATCTATCATTAAATACTTCGTCTACATCAAGGAATGCTATCCTGATGAGAGAAAAAGATTTTTAATACTGTTGAACTCTGTATTGGCCAGCGGCGATTTTCTTTGACGCAATGAAGCAATTGATTACTCAGAATATTTAAAGGGCGCATTCAAATAGTTGAAACCGGTCATACAATTAATAAATTATACCGAAATCTTAAAGTGATACATATATCTCAGAAATTAAGTAGGTATACCATATTATATTAGTTCCTGCAATCAGTGACGTCCCTAGGTAAAGTGCCGCCCCTAGCTGATTTAGAATGCCGTCCTCTTTAATTTTTAGTTTCAAGTTTAGTTAGATATGTAGTTACCGATTTTATTATTTGTTTTCGGCTATCTTAAACAGACAAATACATTAAAATGTACAAAAAACATACCTACCATCTATTGAGAATTAGAGCATTTTCATGAAATCCACTCTCAAAATTTGATAGTTTTAGGTACGTGGAGGTATTGCTGACAGGTTAGGAGGCATAATTCTGACAAGATTGCGTGTGTGATAAACCGACATTAATAAACCGCCACTACTAAAAAAATTATAATATTGGTATTCGTTCCTTCATTCGCCGCCCCTATGCAACACGTCATGGCCTGTCTACCCCCACGGGACGTCACTGTCTGCAACTAACATAACCTCTCAAACAGGTACGTACCTAGTTGTAGACAGAAAAATGAAACACTAATATTATTATGTTTCTCCACTTCAATAATAATTATTTCTAGTTAGATAATGTGATTCTAGGTAAACTACACTTCTACATAAGATATACATTGATATTTTTGCTAGGTACGTATTTGAATTTTATATAGTGGTGTTTAGGGAATCCAATCCCGAGCCAAAATTCTGATCCCGGGATTTCGGGATTACAATTTGACAATCCCGGGATTGGCATTTTTTTTCCATTGTTAATATAAAATTTTTATATTTACAAATAACATTGATAAAATCGGTCAAAAAGAAATCTAGTATAATTTATACTATTTAAGACATTTATTGTTAATATTGTATATGCTCAATCTTGGAAATACACAAGTTTAATGGAGTAAATACTATTGTATTTTAAATAATAATATGGATTTAATATGAGATTGCTGTTTCTGATAGTAAAGACTTAATGAATGGGTTAGCGAGATTTAAAATAGTAATGCAAATCATGGTGTACTTATGGCCTTTCCGCTTCATAAATCTAATTAGTCAGCCAAATATGAAACTGCCGTAAAACGTATGAGATCATGGTGGAATTACTTTGTTAATAGTGAGAAGCATTGTTTTTTTTCCAATCTTTCTCATTTTTATCAATTTATGTGAAAAAATAAAATGAATCGGCAGCTTACACATGGGTATAAATCAAACTTCATTCAAACTGAGTTTATTTCTAATGTTGTTATTTGTTATTAAAAGTATTTTTTCTGTTATATTTTCCATAAAAATTGATAAAAAATCAATCCCGAAAGTTTCGGAATTATGTTTATCAATCCCGGGATTCATGGGTATCGAAAATAGCTCGGGATCCCGGGATTGGAATCCCTAGTGGTGTTAAATCAAAGCCTCACGCCTACAAGTCTCCAACCCCGCCACTGGCATAGGTTGCAATAGAATGCAATGCAATCAAGTGATTTCATTTAACATTCATACGAGAGCAATAACGTTTTTATGACGACAATAAAATCGCTACAATATTACGGGTACAATGACTTCATAAAGTTGTACTGTAAATTTGTCCTAGGTAGGTACATTATAATGTCGTTGATATTTTACAGATGTGTAAAATTTTATGTTATGTAATTTGATGTTGAATATAACCGTGTCCGGAAACTTGTACGTATGCAGTTCGCCGTATCAAACTTTACCGTGAAAAAATGATGTATCGGAAATATATGGCCGTATATTGAAGACCGTCCAACCTCTTGAATTTCTCAAAAACTGAGTATAAAATATTACCCATCATGCATTATTATTTTGAAAAATAAAATTAGATGTTTTTTCGTAGGGGGTCTCCAAATCAATAAGGGCGTCGGGCCTCTACGTCACTAAACGCGCCACTGATTAGAGCTGAATCTATTGTCTATAGTAATTTGTTAGAAATAACTTATCTGTTCACATAACAATCAAAGTGGCAAATAGTTAAACTTTTGGTCAAGTTTAAAACTGTAAATTCAATTTTCGACTGCCCCGAACTGATGAGAATGATCCAGTACCGTGACCCCACTAGGCAGACAGAAAATTGCGACCCTATGCATATTTTTTTAATGCTAACTTCTTTGTTTAATCTCCAATACCTAGGATTCATTCTCTTTCTAATAGTACATCTATTTACATGTTCAATACCTCCGTTCAGGCAATCAAGCATTGCAATAAATGTTTTTTTCTGAGTCAACCTACTCAACTTCTTTTCATAATTTGATATGGTGCTTTTATGTTATTGTGCTTTTTCTAAAATTTTATTTCAAATCTATCGATAAATTGTATTTTGTTGTTGTATATAAATTGTAAATGACTGTAAAGTTTTACTCTCGTTTTTATATATTTTATTTGATGCATGAGCCGTTTCTAAATATATAAATCATACAATTTTGATAACCATAAAATTTGTTGAAGTCTATGTATGATCCAGAAAATATGCCGACGAGTCGAGCTAGATTTTTTTGAATCCAAAAACATTGCAGAACACTACGTTGTTATACATCAGTGGCGAAGACTCTATACTAGGCGATTATTTAAAGCCTACCTTCTTAAGAAAAATATTTTTTTAATTGCATATTGACATATTTATATAATCACTTGATTATTTTATATTCTATAAAAATAATTTTATTTACCAATGTCGTATAATAATGTTGAAATGTATTATACAGATTACATAACAATCGGCAAAGGTTTAAAAAATATACTACAGCACGTGCCATCTGTCTTGGCGTAAATAAATGTCAGATTATTTCTCAAGGAATTGTGATATTTTTTCATATGGACTTTACGTCACGTAACCTCAATCAGTCAATCGAATTATATGAAAATATGGTAGGCTCCTATCGCAGAACCTAAACCTTCGCGCATAATATTGTTGTCATGACTACATGCCCAAAATAATTAATAATTAGATAATTAAAAAAAAATTATTTCTATGGCGTTTAGTCGTATATTAATAAATATACTATTTATGTCATATAATATATTATAATAGAACTTTTATCTAATGATTTTTGATGTGTATAAATGTTTTGAAAAATACGTAATTTAAACTCATCGCTCAATTTTATGTTGTCAGTGAGTTTTTGAAGTTTCATTGAATTAGTGTGTACCTATTCATTAGTATAATATCATATTATCTTCTTATTTCCCGTAAGTATACCTGACAAGTGTGCTCCTTTTCTCAGATAACCACAGCCTACCTTTTTCCAAAACTCACCCTTCGCTACTGTTCTACATACATTGTAAGGTATCGTGAATGTAATAAAATTGTTGACTTAATTAATACACAGGACCGGTTCATCTTCTGCTTTCTTTTTTCCATGACCGCTCCCCAGTTGAACCATACCATGACACTACACAGCACCTCCAAGAAACCCTGTATTCTTGCACCTTTCCGGGATTCGCCGTATACACCTTGTGTACCTACCATGCTGTGTTAAAGATGGTTGCCGCCCAGGCGCTAACAAAAAACTGTCCCTCTTACAATATAAAAGTATATTTAAAAGAAATTGAAGAAATATTAATGAGGGGTATAGAAGCAAAGGCAGCAATCTTGGAATAATTGGCAAAATAACCTATGAATGCAGGAATATTGACCTACTCATTATGCACATGGTAACACAATATTTGAGGCGCAAACCTTGCATTCTTTCATACAAAAATCACTTTCAGAATTCACATTAGAAGCAAAGACCGAATTCTTCTATATTCAATATTATTCCCATACAAAAAAGTCACGTGACAAAATGGCCGATCGGTACAATTTGGGAGCAAACACAGCAGACTTTCAAATAGAGTTAGATGCAAACACAGCAATCTTATATATTTGGAAGCACATGTAGCAATATTGACTTTTATAATTAAAATATCTTGTGTAGCGAAATTACTGATTTTTATTATACAGATTATCTTTTTAACCTTGTAATTTGCAATTTTCGATATGCATTGATGAAATTAGTCAGACACTATAGCACATTTTATTACCTACTTAAATGATTAATAAAATACAATATGCATGACTAGTTACTATCCTTTTGAAAAATTCCTTTGTTTAAAATTGTATAGCTTCATGATTCAGTCCATTTCCTGGTGCCCTTTGCCATACAAAGAATTAAATTTTATCAGAATAATTTTATTTGTATGCAATGTATTTCAGTATTATTCGGGAGTGCGACTTAAAATTTTGGGAAAGAAGAAATTCCTCGAATTAGTTTTTCCTAGTTTTTTTTTTATATACAATGTTTTATAATTAGAATATTATTAGATAAGTATATAGATTTTATATAAATTCAAACAAAGTTTTTGTTGATTCTAAAACATATTAGTTATTTGTGTTGACAGCTATTATGGGATATAAGCCCATTCTCAGAGTTATAAATATGATAACTAATTGATAGTCTACAAATATATTGTATTGCGAAAACATATCTACTGTTCAACAAAAAACAGGTTCAAATATTTTTTGATTGTTAACTTTGTTTTTTCTGAGATAATATTTCAGATTTCGAAGTTAGTACCTACCTACTTCCTCTCATTTTTTTTTTATATATACAAATAACCATGCCCTTGCTTTTTCGTACAAGATGGTTGGGAGGGTTAGTTGCATTGATGTGTAGTTAATTATGTTCCTCCATTTATCTTTAATTTTCTTTATGGCCAGAATTAAATATTTTGTGTTCTTGTATTGTTTAGTATTTCTTAAGGTTTTTGGAGGTCAATTTCTTGGTTATCCTATCTACATAAGAGTCTTGAGAGTACATCGCTCCTTTTCTAGTATAGGGCAGTCGTTGATGACATGCCACAGTTTGAGATGTGTAGCCGTCACATGGACAACAGTCATCGTCCCTCAATTTAAATCTTTTTAGATAGGGTCGCCTGCTACGTGGCCTGTTAGTATCTGTGTGAGTTTATGTGATATTTTTATGTTCCTGGCAAGAGTGATGGCAGAGTTTATGTTTGGAATAAATTTCTGCATTATTGATCCTGTGGCAGATGTTGCGTATCTGTAATTCCATTGCTCTATTGTGTCTTCGTTTATTTTATGTTTTGCGTAACTTAGGGGGAAGTGTGTGTAGGTTGAAGGTCTTTTATCTGTTGTGGCTTGTTTAGTGTATATATCAGCTTCCTCGTTCCCGGCTATCCCTATGTGACTTCTTATCCAGAAGAATCTAGGGTTTGTTCTTATCATTCGAAGCTGTGTTGATAGTGTTAAAATGTCCCTTACTAGTGGGTGTGTGGATGAGGGGTTTCAGAGAGCTACCAGACTGGATTGGCTATCTGAAAATATGTTCATATAGTTGTATCTGTGGAACTTAAATCTTTTCAGTCCTATCATTAAAGTTGTTTCGAAATGGTCATCTGTTAATAATGATCTGTATTGCGATTTTACATACTTTATTTTCGAAAATGTCCTTTCACTACTCCCAAATACCGTATTTATCTTCCGAAAGATATAAAAAGAATTGGGTTAGACCCATTTCTTTAAATCACATCATCATTTTGCATATCAATCACTTCCAACTGAAGGTATGACAGAACGTCCTAAATTGCACAGCCAAATGGATTTTGAAATATGGAAATGTCTTTTGCACTTGCATCAAAATCCGAAAAATGCTGTTGTAACTGTAGTTTAAGTTCTGAAAAAATATCTGCCGTGAAATTTTATAGGAAATGGGATATTTGAAATATTTTTCAGCATAGCACTTGGTTAATGTGATTTGTGTTTCAGACAATGCAAATTTTCGGTGATACGACTTTATGATGGATACGTTTGACATATGAGCAGTTTTTCCTTGTAAGCCTGTGTGCCGGATTAAAAACAGGCGGCGGGCAGGATTTTGCTGACTCCTGATCTAGGCAATATCTGCACATTTAATAATTGATGGAATTAACTGTTCTAGGGAATCTAAAATCATTTTTCACAAATGCGGGCATTAATAGTGTGAAGTTTGTAGAACTTAATACACAATGCAAAAAGACTTTTCAACTCAATTTAAACTTTAGTGCATTTTTTCCAACATTCTTGTATTGAAATTTCTGTCCGGGATCGCAATACTAGTCAGCATTATAGATCCACCGGTATAAGTTGACAGCTGACTGAGGGTGCCACATGCTAACATTTGACATATCATTCAATACTTTTTATACTGTGATGACTGATGAGGTTAGTTCTAAATTCAAACACCTGACAATTTATGATGGTATATCTAGTCATTTTGTTTCATGTCACCCTAAATGTAATCATAGAGTGAAAAAATTACAAAAGATAATTTGGGATATAAATGAAAAAATAAATTACAAGTTTGATTTTTTCTTTTTTTTGTTCACAACATCGACAATACATATTTATAATAAAGTACCTCAGGGGGTCCTTGTTATCCGAGGGTAATTGGGACTGAAAAAATACCTCTTAAAGCGAATCCGCTTAACCCTTTACTGCATGATTTTTTTTTTTGAAAAATTTTATTTTTTATTGGTGTTAAAATGCCTTGTGAATGAAGGAAAAATAATGAAAAAAATATTTTTCGAAAATTTCATTAAATTTTGTATGTTACTGCGTGGTGTCGCAGATTTACGACATTTGGAAATCTTACATTTTAGTATGACAAAATACAAAACCAAATGAAAACAATTATAAAAAACTAATGTACACACCTTATTTGATGTGTAGATATTTTTATTCAACCAATTTCAATCTTCTGTATATTTTTTTTTATTTATTTACAAATACGGATTTTTGCGTACATACTAATTCGTCAACTGTCAAACCAGAAATGCAGGGACTATAATGCAGAAATGCTTTATTTCTTGAAATGTCCAAACAAAATCGGTAAAATAGGATGTTTATGGTAAAACAGTTTTCTAGGCATCGAAAAAGGATAGTATTTGATAATTTACACAGATGGCATTGGCTATATCGAAATAGTTTGAAATGTCGCAAATTTGCGACACTATGCAGTAAAGGGTTAAAACGGGGACCAAAATTACTATTAAATGTATTAGTAAATGGGTGTAATTTAATTGGGACATGTTTAGAAAAGAAAAAAACATGTGAGCTAGACAGAAATAGCGTAGGAGTGTTGGGTTGAAAGTGACAGTTGACGACTGTGAGCTATTGAGCTTGTTTTTTCTATGTGTTTTAATAGTTTTTTTGCATTTTCCTGTAAATTCGTAACTGCGAGGACTCGGATAACGTGGACCCCCTGTAGTATTTTTATATACTCTATTTTTAATAACATACAAAACTTATTATGAAAAATACGTATTTAATTATAGGTACTTTCTACTGCAGTAACTGCAATAAATTATTACATATAATATAAATATAATATATATAAAATTTATATGACTAAGCTAATTTGAGTAATAATTTATTATATTAATGAAGTAAAATTTGGTTCTGTTTTTTTATAAAACATCTTTTTAAAATAGAGAGTTTTACATTGTTGTTTTTGCACTATAAATATATAATCTATATCTTGTTGTAATATAAAAATACTTGATCTCGGTAAAAATTGAAACACAAAGATTTAGACAGAACATCTTATAAGATAAGTATTATTTTATAAACCTATCACAACAAAATAACAAATAGACCTATTTTTGACAACACTAAAAACAAAGCCTATTTTTGTAAACTTGCAACACTGATCTCTCAAAATAGATAATGAAATTATTCTGTGACAAATGATTAAACTTTCAAAATAATAAACGCAAAGTTATTCTAGTATCTATAATTTATACGAATAACAAACACCCTTACGAGAATTGGGTTATCAATGGTGATAGCTGGTCCTTTAAAAAATACTGCTATTTCTTCTATTTTAGTGTATGGTTAAATATAATGAATTTGTTTTAGGAAGCCGATTACACGCTAAAAAATTATGTGGTTAGCGGGGCTAACAATACTACTATCGTACAAGAAATTTTGGTTGATCAGTAGTGTAGCGAATATATATTTTTTAAAACAAATCTAATTAAATATTTGAAGAGAAAATAATTTTCTACATTTAGCTGCATTTATAAAATGCAAAAAACAAATTATATAGAATAAACTATTCCTAATATTAGGTTAAAAAATCTCTAATGTTTGTAAATAATAAATTAACTAATTCTCATGATATAATTATTGTCAAATGGCAGTAAATAATAAAATTCTGATTGCTTAACAAAATTTCAATAGGCACATAGGTACATTTTATTTTTTTGCGATTTATAAATGTTTTTGTAGAAAAAAAATAACAGCTTTTAGCAGCACAAACATTTAATAGAACATCTTCATTACCACTAAAAAATAAATGCTTATCATCAAATACAAGGCTGTATAATTCGAAAATATATATATAGGTAGTATAGTTTTAATCACAGAACAGAGAATTCAGATAGGCTATGCCCCAATATACTACATGGTTAAAGCACGGTTTTGAATGTGTGAGTGTCCTACGAAAATGAAACACACATTATAAACGTGCAATAGTGTATGTTGTAACCTTCAAATACACCAACCAATATTGAATGAGCATTAGTGCATAAACCAAGAGCAGTTATCAGAATGAAGGACAAGCTTAGAGTGACATATTCTTGACACATGTTTAAGTTTATCCCATATTCTTCCACACTCGAGATCGGTTGCCTGTTACCCGTTAGGTATTTCAGTTCCCATTAATTCTGTGTTCCCTGGTTTTAATGTTAGGATAAATATTAAGTGTAGGTGAAAAATTAATTGATAAAAAATATACCTTTTCTATACCTGAAAAATTACAGTTTTAATGGCACAATGGTATAAACATAGGTATGTAAATTTTTATGATTAACTATTTACTTGTGGGCTGAATTAATGACATATATATATTATATATGCACAATAATTAGATTTTTATCTTTTGCGCATGGAAAATAAGCCCATAAACAATGTATATTATGTACTTGCAACACTGGTATATTAATGAATTATACACACTACCGGGAGAATAAATGTCAGCATGCAAGTCAACTGCGATACGTCAAGCCAATACGTAACTGTACTCACGATGGCCGAGTTGGTAGAGCAGCCGTATATGAAGCTATGGGTCGTGGATTCAATACCGCAGTTTGGCAAAAAATGCATTTTTTCAATGTGAAACAACAGCAGATCCAGATGTATATGAGCAGTAAACTATGATATTTTTGTTCCTCACATGCTACATCCATCAGTAAGTCAATGCCTGTAGTAAATAAATGCCTAGTCCTTTAATTTTTAACCATATTATTACTGCCTATTTCAAGCATTAAATGCTATAATATATAACTATGTACGTCATAAATAGAATATATTTGCAGAAGCAACATTTTTTAAATAGACTGTTTAGCATAATATTTACTTATTATAATTTCAATACTACAAGTCTTCATTTAAATTATGGTGTAAGATATATAATTAAAGAAATTTTAAGCATTTCTCCTCGATTACTTCAATATCACAGAAAGTTAAAACCATTTCAAATTTTCGCAACTCATTGCACATTAGAATTTTGCCAAAATCGAGGATTTTTTTTAGAATACAGTTTCCCTCACAATTATATATTTACTTGCATAAAAATTGCCAGTAATAAATTGTTGTCTTGACGACAAACTGACCTATTCTACATAACGTCGCTGTATATTAAATACCTCCTATGTGGTGGTTTTTACGAAAATGAGTTATTGATACCGCGTGATGGGGATGTTTTTTCTCTACCATATGTATTATATCACTAATTGTGGGAAGATTAAATAACATATTAAATCACCAAAAATCGATATTTAATTAACACATGTGAGAGCATCCAAAATCATGCACCGTAATTAATCCTATGTAAACGTTCGCCGCAATAGATCAGTATTAAAATAATCTTATGTGAACACGTCATGTGTACACATGATTCAACGTATTCAACACCGTGCATATAGAATTAATCCTATGTGTTAAAAACATGGATAAACCTACAATTTTACCATTTAATTATATTAATACTATCTTTGATTTTTTGAATTTGAATCCACTAGAAATTAATAATAAATATATTATGAAAAAAATATGATTATCCAAATTTAATTAATGATTAGGATCTACAAAAAATGTTAAAACATAAATATATCATTTACGATTATTTTTTATCAAACCACATGGAGGTATTTAAAATACGGCGACGATAATATATTTGTTTCACAATATTTCAAATTGTACGATATTGAAGAGATATTATACCTGAAGTGATCTTTTGATATTTATTTAATAAGACAATGATAAATATGAATGTGGAATAAGTATATTCAACCACTACGAAATACTACAATCTATACATTTCAAATATATGAACACTTGAATAACTTAGCATTAAGTTACAATAACAATGAGCTTTCAAAAACTTTTGTAATGTCTTCCACAAGAAAAAAAGATATGAAGAAAAGCTGCTTTCGTTTATTCATCATACTCCTATGGAGTTGTACTACAAAACATTTTACAGTCTGGCAATGTTTTCTAGTGTTCACAGTTGACATATTTTAGACAAGCTCTGTCCAATGTACAATCACCGCACAAGTCATTTTATCTTTTCATTTCATATTGTAAAACCAAGAAATGAATGCTAAATAAATTTGAACGATTACAAGTAGGACGGCGTGTGAATGATTGAGCTTACTTCAGTTTGAACTCTCCATTCGCCATTATTTTAATACCAATGACTACAATGATACACGGTAAATGGGCACCATATTAAATTCACCACTTTCAACTGTAAATATAGCCAAAGTCGTGGCCAGTCAGATAGACAAATAGTGAAATACATAATAGGACATAGAAAGCAATATAATTCTTTGGACGATACGAAAAAGTTTGAGCGTGAATTATTCAGTTCCATTTGTTTTTCTTGCCAAATATTTTCATCAGCTGCTTGCTCATGAAGTAGGGCTTGTCAGGAGTTCCGTCATTCCTCTCACAATCTTCAACTGAAATTATCACAAATTTATTTTTATTCCTGCGTTTGTAGGATTAATTCTTCAAGAGTTAAGAATATATTATATTATTTAGGTCAAAGTTGTACAGTAAATCTTTGAAACGTGTATACTTACGGAAGCACAAGAAAAGCGTGTCCACCGCCATGGAGTAAACACTGAAGAAGATGGAGGCGATGAGATAAGCCACCACGCCGATGATGATAGGCGGAACGAGTGCATAATGCAGCGGTTCTTCGCCGGACAATTTGTAGATGGCAGGCGTCGTGAGGGAGTAATAAGCGATGGCTCCGCACCCTACTGCCACCAGCAGTTTTGATAGGAAGAAGAGGAAATCTGTCACCTATAATTAATGGTCACAACTTAAAATACAATGCTTGAAATCTAAATTTTCTTAGACAAACCTAATATAAATTACTTTCAAAGTACTGTCGAGCTCGGTTATTATGATCACGGATATAGCGAGATCTCGGATGTAACGAGGAAACATTCGTTGACATTTTAGTTTATGATTTTCTCCATACATTTATTCACTTTTATAACGAGCTCACATTTTGTCAAAAATTTTCTTAAAACTGTTAATGTGTTGAACATTTAAAAACATTTCGACCCTAAGCAATAAAATCTGACGGACAGGATGCTGCCGGGTTCGGATTACGTTTATGACACTAGTTAAGTACCGAAGTACCTACCTAATTGGTGTTTTCGCCGACAAGATTGAAGTATCCACGCATATGATTATAAAAAAATCCAAGGTTTGTGAAGTAAGTAGGTACCTACCAGTGTTCATTACAATAAACAACTTCTTTTGTAGTTTATGAATGCCATGCTTCTTTCGGGGAAAAATTCTAATTGCGTATTTTTGTTTGAATTGCGACTTTTTGTGTTATGTGACTGCTCATTTAAAAATACCTATTCTCTGATATAACGAGTAACGCTTATAACGAGCAAATTAAGTCGGTCCCATCTTCCTCGTAATAATCAAGTTCGACTGTATATATTTATTATTTTATGACAATTCTTCTTATATTTATGGCTTTCTCTTTTTAATGCTTTCACTATTTTTTACAACATATTTATTTGTAATGTAGGAAATAAGATTAAATCAACCAAAATAACTTGTGTATTAAATGTAAGTTTTGTTTTAAAATTGAAGTTCAGTAAATCTTATTCCTGAAAAGATTTCAATATCCGGTTCGGAAAAGTCAGTTTCAATCAATGTTGCCAACCGTACTATAATATTACAGTATTTCTACTATAATTTTGTAGCGTGTACTAAGTACGATATAAAAAGGTATAGTACACACAAAATACTATAATTTTGAATATCAGGAAAAGTTTCTTTTTTCTTAACGGCCCAAATGCTCAGCGTACGTCAAAATGGAGCTTGTATGCTATTTTCAAAGCATGATCCTGGACATTCCTTAAACGTTGTAGATAATCTATTTACATATTTTTAAAGCCTTATTATCCTTAATATTTATTTTAAACATTTGATGACTGCATAAAGTATTTTTATTACATAAAATAGTATTCTTTTAAACCTCTCGCTCTAATGTTTTAGAATATAGTAATATTTCAGTACGTCCACCATTAGTAAAATTTATGTCGACATTATTATAGTAAAATATTTACAATAAAAAATTATATTAATAATCTCTGTGATCCCAAATTTGACAAGAATTAGGCATTTTATTATTCAAAAAATGGGCAAGATTTACACATTTAAAGATACTGATTATAAGCTATGTCTTTGACCATTCAAATGTGATAAACATTCTACGAATAATGTTTGCTTTATAATAATTACTGACCTAAGAATAAGGTAGTATTTTTTTGAAAGACGCCATTTCTATTGGCATTTCCTAGTGGCTAAGCTACAACATACGGCCGTAGCCATGAATTGACAAACGATAAATGAAGTAGGGAGTAAGATCATGTTAACGCGCGTTTTAAGAGAAAAAATAATATCGTCAATTGACTACAATATTCGTGTTATCGAAGTATTTTTAAGAAAAAGTCTTAGAAATCGGTAAATCGGTCCCATTTGGAGTGCAATTCTGAAATTGGGGTATACAAAAGTAGTAGCAATTTTTAACACCTATAACTCAGCAACTAATAAGTGGATAGTACATAACAAGTGATATCGTGTTGAAAAATCAATGATCCAAAGTAGTTATCAAATTGATACAACGCGTATTCGTGAGAAATGTATGTCGTGGGGAAAGAGAATTATAAGATTTGCCTGAATTGCATCAGTCTGTGAACTTTAGCCGCCCATAACTCACAAACTACATATTGAAACTAGTTAGAAGTGTCAAACGTGACAACTATGAAGTGTATATACAATCAAAATCGAAAAGAGTTTGTATGCCTTTTGTATTATACTTATCATACCAGAAACTTAGACTTGGAGGCTAATGTAAGCATCATTTAATTTCTCAACCGTTAACTGCAAGACTTATTCCATATTTAAGCATAAGCCTGCCTCTGTAACAAAGGCCATTGTCGATTTTTTCAATTCCAGGAAACGGTATACAGTAATGCCGCGTAACAAATAGCAATTTATTTTATCGTATGTCGAAAATTTCATAATAGACTGAATGATACTAATTTTGTTCAGAATCTGATCTTCCTCATTTCTACAAACTGCATTGCTAATCACCTATGTTTAAACAAATATTAGTGACCAGATCCAATATTTCCATACCATTTGAAGGTGTCACTTGTTTCTCATAAGGTAATTCGTGTTATTCATGGCAACTACCTTGTAGATATTATACTATTTAAATTACATTAAGCAATCGCTTCATATTGAGTCATTCTCACTGCTGTAAATAGCAGTGGCGAAGGCTCCATAGTAGGCGATTATTTAAAGTCTACCTTCTAAGAAAAATAGATCCTCAAGTTAAATAATTTAATTTAAATAAATACACTGAAAAATCCAAGCGAATTGAGAGTCGTCTATCGTCAGAATTTAGAAGTTTTATTTTACTTAGTAAGGTTTATAACCATATAACCATAACTAGCGCCGTCTGGAGTCAACTATATTATGAATTAATTAGATCCGTTTTACAGATCTGTTTTGTACGACTTCAGTCTCGTGGCGCCGATCAGTGTCTGACTTTTTATTAAGAAATCATAAGTTGTTTAGTTAGCGCTTACAACTGCTAGGGCACATTTATTCAAAATAATTATAAATAAGATAATTTAAAAAATAATTTCTATGGCATTCAATCACATATAAAATATTGATTGTTGTTAAAAAATATAAAATAACTTATCTCGCGATTTTATTTATCAATTATTTATACTAAAGTCTGTGTTTTAAATATAGAAGTATTTTAAAATGTCTAGTTTTACGGGTTAAATTATAAATTGTTATGGAACATATTATTATACACAACAACGGATATTTTCAAAGATGATGGGTAATATATTTTGAGCATATGTTACGTTTATAAATGTTTAGGAAAATACATAATTCAAACTAATTGCTTATTTATAAACTAATTATATCAAACTAATTGAGCTTTTGAAATTTCATCGATTTAGTGTACCTATTCATCAGTAGTAATATTGGGTTATCTTCTTATTTCCCGTAAATATATCTGACAAGCGTGGTTACTCCAGAGCCTACCTCTTTCCAAAAGTCACCCTTTGCCGCTGGTAAATAGTGTTGTCAACCTAACTTAATTTTCTTGCCAGATCTAACAGTTTTAAGTGGTGGTCTAGCTTGCATCACTTTTGGCATATGGCATTATGATTAGTTTGAAAGTTTTCATAAAGATTGATAAATAAATTTACCGGGTATGAGTTTTAATGTCAATTTGAAAAGCAGGTTTTTTGTCAATGCTCCAAATAAAAAGAAAAAAACAATACTTCAGCGTCGATTTTGTGATAAGTGCTTAAAAAAATTCTGATATTTTCTTTTATTTTCAAGAAATCTATCAATTTTTCTTCTCAGAATGACTTTATTGGCAACAATGGTTGCGAATAATGCAGATAAATGCGATGGATTATTATATTAAATGAAATTATAAAAAATCCCACCTTATCGAGGACGAAAACTCTCACAATATTTCTCATGAGGAGAGAGAAGGCGTCCTTGGCACTGGAGAAGAATGGTTTCCCGTGTACGGCGCACATGATGTACGCGTTCTTGTTGATGAACCTCAGGAAGGCTTCGAGGCACTTGAAGAAGCACATGAGACAGCAGAGGATGGCTCGTGTGATGACATTGTCGTATTTCTTAATCTTATGGTCAATGTACTCGAGGCAGAGTCGGATCAGACGGCAGATGGTGATGATGAGGGAACCAAACGCCACCGTGCCCAGGTTATATCTACACAATTTAAATAGTTATGTATCAATGCATTGAATTACTATAATAGAAAAAAAATATATTTTCTGCATTGGAAGCATTAAATTTAATGTAATGTTATTATTAAAAAAGATTTATATTTGGCTTTATTCAAGGATGTTGAATTTTCTTCAGCATTCCTTTCCTACTGTGATTTTCCTATAAAACTTGCTGAAGGCAATTTCAGTTTGGCATAAGTGCACATTTTTGTGTACCACAAGCTGTTTCTGTAATGAAAGTATGTATGAAAATTAGTGACCCTGGTAGTTTTTTTTTCATATGTTTAAGCTCCATCTCTACACAAGATGGTTTTCTTCAACATCTTCAGTTTTGAACATACATAACTTGAAAACACCTCAGATATATGAGGCGCCGAGCGCCAAAGGAGCTCAAGCGCCATTTAACAAAAGTGCTACAAAATGGCCGACAAGTTTTCAGTGAATTTATTTTTTTAATTCTAAACTTGAATGTTGAAATGGACAATTATTTTCTAAGCACAGCAAATTTAAAAATATCAAAGTATTATTTGCAATAATATTTAATGAAAAATATCTATTGGATTCCAAAAAAAATGGTGTTTGAGCCCCTTTGGCATATAGAAAAATGAAAAAAGGTGGCACTTGATACTTTTTTATGTTGCATAAGCTTCTGTGGCATTAACATTTTCAAACTCAAATAATGGCATTAATTTAAAAAAATAAATCATTTAAAAAAAATGTTTTAATGTAAGGATTTGGATAGCAATAAAAAAACATTTTGATATAAACAAATTTTATTATGCCAAATAAACACTGAAAAAATGGTCAAATTTGTTATGATTGTTACATGAGTTTGTTTGGCATAAAATTTACCTTATAAAAATATTAAATACGTTTTTGCCATTACAGCAATGATTTCAAAGCCTTTGGATTGTTTTTTTTGTAATAACCGTATATATACCCAATATTATTAATAATACTAAATCAAATCGTTACTGCAAACTGGCCAAAATAACAAAATCATTATTCAAAATTAACACCATCATTTTTTCTCAAGGATTCGGGGGATTTTTTAAATACTTTTTTTAGTGTATATCAATCGTAATTGGATATAAAATAAGATGAAATTAGAAATAAGAGTTATTTTCTTTCATAGAAATAAAAGTTTAGTGGACATAATTACTAAAATGACGTTAATAACCATATTTCAAAAGTAATCTAAAATATTTTAAACAACAGCGTATGTGAAAGAAAAACGGATAAAACATGCTAAACTTACCGTGATTTACCTCGTTTACAGGTTTAACACACGTCGAAATTATTTTTCTAACCTTCTTGAGCTCATTTTTAGTTTTTTTCATTGTTGAGAACGTATATTCAATAAGACAAATCTGACAGCTGTTTTGGTCTCGTGCTCTCCATAGAATAATGGCGGATAAGCTTCTGTGGCGTGCCGACATAACGACCATAACAATTATGCCAAAGAAAATAAATCTCTATTGTAAAATATCTATAATTATTTGAGCGATAAGACTTTGTGGCATGATACATATCGATTTATAGAAAAAACCTACATTCAAATGTCAAAAATCGTAAAGTTGGCGCTTGAGCTCCTTTGGCACTCGGCGCCTCATATACTCACTAGAAAAAATTATATTTGAAAAAATATGAAACTCAACGGGATTTGAACCCGTATAACCATTGGGGTCGCGCCAATCTGTGCATTAACCAATTATGCTACGAGCCTCCTATCTAATGACGACAATTTAAACTAGTGGGTCATACATGAATGCTGATCAAATTGCGTTATTATTGACTATCGATTTTTAGCGTTTATTAAGGAATATTAATTACCTTAATTACTAACCGACGCCTGGCTCTCGCCAACAAAATACCTACATCAAATATTTTTTTTCTAGTGGGTATATATATCTGAGATGTTTTCAAGTTATGTATGTTCAATATATGGAATGTTACATTCTCAAAATCTTGTGAATTATTCATTTGAATAAAAGAAATGGATTATCTTCAGTTTTGTTAGATATGATGAGTTGCCGTTTACAGTCAAATGTTGCCTTGTTAGATTTTACTTTCCACATTGGACTCATCACAAATGAGAGTTATAATATGCATAGTTCAGATCAAAATACATCTGTATTTGAATGTTTGTATCAAAACATTCTAAATGTCCCTATAGAAATGCTTATTAACATTTTTATACAATTTTCAAACAGTTTTTATACAATGTTTATTTTTTCACAGGACTACACTTTTTGATATAAATGGACATATTTTATAATGTAATTTTTATTATAGAATTTCTAAAAATGAAATAATCGTATTATGGTAACTAAGCTATAAGATATAAACATCATTGATTGAAATTAATCAAAATGTCTCATGAATACGTATCGTGAAAATGGTAGTCCGCATCTCATGGTTGATTAACCTGGAATTAATTACCATGTTTTTATTAGCTCGTATTCTTGTTTGTCCGGTACAGATTTTTTTTTGTGTGTCCAGTATAAATTTTTTCTTGTTTGTCCAAGTTTTGTATTGGACGATTGAAGATTTTTAACTAACTTCCCGACTAGCTAGACATTTGAAACTTTTAGAATATATCAGAACACGACGACAATGCATTCTTTTAATACTTTTAGCCATTTTTAAGCAGAATTGAATTAATTTTTAATTAATTCTGTTTTATATGGAAAATTATTATTGTCGGTTACTAAGGGGGTCCTAGCAACTAAATTATTAATATATACGTGCGTTACTATGGAAATCAATATGAAATGTCAAAAAGACATTTCAGTATTCTATATTTCTTCAGTATTTCTATCAAGTACAAAAAAAGTATTTATTAATACATAGAATTGTCAAGTTTATATGATTCAACAGAAAATTTAAAAACGTGGTATATAAAAAGTTCTTTTTATCTTGTAAATATTTTTAAATAACCTATATTTCTTCTCTAAAGGTTAAACTAGGTAGTGCTTGTGCTTCTTGCGTCTATTCAGGTGTTTTTCAAGCAGAGCTTCACACCTAACAACATAAACCTCATGAAATAACTATGAATTATCTATTCGTAAATTCGGTGACATATATATTATGATGAACATAAAATTCATGTTAGAATCAATTCATGCATCTAACATGTAAATTCATTTATTAGTTTTGAATGTTCTGTATTTAAATTTTGTCTTTATGTTGCATTCGAATGTAATCGAATACCTCCTCATATATTATCATGTTGCCTTAATACTGAAGACATTTAAGCGCAAATCAAATTGAGGTGCATGTCGCCTACTGTCACGCTGTCGCGGCGACAAATTTAGTATATGGTTTCGTCATTTTGCAGAATATTTTCAACGATCACCATCTCTGTAAATTCACTGAATAGTGACACTGATGAAGAGTGCCAACTATATTGTATTAGTAATTTGAATTATTATTAATTATTCATGCTAATTTCAATTATTTTTTTAACAGTTTCTACATGTGCGTGCGTTAAAATTACTTGCGACATGACATGCATAGATAATATTTAGAATATAACCCAACCTACAGACTATAGATAATAGACAACATTCTTATAGAAAATACATAGTGCCAACTGCTAAAAACAAAAAAATGTGATTTTGACATGACAGTCGAAAAGTGTAGGAATGTAGAAGATGATAAAAACGTTTATTGAGTCATGCAGGTGTCGATGCAGTGCAGTTCAATGTGAGGTGACCTCATTGTTGTTCTGGTGATTTCAGCAGATTTTGCTAACTGAGAATGTTCGTTTAAAGGTTCAACATGTGCTATGGGATGGGAGCATTAGTCTGACACCAAGAAAATTTACATTATACACTTTTTTCCCATAGCGGAAGCTTACTGTGACGTCACGCGATATTACACGACGTGCATGTCAATATAATCACAACTAAATCGAACACCTCCACATATTATACTATCATGCTGCTTGAATACAGAAGATATTTAGTGATTTTATGGCGCTGCGGTTAAAGAAATTTCACTTTAAAAACATAAAGTTTGCTGATGGGAAACACTACCGATTTGCTATTGTAGTTAACAGGAAACAAAGACCGAACCTGAATGCTCTCAGAATACTTGTAGTGAGGGTGAAGAATGGAACATCGGATTTGTTGAAAGTCCAGTACCAGGTGGCAAATGTTCCCGCCAATATCATCTCTCCCAGACCCTGGATAAAGAATATCAGCCAGAAGAAACCGACAATATTCACAGCTGAAAATACAAACATACTAAATAAATAATCAATGAATATCGATGTTCTCATGAAATTTAATTGAACAAACTGTGAAAGCTTGTTTCATACTGACATTGGCCATTTCATTAGCTGTAAGGAATACAGGTTCCAATCGAAGATTTTGTATTATAAGTCAGATTAGTTTTTAGTATTGCACCATTTGATTGCAATTGTGCAGTATTTTTAGTGTTTTTAATGTTGTTGAATTGGTAGCCACAGAAATATTAATATTCTATATATTGCCGCTTTCAAACACGGCAGCTACAAACTATTGTTAATACGAGTGGTATTAAAGGTATGCGGCGCCGTGACCAACTCTTAAAGGCGGCGTGTGCTGTTACAAAAAAATAATAATTTCAATCGATGTTAATTCAATAAGTTCATGCACGATCAAAACTATTTTGATATTCTCTATAATATGGTGATTTTGTCTCAGTCAAAAGCTCTATCTCGCACAAATAGCCGTTTAAAAAATATGGTTGCACATATTATCCACCTCAAAGTAAAATATAAAGTTTGAAACATATTATAAATAATATTGCCTGTTTTGTAACAATAACAATATTATTAAGGCAACTGTTATGTTGTTTGTTGGTTTTAAGTATCCTGAAAATCCATTCAGGCGCCATTAGCTTGCTTTAATAAAAAGATTATTGTTTTAGTTATTTATTGGTCTTATATTAGCAGTGACGTCCCATGGGGGTAGGCAGATTGAGCGTCGCTTTGGGGCGGCAGTTACTTGAAAGGCGGCAAATCGAGGAGAATCATTAGGTATATCTAGAAATAGCTACCTAAACTTAGTAATAACGGAAATATCTTTCCATTAAAAAAAACATCTCACTGCTTGGAAACAAAATGTATTAATTTAACAAGGCTGTAATTTATTTGTCAGGTTCGCGATGTCTAGTTTACTTCCGTTGTCGTCATTGATGACCAGCAATGACACGTGCAGATTTTCAAATTACAGGTAGGTACATACTTACCTACTTTAAAATTCATCCAACTATTTTTGCCAGTCACTCACGAGTTTTGGAAGTTGTCAGGTGTATTTTTAAATGTATCTGAAACCGTGGACTCGCAATATTGTCTATTGAAGCAGAGATGGCATTTAAATTAGATTTAGTTGAACCTATATATTTTGTTAGTTATGTATGTAGGTATACAAATCATTTCTAAGATATTTTAGTCATGAAAGGATGATAAAAAATGGAACGGCATCTTGGCGTATATTAGATACCAATATGATACATATCTCTGAATAATTTAAAAATATAATAATCAAATAATCATAATACGTTGTGATGTCAAATTCTCCATAATAAATTTCCAGCACCCAAACTACATAACAGTTAAATTACAACCGAACAATAATGACAGAAAAATAAAATAAGAACTACACAAAAAACGAAAATTTTGAAATGCATTTTTCTCACAACTATTATATAGTTCACCACTTACTCCCTCTTTTGCCCAGCTTTACATAAATTACATTTTCCTATTTTCTCTTCAGCCAATTTTTTTTATTCTAGCACAAATATTGATAATGCAATGTTAATGACATCAATTATGTTGTGCAACGAAACATGCCTGCTTACCTTGAAGAACATAAATGTGCTTAGGGTTAGCGATGCCTCCGAAATGGCATATGGCGGTGGGACAAAGTGAAGTGCCGCTGCACACCTCGAAGAAACTTTTCGGTTCGCACGGATCACCATTCTATAACAACAAATAATATTTCCCATTACAAGTCTTGTACCAGTCAAAACGTGTCGCTAAATTTCAAAACCCGCTGTAAAACTTTTTTGAAATAATTAAGATATATATATCAATGGATTCGTTATTAAAATCTCTATACGAAAATGTAATCGCCTCTCTCAAAATCCGCTACGATTGATTGTCACCTATGAAACAAGATCAATGTGTCTATCAATTCCCGCTATAACACTACGTGTAACATTCAAAAACCTTTTTAGTTCAAAAAGTTTTTATTGATTATCTTAAAATAATGAAAAAGTGTTAGAGGGTTTTGAAATTTAGCGACACAAATGATATTCACTTGTATTAATATTTATGTAGTAATAAGAAAATAAATATATAATTTATCTAAAAAAATATTTTTAGAATATATTACATCATTTTCATCCTAGAGCCCGAGTGCAAAGTTATGAAGTGGCAACTCTACCTAATTTTGGTCTCTGTTTTAAGTGGATTTGCTTTAAGAGGTATTTTTTCAGTATACCTTCGGTAAACGAGGACCCCCTGTATTGGCTTAAAAGAAATGCAAACCAGTTAAAGATTCTCTTTCTCTTACTCAATTTATTGATCCCAAACTTCTACAGATTTTGAGATTAACTTTTATATAATTTTAATTTGTAATAAACGAGTATTAGTGAATACAAATTGGCGAGTTTGCCAACCAATCACTATCAGTAGGTACGTCATCATTTATGAAATAATTACAAAGACATTCAGTTTACAATAGTTATTCAGTAATTGAAGATAATATAGACATGATTCTTTTTCGTAATAATAGGGACAACCACTTTGAGATTGTCATAAAAAATGCACATTCAGTATCTAGACATATTGTGTTATTTTATGTTTTGGGGGATCAGAAAAAAAATTATGAAACCATTAGCTTGTCCTGCTAAGTCATAATACAAAAAATATGACCGAGTGTGAAATATTTATAGTTTTATTAACAAAAAATTTTATTATTAGAAATAACAAACACAAATGTGCTTTCGTCAGAGTATTATATATTATATTATTTACAGTCAGAGTATAATAGTTTTAAATGAATTAATACGGTGATAATATGCTTTCTTCAACAACTTACTTTAACGTTACAATTATGAAGGCAAGAATCGTTGGTGTTGTTATCGACAACTCGGTAAACGGATTGGCCGATGGAACTGAGGTACAGGCATACCACTACGGCTAGCGCCAGAGTCAATACTTGAAAGATCCACGGGAAAACTGGAAAGAATAAGCTGGACTTGACACTTCCGACGGCCCTGTTAATTAGATAATGTGTTATGATTAGCGTATAACAGTTTATATGTTTGGGTACCTACAATAATAATAAAATTACTGAGTTGTGGTATTTGGGTTATCACCGTGGGATAGTGCTAAATAGAAGTGCCGATTAATCTTCCAACACTTCAATGACTACTGAGAATTTTCCGATGCAAGCCTGAACAAAAAGAAAGACTAATGATATTTTATCAAATAAATAAATACAGTAATATGAGGCGTCTCATTCCTAAAAGCGATAAGTCCACATTTGGTCAAAATCGAGAAAAAAATACGCACGTATTCTTTGTATAATTTTACACAATATGTATTGATTTATAAATTCCAAAACGCGACATAACCCTACGAAAAAAAATATTTTAAGTCTCGATTTATTACAAAAAGCGCCAAGTCCGTTTTTCATATTATTTAAAGCTTGGTTGATTTCGCGCGTGTTTAAGTCAACCAATAAGGGAACGTTCAATATTGAAAAGGACGTCTCCCATGCTGTAGCATCTGGTAAACTTATGATAGTGCCACGGAAATATGTGCCTTATGCGGGATAAATTAAAAAGTGAAGTACAATTAGCGCTAAGTCCAATTTTATTTTGCCTATATTTATTACATTTAAGAGTTTATCGGCTGAAACAAATTGCTATTGGTTCTAATTTCGACATAGAATACAACAGAAAAAAAAATCTCACGTTAAAACAAATAATTGAAGCTAGAAACATAAAAACGTTGTTTCCCGAAAATATTGAATTGTGGACTTGTCGCTTTTTGTAATTAGACGCCTCATATATTTTATTTAGTGTCTAACGAATTTTACAGCGATCAGTCAGGAGTTAGCCATGTTGTCAGTGAATCGACGCAATAGAATGTTATTATAATCCATACATTGTGCAGGAAGATATAAAATCATCAAAAATTTAAAAATCAATATTTATTTTAATTTGTGTAAGTATTTATTTATATATAATATATATTTTTAAATATAATGAGACGGGATTGACAGGGCTCAAGCCTGGGAGCCCGGACTTAGGAGCCCGGCATGGCCAGTTAAGTATAGATAAACACACATCACAAATTTTCTGCGATAGTAAAAAAAAAAATAACATTAAAAAAATGTGGTTGTGCGATACAATTTGATGTGACATATTACTTGGCAACCATAAAAGTTGGTGACGATCGGTGCTTTATACTTTAAAGCGTCAATTACATTGAGCTTTTTTACGAGCTGATTATTGGCAAATTTATAATCTGCCTGTAAATTCGCCCAGTGTAATCATCGAACAAGCTAATAAGCAGGTTGTAAACACTCCACCGAGAAAAGTTGAAAGCCGGTCAACTTTATAAGCTACACGCCGGCTTGTGGGCGTATCGCGTCTGCGCAGTAGAGCGTGGTGGTGGAAAAACGAACTACTCATTTTGAAATTTACCTTTTTGACGTTTAATGGAAACATTATTATGGAGCGTAGCGACCTCCCGGCAAAAAAACGAACTACGTTCCGTCAAAATCGCTCGCTGGCTTGTGGCTTATCAGCGAATGGAAAATTTTGTGTGTAATCATGAAATCGCAGTAGCTGAACCGCCCGCTTTTAAATTTGCCAATAATCAGCTCATAAAAAAGCTCAATGTAATTGACGCTTATATGATTAGTGCTGACAACTCAATAATTTAAGTGGATTTATTTAAAAATAAAAAATCACTAAAAATACACGGAATACCCTCAATTTTATATCGGGAAACGCTGCTGCAGAGTATCACACTACCCTTAACCTTACCGATAAGTAGGGGGGCCCGTTTCAGAATGTGAGGGCCATGATACTAATGCTTTATTAAATGAAAATGATTGTCCAGGAAAACAAACACATGGCTGTACAAAACTCTCGCGAGACTGGCGCTGTCATAGGACCATGTGTTCTATTGATTGTCAGAAACTGATTGTACCTATATGAGTGCAGGGTATTGAAAAATATCCTTAGGTCAATGTCATGATTAATTTATTTTATTTACATCAATCTTATAAAAAATCAGCAATTATCATAGGTATATTATCCGATTTACATTAGGACAATGTGTGATATATATAATAAAGAACAGTTAATGGAATCCTTGCAACTGTCTTGTCATATGTGTGGACAGTAACTGTAATTTCAAATAAGTATCTTATCATTAACATGTGCACACCAGGTGACATTTTAAGCAATAGCCTCTATATATGGCTAATTAATTAGGGCACAACAAGTGTGCCGTCCACATGGAGAGGATTTAAAAAAAGGCCATTTTTATTAACCCTTTTCAACGAATGTTAACTAGAAACTCACGTTATAGGGAGTAAGCGCACTTGTTTGGATGCTCTAATCCAGGGGTACCCAACCCAAATTGTTTGGTGGGCCAAAAAAAATATTACTGAGGTTAGGTGGGCCACACATATAAAAAATAAAACAAAGAACTTATTCAAAACATTTTAATAACTTATAATTAATGTGACACTTGTTTTTGTATATTGTTTGATATCTTTTTCATATCGACTGGTGATTTAGCTGACGCATACCGCAGCTGATTGGTCGTGTTTTTATCGATCAACTGCTGCGACACTTCGTTTTTACTACATTTAATTTCGAAAAGAACGATTCGCAGCAATATGTAGTCCCAAATGCTGCTGTAATTCACATTGCCAGTCGTTTTAATCTTGGAAATTTATCTTTGAGGACATATTTCTGATAAAACTCAAGTTTATTCCTTTCGAAGATGCACTTTAACTCTTTGCTTGATTGCAGTTCTATTAGCTCTATTTGCAGGCGTAAATTTGGAGGCGCTGATGCCACCTCCACGTCGTTAAATGGAGTTAAGAATATTTTGAACATTTCCTCATACTTTTGCATAAGTGCGAATCTGGTATCGAATTCTTTAATTCATTTTGTGAATTCATTAGAATTTTTTAGAACGCATTTATTGTGACCAACGCGAGTAAGTAATACAAACAGTTGAAACAGCGTAATGAACGATTTCTCGATTGGCCAATGCTCAGGTTATAGCCGTCTCACTCTCACTATTGTATTGCCGGCTCCACATGCTCGACAAGTGTGTGAAAAAATAAAAACAGGTACTAGCACGCAGCACAACAGAAAAGTTCTAATTTCACAAAATATAATATAAATGTTTTGTTGTTTTTATTTAATAAAACGCAATTTTTTTTATAGTACTTATTCCACTTTTAATTAATATATTAGGACCGGTTTCGTCCGCTTCAGTGGGACATTTTCGACTGAATACATTTTTTTTTTTTATAAAACAATATTTATCAAACAAAATTCAAAGCGATAGAAATAATATAACAATAAGTACATAATAATTATCCGTCCAATAATACCTTCCCAATAACAGACTAACTTAAAACTAATGAGGTTGGACATTAATATTTCATACTACGTCAGGGGCATTAAACAAATTATTTAAAATATTAACAAACCACAAAATATAAAACAATCTACACTTACAATAACATTAATATCAACAAATAATTATAATTAGTCAAAATTAACAATAATTTTTTTTTTTTTTTATAAAAAAATAAAATAAAATTATCAATTGAAGTGAGATGGAATAAAAAACAAATACAACCAAAATATGAGTCAGAATTCAATAAAAATAATAAATAATGTACAATATATAAAGTTATGTTATGACAATCCCAAATATTAAATAGGGTACAATAATGGAGAAGACACAAAATATAATTGATCATTTAACAAATTAGAATTGGGCAAAAATTTATACCTATTAATTTCTAGGATTTCCTGTTTATCCAATTTTATAGATTTCTCATTCAAATGCAGGATTTTAAAATTTTTACTGATATTAACCCGGCACCTGCCTCAAAAATCGTATGACGCACCATAACTACGCATGAATTTCATTATCATCTTTGTTCTATACTAAAAAAAGCAATAAAAAATATGTCACAGCTCCAGTCGAGAACCCAAAGCCATTAAGATAATTTCGACACACTAAAAAACCGTAATAAATCAGTTATAATATCAGAAACACTCGAACAAACGAATGCTATCCAAATTTGAAAGAACTTACCGCAAGTCGCCATTTTGTAGCCAATAGTTAGAGCTCTGCGCGGTGTGTATTATTTCGACACTGGTGCATACATTCCCACGAATTGGAGTGTTAATAATTTTCAAGTGCATATCGATAAATCACACATTAATTGTCTTCGGGTTGAGTCGTAAACAAATATAAAGGGGACCCTTTTAATATATTTAAACTACACAAACACTTAACTTATTGAATATTATTGATAAATTAACACGAACTCACATATTAAAAAAAAAACAAATACAATAATAAACCTATTTTAAAATTCTTTTGATGTGTGATATATTTTAAAACATAACGCAACATCACACGTTGGGCACATATAGCGAGAGAGTTTTGTTTTTTTCGGGTTTTTTTTAGAATTCCCGCATACGAAACATCTTCTTCTAGGCTTATCGGTATTTTGTGTCGGTAAAATGTCCCGTTGCACTTTTGGGCAATAATCGTACGGGATTATCGCTAGTTGACGCTGTCGGCTTGGGCAGGGGTGCATTTGAAATTCTCACACAATATTTGTCCACTAGTTGTTTTATTACACAGAGTTGAAAATCGCCCAATGTTTTTTTGTCACTTTTAATAAATTTATATAAATAAAAAGCATTTAATAAATATAAGTCGATCATGTGGAATGCGACCTTTTTATACCACTTGATCGACTTTCTCATACACGACAAGTTGCTAAGCATCATGTCGGACTTATCTACCGTACCCATATTTTTGTTATAATCTATAACACATTTTGGTTTTTCAATGTTTTCGCCAGTTCTATAGTTCACTTTTCCCGTTGGTCCAAATGATGCATCGTGGAGGGTGGATAGCATGTGAACATCCCTCCTATCGTGCCATTTCAGAGCCAAAAGTGGACTATTGTACTTAGCCTCAGTATCTCCCTTTTTCAGTTTGCTGAATTCTGGCATATCTTTACGATTTTTTCTCACTGTACCGCAAGCATTCGTTTTGTGAGAGTGAAGGTATTTAAAGAGCGCCGGACTCGAATACCAGTTATCACACCATAAGGTGTGACCTTTCCCGATATAGTCTTTCATTAGCGTTGTCACTACCGCACCGGAAATACCGAGATTTTCATTGTCTTGTATGTCTGTCCCTTCCCCACAATAAATTATAAAGTCAATAATATATCCTGTCATTACGTCACACATCACAAACATTTTTATTCCAAATCGATGTCTTTTGGAAGGAATGAATTGTTTAAAAATTAATCTACCCTTAAACACGATTATGCTCTCATCTATGCAAAGATTCTGATACGGTATCATCGTTTCCCTAAAAATTGTTCTTGTGTGTTCTAACAGTAATCTAATTTTAGCTAGTCTATCATTTGAGGCGGTCACACTAGGATCAGAAAAATGAAGCATTTGTAAAATAAGTTGGTATCGATTTCTAGCCATTATTTTCCCAAAAATGTCTGCATGCAGGTAAGGATCGGTACTCCAATGTTCCTCTATCGACGTGTGCTTATTTCGAGTCATCAGCATTGATACGGCAAAAAATGTATACAACTCCGGCACTGACGTGTCTGTCCAATTGTGTGACCGCGATTTCGGTCCGAGGTCTCCCGCACTGTACGAATGGTTAAAAAATGTATTCGTTTGGTTCACTATTTCCGACATTATATTTTTATTCAAAAAATGTTCAAAGAAAAGGCATTCGGGAGAGGATTCGTCCAAGTCGTTCGATGTCACGCCAGATCGACAATCATTGAATTCGTGAACTATTGGAATATACGGACCAGTTCTCCATGACCGCAAAAATTCAATTGGCTCGTCAGAGTCCGTATCGTCAACATCATGATCAGTCTCATGTTGTTCCAATTCCTCTTCCGACATGTCATAATCTGAGTCCAATTCCTCATTAGTACGCACATTTTCTTCCTCCATATTTACGCACTATAAAACTATGAAATGTTTTTAAAATGTTTAACTACAGTATTAAGAAACGCCAAATCACAGAAACCATTAAACTCACACACCATAGTTATTGATATCAGTATTAATTTTCACATTCACTAAAATGGGACACGGTAGACAGTACAAAAAGTATTTTAAAAATCGCGATAAAATAAAATCATACGTTCAATAGTTAATCATGCCAGTTTTAATGTGATAAGTACACCAGACAGCAAAAAAAGTATTTATCAACGATTGCGGTAAATATTCAACTTGTATGCGATAAATACAATCCCGCGCAATGGCCTGCTCGGTTGAAAGTCTGTCGTATACTGCGCAGACGCGGCGCGCAGTTCAAACTGATTTCTGTCGACCGGCAAAACTTGGCCGTACGAATTGGTTCGAAACTTTGGTGATTATTTTATATTTAGAACCAATGCTTTTAAAATATGTCATAGGTGGCAGGAGAAGGACAAATCAGGCCAAATTTACGTGAAAAAATCAGTCCCGTATGATAAATATGGACGCGGTGGCATCAATTTATACACATGCGCATTGCGAATTTGGCCGATTTGTACAAGGTGTGTGACATCGGCGCCGGCCGGGTTAAAAGAGTGATTATTTAAACTTAAATGATTTCCAAAAGCTGAAGATTCATTACCATTTTTGGCACAGGCTAAATGTTCTTTGATCCTAGTATTAAAGGATCGTCCCGTTTGTCCAACATATTTGGCATCACAAGAGTCACAACTTAATAGATAAATTCCACTTTGGTTAAGTTTATCTAATCTATCTTTAGTATTCACCAGTATTGAATTCAAATTTTGTGTGTTGTAAAATGTTACATTGAAAAGTTTTTTATCTATTTTTCTTGAAATATTTTCAGACACTCTTCCTAGGAAACATAATTTAACCCAGCGTTTATTAACACTGGCTTCATCTATCACTAAGCCAGAAGTCACATTTAATAAAGCTAATTTTTTAGATTTGCTGGCCAGAATGCGATCAATGCGAAAAATAAAACTAATTATAATTATTTGTTGATATTAATGTTATTGTAAGTGTAGATTGTTTTATATTTTGTGGTTTGTTAATATTTTAAATAATTTGTTTAATGCCCCTGACGTAGTATGAAATATTAATGTCCAACCTCATTAGTTTTAAATTAGTCTGTTATTGGGAAGGTATTATTGGACGGATAATTATTATGTACCTATTGTTATATTATTTCTATCGCTTTGAATTTTGTTTGATAAATATTGTTTTATAAAAAAAAAAAAATGTATTCAGTCGAAAATGTCCCACTGAAGCGGACGAAACCGGTCCTAATATATTAATTAAAAGTGGAATAAGTACTATAAAAAAAATTGCGTTTTATTAAATAAAAACAACAATACAATGCAGTTCCACCATGAATTGACAGTTAACAAAATAAAGAAAAATAATATAAATGTGGTTAATTTATGAGATCGATTTTTTTTATTGTATGAATACCAAAATGCAAAATATAAAATGCTGAAAACTTCAATTGGGCCGCAAAAAGTCTTCATTTGAGCCGCGGGTTGGGCATGCCTGCTCTAATCAAATCGTATACATGTATCAAATTCTGTACTGTGAATTATCTTTTGTCAGGATTGAAATATAACAAAATGAAACATTAATTCTAGAAAAAGATGAATAGTACACTCACTTGCTGCCTTCCTTAATGAGTGCAATAGCAAGAACAATCCTCTTTCTGAGGAAGATAAGCATCAGGAGTATGATGAAAAGTGTGATGCAGGCGGCGATCAGGAGAACCAGCCAAGTGTCCTTTTGGGCGAATATCGACTTAGTAATCGCTTCGATGCTTTGACCTTCTACCAATTGGACTGGATTGTCTTTGTAAAATTTATACTGAACATACGTTAAATATATACCTGAAAAAGAAACCATATACTTCACAACCATTCAGCATTTATTGAATGGGAAAGAATGGACCTTGAGAAATAATATATTAAGCCATCATAATAATATTAGGGTTTTTATTAACACAATGGCTACGGGGACTTTTAATGGATTTTGTAATTAGCATGTCATTAGCATTTTAATTTGTGCGTCCCATAACTGAACTGTTAAGAACCTTGAAACAATCATTCGGTAAATCTATAGTCTCTTGGGATGTATGGCATACGGCATCGTCTTGTTGGAACATGGTTGTCAGCTCCATACCTTCCAATTGAGGCCAACAGAAATTCCAGATCATTGAACAGTATCGGTCGCCATCAACAGTTAGTGCAGCAACAGCCTCATAGAAGAAATACGGAACGATGATACAGCCAGACCAAAGTCCGCACCGGATACTCACTTTTTCAGAATGCATAGATAAATAGATAAAATTTAATTATTTCAGTGCGTTGTTGAATCGCAGCATATTATCAAATGGCAAACACAGATGAATTACGACTGCCAGAAAATGGAGGCAAAATTTTTGATACATAACATCAATCGACTCTCAAAGATACCGTTCCCCTATTAAAGAACCCATTATGTAACCCAAAATATTGCAATTTCGCCAAAATTATGAGGTAATTGCAAATTAGTGACATTATGAGAGTTCTTCTTGGACGTGTCGCACACAAGACTGCATGACCCAGCCGAGGTACGCTAGATCAACGTAAGATTTATAAAAAAGATTATTATATCAATGGGAATTCTGCAAAAAGATCCAAAATGCTAACTATTTGACTGTGATTTTCAATCAACATTCATTCCATTAAAACACATACTAGGTCTGCATTGTAATTCATCAAATTTTTCATCAAAGATTATACTTACTGAAGGAAAGGAGAGCTATGATGCCTAGGATTGAAAGCCAAACAATCGGAGCCGCTATCCATCTCATGAGCGCAATATAGATGATGCATATCAGCATCACAAAAACCAACCCGAGGACAATCCACCATCTCAAGGCGACCAGGTCTTCAATAATCATTGTTCCCATCTTAACAAAAAAAAAATGTAAAAGCCTATTAACAAAAAGATTTGGAACAGTATAGTAATATTACATTTTAAAATCATGTATTTTAAACATCTTAATGCGGATTAGGATAAAAAATAATAATAAAAATAGTGTATTGTTTGTTTTGTTTTATTACACTGGCTTTCCATCATGGATTAAGGGGGATGCTTATACTATCAGAGGCGAAAAGAGGCACCTAACGGAAAAATACGAAGCTTGCAATTTGAGATTGTTTTTGATAATTTACAAATTCAACTATAGTAATTAATAAATATGTATCTGAAAACACTAAAAAGATTTTTTATTTTTTTTTAAATTTAAAGATAAACTGGCAATTGTAAAAAAATGTAATAAAATGTGAATTCGTTGCAGGGTCAAATCTTATTATTACATTATATTTTATGGCCATATTTATTATTAAAATTTAGTTTATTAAGTTTTAGATTTTATGTGGTGTAGATTTTTGACTAATTCATCGTTTTAATATTTTTTATATGTATTTTAAAAAACATCGATTTTTAAAAAAATATAAATGTGTATAACTTGAAATCCTTTTTATTTATATCAAATTTTATTTTAGGCATAGTCACAATATTGAAGCTCGAGTTTATCTTTAAGTTTAAAAAAAAAAAAAAATTTTTTTTAATGTTTTCGGATACATATTTATTAAATAATACAGTTGAAATTGTAAATTATCAAAAAAAAATCTCAAATTGCAAGCTTCGTATATTTCCGCTAGGTTCTCTGCTGGCATGCATCTCCCCCTTAATACAAAAAATATCTGAAGTGACAGTTGGGTTATATAAATCCACAATGTAGATAACAGGAAATATTGTTGATGTAAGAATTTTCTACATAATGTATTACAAAATTTACATACAATAATAATTGGTCAATAATCATCATAACTTCCCACCACCATAAGAATAGCCTCTTAAATTAATTATAATAATATAATGCATTTATTGATTCTATTGGCATGGTGCATATATAATGTTAGTAAGAATGTCATGCAAAGTGATAAAATATTTCTCGGGCCAAGACTAAATCGATACACCAGTTCAATAGGGGAACAACTCAAAATTTAAAGGTTTTGAGTTAAGAATGCCATTTGATGTAGAAAGGTCTTCTCTTTATAATTCAGCAAAAAAAATAATTAAAAATTTCTTCAATGTGTCATAAAATCGAATAATCCTTTCTAAGATTAATCAGTAATTCCATTATATAATCAAATCTATTTGTTAATTCGTTATTAAAATGTACAATTTCATTGTGCATTGATGAATTCCACTAAATCAAATACAAAAAAACATACACTTTCATCGAAATCAAGGCTTTAAAATTAAAATAAGAATTACTGCAAAAAATTCAAACGCCATTATCTCGGAACAAGGTGTTATGAGTTGTTCCCCTATTGAACTGGTGTATCGAAATGTAGATTCAGATAACTTAGACTGGGTCGGTCTAACTTGGTAATTTATTATTTTCTCTCTATTGCTTTTTATACTATAGTATGGGTTGACTATGAAGCATTCTCGAAAGAAAAAAAAATATTGACATAACCTCCGCTTCATGGAAGCCCATATTAAGCTCCACATTTAAGCGAATGGGGTATCATTTAAATTTATTTTTATTGATATACTTCTGAACACAATTGTAAAAAAATATTTAAAAACCTTCTAAACAAAGCCTTTATAATATATATTATAATATGTGAAAATAAAGCTGATAATATGGTTACTAAGGGTATAAGGATATGATGAAATTAGCTGCATTCATTTCTCGTTGCAATTCATTTGTAGTATGTCACATTTGTATATTGAAATTTATTTGTCAAGGCCGGACCAAGATTGAAAGAAATCACAATTAGTACGTAAGTAACCAAAGTCAACAGTAAACCGCCATTTGCATTTTATTTACAATGTATACAATACTGCCAATACCTTACCACCTACGTACGAATATTCTACCACTCTTTATTAGCCTGAACTGTTTAAAGAAAATGATTTAGGCCAATGTTATATAGACAAGTCAAAGTTATCCATATCATTTCAGTCTTGTAGAAAAATAAAATATGAATGATAATATACATAATATATATAAATGGCGTAGAGTAAATTTATTATAATATAATGAATTGTGTATTGAGTATAGCATTAAGCGCCATGGTCTGATTGGATATTGTATTAGTTAGTAGCATTATTTCATTACGCACCATATAATAGCAGTCAGGCGAAATGAAGTGGTGGTTTGTCTTAATGATAGACAAAAGAATTAGATCAGCCAGTTTTCTCTGATGGCATTATGCAAATTATATTCCTTGCGAATGTTTATACTTTGTATCTGAATGTAGTTCAGTGCTATTGTATTATGTTATGACATTTTAGCCGACCAGAGTAATCTCACTATTTTTATTCTAACATCGTAATTAATTAATATTGCGCTTATGAAACAAATAGCATTCCTTAACACACATTTTCAAAATGGAATTAAGGTTGGGAAATTAGGCATGATTGTTTAAAAATAAATTATAAAAAAATCGCTGTTACCAATGTTCTTCTAATCGGATGAAACCAGTCGAGATCATTTTAAATTGTATCAATTAAGAACTACATAATAATATATACACATATTGTCAATGCATAAACAATTTTTTTGACCATGTCTGATCTAAGAATATCATAATGAACAGAGTGAAGATTTGTATTAACAGATTTTTGTTTTTAGGAGAAATGGTTGTTAGCCACTTGCTCAACCTATTAGGTATATATACTCTGATTCCAAACACACATTGAAAATCAATATGCGTATTTGCCAGACCCAGGATTCAAACATGAGACCCACGATATTATTAGCTGACGCTTTAGCCATAGCCATAAACATTCATTAGAAAAAAAGTAGGACTGAGTAGGATTCAAGCTCACATCTTTGACTGTTCCAGTGAGTGGTCTTATCTTTTGAACTATCGACCCCCCTATGATTCATTTGAATCAATTCTAATAATTACACCATCAGATGTGTTTCAAACTCCGCCAAAGGCAACCATTTTTTAGCCAAAAAATTACATTTGTGGAGTTTAACATTTTTATTGTGAAGAAACAAATTTCAAGAAGACATTAATTACCTGCAGATACTGATAAATACATAGCAAATTATAATAACAAGCTAATTTATTTCAAAATTATGGTTTATGCAGAGCATCTATAATATTGTATATTGCTTGACACGTTCATTGATCATTGTTATTGTGGTTGTTTTTGGGCTGTCATTGTGTGTCCCCTTTTATTGGGCTTGTCGCAGAGGCCATTCTCAAGAGATAATGTAGTAAACTGTAGTTAGGTATATGACTAGAGTAAAAGGGGGGTCATAGTTTATTGTATAAACTGTGACCAGAGATGCTTGATTGGTTTTGCTGAAAGAATTAGAAGCCATGACGATTTTAAACAAATCCTATCATCTTTATTAATATTTTCATGGTTCCGGTATATTTCGATGGCTTTCTTTACCAAATACCCTAGGTGTTCGGCAATCACTGAAAACGTGTAATGTTCGAGCGATGTTCACTTGTGTGCTTTTTAATCGTCCAAAGATCTGGTCAACAAAGTTACTTCTTTCGACATCAGCGATAGTTTATACCATAAATTGATACCTTTAA